>NC_136722.1:8406666-9075833 GCF_936440315.1 Barbus barbus
TTCTCTGTCGTTTCAGAAAGGAGAAGGTGGCCATCATCTGCGATATTGAAAGGATGTTTCATCAGTTCTTCGTCACACCTGACAATCGCCGTTTTCTGAGATTTCTATGGTGGGAGCATGGAGACCTTGATTGTGAGCCTAAGGAATACCAGATGGCAGTCCATCTCTTCGGCGCTGCTTCCTCTCCAGGGTGTGCTAACTTCGGCCTGAAATATCTTGCACAGCAATACAAAGCACATTATCCCTCTGCAGCGGCATTTGTTGAAAATAGTTTCTACGTTGATGATGGGCTAGTGAGTTTTCCCACAGTTAAGGAGGCCTGTGAACTGGTAGTTGAAGCACAAGAGTTGTGTAAAAGAGGAGACCTGTAACTTCACAAATTCAACTCGAATGAAAGTGAGGCTCTTCATTGTGTTGAGGCATCCGAAAGAGTGTCAAGGGTCAAACAGCTTGACCTCAATCCTGATTCAGCCTCAATAGAATATGCACTGGGTATTCAGTGGCTAATTGAAAGTGACGGTTTCAGTTTTAACATAAACTTGAAAGACAGGCCAGACACACGCCGTGGCATTCTATCAGTCATAGCTTCCTTGTATGATCTTCTGGGGTTTGTGGCTCCATTCGTTCTAAGTGGAAAGTGCATTCTGCAGGAATTATGTCGTCGGAGCATTGGATGGGATGATCTGCTTCCTGAAGACTTGCTTCCATGGTGGGAGGAATGGAAGGCTGGTCTTCGAGGCCTTAAAGTAGTCTGGATCCCAAGCTGTTATCACCCACAAGACTTTGGCAAGATTGTGTGCATAGAATTGCACCACTTTGCGGACGCTAGCAGTGTAGGCTATGGTGCATGTTCTTACCTTCGATGTAAGGATGTCAGGAACAAAGTTCACTGCAGTTTTGTTATGGCAAAGGCTAGTGTTGCACCATCAAAGATCACAAGCATTCCCCGTTTAGAACTTTCAGCTGCTGTGGTCGCAGCCAGATTGAGCGTTCTGCTGAAATCAGAGCTAAATATGTAGATTGATGAGGAATTCTTCTGGACAGATTCTCAAGTCACTCTAGCATACATCAACAACGAAGCATGGAGATTTCATATCTTCGTGGCGAATCGTGTTCAGCTTATACGAGAGTACACCAATCCGAGCCAGTGGCATTATATTGATACAACAGAAAATCCAGCTGATCATGCCTCTAGGGGGCTCCGTGTATCAGACATTTTATTAACAACCTGGCTATCAGGTCCTGAATTTTTGTGGAAGGAAGAGGTCCATCCGGAACCTATTTCGTCACCCGACCTGTTGGTTGGTGACCCTGAGGTTAAAATCATTCAGGCATTTGCAATAAGAGTGACCGATTACACGAACATGCTTGATCGCCTGTCTAGGTTATCCTCTTGGACAACACTCCTGAAGGTAGTGGCAAGAATTAAGAGACTAGTGTCTGGACGAAAGTGTCAAACTGATGTTGTGACTGTCAAAGAGCGTGAGAGTGCTGCTAAAGCAGTGATAAAACTTGTCCAACAGCAAGCATTCAGTCGAGAGATAAAGGCACTTGAAACAGGGGAAAGTCTTCCATGTTCTAGTTCTCTTTTTAGTCTTGATCCCATTCTTACAGAAGGCATACTTTGTGTTGGTGGAAGACTGAAACATTCATCACTTAGTGAAGAATTTAGGCACCCGCGCATTCTACCCAAAGACAGCCATATCACCCAGCTTGTGTTGTCACACTATCATTCACAATGGTCCAATATTGGGATAGTAAGTGGTCTATAAGATCTTAAGAATCATGTAGGATTTATTTGGTGTTGACATGATTGGTGGGAGTGTAAAGGACCACTTTGGAGTTTTAATGTATGCTGTTGATTAAATGAAATATGGATTGGGTTATTGGTAAAATATTTGTGTAAATGTTGGTAACTTATTCAAATAATTCTATCTTTTGTATGCGCTTTAACGTTATTTGTATGTGATTGACCGGAAATTCTGTGCACCTGTGATGTTGAAATTTGTCCCTTTGGTGGCACCGTAGTCTGCACAAGAGAAAATGAGCTTTTAAAGGGTAGCTGGCGGGTGTGAATGGTACGCAGCTGTGTTTGAGCATACATGTGGATTTTATCTGAGATTTTGTCTATTCATGAACTTGAACTCGACGCCCGTCTTTTGATGGAAGAAAGGACTATCGTATAATGTTTGCATTCCTTGGTGAGCGCAGCGAGGTACGATATGTTTTCGTTCATATAATTCAGAAAATTGTTTGCACATATGTATGGTTTATTTGTTGTGTAATTAATGTTTGTCACCCTAAATTTTGTTTATGTAATGACGTTTGTAGCCGTGAAAACAAGTGTGTGAAATGTTTGTTGTATGTATGTTTTCAATATAGTTCTCACGGTGCTAAGGTGATGATGGATTGAAAGTTGAACGTCATGCTGGTTTGGCGAACTAAATAAAGAAACACCTTATGCATCAGTCGAGACTCTCTCTTTTGGATCCAAGGGCAGCTACAATTTGTTTAAATTGATCATTTGTGTAATTGTGTAATTTTAATACCTGTTTCATAGAGAAGTTTATCCAAGTCATTTGTGTTGTTTTACTTACCTGAAATACTTACCAGAGTAGTTGATCTGAGATATGAATAAATCCAGATGTGTGGAAGATCTACAACATTTCTGTATACGTGATTATCTATTTATTTGTTTACTGTGATTTAATTTAAGTATGTGTTAATGACTACTGTGATTCAAAGTGACTAATGAAATACATTGTTTATTAAACAACAAAAGAGGACCGCTTGGGCAACCACTAACTCTTGTCTCTGTCTCTCTCATTCACTGTCAAGAGAGTACTACACTATATTAGCAGTAAAATACATATTAACTTATTTTATGTCTTTATTTCTTATTCTGTTTAATTGAAATGAGCAGTAAAGGGTCAAGACTTAAAGTATTTCTTATCCTATCAGTGAGAGGTTAAGATACATAAAAGTTTTTTTTATTATTATTTTAATGCTATATTGGCATTTCTACAATAATTTTGTAACAAATTACATTAAGGTCTCTTTGGTTAACATTAGTTAATGCATTAACTAACATGAACTAAAAAGGAACAATATATTTTGTATTGCATAAAAAGCGTCATCAGCTCCAGTATCGCGCCTGTGCATCCCTTGTCATGCGACAGAGACCGTCTTGAACGCGCTGACAGCCGGTTGCCCAGGCTGTGGATTAAAGGTAATACTGTTGTAAGTAGTGTTCATTTTCTTGTACAGATCGATCGTTTCACCTCATTAGACATCAATGTTTCGCCAGGAGCCACGGGTATTGATTTGGTCTTGTTTTTTTTTTATCTCAAAAACCGGCAGCCACTTTATTCATTTTATGAATCACCATAAAATGGTTTCACCTAAAAATCTTCTTTACTGTTCTACTGGAGAAAAAAAGTCACCCACACCTTGGATGACCTGAGGGTGAGTACATTAACAGCAAATTTTTATTGTGAACTATCCCTTTAAGGCAACGGTATGGCACTGCTGGCCTTCTTATGGCCCGTACAGAATGGATGTAAGCCTGAAGTGGCCCTCATGTAAAATAGCAAAAATGGCCCAAATGTATCAAATCACATGTGGGCATCTGTAGGCAAAGATGTGGTGTTCACGGCAATGTATAATCTGAATGACCCAAAAGTGGCCTATGTGGTAAATATCTACTGGGGTGCCTCAGGGCTCAATTCTTGGACCACTTCTTTTTTCTGTCTACATGGCATCACTAGGTTCTGTCATTCAGAAACATAGCTTTTCATATCACTGCTATGCTGATGACACTAAACTTTACCTCTCATTCCATCCTGATGATCTGACGATAGCTGCTCGCATCTCAGCATGTCTAACAGACATTTCTTTCTGGATGAAGGACCATCACCTTCAACTCAACCTAGCAAAGACATAACTGCTTGTAGTTTCAGCAAACCCATCACTTCATCACAATTTCACCTTCCAGTTAGGCTCATCAACCACAACTCCTTCAAAAACAGCAAGAAACCTTGAAGTTGTGATTGATGATAAGCTGAATTTCTCAGACCACATTGCTAAAACTGCCCAGTCCTGCAGATTTGCACTATACAATATTAAGAAGACCAGGCCCTTTCTCTCTGAACATGCAACACAACTCCTTGTTCAGGTTATTGTTCTGTCCAGACTTTACTTATTGCAATGCTCTCTTGGCAGGTCTTCCAGCCAATTCCATCAAACCTCTACAATTAATCCAAAATGCCGCTGCAATATTAAAGATTAATGAGCCGAAAAGAATGCACGTCACACCTCTATTCATCAATTTGCACTGGCTACCAATAGCTGCTCGCATTAAATTCAAGGCATTAATGTTTTCCTACAGAACCACCACTGGCTCTGCACCCTTTTACCTAAATTCATTACTTCAGACTTATATGCCCTCTAGAATTTGCGCTCTGCAAGTGAACGACGCATTATTCTGCCATCCCAAAGAGTCACAAAATTACTTTCACTGACTTTTTCACTGACTGAACTGTTCCCATCTGTTGGAATGACCTGCTCAACTCGATCTGAGCAGCTGAATCCTTACCCATTTTCAAGAAACGGCTTAAAACACATCTCTTCCATCTTTATTTGACCCTCTAACTCTATCACTCTCTATTCTAATTTTATTTTATTTATCTGTCTTCTTTTTATTTATAAAAAACACACAAACATTTGACCCTCTATCAATTGCATATTTATTCTCTAACTGCTAGCTTTTCTTGTAAAACTAACACTAACTTTCTTTAGTTTTGGCAAAGATATGGCACAGTGAGCACTGGCTAATGTAGCTGTAAGTCTAAAGTGCTCTGCATATATTGCCACAAATGTGGCCTAGTTATCCAAAACCATATCTGGGCCAGTTTTGGCAAAGATATGACATGGTAAGCACTGGCTAATGTGGCTGTGAGCTTAAAGTGACCCTTATATGATGCCACAAATGTGGCCCAGTTATCCTATTAAACATTTGTTTTATATATATAAATATGTACATACATAAATATGTACACACACACACAAAATAAAAATGCTATCTGGGGTGAGTACTTCAACCCAAGATAAACAATGGTAGTTGTTTACGGCACTTCTGAATAAAGAACACAACACAGAAATATTGTTAAAGACACATTCTCCAAGCAACTGTTGATCAAATGAATCCAAGTAAATCAATTTTCTTTGAGTGTATGTGGTGGGAAGGCTCTTTACCTTCCCTTATAATTATGTGGATCGTAAGCCAATTGGCTGTCACCAGGGGGATATAAAGTGCGATAGACCTGTGCTTTAGGTCAACGTCATTTGTCGACGTCATTGACGCGCCGCAAACACTGGACTGTGGCTGCTTCCGGCATCAGGTGTGGACATTAGAGAGGAACGCTTGGTGTCTTTATGAAATTGTTTTTAAATTTAGTAACTAATTTTCCCTGGTTGCGTGTGTTTTTCTTGCACCTTGGTAAGCTCTTGATTGCTAGTTCCTCTTGTAGCGAGTCCTGTTCCGTTTCTCGTGCGGATCTCGCACTACTGCTGTACTGCCGTTGTTGGGTGCGCGCGCTCCTGATAATGCACGCATCATATTTGTCATTGGTATGTCTAACAGGCGTCTACTAAGTTCGGGTGAGGCTCTATAATAGCAATATTAAATGGTGACATTCTATTTTATTCCAGGTGCTCTCCCTAAAACGTTGGAGAGCGTAAGCTGATTGCTTGCTCGCCATTCCCTCTCGTATGGCTTAAATCAACGGATTCGTTTCTCCTGTAGATCTCGCACTGCTGCTGCGACTGCTAGTTGGGCGCGTTTCACGTCCTGCCCACGGATAACATTGTTGTTTTGTTTTGTGTTGATTTTGCTTTACATTTTCTATTTTCTTTTGTTCTGTTTAAGTCGTCTTTATTTACATTTGAATAGAAGTGATACTCTTTGCCTGTGCATATTCTATTATAGTTTGTTTTCTATTATTTGGTTCTTTTCTATTTTGCAAAGAGCTTTACCCTTTTGGGTTTGCTTTGCAGTGCATTATTTTGTGTGGTTTATTTAATTAATTCTATTAAATGCAACTGTATTTTCTAGTTTGTATTTTTGACTTGTAATTTGAGGGCAAATAGGCCTTGTACATTTCTTTTCTAGTTTTGTTCATTCTTATTTTGGGTTTTTGTTGTTTAATTTAACTCGTCATAGGGCAATTCAGCGCTTTAATTATTCTGTGTGCTTTTTAGTGACTCTTAAAATTGTGCTGTTCTTGGGTTGCAGGATCTGGGTGCCAAAGGCAGGGAGGCCGGCTCTATTCCCTTCTAAGTGGTGGTGGTGTGTTGTTCACAGTGTGCCGTGTCCATCCGTGGAGTATGGTGTGAGTGTGTGTGTGTGTGTGTTTGCAGGCACTGGTGAAAGGAATGAGTTTTCTGCTATAGGCAGCCTAATCTTTGATAGCCTGACCCTGCTGGTAAGCCCCAGTTGGCCGGTGTCCCTGTGACCTTTTTGGAGTCCAACCCTTGTGATGAGCTGTGCTTGACTGAGGCCTGATATATTTTAATGATTGTTTTAAAGTGATTGTGTAACTTAATAAAGTCAACTGTTTTGTTTTGTTACCCATGTCTCTGAGCGATTATTGGTGAACGAACTTGCGTGTCCTTTTAGAGACACTAAATTCTCTGGGTGTAACTCCCTGAGTGGCGTAGTTGGTAAATTATACTTTAAATGCACCTCCGGGTTGCCACATTCGTGGCGTAGTCGGCAGGATTCATCTTAATATTTTGGCAGAGACATGGGTACATTTTGAGGTTTGATTTTGGTTGATTTGTTTTTTTAGTTGTCTGTGACTTGGCGTTTGAACAGGGCAGCAGTGTTTCCGTGGGTGGGTTATCCTCCTGTGTAGTATTCCTGTGAGATAGCACTCGTCTTTGGTAAGTTCGTTTATCTCTTTTGATAAGATGGAGGCTGAATTGCAGGAATTGAGAGAACTGGTGGCTCAATTGAAAGCTGATAATGTGAGGTTGCAGCAGGCTCAGGTGGCAGTTGAGCTGCCTGATCCTGATGCTGCTGCTGCTGCTAGCACCTCTGCTGTACCACCAGTAATCCCTCAGTTATCTGTTGCCAGCCCCTCTGCACCCGAAAGGTTTGTTTTTGTACCCAGAGACCGTAGATGTCCGAAGTTTAACGGTAAAACCGGTATGGGTATTGACGAGTGGGTAGAGGAGGCAAAGGCCTGTATGAGGATACGCCATTTGTCTAATGCAGATCAAGCATTCTTTCTATTTGACCATCTAGAGGGAGAGGCTCGTCAGGAAGTTCGTTATCGTCCTGAGATTGAGCGTGGGGACCCTAATAAAATTATTTTAGCCTTGCGTGAACTATATGGCTGCTCTCAGTCTTATGTGGCTTTACAGGAAGCCTTTTTCTCCAGAAGGCAACTCGAAGGGGAAACCCTATTAGAGTTTTCCCTTGCTTTGATGGGCCTTTTGGAGAGAGTCAAAAGTCGCTCCCCTAACGTTATGTCCAATGCTGAGATTTTGTTGCGAGACCAGTTTGTGGAATATGTTACTGATAGTTCATTACGGCGGGAACTTAAACAACTGGTGCGTCGTCAACCCACTGCTACATTGCTCGACGTTAGAGGTGAGGCAATTAGGTGGGAACGGGAAGGGATGCCTGGCGGGGCAAGGGGGCGTAGTCATTCTATGCCATTGGCTTATGGCGTTCAGTATGGTGTGCGGGGTGGGCCTACCGCGGGGACTGAGAGTTCACCACAGCAGTCAGAGCTGGGTGAATTGCGGGACTTATTAAAACAACAACAACGGCAGTTAGACCATCTTACCCAAAGTTTCGCCCGTTTTCAGACTCCTTATGTACGGGGTCGATCTCCTCGTTCCGGTCCTGTGATCTGTAGACGTTGTCAACGACCCGGACATTTTGCAAGGGATTGTGATGGGGAACGGCTTTCCCTGCGTCCTATGTCACCAGTAAGGGGCACCAATACGACTGGAGATGGGCAGTCTCGTAATCCACAATTTTCGGGAAACTAGTCCCCGCCGGGCTGTCGAGTCACAGCCCGGTTGGGGAAGTAATTGGCTCAAGTAATTTAGCTATTCCTCGCTCATTGTCTCATCTAATGTCGTCATGTCCACATCTTGTTGTTTGTATGGGAGGAGTATCAGTACCGTGTTTAGTGGATACCGGTTCTATGGTATCCACAATTACAGAAAGTTGCTTTTTGCAGCATTTCGAACCTTGGGGTCAAGATCGCCTGAGATCTTGTCAGTGGTTACAGCTTAGGGCAGCTAATGGGCTTACGATCCCATATGTTGGTTATCTGGAGCTCGACGTCAAACTTTGTGACAGGGTAGTTTCAGGATGTGGTGTGTTGGTTGTCCGAGACCCTCCCGGCGGTATGTGCAAAGATGTTCCTGGGGTTCTGGGGATGAACATACTAGGCCGTTGTTATCAGGATCTGTTCGGACAGCATGGCATTGCCCTTTTTGAATTGCCTATTGTTGCGCAGTCTCCGAGTGTTTTGCGAGCATTACAACATTGTCAACAAGTGAGTACTAAGAGTTGTTCGGATTTTGCAGGAAATGTACGGGTACGGGGACGTCGGGCGTGTCGAATCCCTGGGGGCACAATGAAGTTAGTTACTGCCACCTGTTCTTCCCTGTATTCTGGCCCTACGGTCCTGTTTGAGCCCCCTGAGTCAGGTTTGCCGGCTGGGCTTTTAGCATCTCCTGCGTTAGTCAGAGTGACCCATGGTACAGTTTGGGTTCCTATCGTGAATGTGGGCACTGTGGACGTGGTATTGTATCCGACAACTGTGATTGGTAGTTTGAGGGAGGCTTATGTCATTAGTTTACCTACAGGAGTTGTGGAAGTTGACCCGGTTGTTGCTACCGTTCAGTCCCTTTCTTTGGAGACAGCCTCTCCGCTGGCTCAGCAGATTGACTCTCTTGATTGGTCTGTTTTGTCAACAGAAGAGCAAGTGCAGGTAAGAGCGCTGCTTCAGAAATATCACGTGGTGTTTTCAGCTCATGAGGGAGATTTAGGCTGTACCCGTCTGATTTCTCACGATATAACCTTGTTGGATGATGTCCCTGTCAGGCAGCGGTACCGCCGGATACCGCCGTCAGATTATGAAGTGGTTAAGACCCACATTAATCAGCTCCTGGAAGCACAGGTAATAAGAGAGAGTAGTAGCCCTTATGCATCCCCCATAGTGCTAGTAAAAAAGAAGGATGGTAGTCTACGCATGTGCGTAGACTACCGTCACCTGAATGCAAAGACCAGAAAGGACGCATTCCCATTGCCGCGTATTGAGGAGTCCTTGGATTCGTTGACAGGGGCTCGGTGGTTTTCGACACTGGATCTTGCCAGTGGGTATAATCAAGTCCCTGTCACGGAACGGGACAAGTCTAAAACTGCCTTCTGTACGCCATTTGGTTTATTTGAGTGGAACAGGATGCCCTTCGGCCTTTGCAATGCGCCTAGCACGTTTCAGAGGCTCATGGAGAGGATGTTTGGCGACCAACAGCGACAATCTTTGCTACTTTATCTAGATGACATCATTGTTTACTCTTCGTCAGTAGCTCAACACTTGGAGCGCTTAGAAGTTGTTCTGGGCCGGTTGAGGCAGGAGGGCCTTAAGGCAAGACTTGAAAAGTGTGCGTTCTTCAGACAAGAAGTAAGATACTTGGGCCACGTCATCTCAGCCGAAGGGGTGGCAACTGACCCAGGTAAAATTGAGGCTGTGGCGCGGTGGCGGCGCCCTACCAGCGTGTCTGAATTACGGACGTTTTTGGGTTTTGCCAGTTACTACAGGCGCTTTGTGGAGGGGTTTGCCAAGTTGGCTTCCCCCCTGCATAAGTTGGTAGCTGAGGTGACTGGTGGTAAGTCAGGGAGAAGAAAGGGACAGAGTCTGGCTCAAGTGTGGACTGATCAGTGCGAGGAAGCATTTGAGGGTTTGAAGAACAAGCTAACCATGGCTCCAGTACTGGCTTATGCTGACTTTTCTCGCACTTTCATTCTGGAAGTGGATGCCAGCCACGGAGGTTTGGGAGCGGTGCTCTCTCAAGAACATCAAGGTAAAGTGCGTCCCATAGCATACGCTAGCCGCAGCCTAAGGCCCACTGAGCGCAATATGTCCAATTATAGCTCCATGAAATTGGAGTTTCTTGCGCTCAAGTGGGCCATGGCTGAGAAATTTAGAGAGTACCTTCTTGGCCACAAGTGTCTGGTGTACACGGACAACAATCCCCTCAGTCATTTGTAGGCCCGCACGGAATCCGCGGCCGCAGATATCCGCAGAAAACTCCGCAGATTTCCGCAGATTGTAGCCCCAGCCCATCAAGTATACACAATGCGCGCGTGCGCGTTTGAAATTGCGCTGTTTGACGTGACGTATGTGAGAGTGCAGCGTATGAACAATATCACACATAAAATGTCCAAAATAAAACTAACCGCGGCAGAGTTGAAAAAACGTCACCTGTCTGCAAAAATTACGGCACGGGACAGAGCAAAAGAATTTGGTAATGACTTTTATGAGGATGGGGGAATGATGTTCTGTAAATCCTGTCAGCACTCCGTCGATTACTTGAGGCGACAGACGGCACTGGAACATCTCAAATCCGCTCGCCACAAGAATCGAAAGCAAAGTTCTGTTGGTAAGTTTTATTTAAAGTGATATTTACTTATTGTGTTGTAAAGTTATGAAAAGTGTTTTATCTTAATTCACGCTAAATGAGAACGTATTAGTGCTGGGTGGTGTATTTTTCAAATGCCATGATATAGCGGTGCAGAGATGGAGAAAAAAAAAATCAATGGCCAACAAAGTATCAAGTCACGATAAAGTCACGATTGTCTGTAAAACGAAAAAAACCTTTATCCTGACATCTGCGTGTTCTGCACGTCTCTCTGAATGAGCGCCGCAGTGTCAACTACACATACTCAAGTACGCATGACGCTCGGCCGTCTCACTATATGAGGACATGAACTTCATCTCCGACTTCATCCGAGTCACTGCACCAAGATATCTCCATTTCAGAAAACTATCGTCATACACACGCAAACTCAAAGCTCTTCACTACAATCCGCCAAAATAAAAGTTCGTTTTAACTTTATGACAGAAATATATTGCTATATTGTGTGGTAGAATGAACTTCTCAAAGTAATATTAATAAGGAATATCAAACATTTTTAAAGAATATCAAACAATTTCTGAATTTTTGCATCCATGTTTAAAATTTAACCAGCCTGAGCATCTGTTGTGCACCACATTGCCAATGAAAAGAAAATTGTTTATGTTTCATCAGTACATTTTTATAAATAGTACATTTGTTTTTATGCAATGGTTATATTTTATGTTTATAATATTAAGCCCTGTCAAGTAAAGAAGAATATACAGGGGGGTGGGGGCTTTGTGGGGGTCATCCTACCACCCAGCACTACAACGTATTAACAGTTTGTATAGCTCTTTTATTTTGCTTTGATATATTTACATTTAGTCATTTATCCAAAGTGACTTACAAATGAGGACAATGGAAGCAATCAAAATCAACAAAATAGCAATGATATGCAAGTGCTATGAGAAGTCTCAGTTAGCTTAACGCAGTACATGTAGCAAGGTTTTTTTTTTTTTAGAAAAAGAATAGAGCAAGCTAGTGTTAGAGGCCTTTTTTTGCCTTTGTTAATTTTATAATGAATAAAAAGAAAACAGATGAAATACAAAAAGATTAGAAAAGCTAGTTTTTTGTTTTGTTTTTTGTTTTTAAAGAATTAGAATTATAGAGAATGCTAGAGTTAGAGGGTCAAAGAAAGATGGAAGAGCTGATTCTTGAAGATGGCTAAGGGCTCCGCTGCTGGGATTGAGTTGGGCAGGTCATTCCACCGGGAGGGAACATTTAATGTAAACGTCTGTCAAAGTGATTTGTGTCTCTTTGGGATGAACAATAAAGCGCTGTTCACTTGAACGCAAACTTCTAGAGGGTACATAAGTCTGAATATATATATATATATATATATTAGTTTAAATAATTGAAAGTTGAATTTAATGTGTCTACTGAACCAATTAAAACTGTTTCAAATTTAATTCTAATTAAAATATTTTACTCCCCCCCCCCCCCCCCCCCCCCCCAGCATCATTCAGAACACAGACATTGGCCTCCTGTATATCTAAGACTTCATCTACAGCTGAAAGAAAGGAGTTCATCTTTGATTTCATAAAGACCTTCATTGAAGCCGACATCCCTCTGGAAAAAACTTCAAAATTTTCACCATTTTTACAGAAGTACTGCAAACAGGGAGGGTCAGTTCCGGCTCCATCTCACCTACGCTCTGATTACCTTCCACAATTATTTCCTCAGTATTTGGAGGATATCAAGCAGGCTGTACATGGAAGACCTGTATATGTAATTGCTGATGAAACAACAGATGCTTGTGGCCGTTGTGTCCTTGCTATTCTCCTCCAGCCAGTGGGCAAACCACCTGTTGCAGCAGATCTAATTTTTCTAGATCGTGTTAACTTCAGCACTGTATCACAGGCTGTCATCTCTTGTCTTAACTCCAACAACATCAATTTCAATGACGTATGGGCTTTTGTGACCGATTCTGCAAGTTATATGAAAAAGGCATATAACACAATTCTCCACGGCCTATTCCCCAATGCCAATCATGTCACCTGTCTGGCACATCTGCTGCAGTTGGTTTTAGAGGTGTTTCCAGACACATTTGAAGAACTGAACCGGATGTGTGCTTTGGTAAAGCGGGTTTTCTGCCAGTCACCCAAACGTCGTCTTGAATTGAGGGCCTTCATGATGCAGCAGGGCCTGTCTCCTCTCATGCCAGTCTTTGCTGTACAGACAAGATGGGGATCCTGGATAAAAGCTGTGCAATATCTGGCAGAAAATATGAATGCCTTGCAAGGCTTCATCCCAACGCTGCCACCAACCTCTAAAGCTGTGCAGGACCTAGGAGTTCTGTTAGAGGAGAACGGAAAGCTCCTGAAAGTCCAGGCCTCCTTTATTGTGGAGCACAGTGCCGATATCCTTGCCACCTTAATCAAACTGGAAGAAACCTCCAGACCCACAGCTGCCAGTATCTTTAGCCAGATGGAGGACCTCAGTATGCTGTTTGAGTATGGCCGCACTGCAGATGCTGAGGATTGGCGACCCAAGACTAGAGAGCAACTGAATGAGTTAAATGAGGATGAGAGGTACACTTGTTCAGAGCTGTTTAAAGAAGCAATGGCAGAATGTTTTACCAAGCTACAGGCAGTGATGGAGAGACATCCTTGCACTGAACTATTCAAAGTCCTCCCAATCTTTGATCCTGCCAAGGTATCCGGTTTAAAACCTGATATTGAAAATTATGTTCAAGTTGTCCCTGCACTGAGTAATGTCTCCACAGAAGAGTGGCATCGCTACCTCCGGATGGACAAGAGTGATGCAGCTGAGGTTTGTGCGGTGGAGTGGTGGGCTGCCAGGGAAGATCGAATGCCAACACTCGCCCCACTAGCTGCACTGTACCTGCATCTCCCTACTACTTCAGTGGATGTGGAGAGGCTTTTTTCTCACTATTCCGCACTTCTAACACAACACAGACGCAGCCTAACAGAGGAGAATGTTAAAATGATGCTGATTGCCAAATTTAACACCAGAGATTAACACATCTAAATTCCAACTTCACTCGCATCCAGTAGTTTTTCTGATGTAAATAATGTAAATAACTTTTTATTTGATGCAAAAATATTACTGATTGTAAATTACTATTTTTACTACTAAATTACTATAAATTATTACTAAATTAGTTTTCTAATGTACTGCATTTATTTTTAATGTTTAATTGATTGCCACACCACTTTATTTATCTATTTATAGTTGTTAAAAGTACCTTATTTATTTATATTTATTGTTTATTTGTGCATGCATATTTATTTATTGTTGAATAATATCAGAGTATTTCTATAGTCTTTGATGAAATGCAAATGTTTAGTTGATGATTTGTGCACAATTTATAAAGAAATGTTACCTTTTAGTGGATTTAGTATAAAAGAGACCTAGCTTTGTTTAACAAACCAGTTATTCCAAAATGATTTGTATTGTAAACCTTAAATAAAAGTTAAGTGAATATTTTTTCATGTTATTTGTAATGTTTTCGGCTTTCTGTGCTCTCCTATACTCTTAAAACCATTCCGCAGAATTCCACAGATTTTTCAAAAAATTCTGCACAGAAATAGCCAAAAAAGTCCGCAGATTCCGTCTGGCCCTGGTCATTTGGCTACTGCCAGGCTAGGGGCCACAGAACAACGGTGGGCAGCTGAATTGGCAGCATTTGATTTTGAGGTAAGGTACAGGTCAGGAAAGGGCAATCGTAATGCGGATGCTCTTTCCAGACAGGATCCGACTGCTGGAGGCATTCCAGAAGGTTTAGTAGGTGGTAGTGCTGTTCCAGTGTCATTGCATCAGGCCATTAGTATGGGGCGGGTAGCACAGGCCGTTGTGTCAACAATGAGTGTTTTGCCAGGCTATTCTGTGTTGGAAATATGTTCCCTGCAGGAAGCTGACCCAGTTATCGGGGTTGTGATGCAATTTTGGGAACAAAGAAAGCGTCCAGGGCCTGAGGAGCGTAGGAAGTTGGCTAAGCCAGTGTTGACCTTGTTCCAGCAATGGGATCGATTGGTACTGAAAGAGGGAGTACTCCATCGCAGGATTTCTCGTCCTGATGGAGGTGAGGATGTTTTTCAGATGGTTTTACCTGACGTGCTCAGACGGGAGGTCTTGATGCAGTTGCATCAGCAGCATGGACATCAGGGGATAGAGCGAACTGGTGAACTAATACGACAGAGATGCTATTGGCCGGGTATGTCTGCTGACATTACGCGTTGGTGCCAAGAGTGTGACCGTTGTGAACTTGCGAAGGACATTCGACCAGCAGCTCGTGGCTTTATGGGCCACCTGTTGAGTTCTAGACCCAACGAAATCCTTGCTGTTGACTTTACAGTGCTAGAGCCTTCTTCTTCGGGACAGGAGAACGTTTTGGTAATGACCGATGTATTCAGCAAGTTTACAATTGCTGTGCCGACGCGTGATCAGCGAGCCGAGACTGTTGCCCGAGTGTTGGTTGACGAGTGGTTTTATAAGTTCGGAGTTCCGGGACGCATTCACTCTGACCAAGGCCGTAATTTTGAGTCGGCGCTGATTCGCCAGTTGTGCGAGTTGTACCAAGTGAAGAAGTCGCGCACAACCCCCTATCACCCGGCCGGTAACGGTCAGTGTGAGAGATTTAATAGAACCTTGCATAACTTGTTGCGGACATTACCAAGCTCTAGCAAGAGGAAGTGGACCGCTTGCCTGTCACAAGTGACCTTTTGTTATAACACCACTCCTCACCAGGCAACTGGAGAATCCCCGTATTTTTTAATGTTTGGTCAAGAGCCCCGGTTGCCAGTGGACTTTTTGTTTGGAAGGGTAACAGAGCCATGTGCGGGTAGCGTGCACAACTGGATCTTAGACCATCAGTCGCGATTACAAGTCGCCTATGAGGGAGCGCGTGAACGTCTAAAGGCAGCTGCAGATTATCGCAAGTCACAACACGACCAGCATGTCCGTGACTTACCACTAAAAGAGGGTCAGTTAGTCTACCTCCGTGATCACAGTATGAGAGGCCGCCACAAGATCCAGGATCTGTGGAGTCCCATAGTTTATCAGGTAGTGAGGGCACCGAAGGAGGGAGGCGTCGTTTACACTATTGCGCCAGTTGAAGATCTGGATAAGGTACGAAGTGTTCACCGTTCACTTTTGAAGAGCTGTATCCGGAGAGAATCCACGCTAGTGGATCAGCCTAATGGTCCAGTGGGTGAACCAAGGGTTTCCCCGCTAGAGGACGAGGTGGACGATGTTGACTTGATGGTATTAGTGCCAGAGATCCCGCAACCTGCTCAAGTACTTGCACCTGAGGGTTTGGGTCATTTAGTGCCATTCGATCCCACAAAGGAGTTATTGTTGGGTAGTAGAGGGCATTCCAATCCTCCAATTGTTGAACCGGAGGTACCCTTGGATTTACCTTCGGGTTCAATGGGTGACAGGCCGGTTACCACACGCAGGACTGGACGCACCACGGCGGGTCAGCACTCTAACATGCATCGTCTCCCACGCACTGTGAGAGGGACAGAAAGGGAGGCTGAGGCTCCCATTGGGCCAGTGTCTAGGGCCATCTCAGCTTTGTTTAGGCCTTGGGATTAACCATCTTATTGTTCTGATAATTCCTTTCCTTTTTTGATCGTCGGGACGACGACATAGAAAAGGGGGGTGGATTGTGGTGGGAAGGCTCTTTACCTTCCCTTATAATTATGTGGATCGTAAGCCAATTGGCTGTCACCAGGGGGATATAAAGTGCGATAGACCTGTGCTTTAGGTCAACGTCATTTGTCGACGTCATTGATGCGCCGCAAACACTGGACTGTGGCTGCTTCCGGCATCAGGTGTGGACATTAGAGAGGTAGGAACGCTTGGTGTCTTTATGAAATTGTTTTTAAATTTAGTAACTAATTTTCCCTGGTTGCGTGTGTTTTTCTTGCACCTTGGTAAGCTCTTGATTGCTAGTTCCTCTTGTAGCGAGTCCTGTTCCGTTTCTCGTGCGGATCTCGCACTACTGCTGTACTGCCGTTGTTGGGTGCGCGCGCTCCTGATAATGCACGCATCATATTTGTCATTGGTATGTCTAACAGGCGTCTACTAAGTTCGGGTGAGGCTCTATAATAGCAATATTAAATGGTGACATTCTATTTTATTCCAGGTGCTCTCCCTAAAACGTTGGAGAGCGTAAGCTGATTGCTTGCTCGCCATTCCCTCTCGTATGGCTTAAATCAACGGATTCGTTTCTCCTGTAGATCTCGCACTGCTGCTGCGACTGCTAGTTGGGCGCGTTTCACGTCCTGCCCACGGATAACATTGTTGTTTTGTTTTGTGTTGATTTTGCTTTACATTTTCTATTTTCTTTTGTTCTGTTTAAGTCGTCTTTATTTACATTTGAATAGAAGTGATACTCTTTGCCTGTGCATATTCTATTATAGTTTGTTTTCTATTATTTGGTTCTTTTCTATTTTGCAAAGAGCTTTACCCTTTTGGGTTTGCTTTGCAGTGCATTATTTTGTGTGGTTTATTTAATTAATTCTATTAAATGCAACTGTATTTTCTAGTTTGTATTTTTGACTTGTAATTTGAGGGCAAATAGGCCTTGTACATTTCTTTTCTAGTTTTGTTCATTCTTATTTTGGGTTTTTGTTGTTTAATTTAACTCGTCATAGGGCAATTCAGCGCTTTAATTATTCTGTGTGCTTTTTAGTGACTCTTAAAATTGTGCTGTTCTTGGGTTGCAGGATCTGGGTGCCAAAGGCAGGGAGGCCGGCTCTATTCCCTTCTAAGTGGTGGTGGTGTGTTGTTCACAGTGTGCCGTGTCCATCCGTGGAGTATGGTGTGAGTGTGTGTGTGTGTGTGTTTGCAGGCACTGGTGAAAGGAATGAGTTTTCTGCTATAGGCAGCCTAATCTTTGATAGCCTGACCCTGCTGGTAAGCCCCAGTTGGCCGGTGTCCCTGTGACCTTTTTGGAGTCCAACCCTTGTGATGAGCTGTGCTTGACTGAGGCCTGATATATTTTAATGATTGTTTTAAAGTGATTGTGTAACTTAATAAAGTCAACTGTTTTGTATTGTTACCCATGTCTCTGAGCGATTATTGGTGAACGAACTTGCGTGTCCTTTTAGAGACACTAAATTCTCTGGGTGTAACTCCCTGAGTGGCGTAGTTGGTAAATTATCCTTTAAATGCACCTCCGGGTTGCCACATGTACATAAACATTTAGCAAAAATAACAAAATAAATATCACTCTAGGGCTGCACTGCCCTAGAAATGCATATACACTCACAAGCCTTTATTCTCCCCTCTAATATTATTTTATTAAAGGATAAAGAAGTTTAGATTACTTTATCAATACCACAACATTGAACTACATTTACAAAAAACAAAAAACAAACAAAAAAAACACTTAGAGATTACATTAAACAAGCATCGCGCTCAATCTGTGCCACCGCAGCCTGCGCAATTCCTCCAAATCCATGTGATCACTGACTGCTCAGCAACCAGGCTAACGAGGGTTTCCTCCTTTCTTTTAAGCCCTAAACCCACTGCACAATTTTCGGCTGTCCCAGATGAAAGATTGGCATCGTGAAACAATTGTGGCAAATCAGAAATCGCTGCGATTGGTTCACGATGCCAATCTTTCATCTGGGACAGCCGGAAATCGTGCAGTGTGTTTAGGGCTTAAGAAAACAACCGTGTTATTTCCCAATACACGCACTTCAGCTCAGGCATGCTCAGGGAACCCTAAGCAAACTGTTACAAAAAAATAAAATAAATAAAAACAACAACAGAAACCCTTCTTTTTCTGCTTTCGCAACTGCACTATGCAGATGCGTGATAGTGCCCTCTAGAGGCAGGTAGGCATGAGCGCAGGCTATTATTATTATTCTTATTACTACTTTCTTGTCCTCCTGGCTACATGTGACAACTTCATCTTCTGCTGCTTGCTATTAAGACACTATGTCTTGCATACAACAAGTCATATTAGTTGGGTGCTTGTGAAAACTGAAACTTATAAATGGGAGACATGCACATCTGAGAAAGCTATGCAAACAGTTTTACCTTATGTTTGTTTAACATGCTAATCGTATTACTCATTACCAAGTTAAAACATCCAAGCATATGCCTTATCATCGGTACATCAATTTGAGAAACAAATCTCAGCACAGAACACAAACAAGAAACAGGAAGTGGTTTATTGCTGCTGTGCTACTCAATTCTATTTCCTGGGTGCCAGCAGATTTTGAAGAGGGCAAATTCCAGAAGACAAACTGACAAATAAAAACCTTGGGTTATTTCTAATGTGTTTACAAATACTGACCATTATTGTTGCTTTTGTGCAGTAGAGTTCCCTGTACTACACCAAAAGTCCCCTAGAACTCCAGGGGAATTTTGAGTGCCCAAAAACATTACATTTGTTGTTGAAGCAGTGGCTTCACAGTAAGGTCTTGTGATTAGGGATGCTTTCATGACTAACGCAGTTAGAAAGGGTTTTGTTGTATAGTGTGTGTGTATTTATCTTTCCTCTAACTTTTAACTAAGAATTTTAAGAATTAACTAAATCCATTTTCTAAATTGTGAAGCTAAATTCTGTGGTTGGGTACCAAGCAGTACTTTGCTAAAGATTGGCATGGTTACCCTGTGTAACGGCCACTAGAGCATTTACGGTAGTTTTGTGGCAGATTGACAATTGCGCATGTGCATAGCGTCTGTCTGTACTATATGAAAAGGTGAAGAGATTATCCTGCTCTACCGACATCTTTATTTCCTGTCTATCTTTATTTAATTTCATTCATTTCTGTTTGTGACCTGAGTTGGATGCTTATGTACATTTTTCCTCACTCATTCCTCATGTATGCGGACGAGTGTGTTGGTGCTTGAGGTGCTTTATTAAACTCGGGGAAAACACGCCATCTTCTCATCTCCCGTGCATTATTAGCACCACACAGTTTTCCCATCCGGGCTGTTTAACATTTCAACTCGGTGTTACAAAGTGGCGCCCGAACAGTGTGGATCTACCAAGGTTATCTCTTTTATGCGTCTCTCCTGGCGGCTACTGATTATCGACGGACATGTTCGTGGTACGGCAGGGTAACGTTATCCAGGAAAGACCGCTGGCAGGCTAGAGAGGAGGCCGCGCGGATCCGGGGTAAAAAGACGTGTGATGGCGTTCCGCGGATTTTCTGCCGTACTTTGAAAACTCGTTTGGGATCGGTAGGAGGTGCAACGACAAAAGAGTGAAGGTGAATTTTGTGTGTCATCTAGTTTGGACAGATTTTTGTTTTCTTTCGACGGGGGAGACGGTTCGTTCTTCTATAGTTACGGACCTGTGATTGAAAAGACATAAAGAAGGAAGGGACACTTGGAAGATTCTTCTTTTTTTTCTCTCTCTCTCTCTTTGGATGATAAACATATATTTATTTTGTTTTTTCCGGATGGACATGCTTGAAGTAACCATATAATATTTTGCTGGTTTCAGCCACGTTTTTTTTTTCACTCACGTCATGTGGCCTGACACGTGGAACAAGGAACGCTGATTCTGAAGGACTGAAAAAAAAAAAACTTTTTACTTTATTTCAGGTTGCATTTGTTTTGGTGCACATTCTCTGTGGTAAATTGTTTATTGTGCTTTAGCATACAGGCTAGATATTTCTACAAGGGAACAAGCAGGTTCATTGTACTGTTTATTCTTATTTTGTAGTTAACTCATTGTGAATTGTGTGCATCTGCATGTAATATTTTGTTTTACTTTTCTTTTGATATTTCTGAAATTTGCTGTTATACTACGGGGTGTATAAGATGGCCACAAATCGTGAACTATTCGACTTGCTGACATGTTCTGACTATTTGCCAGGACAGGGTACATCTCCGAGTGGGGATGGAGACATACGGTCTCAGGTGCAGCTCCTGCGGGACGAGGTTGCTGTACTGCAGCGGTGTCTCCGTGACTCGCTGGACCTGCAAAAGAGTGTGATTGATTGTATGAGTCCTGATGATGGTACGGTTCCTGTTGAGCCACGTCCACAGTCTAACCCCTTGGCCGCTTCTACACCGTTTGTTCGAGGGCATCCTCCACTAGGCTTTTCAAGGGTCTTGGCCTCTGTCCTCCATCAGTCACATCTGGAACCTCTAATTTTTGTAGGTGGAGGGAGGGTGAGTCCAGACGACTGGCTTCAGTCTGTTGATTGGATTTAAAATGAATCTGTTAATGGAGTGGGGGGTGTGCATATTTCTTTTAGTCACCATAATATTATAACAATATACCGTACTGTTATTTGTTTTTTGTAGACTGTTTTTAGGTTTACCAACACTGTTGTGTTTTGTTCTTATAAAAGTAAAACCTACCCTGTAAAATGTGTTTTGCCATGGGTTTTTGAAATGCCTATGTATTTTCTTTTCTGTTTGCTTGTCACATTTTCTTGATGTATTCAAGGACAAAGTGGTTTGGTGAGTTTAAAAACTGTCATGTATGGTGGTATTTCTCATCATGTACCATTGTTTTTCTTTTTGAGGGGAGTATATACAATTATTCATGTATGGAGTTGTTTATGTCCTGTATTTTCACAGTGCTGTTGGCTGAGGGCAGCCAATTTGTTCCGGGGGGACTCTGTAACGGCCACTAGAGCATTTACGGTAGTTTTGTGGCAGATTGACAATTGCGCATGTGCATAGCGTCTGTCTGTACTATATGAAAAGGTGAAGAGATTATCCTGCTCTACCGACATCTTTATTTCCTGTCTATCTTTATTTAATTTCATTCATTTCTGTTTGTGACCTGAGTTGGATGCTTATGTACATTTTTCCTCACTCATTCCTCATGTATGCGGACGATTGTGTTGGTGCTTGAGGTGCTTTATTAAACTCGGGGAAAACACGCCATCTTCTCATCTCCCATGCATTATTAGCACCACACAGTTTTCCCATCCGGGCTGTTTAACATTTCAACTCGGTGTTACACCTGCAAACAAGGCTGCCAGCGCGGGGCCCCTGAGAATTTGCTCATTGGCAAAACTTTGGCCCCTTGGCACTGGCCCTGCACGGGCAGCCCTCACTTAGCCTCCAGGAAGCCTTAGCACTGTTTTATTGAAAATAATAACGTTTGAACTCACCGTTATGGAGGTAAGTGCTTGCTTTAGTTGGGTTCCTGACCCTTGACTTTTTCACTTAAGTTTTTCTCTGGTTACTGTAACTGTGTTTCTGAAGCACATTAAGTCCTTAAGTGCCCTGCGAAGTGGACATCACCAGATATTCCGCTATGATTCCAGTTCATAGCGAGTGTATATGTTCCATACAAAGGGCATTAAAGTGTGCGAGACATGAATTTAAATTGTATTTATTTACAGAGATATATTATGTCACTTTACACATCTCTAGTAAGTTCCATCAGTGTGTGAAGACAAATCCGTGAATGAATGTTCCGAAGTGAAATAAACTTCAACACATTTGCCCTGCTCAGGGAGTAGGGAGCAATGAACACTGTGTAGGGAGCATGTCAATCGAAACACAGTTCATGCACAGAGCTCTCTTCTAACGAGCTGGTTATCTGAATCAGGTGTGTTAACTAACGTAAGCGAGACATGCAAAATATGCAGAGCAAGGGTGCGAGGACTGGAATTGGGAACCGCTGGGCTACATCATGTGTTATTCACTGGTGAGAAAACTTTATAGCACAGTTAGTAAAAGTACTACAATACCAGGAAGGAAGATTGGGTTGTTGATGTTTGCCTGCCATTCTCGCTCTGTCTGCACAGCGTGCGTGAACGCACTGATGACCTATCCTGTCTGCGTGAACAGGGTGCACAGAGGTATGCAAATACATATGTTGACAGGCAGGTAGGAAAGCCAATTAAAACGCTCGGATCGGATCGTTTTAACACCATGGCGATGTTGCACGCATACCAGGCTGACCTGCTCAAGGAGTTGGATGAGGGCGAGGGATTTAATGCGGAGGACATTTGTGAACTCCGCAAAACCGCAGAGGAGAACTGACCCCCCGACTGAGCCTGGTTTCTCCCAAGGTTTTTTCTCCATTCTGTCACCGATGGAGTTTTGGTTCCTGGCCATTGTCGCCTCTGGCTTGCTTAGTTGGGGACACTTAATTTCCAGTGACATCGTCGACTTGATTGCACAGATCCCAGACAACAAGCTGTGTTGGCCCAGATCCGGCCCGCATGGATTTCACTCAAGCCAGATGTGGGCCGGAATCTGGACCAACACTATGTTGCTGTCTGGGATATTATTTAAACTAAACTGAGCTGGACGATGACATCACTGAATTCAATAATGAAATGCCTTTAACTGAAAATTAAGTATTTAATCTTGTTATTTTACATTATTGACACTATTTTCCTATTTGATACTGTAAAGTTGCTTTGATAATCTCTATTGTTAAAAGCAGTATATAAATAAAGGTGACTTCACTTGACTATATACATATATTTTTTTAAATATGACTGAAATAATCTGACTACATTATATTACACATGAAGTACATTTTTTATTAACTAAACATTTTTACGACATGTAAATTAAATTTGTGGGAACAATGTCCTTAGTTAACAGGTGCAAAGTCAAAAACAGATACAGTGCAAAGTCTACTTGGTGTGAAAGTCATACATCTGAAAACATCCTCCATGTCATACACAAGGGGGTTTCAGTACCAAAACCTGATTTGACAGTTTCACTACTCAGGAAAGTTGTTTTTTTTTTTTCTACAAAGGAACCCGAGATACTATGAAGTTGAGGTGTCGTGCCTACGGGCTTGTCATTTTTCTTTCTCAGTTTAGACCACAGTAGCGTAGAACAAAACGGTCGTCTCCAGGCAGTACAGCGTCTGGGAAAGTGTTCTCACAGGATGTGTCACATACAGAGTTAATAGCAGTGTGTGAGACAAAAGGAATCACCTGTGATCAACTGTGAGAACAAACACCCTGAGAAAATGTATATATAAAAAAAAAAATTAAGATATATTTTCTCTGATCCACAACATTCACTCACAAACATAAATGTTTATGTGTTTTTCTTTGAAAAACAGCACATTATAGTTTTAGCCGGTTCTGAAATAAATGGTTATATGTCCATTAAATCAAGTCCGCCTTGACCCCTAAGGATATCCATTTGTAATGCCTGATCAAACTGAAATACCGTTAGGCCCATATATATTTGTTATATATACAAACAATCAAGATGAAATTGTAGTGCAGACTTTAAGCTTTAATTCCAGGGGTTGAACAAAAATCTAACATAAAATGCTTAGGAATTAGCATTTTATGAAAGTCTTACAGTTTTCTCAGTTTAACCAAGAGTTGAGTTGATTAAATATCTTTAATTCGGCTTTCGCTTTAAAAGTAATGTCCCATGAATGAGCCAGCTATTTGTGAGGGGTAAAATGAACTAAGAAAGAATTCAAAGTTCAGAAAAGAAAAAGAAAAAGTGGAAGTAAACATGACCTAGAAGGCCTGAAAACCTAACTGGGTTTTTTCCAAATTTGTTGTATCTAATACTGTATCTGATTAGTCATGATATGATTAATATTATAGTGGTTCTACAGACAAGTTGTCACATGGAGAATTTTTAAAAAGGCAGTATCTACATAATCATAAGATTCTGAGTAAAATTCCAACACTGTACTGTTTGTTTTATGTTGTTTTTAAACATTTCACTTTCACGTTTTGTGTGAGAAGGCAAAAGTTTTGCAAGCGAATTCAAGTTTTTCGGGAGAATGCAATCATTTTTTGAGAGAACACAAGATTTTGTGGGCGAACATCTTATTGTTTTCCCATCTCCGTGTCCATTATATAGATAAATTGATTACAGTTTCCCAGCGTGACCACTTACTGCCATTATGTGACAACATGAACACCAGTGGAAAATCAAAGCACATAATGAGGGGAATTCTGGTATTTCATGATAGTGAATAGTTAGCCACACCATCCTCATCAAACATTTTTGTTTCACTTTCCTCTTTCTAGTTATTTATTTTTATTTTTATTATTATTACTTTTTCTCTTCCTTCTCTCAAGGTCCTGCTAGTCATAGTATTCCTATATTAAAATATATTGATCATACAAGCATTACAGGTGAGTTTACATTTTTGAGTTCAAACAGACCTACAAAATTATGTTTGTGGTTCAGGACCATTTGCTCCTTTTCAAGCATTACTATAGTGTTTGCCAGTTTTATTTACATGGTTGTCAATGATTTTGTTCTAACATTTAGTAATGTAATTTCTTGGGAAATATTAACATGGGCTTGTTCCTCTGTTTAAATTATAATTTACCCTGTTGTTTATCTAATTGTTACCCTTGTTGTGTTTAATGTACCAAGTCTAGTATTTTACGAGTGTTTGTTCGTTTCTTTATGTGTGTGTGTATGTATGTATGTCATGCAAGTTCATGCCATGTTGTCAACACTATAAAACAAGCATTTTTCTCCACATAAATGTTGACTAATTGAAAACAATAGAAATATACTTCTTAAGAAATAATCTTAAAATCACTTAATCTGAATAGGTAACGGTTTTATTTCAGTCAAAACATATTTGAATAATTAGGCAGATGAACTCAATTCAGATATATCATTCAAATTGGCACCTTCATTTTAATATTCAATAAACACTGAACTTTTTCTTACAGTGCATGGTGAAAGCAGCAGCAAGCCAGAAGGTTTCATCTTTTGAGTCATAACAACCCACATCTCCATAAAGTAGCTTCAGTCATATTAGAGAGGACAGATACAGTTCGCAGAAGGCAATGGGTATTCACAGTCTCCACCCAAAATGTTTTTTTTTTGTACATTGTTGATGCAGAACTGTCATATGAACGGCTGACGTTACTGTTCTCAGACACGTGACTTTGTGGTCTTATAAACTAGTAAAGTCAATGGGGGTAGCTTATTCGTCGCTGAACTGTTGTTAAACTCTTGGTTATCTGTTGTGACTCTCCTGAGAGACAGAACATGGATGTCTTTACAACCTCACACTGTAAGTATCACAAATCTTGAAAAATTGTATTACATTCGATATGACTGTATAAACAATAAACAACCTTTTAAAAGACTGGAGTTATAGATTAATAGGTTGGCTATATTAGTCATGTTAGGTCATTAGGTTAGACTTTTTATTAACTGCTAACTGCTTTGGTCCTATATATGTTCACTATTTGATTAAATGAATCACATGGATTAAATCAACTGAATAATTTAAGTACCAAAAAGGACTCAATTTGTGTTTACCTGAATGATTTCTGGCTTCCAACAAAAATATATATTTTTTTTTCGGAAGGGCTTTGAAGTGACTTTTCATCACTGCTTCATGTCACTGCACTCTTCCATATGATATTTTGTACTAATCGCATGTTTTCTCTTTTAATAGATGAAAGAGGTTCTTTTAATTCCACATATTTGACAGACCTGGTGAGTATTATTATATATGATGTTATATTTTGTGGAGTCCAAAATTCTGGTTTAAATGTCTTCTGTTTAGCATATTATACATCTGAGTTAAAGCTAAATGACACATTTTGCATTAGTAAATTAAAAAGTTCTAAAATATGTCATCAAGTGTTTTTTGTTTTGTTTTTTTTTTCTTTCTTTTTTTATTCCCCCATAACAACTGTTCAAGCCAACATTAAAATGCTGCATACATCAAATCTTATCAGTCGTTAAGATCTGTTCTTGTTAGTGCTGTATGCTTGTTTGGACATTAGATGTCTTTTTCTGAAAATGTATTTTGTCAGTCAGTAAAACTTTGTATCTGTATCTTCACATCTTACTATCTCATGCACCTCTTGGATTAAAATCATACAGACTTGTGGATTTGACTGTTTCCAAAATAGTTTTTTTTTTTTTAAACAACACAATGAAAAGATTTTCCACTGTGTGCGTCACATATCCTTTCTCTGCCATGTATGTATGTCAGGATGGAACAGAATTTAGCGTTTGACATGCTCCAAAGGGGGTCTGAGTATGAAGACCTCTGGGGGGAGGGGTGATGCTCTATCTGTTTGTGCAAGCTTTAGAAAGGGTTGATAGAGGATGTGGATGTGGTGTACTTGTGTGGTTTCTCCACTAGAGACACCTGCACCTGAGCTAAGCTGTGGAACATGTTTCATACATTTAGATTGTCAGAGCTCGCTGGGGCGTGAAGTCACACAGAGTCACACTTTACTGATCAACTGGATTACAGCTGCAAAATGGCGAGAGACTATTGTACCACTGTAGACAGGAAGTGATTGTCAGTTGAGTAGAAGATAGTCTGAAAACACAGTCGGAAACAAATTTTTACATTTCATAGTCAGCATTTTGACAAGTGATAACCTAATTTCAATAAAACTACATTACGAACATCATCAAACTGCCATGGTATGCAGAATTTCAATGAAAGTAAGAGGATTTAATGGAATATTTAACACAATTATTTACTCAACCTCATGTCATTCCAAACACTTATTACTTACTTTCTTCTGCTGAACTGTTGAAAGAAGATATTTTGAAGAATGTACAGACCACTCTTTACCATATAATGACAATTAAAAAGGGTTGCTGAGTGCCAAAATGATTACAAATAAAAATAATAATAATAAAGTATCAAGCTGTCCAAGACTCATGCTCAATATTGCAAGTTCACAAGTTTGCATACCCATTCAGCTAGATAACTGTAAACGAACTTAACTTGTTGTCCTTGAACCTGAGGCTTGGCTTGAGCTCCAAATTAGAGCCCCCCCCCAATGATTACACAATGTAAAGGAGAAATTAAGGACATATAGGAGGAGAAGGGGAGGATTAGGAATGTCGGAAGAATTGTCGCTGGGATAGCACAATGACTGCTGCTTATACATGCTCATAGCGATGATTGACAGGACTGAATGATTAGGCTTCTCCTGAACCTATGTTTGAAACTTCATCATATGAAGACATTTAACTGTATGTATAGTGACTTTAGACATGACACATGCAGTTTTGATGACATGACAATAACAATGTTTTAGTTTTTAGTTTATTTCATTTATTTATACAGGGACAATGCACAACAAAAGTCTTGTGACAGAGTTATCTATAAAGCTAATTTGTATCTGCAGTCCCTAGGCAGGATATTGTTACAAAATTACAATATTCAGTCGCAAACAATACAATACATTCAACACATCGTACTCCATTAAATAAAAAAAAATCAAGTCAATGATCACATAGTTGATTTTCCTTAAGCCATACTTTAAGCGTAGTTTAAAAAAAGACTAAATGTTGTACACTCTCTAATATAAACAGGTATTGTTTATATTAGATTCTTTACATGTTATGTCAATGGAAGGTGACCAGCTGTTATGTGACAAGTTTTAAAATTAAATAATGTAGGGGAAGATTATTAGTAACTTTAATTTTCTTAAATCACACAAATTAATCACGTGTCTTCAGAAGACTTGCACAAAATATATACAGAATGTAGTGCAAAAGTCATATGGACTGCTTTTATAATATTTTTATTTTTTCCATATTGGAGCTTGACAGTCCAAATCCAAAACAGAGGCCAGTATGTTCCTCGAAACCTCTCCTTTTGTGTTCCACAGAAGAAATAATGTTCCTTTAGATCAGTGGTTCTTATTTCCATTCCTCACATACCACCGCTCTGCATATTTTGCATGTCTCTCTTATTTAACACACCTGATTCAGATAACCAGCTCATTAGAAGAGAGCTCCATGCATGAACTTTGTTCCGATTGACATGGTCCCTACATAGTGTTCTCCCTTCTGCCTGAGCAAGTTTCCTTCACTTTGGAACATTTATTTACGAATTTACGCTACACCATGGCCTGTGATGTCTTCACACACAGACAAAACTTACTAGTGAAGTGTGACATAATATACCTCTGTAAATAAATACAATTTAAATTCACATCTCACACACTTTAATGCCCTTCGAATGAAACATATACACTCTCTTTGAACTGGAATCATGGTGGAATATCCTGTGATGTCCACTTCGCAGGGCACATTACAGTCAAATACAAGAAGCGTCTGAAGTGATGGGATGCACACAAAATGTGCAGAGCGGTGCTATGTATGGATGGAATTGAGAACCACTGCTTTAGATGATTACGGTTGGTTTTCTAGAAGTACTTTTATAAATGAAATGAAACAGTCATTGCACAGAATTTGAAGTGCCTGAATATATCATTTTTTTTCCATTTCAGACAACGGATACGGATGACTATGAATCAGACCTGGGTGGATTATGTAACAAAGAGTTGGTACGACAGTTCAGTAAGACCTTCGAGCCCCCTCTCTACTGGATCATCTTTGTCGTGGGGGCTTTGGGCAACCTACTGGTCATCTGTATCTTCACAACTGTGCGAAACCGTCTCAAGACCATGACTGATGTGTACCTGCTGAACCTGGCAGTAGCTGATCTTCTCTTCCTAGGCACATTGCCCTTCTGGGCAACAAATGCTGCTCAGGGCTGGGTGTTCAGCCAGGCCATTTGCAAAGGAGTTTCTGCGGTCTACAAGATCAACTTCTTCGCTAGCATGCTCTTACTCACCTGCATTAGTGTGGACCGCTACATTGCCATCGTTCATGTAACCGAAGCTCACAACTACAAAAACAAACGAATGCTATATAGTAAGATAACTTGTGTTTTTGTGTGGCTGGCCTCTTGCCTCTTAGCTCTACCAGAATTTCTATTCGCTAAAGTTAAAAACATTGACCCCCAGAGCACTTCCTGTGTCATGGTGTATTCAATCACAGACAAAAATCGTACCAAAGTCTTGGTATTGGCTTTACAAATCAGTGTCGGCTTCCTACTCCCATTGCTTGTCATTGTGTTGTGTTACTCAGTCATGATTTGTAAACTCATGCAGGCTCGAAGCTTTGAAAAACACAAGGCTCTAAGGGTCATTTTTGCAGTTGTGGCCACTTTTGTTCTCTCACAGTTGCCATTCAACGGATATCTGATTATAGAAGCAGGCCAAGCCAACAACGCTACAATAACAAACTGTGAAGTCATGCAAAGCTTAGACATGGCTGGGCAAATTGTGAAGTGTCTTGCCTACATACACTGTTGTCTGAATCCCATCCTGTACGTATTTATCGGCGTTCGCTTTCGGAAGGATCTCTTCAGCCTGCTTCAGCGCATGTCCTGTGGCCTTGGACTGGTCAACAAAAGCAAATTGCAACAAGTTCCCAAGAGGCCCTCTGTTATGTCTGACACTGACACCACCCCTGTTTTTTCTTTATAGACCAGCCTACAGTATTGATAACCTTTTAAAAAAAATTGTCTACATCTACAGAGTGTCATTTTTATAGGAGTTATAGGTCCTTATAACTGCATTTTTTAAATTTTGAAGGGCTTTGAAATGTGCTTTATGATAGTATTATTCCTGTATAGTTATCTGGCTGTACATGATGGTAGATTGTGGAGACATAGGTTTTGTACATAGATTCTGTTCTTGAGCATTTAACCACAATTTTGGCAAGGATGATTGCAGTTAGAGCAGTGTAATGTATGCTATGGGTATACTGTATTTATTAACATACTTTTTTGCAAAAATGTAATTATTATTATAAATAAAGTGAACATTTTATTTTAGAAAGAGTTCTGATTTTCTTTTCATAAAATCTATATTTTTTTCATGGGTTTATTTATTTTAGCTCCATGGACCTTTAGAAACAAATTACAATTCTGTACAAAATTACAGCTTGTGGCTGGTTAAGAACTGTTGGACAGTCAAAATTGTCTACATTATTATTTCAGTCTGTGTTTAGATCATAGTGTAATCATTAATATTTAGTAGATGTAAATGATGAAGGGGCATGCATGATAAAAAATTATCCAAGTTGACTAAAGTTGAAGAAAAACTATTCATATGTCCAATAGAACAGTACAGAAGTTATAATACAGACATGATGTGCTCAAGTAATAGGTTTAATGGTCACTACTGTGGTTAAGTCATTCACTTGTAAGGGGAAATAACAGACTTTGCACCAGATTAGGAGTACTACATGGCACTGGCATTGGGGCACTTGTATTGGTTAATTTATGCCTGTACAAGCATAGATGGTATACCCCAAGGCACAACCACAGGAATTATTATTTTTTTTAAATCTGAAGAGAATGGTGCAGATACAGCTGCCAATAGACTGTAAGGAAGCTGAGTTCAGGATTCACCAGCAGGTAAGTAAAAAATAATAAAACAAATGTGTTTGATGTCTGAGAAGAATTCTGTCATAATTTACTTTCCATCGTATCATTCCAAACTGTATGACATTCTTGAATATCTGAATATCAATCTATAAATATCCTGGCCACTATTTTCTAAATATCAAAGTGAATGGTGACCATATCTATCAAGCTACAAAATTACAAAAAAGCACCATAGAAGTATTATAAAAGTGGTCTGCTAACATATCTGAGTTCTACAACATTTTTTTCAATGCTTATTGAGCATTTTGAAAAAAAACCTGATATTTTCCATATTGATTCTGAAAATATATCTTGTTAATAATTATTATTATAAATATTATAAAAAATCATATTTTATCAGATATTATTATGAAATCGCGTTTGTGTGCACTTGCTTGGCCAATTTTAGTGATAAACAGGAAAGTGGGTTCAAGCACCAGCAAAAGACAGTGTAAAGAAATAGTCTTTAAGAGAAGCAGTCTATCAGCAGAAGTTAAAAACAGCTCGTAAGTGTATTTACTTGTCTCATTAGTGTTTAGCGCATTTGCCATTGCTAGGAAACGCTTATTTTGTTTACTGTGTTTAGCCTTGCTGAAATCGCGTTTGGTCTCGTACTGTATCGCGTATCTTGTCAGTGTGTGCACTTGCTTGGCCATTTTTAGTGATAAACAGGAAAGTGGGTTCAAGCACCAGCAAAAGACAGTGTAAAGAAATAGTCTTTAAGAGAAGCAGTCTATCAGCGGAAGTTAAAAACAGCTCGTAAGTGTATTTACTTGTCTCATTAGTGTTTAGCGCATTTGCCATTGCTAGGAAACGCTTATTTTGTTTACTGTGTTTAGCCTTGCTGAAATCGCGTTTGGTCTCGTACTGTATCGCGTATCTTGTCAGTGTGTGCACTTGCTTGGCCATTTTTAGTGATAAACAGGAACGTGGGTTCAGCTGAATTGTAATAGTGATTTGTTAGAAGGGGTATAAAATAGGTTATTATACCGCGGCAGCGGTCGCGGCAGCCCTCGTGTAAAGCCCTCCTAGTGTGAAGACCGAAGAGTGTAAAGACCATCGACTTTACCGTACGACTCCACCGGGCAGGGACACCGGCAGAGGACATAAGTATCGACTTTTAATTATCCTATATTATTCCTACTACTTGTTACACTTCTGTTTTAGTTTTTATAACCTATTCATACTATGTGTTTCCAGATCAATACTATCACTACTACTCGCAAGCCACGCATCACACACTGTAGACAGCGCAATCCTATCAACCTGCGCACTTTGCCTATGTCTGCTAATACATTACTTTCTTTTTCTGTTGGTCTCTGGAATTGTCAGTCTGCTGTCAACAAAGCTGATTTCATTACTTCCATTACTAGTTATTCAAGTTTAAACCTCATGGCCCTGACCTGGATCAAACCAGAAGACAATGTTACACCTGCAGCACTCTCCAATAATTTCTCCTTTTCCCACACCCCCCGTTTGACTGGAAGAGGTGGAGGTACTGGTCTGCTCATCTCTAATAATTGGACATTTACTCCTTTACCTTCTCTGAGTATCAACAGCTCTTTTGAATCACATTCGGTTACTATCACCTACCCTCTAAAAATCCATTTTGTAGTTGTTTATCGTCCTCCAAGATTACTAGGTAACTTTGTGGATGAATTAGATTTATTGCTCTCAACCTTTCCTGAGGATGGTACTTCCTTTGTCTTACTTGGAGACTTCAACATCCACCTAGATAAACCTCAGGCTGCAGACTTCCACACTCTGCTTGCGTCTTTTGATCTCAAGAGAGTGCTAACTACGGCTACTCACAAATCAGGCAACCAACTGGACCTTATTTACACACGACACTGCTCCACTGATCATGTGCTGGTTACTTCGCTACACACCTCAGATCACTTCCTCCTCACTCTTAACCTCAACATGATTCCTGACACATCACATACCCCTCCGCATGTCACTTTTCGACGTAACTTGCGTTCACTCTCACCCTCCCGGCTATCTGCTATGGTTTCATCTTCACTTCCTCCCCCTAAACAGTTATCCTCTCTTGATGCTAACAGTGCTACTGATACTTTCTGTTCCACTCTGACGTCTTGTTTAAATACTTTCTGCCCCTTATCTTCCAAGCCAGTCCGTACCACCCCTTGGCTATCTGATGTTCTCCGCGAACATCGTTCTAAACTCAGGGCCGCAGAAAGGGTATGGCGCAAATCACGAAATCCTTCTGACCTTAATTTATATCGATCACTCCACTCTGACTTCTCTGCTAATGTTTCCACTGCTAAAAGGACATACTATCATGACAAAATTAACAATTCGCCTAACTCTCGCATGCAAACATTTTCCTCCCTCCTTTGTCCTCCTCCTCCTTCATCATCTCTAACAGCTGACGACTTTGCCACATTATTCATTAATAAAATTACAAACCTCACTGCACAATTTTCCACACCACAATCTATCAAACATATCTTTCCAGCAAACATACACTTGTTCACATCCTTCTCTCCACTCTCTGAGGCAGAGGTCTCTAAACTCATCCTTTCCAGTGATCCTACTACCTGTCCGCTTGATCCTATTCCATCTCATCTCCTTCAAGTCATTTCTCCTGCAGTTGTACCTGCACTCACTCACATCGTTAATACATCCCTTCACACTGGAATTTTTCCCTCAGCATTTAAACAGGCTCGTATGACTCCACTTCTTAAAAAACCCACTCTTAACCCAACTCTTTTAGGGAACTATAGACCGGCTTCCCTTCTTCCTTTCATTGCAAAAACACTTGAAAGAGTTGTGTTCAACCAAGTCTCTGTCTTTCTCACACAGAACAACCTCCTGGACAGTAACCAATCTGGCTTCAGAAGTGGACATTCGACCGAAACTGCCTTGCTTTCTGTTGTTGAAGCCCTAAGACTTGCAAAAGCGGCTTCCAAATCTTCATTACTTATCTTGCTGGATCTGTCTGCTGCTTTTGATACGGTCAACCATCAGATCCTCTTGTAAACCCTATTGAGGCATCTCAGGGCATCTCAGGAACCGCACTCCAGTGTTTTGAGTCTTACCTCTCTGATAGGTCCTTCAAAGTATCTTGGAGAGGTGAGGTATCCAAGCCGCAACATCTAACTACGGGGGTGCCTCAGGTCTCAGTTCTTGGACCAATTCTCTTTTCTGTCTACACGGCATCACTAGGTTCTGTCATTCAGAAACATGGCTTTTCATATCACTGCTATGCTGATGACACTCAACTCTATCTCTCATTCCATCCTGATGATCCGACGATTGCTGCTCGCATCTCAGCGTGTCTAACAGACATTTCTTGCTGGATGATGGACCATCACCTTCAACTCAACCTAGCTAAGCCAGAACTGCTTGTGGTTTCAGCTAACCCATCGCTTCATCACAATCTCACCTTCCAGTTAGGCTCATCTACCATACCTCCTTCAAAAACAGCCAGAAACCTTGGAGCTGTGATTGATGATAAGATGGATTTCTCAGACCACATTGCTAAAACTGCCTGGTCCTGCAGATTTGCATTATACAATATTAAGAAGATCAGGCCTTTTCTCTCGGAACATGCAACACAACTCCTTGTTCAGGCTCTTGTTCTGTCCAGACTTGACTATTGCAATGCTCTCTTGGCAGGTCTTCCAGCCAATTCTATTAAACCTCTACAATTAATCCAAAATGCCGCTGCAAGATTAATCTTTAATGAGCCGAAAAGAACGCACGTCACGCCTCTGTTCATCAATTTGCACTGGCTACCAATAGCTGCTTGCATTAAATTCAAGGCATTAATGTTTGCCTACAGAACCACCACTGGCTCTGCACCCCTTTACCTAAATTCATTAATTCAGACTTATATGCCCTCTAGAAGCTTGCATTCTTCAAGTGAACGACACATTATTGTACCATCCCAAAGAAACACAAAAACACTTTCACTGACTTTTTCATTAATTGTTCCCATCTGGTGGAATGACCCGCCCAATTCAATCCGTGTAGCCGAATCCTTACCCATCTTCAAGAAACGGCTAAAAACTCATCTGTTCCATCTTTACTTGACCCTCTAACTCTATCACTCTCTATTCTAATTTTATTTTATCTATGTCTTTTTATAAAAAAAAAGAATAAATAATAATAAATAAAAATTTATAATAATAATATTTATCTGTACTGCATTAGCACGTTGTCGCTCTTTTGTTGGTTTTGATTGCTTATGTCCTCATTTGTAAGTCACTTTGGATAAAAGCGTCTGCTAAATGACTAAATAAATAAATATTACTCATAAACAAATAATCATTGATTACCCCCAGGTCTTGTTTTTGTTTAAACTGCAGCAGAAGCCACATGGTGTTTTTAGCAGTGTGTAACGTATTTTCTGTGGTAAGACAAAGATTTGTGAATGTGGCTTCTTTGCACTGCCATGTTTTCACTATGAATGTTATTGCTTGTGTGGACTGAGAAAAAATGTTGAATAATGAAAAAAGGTCTGGTTGGCATGCGCCTTGCATTATGGTAGTAATGGTATGGCAACAGTGACACAGCAGATTTATGCTGCGTTAGATACAGAATTAGACCATGCATGCAGAGTCAACTGCAATGACATATCAGCTGCCACAACAGTAGTGCAGAGTTATGCAATTGCAGGAAAAAGCTGATAACACTAGTGACTAGGGGTGTAACGATATCACAAACTAAACCGAAAGATTGCGATACACCACCCACGATACGAATCGCGGAACTCTCGTGGCGTACCGCGGTACTCTCACGCCCCCTGCTGCCCATTGTTGAGGTTAATGGCACTTATCTCTAACTAACTATTAATTTTAACTATTTTTTCTTTGCTTACATTTGATTAAATTGTATTAGTAACGACTAATAAGAGCTTTTTAACTTTTGTTGTAAATATTATATTCTAAAGTTACTGTTTTCCAAGTGCATGTCATTTCATGTGACTTGGGAGTGAGCGTCACACTCGGTTGCTAGTATATGCAGGATGGCTGCTTCACATAGTACTGAAATTGCAGATCTCCCGGACACATTTAAATCTCCTGTGTGGGAACACTTTGGTTTTCCAGTGGAGTACAGGAATGGAATTCGTGTCGTAGACAAAGTGTCACAAGTTGAAAAATCTGAACTTTGGCAGATATTCGCGCCGCGTTAACCAATCAGGAGCTTGCTCTAGTAGTGACATGATTACGAAATGAGGCAGAAATCTGAAACAACAATAGAGGACAAAATCATCGTCCTGTATGTGGATACCCGGAGCTGTACGATAGACCAAAGATTACCTGTTAGATTTACCCAAAATTAATTATATCTTATGTTTATCCACTACAGAGACATCAGAGCCAGCGGCAAATGTCAGAAGGACTAGCCGAGGTTATGCTCCTCTCTTCGGGATACATGAGCACGAGCGCCCGGTGATCGCCTGGAGCTCACGGCTCCGAAATCGGTGAAGCACATTTTCAAATAGGCGCTGTTTTTATAAATAAACCACAGATTTGAGGTTTAAACAACTACATTCTCAGCTGAAATACACACGTCCAGTGTTTCCATAGCACATAAAGTGCAACTACCCTCTCAACAAAATCCATGTCAGCCATTTCTCAACGAGACTAGAGCCGCAGAAGCCCCTCCCATGACGCGAATTCGCGTCTCTTGTGAAGTAAATTTCACGCGCGAATGAAATGAGTAAACTCTAACTGTGCGTTCACACCGCCGCCGACGAGAGTGTCAAAATTCGCCCTGGCCGCGACACTGTAGAAAAGATTTGTGGACGCGCTGACGCTCTTGACGTAGATCCTATGCTCGTCTTGTATTTAAAGGGGCCGCAAAGGAAACAAGCAGGTTGATCTTGTGCAGACTGACCACAAGTAGGGTAAAAGTTAACCTCATTAAATATTTTAAATGTGAAAGTGAGAAATTGATTGATGTAAAGAACTTTATTGTAGTTACATGTTTGCTAACGAAATAAACCAATTAAAAGCCATTTGTGTGGTGTGGATTTGTGTTCATGGTTAAGTGCTAGTCTAATTTCAATTAATTATATCTTATGATTATCTATCTTTAATTATATCTTATAATTAAAATTAATGATATCTTATGTTTATCCACTACAGAGACATCAGAGCAAGCAGCAAATGTCAGAAGGACTAGCCGAGGTTATGCTCCTCTCTTCGGGATACATGAGCACGAGCACCCGGTGATCGCCTGGAGCTCACGGCTCCGAAATCGGTGAAGCACATTTTCAAATAGGCGCTGTTTTTATAAATAAACCACAGATTTGAGGTTTAAACAACTACATTCTCAGCTGAAATACACGCGTCCAGTGTTTCCATAGCACATAAAGTGCAACTACCCTCTCAACAAAATCCATGTCAGCCATTTCTCAACGAGACTAGAGCCGCAGAAGCCCCTCCCATGACGCGAATTCGCATCTGTTGTGAAGTGAATTTCACGCGCGAATGAAGCGAGTAAACTCTAATTGTGCGTTCACACCGCTGCCGACGAGAGCGTCAAAATTCGCCCTGGCCGCGACGCTGTAGAAAAGATTTGTGGACGCGCTGACGCTCTGACGTAGATCGTATGCTCGTCTTGTATTTAAAGGGGCCGCAAAGGAAACAAGAAAAGGGTAAAAGTTAACCTCATGAAATATTTTAAATGTGAAAGTGAGAAATTAATCGATGGAAAGAACTTTATTGTAGTTACATGTTTGCTAACGAAATAAACCAATTAAAAGCCATTTGTGTGGTGTGGATTTGTGTTCTTGGTTAAGTGCTAGTCTAATTTCAACATTATAGGAGACATTTACTAGCCTTGTTCTTTAATTAACATTAATTTGTGTGCAGCCTACATTACAAACTGTCCAGATTGAAGTGTAGCCTTAATGCAATTGGTCAAATCGGTGTTGTTTTGAGCAAATAAATTGCATTCCCGCTGAAAAACAAACGTTGTAGCGGGAAAATGTCCCCTATAATTATTTTTATTTACGTCCCTGTACACAAACAGGGACACGTCAAATATTATCGGGAAACCCGCCACAGCAATAATTAAATACAAAAAAGTACAATACAAGACGAGCATACGATCTCACTGCTCAGCACCTCAGTTGTGGTATTGAGGGTGGAGAGAGCGCTGGACATTCACTACCCCCACCTACAATCCCTGCCAGCCTGAGACTCGAACCCGCAACCTTTGGATTACGAGTCAGACTCTCTAACCATTAGGCCAAGACTTCCCTGTGGTAAATACTGTGGTAAACTGTATACTGTGGCTGCCAGAATGCTGTACTCCTAAAGATGAAACTTTAGCATATTTTTTTTTCTGACAGATGTATTAACAGCAATTACAGAATCCATTTGAACTTTTAGCAACAGTTTAAATTTACTTACACAAATTAGCCTATTTAAAATAAATATTACATGCACACAGAAGTTTGTAAGATTTAGTAATATGTTTTAGTAAGATTTTGTAATATGTTTTAAATAAGTCTCATGCTCACCAAGGCTGCACTTATTTGAACAAAAATACAGTAAAAACAGCAATATTGTGAAATATTGTCACAGATCTGCCAGGCTCTGCCACCACAATCACAGCGATCACTCTCACCTGTGTTCTGATTACACTCACCTGCTCCTCATCACGCTCCTCGTCACCTCTCCCTATAAAGACACACACCGTCAAACACTCAATGTCTGGTCTCGTTCATGAGAAGGAGGACTGCTAAAAGCTACCACAGACTTAGAAACACTTACACTTTGGGTACTTCCCTGCTATCTACTTACCTGCAGTCTGTGCTCCTAGGATCCTAGTACTTTCAGCTCCAGCGATTCCCGAGTGTCCGCTCCTGGTCGGCGGTGTGTGCCTTCTCTGGTTCCCCGTGATTCCACCTGCAAAAGACAAGATTCAAGTTCAGCCACCGTCACACCTGTCTGCTACCACCGGTTCCACACTCACCTGCCATCTCCTGCACCTGCCATACTGTTGTTCAATAAACTAATGTAACCATCTCTCTTGCCTCTGTCCTACTTCTGTAACAGAAGACCAGACCGCACAGACGAGCAACAGTATGGAGGACCGAATCAAGTTTATTTCCCTGGCTCATTCGCATCCTGACCCGCTGAGTTTCACAAGGGCATTCGTGCCGCTCGCCCTTTCCAGTACCCTAGACGATCAATCCTTAAGACCTTGTTCTGACTCGGGATCCGCTACCATCATCCCATGGAGCTCCCAGACACTTCCCAGCTGAATTGGAAGGAAACTGTCATCCGGTGTCTGGAGAGTCTTCGATCCCGAGTCGGAGAATCTTCTCCCGAGATTACCCCTAGAGACAGCGGTAACCCACTTTCCCCATGCCAGACCACAGAAGTCAATAGCCCACGTCCCCTGGTATTCCCACGTGCCCGAAAATGGGTCTCCAACAGCGCTGACCTGGGGTCTAAGGTATTAGACCCATGCGTAACATCTGTCCGGTCAGCGCTGAAATCTGCCCCTAGTCTCTCAAACCCGCCGCCGGTCACGGCAAGGAGTGCCGATCCCGAACCCCGAGAATCCAGTTCGCAAGCCTCGGCCAGGAGTGCCGATCCCGAGAATCCAGTTCTCAAACCACGGCCAGGAATGCCGATCCCGAACCCCGAGAATTCAGTTCTCAAGCCACGGCCAGGAGTGCCGATCCTGAATCCCGAGAATTCAGCTCTCATCCCACGGCCAGGAGTGCCGTTCCCGATCCCCGGGAGTCCGCGCTGCCCGAGCGCCCCCAAGAGTCCATGCTTCAAGAGCACCCTCCTGTGTCTCCGCTGGACCGGTCCAGGTTCACTCCTCCAGAGCGCCCCCAAGTGCCCGCTCCTCCAGAGCGCCCCACAGAGCTCCCTGATCCGCCAGGGCCATCCAAGCTCCCTGATCCTCCAGGGCCATCCAAGCTCCCTGATCCTCCAGGGCCATCCAAGCTCCCTGATCCTCCAGGGCCATCCAAGCTCCCTGATCTGCCGCGGCCTCCCAGGTCTCCAGTCCCGCCGCTTCCCGATTCCCTGGATCCAGCCTGGAGGCTTCCCCTTCTACCACAGCTTTCGTAACACTTACACTTTGGGTACTTACCTGCTATCTACTTACCTGCATTCTGTGATCCTAGTACTTTCAGCTCAAGCGATTCCCGAGTGTCCGCTCCTGGTCGGCGGTGTGTGCCTTCTCTGGTTCCCCGTGATTCCCGCTCCACCTGCAAAAGACAAGATTCAAGATCAGCCACCATCATACCTGTCTGCTACCACCGGTTCCACACTCACCTGCCATCTCCTGCACCCGCCATACTGTTGTTCAATAAACTAACGTAACCATCTCTCTTGCCTCTGTCCTACTTCTGTAACAAATATAACCATTAAAATAATTATTTTATATTTTAATGTAGGCCTATTTTAAAAATGTAATTTAAACTGCATCTGTGATCAAAGCTGAATTTTCAGCAACATTATTCCAGTCTTCAGTGACGCATAATCCTTCAGAAATAAATCTAATATAATTTGCTACTCAGGAAACGATTGTTATTGCTGCTTCATATTTGTGTAGAAATCGAGATGCATTTTTTTAGGATTAATTTAATGATATGTAATGTAACGCACTACACCGTCATGGATTAAAATCCTGCAGCGCGTAAAAGGTCCCCCTGCTCAAGCCAGCACATGTCCAGGCCCGTCTGAAGTTTGTGAAAGATCATTTGGATGATCCAGAGGAGGCATGGGAGAAGGTCATGTGGTCAGCTGAGACCAAAATATAACTTTCTGGTATAAACTCCACTTGCCGTGTTTAGAGGAAGAAGGATGAGGATACAAGGATACAATCCCAAGAACACCATCCCAAATGTGAAGCATGGGGGTGGAAACATCATGCTTTGGGGGTGCTTTTCTGCAAATGGGACAGGACGACTCCACCGTATTGAGGGGAGGATGGATGGGGCCATGTATCGCGAGATACATGGCCCCAATACAACAACCTCCTTACCTCAGTAAGAGCATTGAAGATGGGTCGTGGCTGGGTCTTCCAGCTTGACAATGACCCCAAACACACAGCAAGGGCAACTAAGGAGTGGCTCCGTAAGAAGCATTTCAAGGTCCTGGAGTGGCCTAGCCAGTCTCCAGACCTGAACCCAATAGAAAATCTATGCTCTAAAAATCTAGGCCAAAATCCCTGCTGCAGTGTGTGCAAACCTGGTCAAGAACTACAGGAAACGTCTGACCTCTGTAATTGTAAACAAGCGTTTCTGTACCAAATATTAAGTTCTATTTTTCTATTGTATTAAATACTTATTTCATGCAATAAAATGGAAGTTAATTATTTTAAAAATCATACAATGTGATTTTCTGGATTTTTTCAAATATATATATTCTGTCTCTCACAGTTGAGGTGTACCTACGATGAAAATTACAGATCTCTCCATTCTTTGTAAGTGGGAAACCCTGCCGATTTTCAAGTTATCAAATACTTATTTGCCCCACTGTACAGTGTGTATATATATATATATATATATATATATACAGTGTTGGGTGTAACGCGTTACTAAGTAATTTAATTACAGTTACTTATAAAGTACTTGCGTTACATACAGTAAATAATTTCAACAGTTCTAAAAGCAATATTGAATTTGAAATCTAAATTTACGGTCTAAAGATATTGAATGCAGCGGCTTTAACCCTCCGCGTGCGGGTGTGTTCACTTTCAGATTTTCCTGATTCACAGAGAAACCTTAAATACTCAAATCAGGGCCGGCACCAAGAGGGGGCATTCGCGGGCAGAGTTACGGTGCCCCCCACTTTCCATCCTCTCCCCTTCTTGCTGAACGTGATCGTTTCGAAAGCGAAAGTGAAACCGGTAAAACAGCGCACATAAGAAAGCGATTGCACGCTTTAGCGAGCGTCAGAAACTGCATGCAATCACAGATTGCACGCTTCCCATCCCACCCCGACCCCACCACCACCACCACCACCCACCACACACACACACAAAACGTGATTTGTGCCCCCCCCCAGAAATTCAAATGCCCCTCTGATGGAGGTGCCCTGGCGCCGGCTCTGACTCAGATACATATAAGACTAAAATCATTAGAATCTAAAAATCTTGAAGTGTCTACTTGACACTTGAATGAATTCAAATTAAAAACTAATGTTTCTGATTATGCAATCCGTATGAAACTAAAGCAAGGTACAGTCTTTCCCGTGTCTGAGCTCATTATATGCAGTCACCTGCGCGCATATGCCCTGACCTAGAAACATTTTTTTTTTTAAATATTAAGAAAATAAAAAAAATCATCTAATATTCAGCATTTTTGAAAGAAGACCTGCTATGAGAAATTTACCTCATAAGAACAGCGCGATCTGACATTATTCAGCAGAGAAGATCATTTCTGTAATTTATTCTTTCCTACATTAGTTAACGTGTTATTTTGACATAAACCTGTACAGATTTTACTAGTTGGGCTTTTCCTGAACATCTTGCCAAACTGAAATGTATTGTTTAACTTTTAAGCCTTTTTGTTATTCAGATATTTTGCAGAGTATTTCTATTTGTTAACCAAAGGTGGTTACATTTTTTTCATAAAAATGTTTAAGTATTACAGTTGTTTTAAAGATAAAAGGCTAAACTATTCTATGTTTGACTCGAATTGAAAGAATATAGAGTTTAATTTCTATTAAGGTTTATAGGGATTTTAAGATGTAGCCTAATTAGCGATTTGAATAATTAAGTTACTTATTGAGTAACTAAGTTACTTTTCAGATAGAGTAATTAGTAAAGTAATTTAAATACAATATTGATGAAGTAATTAGTAACTGTAATTAATTACTTTTTGAAAGTAACTTACCCAACACTGTATATATATATATATATATATATATATATATATATATATATATATATATATTAGTTGCAGTTTATATATTTATAATATTAATTCACTATATTCATTGCAATTTTTTGAAAATGTTGTTCTGTGTTTTTCTTTGTGGTGTTGATAAGGGTTTTTTTCAAAGCACAAGAAAAACAAGTATGATGTTATTGAGGTTTAGAGAGAGGCTGTATCTGCAGCCTTCAGGTGAGACCACAGCTTCAGCTCTAACATCTATCCATATGCTCTCTCTCCCTCACACTCCACTGTCTTTCTCACTTTTTCTCTCTCTCTGCTTCACATTCTTCTCACGACAGGAAACTGTCAATCATGTCAACAACATTCTGTATGCATGCTAATGCTATATGCTTCTGTGCCTACACTCACTGTACAGAAAATATGTAGTAAATAACTGAAATATGGGAACCTTTCTAGAACTCTCTTCCTAGCAAACAGGGGACGTCCCCCGGAAGTTCCGAACGTCCTTCTAGTTCCGCAGTACGTCCGCTTTGTAACGTTCATAGGCGAGTCGGACGATTTGTATGATTTGAGGACTTCCACTAACGTCCGCGTTTGGTCCTCTTTTTGACGTTTGCTGGCGGACGTTCGGAGGTATGGAAAGCCAAAGTATTCATAAACGCCTGCTCGGTCGTCTGATTGCACACTGACAAGTCAAAAGCGTGCGCTTTGACAGCAAACGCGCGTCGTTGCCATGAAAACGCGCGTTCTTAGCGCGCGCTTTGGGATTATGGCGAACACGTCTTTGACGTGTGATTTCCTATGAAACGCGCGTTCTTGACGCGCGCTTTGGAGTCACCAAAAACGCGCGTTTTTGACGTGCGTTTATCATAACAGGAAATGGGGCGTCGAATACGTGCGTTTGGAGTCGGACAAAACGCACGTTCTGAACGTGTTACAGGTAAACCAAACAGGCAGAGCAAACGTCTTTTGAAGTATCCACACAGGCGAAAACAACTTGCTCTTTCTGTAGTGTTCTCAAAATGGCATGCAAAAGCCTGTGCTGACTTCATTGCCCGATTCTGTCATGTGTCCGCTATATCCTCCTGAGACCCCCCCCAAAAAGCTTTTTTTCATGTCATTACATTATTTAGAGCATTAGAAAAAAATGGAAAATTAAAATTTTTGAAAAAATATATTTTATTCATATTTTTTTCCTAAAAATAAAACGGCATGAATAGACATCAAAAAGGCAAAAACAATGTTTTTTTTTTTTTTTAAATCACCAATACATTTTTAGGTTTTAGGATTTTTTTCTTCTAAACTTTGTTTAAGGATGATTCTCAACTTTGTTATAAAATATATAACAAAATTATTTGATATACCATTTTGTTTTATGCAGTATGTGTGTAAAAATTTCCATAAACTGGTTTTCCCATTAAACACAGTGTATCTATACTGTATCTAATTTGCATATTTATGTGTTGCTGTTGGGACAGCATGTTGAAAAAGAATTGTCATAATGGGAGTAATAATTGGCCAGATGTTCATAACAATATATAATATTTCATAAGAAATTGATATATATAATTTATTTTCCTATTCAATAGTTATGTCTCCCAAAATGCACAATAAACATAATTTTAGTCCTGGTGTCCTCCACAGTGGACATGTATGAAATGATGTCCTGTTTCATAACAGGAAGTCATATTTGAATTTGAAAACCCATAACAGCAGCCATATCACCCTGTAGCCCAAGACTGGTTGCCTACTGAAGCTAAGCAGGGTTGAGCCTGGTCAGTACCTGGATGGGAGACCTGGGAAAACTAGGTTGCTGCTGGAAGAGGTGTTAGTGAGGTCAGCAGGGGGTGCTCACCCTGTGGTCTGGGTGGGTCCTAGCGCCCCAGTATAGTGATGGGGACACTATACTGTAAAAAGCACCGTCCTTCGGATGAGACGTTAAACCGAGGTCCTGACTCTCTGTGGTCATAAAAAATCCCAGGATGTCCTTCGAAAAAGAGTAGGGGTGTAACCCCAGCATCCTGGCCAAATTTGCCCATTGGCCTCTGACCATCATGGCCTCCTAACCATCCCCATATCTACTGATTGGCTTCATCACTGTCTCCTCTCCACCAATAAGCTGGTGGTGGATGAGGAGATACCCCCCTTACTATGTAAAGCGCTTTGAGTGCCTTGAAAAGCGCTATATAAATGTAACGAATTATTATTATAACATTTTCCTGAGATGTTGCTTTATGACAAACAATTAGAAAATTATTCAGATTTAAATGACAATTACAAAATATAATCATATTTCCATAAGGATGTAAAATGTTTCACTAAATTAAATTTAGCCATATTTAAAGACCTAGGAGAGGGAGTGGTCATGGCGAAACTTCCAATCATTTAGTATCTCTATAAAGCCCTGAATGTGCTCTGTACAGGACATCCAGACTTACAACTGTGACATGTGAGGTCTCAGAGAAATTCACTGAAATAGAATGTCCACTACAGAGGCAACAACTCCATAGCTGGGTCTCAGGAGGATATTGTGCATTTTGGGAGACATAACAATTGAATAGAAAAATAAATTATATATATACATTTTCTTATGAAATATTATATATTGTAATGAACATCTGGCCAATTATTACTCCCATTATGATAATTCTTTTTTCAACATGCTGTCCCAACAGCAACACATTAATATGCAAATTAGATACAGTATAGATACACTGTGTTTAATGGGAAAACCAGTTTATGGAATTTTTTACAGACATATTGCATAAAACAAAATGGTATATCAAATCATTTTGTTATATATTTTAAAACACAGTTGAGAATCATCCTTAAACAAAGTTTAGAAGAAAAAAATCCTGAAACCTAAAAATGTATTGGTGATTTAAAAAAAAAAAAAATCCCATTGTTTTTGCCTTTTTGATGTCTATTCATGCCGTTTTATTTTTAGGAAAAAAATATGAATAAAATATATTTTTTCAAAAATGTTAATTTTCCATTTTTTCTAATGCTCTAAAGTCTAAACAATGTAATGACATGAAAAAAAGCTTTTTTGGGGGGGGTCTCAGGAGGATATAGCAGACACATGACAGAATCGGGCAATGAAGTCAGCACACGCTTTTGAAGATTGCCATTTTGAGAACACTACAGAAAGAGCACTTTGTTTTCGCCTGTGTGGATACTTCAAAAGACCTTTGCTCTGCCTGTTTGGTTTACCTGTAACACGTTCAGAACGTGCGTTTTGTCCGACTCCAAACGCACGTATTCGACGCCCATTTCCTGTTATGATAAATGCATGTCAAAAACGTTTTTGGTGACTCCAAAGCGCCCGTCAAGAACGCGCGTTTCATAGGAAATCACACGTCGAAGACGCGTTTCCGACGCGCGTTCGCCATAATCCCAAAGCGCGAGCTAAGAAAGCGCGTTTTCATGGCAACGACCCGCGTTTGCTGTCAAAGCGCACGCTTTTGACGTGTCAGTGTGCAATCAGACGCCCGAGCAGGCGTTTATGAATACTTTGGCTTTCCATACGGAGGAGGAGGACATTCGTCCGAGCCAGTTGCGAACGTCCCTGTTTCGTCCCTCATCTGCCATTTCAGAGTCAGAATCAGCTTTATTCGCCAAGTGTGCGCAAACACACGAGAAATTTGTTGTGTTTTTTAAGAAACTCGGTACATACAATGCATGCATACCAGTGGCGGAGCCAGAGGGCTAGTTGGGGTGGCAACTGCCACCCCAGACGAAGTCCTTGCCACCCCTGTTGCCACCCCGCTGAAAACATTACACGGTTTGATTTTTACGAACATTTCTCAAATCTCCCAGCCGACGTGAAAGCATCCTTACGCAGCACGCACAAGCGTGCAGCGTGCTGTTGTTGCTACACTTTTCATTGGTTAAGATGATACGCAGCTCTTTCGTGCTCCAAATGGCTCCAAAACATCGCGGCAGCACACACGGGACCGATGAAGAGCGTTTTGCGGGTATGCACGGCTTTTATTGGTATTAAATTAAACGAAGTACTGTTTTAACGGGAAGTAAGGGAGACATTGCACTGTAGTGCTTAACGTTAGCATTAATTAGAGCTGGGCGATTTTTTTCCCCTAAAAAAATCTGCGATTTTTTTTTAAATTTTTAAAATCTGCGATTTTTTAAATAAAAAACTCGATTTACGATTCGAATCGATTTTTTTTGTCTGTTACGATTGTCACTGTGTCAGATTACACGATTTTGACTCCTAAAAATTTTGTCACGTCGTGGACAAGAAACATGTCAGACTACACGTTGTTTTCCGACCAGTCATCGCGAGCTGTCTCACACACTCATTCACTCGCACATACACAAGCTCACTCATATAGCCTACACACACACACTCGCACATACACTCTCTCACATACACGCACTCTCTCTCTCACACACACAGACACACACACACACACACACACACTCACTCTCGCGCGCACACACACACAGTCACACACACTCGCTCGCGAACGCACTCTCACTCACTCAATCGCTTACTTTTTCGAATTACTTTTTGCTGCTCATTTATACACTCACTAAGTTTAATAAAAATACATAATACATTTATGTAATATTTAAAGGTGTTAACTGTAATCTTTCAATGCAAAATGATAACTTACAAAGGATTAAATTCATCACAATTATGTAAGTATCTGGATATTTGCCGCGGGGCGAGGGCTTCAATAACCTCTCTCTTTTTTTGACCATACATGTGTTTGCATCCCTGAATAGATGTGACTGTAGAGATGTACTGAAGTAACTTTGTGTAGACATACAATTTATTAGCACTTAACATAACATGTCTAGACGTCTTTAAGCAATTTTCCTTGTGTTGTCAAATAGGCTAGACCTCAATATACTCACATTTTGTCGTAATGTATTACTTTAGTATTTGTAGTAATGGTGTACTCATGGTAAATAATAACAAGCAAATTGTTCCAAATTTTGGTTTCTTCATGAGGTGTGTAACCAAGCTTTCCTTTGAATAGGGACAGCAGAATGAAGAGAAAAAGCGATATCGCCAACTTCTTTCTAAAGAAGCAAAAGTCAGGTGCAGATAAGGCCCAAACAGATCCCAGTGTCAGCTGTTGTAGTGAACCATATGTAGGTGGTGGACAGGGAAGTCAAGAAGAGAAAGATGATGACACACAAGAACCCAGAGTATCACCAGCAGGTCAGAGCAGTGAGCAGAGGCAGTAAATTGTGTCTTAAATTCAGATTGTGTGATGATTTTTGTGCAAAGTATTATGGTATAATATCCAATGATAATTTTATAATGAATTCAAATTCAGAAGAAGACCAGAGTGAGACGGTTATTTCTACCAGTGATGAGGAAGACAGTGAGCCAGTCCTAATAGAAAAAGAAGAACAATGCACTGAACTCCCCATACCCAGCTCAAGCATCACATGTGCACCAGAAGGACCAAGTGGTAGGTAGAGTAGCCATGTACAAAAAACATTAAAGGGATACTCTACCAAAAAATGAAAATTCTGTCATCATATACTCAGCCTCATGTTGTTTCAAACCTGTATGAATTTCTTTCTTCTGCTGAACAGAAAGGAATATATTTAGAAGAATGTCAGTAATCAGACAGTTTTAGATACCATTGACTTCCATAGTATAAAGTCAATGGTATCTAAAACTGTCTGATTACTGACATTCTTCTAAATATCTTCCTTTCTGTTCAGCAGAAGAAAGACATTTTGGAAAATAAACTACTTTAATTAATCTGTATACATTTTGTGGAAAATAATTTATTTTTAGTGTAATTGAACACTTTGTATATTGACCCCCCAAAATAATACCTTGCCACCCCTTTGCCACCCCTGTTTTAAAAGTCTAGCTCCGCCACTGATGCATACATTCCCCACCCAGCACCAGACGTCATTTGGACGTCGTTTTTTGGGCTAAATCAAGTCGGTCCGTCATGGCCTTATTTTAGACCAAAAATCGACGTTTAAAATTGGGGCTTTGTTTGGTCCGTCTAATTTAGTCCAAATTTAGCAGAAGCACGTTTATTTCGGACTACACATAGACCTAATATTGCCATGAACATGTGATGAATGATCTGACATATATCTGAAGCACGTTAAATATATTGAAATATATTTAAGAAAATACATAAAACAAAGCTTAAAAATTGTTCCTCGTGATGTGTAAATAGGCTATGTGTACGAATTCATGCGTTTTTAATCAATATTTTTTTCAATGTTATTTCTACAGCAAGTTTACAATTTCTAAAGCTATTATTATTATTATTATTATTATTATGTTTACGTACATTCTGCGTGACTTCTACGTGCTTTAATGGGCGCGCGCGCTGAACTGGAGCTGAGGAAGTCACCATGGAAACGGGGCTGCAGCTCAACTGTCAAATAGCTAAACGCCGTCTCTCACTGCTGTTTTCACTTATTTCAGGTAAGTTTAGTCTCTAAAATTACACAGATAGTACATACAAGTGTTCCTGACACTTTCTCTCATGTAAATGACACGTTTTACTTTATAGGAATGGTTTAGTGTCTTCGGAAAAGTTCATTAGCATATGGCTAACTATAAAAGGTAAAGTTAATGTTAATGTAAGATTTGAGCTCCTGTTTATGAAAGTTTGGGCTTTTAATATCATCTTACGTGTAGATGAGCGTTTTTATTTTTTATATGTGTATGTATAAAGGTTTTGCTGGCAATTTGTCAATGGATGAATGGAAGTAAGCTAATTAATTTAACCTAAAAGTATGCACTGTACAGTTAATTGGATACGTTAAATCACTTACATAGAGCGTGAAAACGGGCTGAAACTTAAAATAGGGTTTGATCTTTAAACACATATTGATACCACATGTTCTGTGATTTCAGAAGTGTAAGAAAAAACCCTCATCATCGACACAGGAGAAGTTCCTGATTTTAAAAATTTCTGAAGGGAGCTGCTGAAAACACAGGTGATCTGAGAAAGCTTATTAAATAATTTTATATGCATATTTCAAAATATATTTCGCCTATATCACAATGCATTTATAATTTTCTTTTGCAAAATTTATATATGTGTGTGTAAATACATATATATATATATATATATATATATATATATATATATATATATATATATATATATATATACGTGTGTGTTTGTTTGCTTGTTAGTTATTTTAATGTCCAAACATAAGTAACACCGTAGGAGCATTACTAAATAAGTAAATGTAAAAATGTACATTCTTATTTATTTTTATATTGTATATTATGTAAATTATTCTTTTTCTTTTCTGCATTTCACCTCTGCTATAGTTCGTATATAATAAACCTGGCATTGTATATTAAATATTGTCAGCTCTGTGACAGATTGTTTATGTTCCTAGATTCTTCCACGGTGACGGCCGTGCACTAGAGTTGGAGCGTATCTCCTGTCGAAGAACATCTTTAGACATTATGAGCCATATGACTAGTAAGTAATACCTCAAACATACACTACCATTCAAAAGTTAAAGGTCAGATTTGTCATGTATTTGAAAGAAATAATTTATGATCACCACTGCTGCATTCATTTAATTAAAATACACAATAAATTTAGCATATAGGACAATCAACACTGAGCCACCTGTTGTGCCATCAGCCCATTTCGTGCTGTGGTTTCTTGGTCACCACAGTTTATGCATTAAAGAGACCTAAGACCTTGAAATATGGCATACTGTCGCAGTGAAAGCCAAATCTTAAACACTTTTTTTTTTTTTTTACAGTACCAGTCTGTACCCTTGAGCTTGGCAAATTCTATGCTATCAGCCAATTTTGTGTCATGGTTTCTCCACCACCACAGAGGATGTGTTAATTTGGACATTAGACCTTGATATTAGAGGTACTACCATAAGAACGGTAAAATTTTGAGCAGGTAAATCTCTGTTAATTCATGTGCATCCATGCTCTCATTTTATTCATAGATGGCAGTGATACACAAAGGAAATAGGTTATATAAAACTAGAAATTGTAATGCGTAAGCATTAGAGGTGTGTGATATTGGGGAAAAAATTATATCTCGATATTTTTCCGATAACGATAATTAGACAATATTTTGCCGAGTGTGTTATTGTGCTGATATCTGACTACCGTAGACAGCTGCAGTTTTTGATGTTCTTCATATTCTATGTGGTCAGTTCAAAAATTGTTACTTTTAATCAGTCAATTAAGATAATACACATTTAGGCTATTACCAAACAAACCAGAAACCAGTATCATCAAAATTAATGTTTGCAGAAGTTGCATCTGAAGTGGCATTTATTTACACACTATTTAATGCAGCTCAGATGGACATGGAGTGCTTTAACCAGTTAGAAATACATAATCGTTTGACATTTTAAGCATAAAACATTGAATACTGATTTCTAAAATTGTTTTAAAAATTAAGATAGACTTTAAATGTGAAATTAAAACCACCAGTAGGTGGTAGAAAGTCACTGTTAATAAGTGAGTCATTGCGACTGAACCGAATCATTTAAACTGTTGATTCATTCAGGAACAAGACACCTTCATGTTGCTCAGAGACGCAAAACAGTGCTGTGGCTGTTTGGAATTATTTTTTGTTGGCGAAATGGAGCAAAAACAGGCAATATAGTGTCTAAAATTTAAATTTCTTAATATTAACTTATTGTTTATTGAACTGTTGTATAAAATCAATATCACATTTGTAATCATTAGGGATGCACCGATACCACTTTTTCCAGTACTCGCCCGATACCGATACTTTAATTTTTGGTACTTGCCGATACCAATATTTTTATTGTATTTTTAAATTTTTTAAATATTGGGTAAAGAAAACAAATGAGTATGTAAAATGTTAGTTGATTAACTTCATTTATCAAATAGATACTGTCAAACCAAAATTTATTCAGACACCTTCAACATTTCTCACATTTTATTCGCTATAGTTTAGAAAATGCTAATAAAATATTACAAGAACTCCAAGTTAAACTGTGTCAGAACAAATTTAGCTTGATAATACCTTTCTATCAATCAATCAAAATTATTCAGACAGCTGTTGGTATGACAATATTTACACAACTATCAATACTTTGTCGGGCCACCCTTACTGTGCGTTCACACCGCCAGCGGCGAGAGCGTCAAAGTGGCCGGAAGTCATTCATTTTCAATGAGAGCCGGCGGCGAGCTCCGGCGAGAGCGGCGCGGCGAGTCTTGGGCGGTGAGAGCGTCGAGGAGAGTTGAAATCAGGTCAACTTTATGGTAATGAGCTATGACGCGGTTGGGCGGCAACCAATCGGAATGTAGAAGTCCTCAGCTTGAGAGGGTTCCAGAGAACGCAGTCCTGTAAACTTTGGTTCCGACCGCATTAGTTCCCAAGCAAAATGGACGAAAGATTAATTATTGCTGTGGCTGCTTTCCCGATCATATTTGACGTGTCCCTGTTTGTGTACAGGGACATAAATAAAAAAAATGATGCGTGGACTAAGGTGTCAGACATTGTTGGTGTTCCTGGTGAGTTGCTGATGTGCATTATCGTTATATATTTTCTGAAAATAAGCGGGAATTGCATGCTAACTTTAGCGCCAGAGCATGCAAAACTGAATATTTCTAAAATATTTCTGACATATTGACACATATTGGATTAAACAAAAAATAGGTGTTGTAGAGAGAAGGGCGAGTTGTTTTAAAATTAAAGCGGTCACTTCTGCCTAATTTTTTTTCTACAAGGAAAAACAAAAGTGTACTACACCCGATCTCCCCTGTGGTGGTATCAACAAATTACTTAGTTGGAGAAAATAATGATAAATGTCATTAGGCTTAAATATATACAGTCAGTGGCACATACAGCTATGCCATTTCAGATATAGCATGCAAACAAGCTATTCTGAAATGTGGGTAATGAAGTGTTGTGTTTTCTATTGTATTTTCACTAGTGGATGAGTGCAAAAGAAGGTGGAAGTCTCTTAGAGATACCTACAGAAAAGAGAGGAAGAAGGAGGCAGAGAGGCAGAGGAGTGGAGCAGGGGCGAGCAGTGTCCGGCCATGGCGCTACAGTGGGGTCATGGGCTTCCTCAACCCCTTCCTAGAAGACAGAATGACTGCCAGCAATATGGTAGGGGGGCTTGGGGAAGCCCTGACCCCAGAGGAAAGCGAAGATGCCATGGCCGGGCACAGTCAGGCAGCACAGACAACACACACAGACAGTCAGCAGTGTGAGGCGAACCAGCTGAGTGAAAGCCAGGGCCAGTCCAGCGTTCAGGTTCAGGTTCAGGCAGGACCATCAAGCCCGAGCATGTCCAGCGTTCAGGGACAGACAGGGCACTCGCACAGGAGAAAGAGAGCACACACCAGTACACAGTTTGAAGAGAGGATGCTAACAGCTTTGGAGGCTGTGAGTAGGAGAGCTAGCACTCCTCAGGAGGACAGTGACAGCTTATTTTTTAAAAGCCTCCTGGAGGACTTCAGGACGCTGTCATTGAGGACCAGGCAGGATTTAAAGTTTCAAATGCACAAACTAGTCTATGAAGCAAAATGTCTGGAGGCTGGACACACTGAACACTGGGGAGAGAGTAACGGGGGGCAGCTGACAAGTCTGTGAGGGGTGTCAGTAAGCTTATTTCCCTCGCAATCTTGTCAGCTGTGCCTTGTACTTTCTCCCTCACACACAAGAAGCCGTTAGTATGAAAGTATTTGTTGCAAATGTGTTCAAAACCGTTCTGTATGAAAGTATTTGTTACAAATGTGTTCTAAACTGTTCCGAATGAAAATATTTGTTCCAAGTGTTCACTTAAAAAAAAAAAAATGAAGTTAATGTTTTTTTTTGTATATATATATAATGTACCGGAAATAAAATATTGTCAACATTTCTGGTTATATGTGTTTTATAAAATTACAAATCGCTCATATTTGACCATATATTGAAAAGGTGTAGGAGACTGAGGTGTAAATTATTATTATTTTTTTTACCCTTCCATAATGTACTTAAAGTGCTCTTTTTTTTGCACACAAATTTTGTACTTGATATACTACAAATTCTTCTAAAATGTGCTTTTAACATACTATCTACTATCTAACATAAGACCTATTTGTATTAAAAAATATATATTTAATTACCACTTGTTGAACTTGAACCCATCTTTGTATGAAATGATTTTTTTACATACATCTTTAGTGTACTTTTTTTATTAATTTGTGGCTCTTAAAAGAGCCATTAAAAACCATGGCTTATGCCACAGGTTGCCAGGGGACAGCTCCCTCTGTGGAGAAATAGGTCATAAATTTCTCCCGGACACGGATAGCCTCCCGTGTGGCGTTGTTGCTGCCCACTCGGGTGACCTCCTGTAGGCCATCAGCTTCTCCGTCTCCAGATGATGGTATGGGCATCCTGGTCATGTTTGTGGACCTCCTCAGGAAGTTGTGCAGGACACAGGTAGCCTTCACACAGGCATCCACGTTGGCAGGGCTGATCTCAATGACTCCTCTGTACATACGCCACTGAGATGTGAGAATACCAAAGGTATTCTCAACAATCAGCCTTGCCCGTGACAGCCTGTAATTGAAAACCCTTTGCCTGCCGGAGAGATTGTGTCCAGGGAAAGGCCGCATGAGGTCTCGGCGGAGTGGAAACACGTGTGGCTGTGGTCCCAAATGCTCTGCACCTGGCAGCAGAGCATCCTGTGGCAGGCCAAGGGTCTCATCTCGGAGTGCCTGGCCGAAGGTGGAGTTAGCCAGCGCACCACCATCGCTCGTCCTCCCATAGCTGCCCACATCCACTACCCGGAAGCAGTACTGGGCATCTACCACTGCCAGGAGCACAACCGAGTAAGTCCCCTTGTAGTTGAAGAACAGGGAACCCGAGTTGTCAGGGGCCCTGATCACAACATGTTTGCCATCGATGGACCCAAGGCAGTTAGGGAAGTTCCACCGATGGAGAAAGTCAGTGGCGATGTTTTGCCAGTCTTCAGTGGTGGGGACTGGCATGACCTCCTGCACCAAGGCGTCCCATATTGCCCTGGCCACCTCTCCAACAATCCCTGCCACGGTGCTCACTCCCACACGATAGCTGAAAGCTATGGTGCGGTAGGAGTCGCCAGTGGCCAAGAATCTGATGTGCAAACAAAAATATATGGTGAACAGAAGTACATTTATTAATAATCTAATATTATATCACAGTTCACTTATAATCCATTAATTTAATTTTCCTGATTACATTACATTATTTCCAACCTAATGAAATTACAAAACGAAATTTCAACTCCAATTCAAACAAATAAAAAAAATCATGAACTCACCGAAGACAAATTGCAAGGCGTTCAGCCGCATTAATAGCGCGCCGATAGTTGGTGTCCTGCCTCGCAATTCGCGGCCCCACTTTTGACAGCAGATTGTCAAACTGGTCCCTATCCAGCCTGAAGTATCGCTGGAACCTGCCGTCATCCAGCCGCAGCTCCTGCACCAGCTGGTGATATTCCCCAAGCTGTTGACGGGCTTGGAGAATGTCATGCACCCACACCGATCTCCGACATCTTCTCCGCAGGTAGAGCAATGCCACACCAAACGCAACAACTTGATCATCCATCGTGATGTGAATTTGATAAGGCGCGCAACACTATTTATAGGGGTAATTTTCCCGCTACGTTTGTTTTTCAGCGGGAATGCAATTCATTTGCTCAAAACAACACCGATTTTACCAATTGCATTAAGGCTACACTTCAATCTGGACAGTTTGTAATGTAGGCTGCACACAAATTAATGTTAATTAAAGACCAAGGCTAATAAATGTCTCCTATAATGTTGAAATTAGACTAGCACTTAACCATGAACACAAATCCACACCACACAAATGGCTTTTAATTGGTTTATTTGGTTAGCAAACATGTAACTACAATTAAGTTCTTTCCATCGAACAATTTCTCACTGTCACATTAAAAATATTTCATGAGGTTAACTTATACTGTACTTGTGGTCAGTCTGCACAAGATCAACCTGCTTGTTTCCTTTGCGGCTCCTTTAAATACAAGACGAGCATACGATCTACGTCAGAGCGTCAGCGCGTCCACGAATCTTTTCTACAGCGTCTCAGTCAGGGCGGCCAGGGCGAATTTTGACGCTCTCGCCGCTGTCGGTGTGAACGCACAGTTAGCCTTAATGGCAGCCTGTAGTCTCCTGGGCATGCTGTCAACCAGGTTCTTGAAAGCCTGAATTTCAATTTTTTCCATTACTTGGTCTGAATAATTTTTGGTCTCACTTTTGTATCAATTTTACTGGTAGTCCACTGTATGAAGAATTTTTGGGTATAATTTGTCACAGTTTACTTTATTTTGCTATCCTCAGTTACTTAAATTAACTATAGTGTCCTGCACCCACTAGTAAAAAAAAAAAAAAAAAATTATATCTGGTCTCTGAATAATTTTTGGTTTGACTGTATATCCTTCGGTTATTTTTCACACTTAATTATGCCCATTAAAATGTAATTTACAATTTTTTGTTACTTTCACTGTTAATTTTTTTATTTATTTATTTGCTCTATGGTACATCATCTTAAATAGCATTAGAGCTGCTCCATTGCAGCGGCTCAGTGCTGTAACCACGCTTTTTGCTGTAATTATGCAGGGAACCACTCGTTATAAATCAATCATTTTCAGATATAGAATTTTTATTTTTTTTTTCATCTGAAACATTTAGATTTCAAAGCCATATAATTGCAGAAACACGCATTAAGCAAGGAAAACACGCACAGCGCGCGCACTTATGTGTACCGGAGCAGATGAAAGGGACAAGTACAGAACAGCCTAGCGCATTTAACACAGGCTGATAGTTTCACTTGTGTTTCACTCGTGTTCAATGCTTAATGTTAAAAATAAATGATGTTTAAAGTGAATGAATGCCCCTATATTTTGTCACATATTTACGATATAGTTTTAATTCAAATGATGTGTGCTGAGCGAACATCAATAAAGATCACACCACAGAAGTGCGCGCGCGCTCTCTCTGTCTCTCTCTCCCTACTGTTAAGTAACTTGTGCATTGTTTTACTTACTCGTTTTTGACATTTCCGACCGAAGTACAAACTTTCCAGTGATATCTGTGAGAAAGGGATATTCACTCGACAAGCTCGCGCATCTGCGCCGCCGCGCGCTGGATCCACTCCTTTTCGCGATCGCAAAAGTACATTATACCTGATACCAGTATCGGTATCGGTGCATCCCTAGTAATCATGCTTGAATTTTGTGATAATTCTTGATGCCTTTTAATAGACTGAACATGCGTGAAAGAACTCACTCTAAATGTTCGTGCACTGTTTAACCCGCTTCATCAAGTAAGCGTGCACTCTGTAGTAGGGCTGGGCGATATGGCTGAAAACTGTATCACGATATCAGTGTTTCATATCGGTTGATATCGATAATTATTGATATTTTTTTAAGGTGGTAACGTTACATCAAGTTCGTGGTATTACCAGTCTTGGTGGGGACGACGGTCTTGCATAATTTGCAGACGACATTTGGTCTGACTACGGTCAGACTTATAATATCCAAAAAACTGCCATACTGGCGAGCTGACTTTCTCTTTTATTTACAATTTCCTCGGTCGCTGCGGCACTCATTTTCTGCTTATGAAGAGGAATCCAGCAGACCAGCCAGGTCTGGCTGCAGACGTGCACTCTCAGCCGCGCGTGCGCACCAGGGATGGAAATTAGCACCCGCCACCAGCCAAATGCGGGTGATTTTGTGTTGTGGCGGGTAAACTCGCTTCACCTACCGGCCACCGTGGCGGGTAAATAAAAATAGCATACTGTTTCACACGGACGGCGGACACTTTTAGAGGAGGCACCTAATGTTAGAGCCTGCAATACTGCGGTTTCACCAGTGTGGCACTGTAGCGCAAGACTGTAGTTCAGCCCTCCTGGATGCATTAAAGAGAAGAAGACATACAGCGCTTCAGAGAAAATGCACCTGAACTTGAGCGGCGATTGGATGAACATGTTAATATATAGCTCGCTTTCGTCTCAGTAACTAAATAAACACAATAAAAACTGACAGCAGTGTGAAAACAGCATTTAAAAATGCATCTGATTACAACGATGTGGATGTTTGAATGAGCTCTGCTTTTCAGTAATGTAATGTCCGGACTAAAGCAGCTCTCCAGTGTGGAGCTAGCTAATTATTAAATATTTTTATTAGTGGGAAAAAAAGTGACAGTTTGGTTTACAGAGACCAAAGCTTGATCTAGCTAAGGACTGTTTTGATTATTCATAACCCTATAAGGTATTTTAAAATATTATGTTCTGAATAAAATAGTTTATCCAAAGCATCGTATCACTTACCTTTATTATGTTTCTTATCTATATGACTTACAAAAGGAGAAGTTAGGCAGAATGTGTCATTCAGTTTCTTTTTTATGTAGCTAATTAAATGGTGAGAGAGTGTCTCTATCTGTCATTTCATTTGTGTGCCAAATACATCTATTTGTATAATGAATTGGTGACACTTTACAATAAGGTATAATTTATTAACATTAGTTAATGTATTAATTAACATCAATGAACAATGCATTTATTACATTTAACTATTAAGCTTTGTTAATAAAAACTTAAAAAACAGCATTAGTAAATGCTGAAATTAACTAACTTTTAGATTAACAAATTCTGTAGAAGTATTGTTCATTCTTAGTCCATGTTAACTAATGTTAAATGATGAACCTTATTGTAAAGTGTTGCCAATTAATTGTTTAATAATTGTAATTACATAATATACTTTTCTAAAGCTGAAGTGACCTTTATGTTAGAATATGTATAACTTAATATTTTAACTAATCACAAAAGCTGAATTATCAAAGTCTACAGGTCAATCAGTGGAATAATCGATGATTAGTCGATTAATCGTTCTAATAATCGTTAGATTATTTGATTATCAAAATAATCGTTTGTTGTAGCCCTAAGAGAAAACATCTCAGGAGGAGCCAGTGGACAAAGAGGCGAAGGTCAAAAAACGTTTTTTTAAAGTACGATGGAGAAAAGCAGACAATGGGGAGTGCCGTGATTGGTTAGTTTACGAAGAGACAAGTCTGACAATGTTCTGCTCGGTATGTCGTCAACACGCTTCAGAAGATGCCAAAACTAATAGTTTCATTGTTGGGACTAAAAACCTAAAACTGGAAGCCATAAAAGACCACGAATCATCCGAGCAGGCGTAAATTGGACTGGGAGTGGGGAGGATGGGTGGAGGAATGTTAGTTTTTTGTTTAATCTGCCCTACTCATTTAATGAAATGTATATCAGTTCATGGTTTGTGTGTGTATAAGAGAGAAAGAGAAAATGTCAGTATTTCATTGAGACTTGAGATTAAATAAACTGCTTAAGTATTGTAGATCTTGTAGTATTAATTTTCACATCCAGTTACACATTGTCGGTTAAAAACAAGAAAGTGGCTGGTAAAAACATTGAGTGGCTGGTAGATTTTGAAATCCACCAGCCACAGTGGCCGGTGGACAAAAAAGTTAATTTCCATCCCTGGTGCGCACTTAGACACGAGACAACGATATGGCGCAACCAAACATGATACTGTTACATGATTGGCTGTTAGCGTGTCACTCCCTACGTTACTAGGTTACCAGAGAGCGAGTGCCTTTGTTAATGCAACCAAACTTGCTTCGCAACCTTTGTTTTCTTCCGACGAAGAATAAAAAATATCGAACGTTTTATCGAACACATTTTTTATTGATATCGTTCATGTGTCTATCGCGATACATATCGTTATCGTTTTATCGCCCAGCCCTACTCTGTAGGTGTTTTGTTTGGTTTTTGCAAAATACTCGATATTGTCAAATTGCACATCGTTAAAACAACAATGACTATATTATCGCAGACGATATATATCGCACACCCCTAGTAAGCATGCAAAACATTCCCACGCACGTGTCATCTGTAGTTTCTCGAAGGCACAAAAAAATTTCTTGTGTTCATGTAAAAGTCTGTACTTTTAATTTATTATTATTTTTTATATTAGGGACTCTGTATGTTGTCACTTCAAGAAAATCAATGAAAAAAAAACCCTGAGAAAAGAAAATGATTTACAGATGACTAATATATACAAAATATAAAGCTGAAAATATGCTCTATGAACCATTTATGTTAAATATGGTCTGAAAATCTACCGAGAGGTTTGGAAATTTGAGTCTGGAAAAGTATGGAATTTTGAAATGGAAAATGTATAGGAACCCTGAGCTGAATTTTCAGCATCATTATGCCAGTCTCCAGTGTCACATGATCCTTCAGAAATCATGCTTAGCGAAAACAAGAATAAACTTATTTCAAAAACATAAAAAAAGACCACAAACTTTAACAACACAAGGGATTCGAATATTAGTCCATTTATTCTAATAAAGTGCAAGACGCTCTTAAAAATATTAATGTAAATAGTCATTTTTTTCCTCTGGTGATTTGTATTGTATACCCAAAATACAATGCACAATGACGTAGACTGCCATTCTCTATACCCAAGCTACACACTCTCACACTGTGTCTACACTGGATGCGAGAAAGCAACCATTGAAAATCATTTGAACTTTGTGTCAGTACGTCATAAATAAAAACAAGGCATCAGTTTACTGTCGTGGATTTGTGTCGTGCCGCATCCAGTGTAGATAGCATCACTGATTATAATAGGTTCTATTGTATTTTGTTGCGCCGTCCGGTGTAGACACGGTGTTAGAACTCTTATTAGGGGTGTGCGATATTTATTTATTTATTTATTTATTTAGTCATTTAGCAGACGCTTTTATCCAAAGCGACTTACAAATGAGGACATAAGAAGCAATCAAAACCAACAAAAGAGCAACAACGTGCAAGTGCTATTACAAGTCTTGGTTAGCCTAACGCAGTACAGATAATTATTATTATTATTGTTATTTTTTAATAAAAAGACATAGATAAAATACAATTAGAATAGATAGTGCTAGAGTTAGAGGGTCAAGTAAAGATGGAACAGATGAGTTTTTAGCCGTTTCTTGAAGATGGGTAAGGATTCGGCTGCTCGGATCGAGTTGGGCAGGTCATTCCACCAGATGGGAACAGTTAATGAAAAAGTCCTTGAAAGTGTTTTTCTGTGTTTTTGGGATGGTACAATAATTCGTTGTTCACTTGAAGAACGCAAGCTTCTAGAGGGCACATAAGTCTGAAGTAAAGAATTTAGGTAAAGGGGTGCAGAGCCAGTGGTGGTTCTGTAGGCATACAGAATGCCTATGTGGTTCGATATGACGATTTTTGATCGTGGACGATAAAAATGTCTCCACGATCTGCAATTGAATAAATATCGTAGTATCGTGCTACAGCGCACATTATGTCAAATACAGTTCTAACGCCGCTATCTCTATATACTGTACAACACGACATACAGCAGTAGAGTTACTCAGACAGGACACTGCACTTATTCGCGATCGCAAAAGTACATTATTTGCACACAAGCCTTGCTGGCTAAATGTTTCATTCGCGCGCTTTTTCTGAGCGCATACACCTGAAGCACGCGCACTAAAAAGCCTGTCTAACAGCGCCTGATTACTCAACGTACTTATCTCTTGCGCTAATACTGTCAAAACACACAAGGTTTACATACAGACTGAGTTGGTTATCTCTAAAATGAAAGTAAATAGTTTAGAGAGAAACGGATGCGTGCCTGTATATTAGATGCGTGCAGGTCTTAAAGAGACAGGACACTAAACGTGCTGTCGACTGTCATTAAAGGGATAGTTCACCCTAAAATTTAATTTCTGTCATTATTTACTCACTCACATGTTGTCCCAAACCTCTGTTAATTTCTTGTGCTGAACCCAAAAGAAGATATTTTGAAGAATGAGGGTAACCAAACAGTTGCTGGTCCACAATGACTTTGATAGCAGGAAAGAAAAATCCAATGGAAGTCACTGTGAACCAGCAACTGTTTGATTTTCCACCTTCTTCAAAATAGCATTTATGTTTATAGTATATTTTTGTTTACACACTATAACATTATCTTATTCAAAATAATAGACATGTTTAAAAATGTAATACATGTACTGCCAATGCAAGGTGTGATATCCTACTATTATACTGGATGTCTGGATGCTGATTAATGGTCTTGGAGTGCCATCTACTGGTCATACTGAGTATAAATGTTTTGAGGGACATACAACGGTCCAGGTGTTGCCTGTGAACTTAGAATAACCCGAGGAACTTTGGGTGACTTCCAGAATATGACAAATACGTGTAAACAACTGTGATGAATGTCTTCTGGGAGCACTGCCAACCAATGGGAGTAGAAGAAGAACTTTTACTTTTTAAAAAATGGCGAATATGAAAAATGACCAGGTGGACTAGTAATTAAAAGTGGACAAGGCCAAATAAGAAAAACAGGAACTACCAAATATGGGCAATAAAAAGCATATATATACTGTACTGACACTCATAGAACTCAGAGGCAGTTGATGTGGCGGCTGCTTCTCGGCTTTGTTATCTTGTTATAATAAAGTCTTTTCTTCCACATTTGAAACTCTGCTGTTTTGAGCCTTTCTAATTGCACCAACTGAGATCCAGACTAGACAACTCCGGCGTGCCACGACATGTTCAGCAGAAGAAAGAAACTCATTCAGGTTTAAAACAACTTTTGAGTAAATGATGGTATAAAAATAAAACATTATGACAGAATTGACAGACAGATGACGGAATATTTATTTTTGGGGGAACTATTCATTTAACGTTAACAAAACGACAAAAAGCAAAGAGAAAAATCACTCACTATTCTTGACTGAAAAACTTTAACCCTTATGCATTGTTTCAATTTACAACCTTTCGTTATGTTTGTGGCTGAAAACAGCCACTACTTTAAACTGCTGTAAAAATGTATCAGATAAATATTTTTTTCAAATTTTTTTGCATAAATCTATTAATCAACCTCAGTCCTGCTCAAAAATACTAAATGTTTAAAAAAAATTCAGGATTTTAACTCTTTAATTGCCAAATTCGTAAATGATGTCACTGATTTGGGAAAAAACCCCCACAAAATTACTAATTTTCAATATAAAATGTGATTGTGGAATGGATTTTTTTTTACCTTTTATCACAGTCTTCGACATGTCAAAGATTAGAAACAACATTGGTTTTGATGCATTGTTAGTTTTTGTGCAGCATCAGATTTTAACTTTTTCTCCCTCATTTACTGTTCGTGGCTGTTTTTGCCCCATTGACTTCCATTATAACCACATTTTTTGTTTGCAAAGCCATGACACCATATAAGCATGCATTTTTGATTGTTGGTGGTTTTCCCTGTTGGGAAGAGGTATAATTTGTAATTTTTTACTGTTGATAACCAGGTGGCACCATTAACCCTTTAGATAGGCCTGTGCAAAAAAAAGCTTAGTTTCTGGCTTTTACATGGAGTTACATGGAGTATAATAGCATATTAAAGTGTGTGTGTGTGTGTGTATGTGTGTGTGTGTGTGTGTGTGTGTGTGTGTGTGAGAGTGTGTGAGAGATAGAGTATGAGAACTCACCTTGATGCGTCTGAGAAAATCAAAACATGCACCTCAGCTCTCAGAACTACATGGAGTAAACAAAAACAAAGTAAACAAAGTAAGTGTATTTATGCATCTGCTGCCTTTTGATGGTGAGAAATGCAGACTAAACAAAAACAAAGCAAGTGGATTTAAACACTTGCATGCAAGCATGCTGGTCATTTGATGGTGAGAAGAGCAGCAAGCAACATGAGAAAGGGCTTGACTTGTAGTGAAGTTTTAGAGATGATTATGCAGCCTGACCCCTCCAGCGAGCTGCAGGATGTATCGTCTTCTCCCTCTGACACCACAGACTCAGGAGAGTCAGATCCTGATTTGGATGTGGCACCCTCATCATCCTCTCTAGCTTCCACTGAAGGAGAGGAGGATTCGGAGGATCCTGGATCTGGGTGGATTGGGAGAAACGGTGAAGTGTGGTTTTCCACCAACGTGGAGACAACTCCCTTTCTTCAGCCTGCCAGAGGCGTGACTCCAGGGCCAACGCGCCATCGCAAGGGTCCAGAACATGGATTCTGTGTTCAATCTGTTTTTTACGGAGGAGATGATTGACCTCATTGTCAGCATGTGCAGGATGTATCGTCTTCTCCCTCTGACACCACAGACTCAGGAGAGTCAGATCCTGATTTGGATGTGGCACCCTCATCATCCTCTCTAGCTTCCACTGAAGGAGAGGAGGATTCGGAGGATCCTGGATCTGGGTGGATTGGGAGAAACGGTGAAGTGTGGTTTTCCACCAACGTGGAGACAACTCCCTTTCTTCAGCCTGCCAGAGGCGTGACTCCAGGGCCAACGCGCCATCGCAAGGGTCCAGAACATGGATTCTGTGTTCAATCTGTTTTTTACGGAGGAGATGATTGACCTCATTGTCAGCATGACTAACCTCCATGGGCGCCGCACAATGAGAAACTGGACCGGGGTGGACTCCACAGATATCCGTGTCTACATGGGGCTACTGATTTTGGCCGGCGTCTACAGGTCCAGAGGGGAGTCCACACGTTGCCTGTGGGATGATCGCAGTGGCCGTGCGATTTTTAGAGCCACCATGTCCCTCTCAAGATTCCATGAAATCAGCAGAGCTCTGCGCTTTGATGACAAGCTGCAAAGACCAGCTCGCCGTAGAGAGGACAAGCTTGCCCCGATCAGATCCCTGTGGGAAATGTGGACGCATCGCCTTCCCCTCCTATTCAACCCTGGCAAAGATGTCACAGTGGATGAGCAGCTTGTGCCATTCAAAGGGAGATGCAGCTTTCGGCAGTACATGCCAAAAAAACCAGCAAAATATGGGCTAAAAATTTGGGTGACTGCTGATGTTGCCACATCCTATGCCTGGAGGTGTGACATTTACCTGGGGAAGACAGGTAATGCTGCAGAGGTGGGTCAGGGAAAGCGTGTTGTCATGGAGATGACAGAAGGACTCCAGGGCGTCACTGTCACTTGTGACAACTTTTTTACCTCCTACTCACTTGCTCAGGAGCTTCTGCGGAAAAAAATAGCCTTGGTCGGGACGATCAGGAAAAATAAACCAGAGCTGCCACCCAACCTGGTGCAGGCTAATGGACGACCTGCCCTCTCCACCGTCTTCGCCTTCACAAAGAACACCACGGCTGTGAGTTAAGTTCCGAAACGGGGGAGGAATGTGATCCTCATCAGTACAAGGCACCGCGAAACAGTGGTGACAGAGGGACCAAAAAAGAAGCCAGAGATAATCGCAGATTACAACCGCTGCAAGGGAGGTGTCGACAATCTAGACAAGGTATGTGCCATTACACATTTGTTACTACATGCATCCTATTCTTGTTAATTTTTACTTGAATTCATGTGCTTGTTAGAGATAAATTTAGGAGATACTGTTTGTGTTTTGACAATGTTTGCATGATTATTCTCATTGTCATGTGCAGCTTCAAAAATACTTATTATGAAATCTGTACTTATTCTTTTCTTGTTCTTTTATTTTTGTAGGTTGTCGGCACCTACAGCTGCAGAAGGAGGACCAATCGGTGGCCACAGATGTTATTTTTTAATATGGTGGATGTCTCGCATATAATGCATGCATATGTCATCTTCACAGCTGTGGATCCCTCCTGGAACCAGGCAAAGCTGTTTCGGAGAAGGCTTTTCCTAGAAGAGCTGGGAAATTCTCTGGTCTCTGCAGCAATATTGAGGAGAGAGCGCCTCCCTCGCGCACCAGTTGTTGCTGCACTGGTGAGAGAGATTCAGTCTTCTGCAGCTGTCCCTCCAGACACAAATCCACAGACACCAGCAGGCACCAGCAGCTCAGAAGGGAAGAGGGGAACATGCAAGTGGTGCACAGGACAAAAAAAAAAGAACAGTGAGCACTTGCATCCGTTGTGGTGGACACACTTGCAAAGAACACCAAGTGATATGCTGCAAGTCCTGCTGGAAATACTGAAAACACACACACACACACACACAGTTTGTGGTTCGTTTAAATGTTTAGTTCTTCATCCATCCTCAACTCTTGAACCATTGTTCAGTTTATTTGAAGTTGTTGTTGCATTTTGGTTCATAATAAATTGTTCATAAATCTGATGCAGATGCTGAGTAGATTTTTTTTTTTACAGAAAAACTAAGCTTTTTTTGCACAGGCCTATCTAAAGGGTTAAAGGTGCCACCTGGTTATCAACAGTAAAAATTACAAATTTTACCTCTTCCCAACAGGGAAAACCACCAACAATCAAAAATGCATGCTTATATGGTGTCATGGCTTTGCAATCAAAAAATGTGGTTATAATGGAAGCAGGGCTTGACGCTTACCTTTTCCCCAAGGAGCACATGTGCTCCTAAGTCAAAAAATTTAGGAGCGCATTAAAAAAATTTAGGGGCGCAATGCAAATTTTTCAAATTAGGTGTTTTAGCTTAATAAGGGGATACAAAGAGACATTTACAAGCACAATTATTTAATTTATCAGAATACAGAAAGTACACAAGGTTTTTAAATAATTTTACTTCAGACACTATTTAATAGGCTAATTATTTAATTAGTTATAATCCTATTAAACTGTGTCGGTATAAAATTTTCACAATAATCATTAAAGCTTTTGTCACGGTATATGTTTTTGTTTTTAAATCACAATATATAATTTCTAAGTGAAAAAAAGTGTTGTCCTCCTAACAGGTTAAATAACTTTATTAAAGATAATTTACTAAAAGACTTTTATAAAAAATACATAAAAATATAAAGTAAACAAGTGTTTCAAGATTAGAGTGCAAAAGATTGTTCAAATGAACGAAAGAACAATAGGTAAGTAAGGTCCCGTTTGTTAACATTAGTTAAAGCAGGTTAACATTAACTAAAAATGTGCAATAACTAATTGTTGCAGTAGTTAATATTCTTTGTTAATGTTGATTAATAAAAAATACAACTATGTTAGTTAATGTCAGCTCCATTGAATTATATTAAGACAACTTTTGATTTTATAATGTATTATTAAAAGTTGAAATTAAGATAGCATTATTAATAAATGCAGTCATTGTTTTTTTCATGTTAACTAATGGAACTTGTGTTACTGAACAATAATAACGAATCAGTCGTTGATATATAGATAGGCCCACTGTTCTCTATTATAGATTAGTGGATGGGCCATGTTTTAGGTTAGAAAAAATGTTTGAAAATAAATAGCTCATTAAGTCTTTAAGTAAGAATTATTTGATGCTATTGTGAAGACTAAAGCGAATATAAATATCTAAATGACTGAGTGTGAAACATTATTTACACAATTTTAGGAAAGTAGCGCAGCTGCTTTGTTTACTGGGTTACCGGGGTAACGGCAGCGGCAGCGCCCTCTAGTGGCGAATGTGCGTCATTCAGCGCGTCTTCACTTTAACTCGCTCCGCTTTTCTTCTCATCTGTGCTCATTTAAATTAAACCGTTGCCTTTTTAAAGTTCTAAAGTAATCATATGAGGCTGCATCGCAATTTTTCCATAAATAAACAGAATAAATTAATACGTTTGTTATAGGCTACTGTATAAGTTAGGCTGTTTTGTATTCGCACTTGTGCTCCTAAATACATTTTCCAGTGCGCACACATCTATTTTTAGTCGCAAATGCGAGTGAAATGCTCGCACTGTCGAGCCCTGAATGGAAGTCAATGGGGCAAAAACAGCCACGAACAGTAAATGAGGGAGAAAAAGTTAAAATCTGATGCTGCACAAAAACTAACAATGCATCAAAACCAATGTTGTTTCTAATCTTTGACATGTCCAAGACTGTGATAAAAGGTAAAAAAAAATCCAGTCCACATTCACATTTTATATTGAAAATTAGTCATTTTGTGTGTTTTTTTTTTCCCAAATCAGTGACATCATTTATTAATTTGTCAATTAAAGAGTTAAAATCCTGATTTGTTTTTAAACATTTAGTATTTTTGAGCAGGACTGAGGTTGATTAATAGATTTATGCAAAAAAAAAATTAAATTACATTTTTACAGCAGTTTGAAGTAGTGGCTGTTTTCAGCCACGAAACATAACGAAAGGGTAGTACATTTGCCCACAGTGTACTGTTGAGTTTTTTTAAAAATTTCAAAGCATTTTCCCAAAATATGTATCAAAATAAGATTAGTCACCAAAAATCATTCCATTTGCTGAAACATGGAGAAAGTTATGGCCAAATTAAGACTCAAAAACACCCCCTAGTGGATGAAAACATCCCCAACAGCACATAAGGGTTAATACAGTTGCTTTAGGAATCAGTCTATGTAGTGTTTTATTTTTATACTTATTCATTCAATTTCAATGAATGCTCCTGCTAAATACACCTATTGTACCTGAAAATAAAGCACTGTTTGTTTTATTTGTATATTATGTGTATTTGTAATGTGTATCTTTGTTCTTATTTTTTAATAAGAAAGATAAAATAATGACAAAGATTTTTTATCTTTGCCCACTTTGGCCTAAATATCTGCCATGCATCTTTGTCTTTCTAGTTTGGCTGTAATGCTCAGACAGCTTGTAAAATCAAAATAGTAAAACTAACATGACAAAGAATCGTGATAATTCTAAAAAAAAATCGTGATATGATATTTTTCCCATATCGCCCACCCCTAACTCTTATTAAATATTGTCACATATGATGTATGTATGATGCCATTTATCATTGATAGATCTTTTCTATTTCAGAGGCTGAAAATCATCGTTAAACCACAAGGTAATTGTAACTTATTTCAAGAATAATAATAAGAATAACAAGAATAAATAAAAATGCATTTGTGACTTAATATTGCTTCTTATTTTTCAGCGGGTTGAAAGTTCTCATTAAACACATTGCTTTCTTCTCATCTTTGTCCATTTTCAAATGTTGTGCATATTTATGAAACTAATTTTTTAACTTTAACTTTGTTTAACTTTTTAATGTCATAATATCGGTTGTCTTCTTTCTCTTTTAAGAATTTAGCTCCAACCTCAATTAAGCAGACCTGAGCAGCTGATCAAGTATCACCAGAAACTCTGCAGAATGTTGGTCCTCCATGCCCAGGACTGGACACCAGTGTTGTAAGTCATCAATCTAGAAGTCATCCTGCCTCTCTGAATCGTCATGTTCAGAACATATCGCAGGAGATCTCAATATTGTCTCTCAAAGGCCACTTACATGCAGAGTTTTGCTCCAACCAAGTGCAGTGCACATAGGGCTGGGAGATATTTTTCGAATGCGATTGTCATGCACATCTCATCAGTAAAGCCGGTAATGTGATTAGCGGTAAAATTCACTTCACAACAGACGTGAATTCGCATCATGGGAGGGGCTTCTGCGGCTCTAGTCTCGTTGAGAAATGGCTGACATGGATTTTGTTGAGAGGGTAGTTGCACTTTATGTGCTATGGGAACACTGGACGCGTGTATTTCAGCCGAGAATGTAGTTGTTTAAACCTCAAATCTGCGGTTTATTTATAAAAACAGCGCCTATTTGAAAATGTGCTTCACCGATTTCGGAGCCGTGAGCTCCAGGCGATCACCGGGCGCTCGTGCTCATGTATCCCGAAGAGAGGAGCATAACCTCGGCTAGTCCTTCTGACATTTGCCGCTGGGTCTGATGTCTCTGTAGTGGATAAACATAAGATATAATTAGTTTATGGTAAATCTAACAGGTAATAGGGATGCGCGGTATACCGATACTAGAAAAATACCGGTATATATTATATTTCAAACAGTACGATATCATAATTTTGCTCAATTCGGTATTGCAAAATGCACCTGTAGGTGGCAGTGCTTCCCAAATTGCTGCGCAACTGGTAAATGTGACAACAGAACAACGCGATGGATCAAACAGATGAAACTCAGCGCACCCAAAATTAATAAATAAAGAGAACAGTAGAAGTGAAATATGGCATTACTTTGGATAAAAAACGCACATTCAGATGTAATACAGTAAGCGCAAATGAGCATGTGAGACACGCTAGAATCAATGAAGTTTTGGTCACGTAATACATGCACTTGCATTTCATACAATCAAATTTTAATTGGATATGAATTGAGCAAGAGTTTTGCTATATTAATTTTACTATCAATGATATTTAGGGAATGTTTCTGACGCACTGCTTATCGCTAATATGAAGCAAGTGAGAGAGTGAGATTTATATTTAATGCTTTTTGAAATCTGAAAACAATCTGAGAGAGAGAAATAATAACATGATTTTGAATATTACTTTGACTGTTAGAATAACACTTTACAATAAAGCAACATTTGTTGCATCAATTGCGCAACTTCAGTGCTATTTTTTTTTCTTCAAACTTCTTCAAAATGAAACCTATGTTTCCGGTAGGTTTTTTTTTTTGGAGACATTTAGTTTGCACTGAAAAGATAAGATTTGAATATATTTTCATCTTATTACTTCAGTTAACCTATTTTTTTTTTCTCCAACATCAAAATGTAACCTATGTTCCCTTTAGGTTTTTTGTTACAGTTTGATACAAAGGTATTAATATATTAATCTGTTTTTATTATTATTATTATTAATAATAATATATTTTTTTAAAATTCACTCATCTTTTGAGGCTGGTTATTTGTCACCTATGGTATCGATTTAGTATTGATACCGAGGTACTACATTCTGGTATCGTACCGAAGCCAAAATTATGCTATCGAGCAATCCCTAACAGGTAATCTTTGGTCTATCGTACAGCTCCGGGTATCCACATACAGGACGATGATTTTGTCCTCTGTTGTTTCAGATTTCTGCCTCATCTCGTAGCTCATCTGTAGAACGACCCTCTCACTTTCTATCTATCCCTTCGGGCAACTATAGCTGTGGTCGCTGTGCCCAATGTAACTTCACTACAAAAACTAGTGTTTTTTTATCATCCTCATTCAGGAAGGGAGTTTAAAATTAAAGGTGTCATCACATGTACGACCAAAAATCTTATTTATATGATAAAATGTCCATGTGGGTTAGCTTATATAGGAAAGACACAACGTGCTTTAAAACAAGGATTGCAGAACATCGAAGCAATATTCGCACTAATGATCAAAAAAACCCTGTAGCGGTACAGTTCAACTTAAAAAGACACAACCTTTCTACATTGAGATATATTTGAATTGAACAGGTTAAGGCACCCAGGAGAGGTGGTGATATCAACAAGATTTTATCAAAAAGAGAAGCATACTATATTTACACACTCAATACTCTCTCCCCTAAGGGTTTGAATTCAGAACTTGATTTCAACTCATGTTTCTAGTTGATATGTATGTGTATGTATGTATGTATGCATATGTATATATATATATATATATATGTGTGTGTGTGTATGTGTATATATATTGTGACGAGTCGGCTGCCTCCCCCCTGTCTATCATCACCACCCCGTCCCGTATTCGCCGCCCCCTTCACCAGGCTCCCGACGGGAGTGGGTGTGTGAGAGAGGAGGGGCGCTGAAACAGCCAGGGCTGGCGGCGTGTGATGAGGCGCACCTGACGTGAATAGAGCCTCATCACCGCCGCCGTTTAAACGCCGAGCGCGCCTCTCCTCGGGAGACCGGTCTCTCCCCCGTGCATGCACGCTGGTGTCCTCGTGGGTCCAGGAAGGGAGCGTCGAGGAGGACTGCCGCACCCGTTAGGCGGCTGACGGGCCAGGATGCCGGGCCGCCGAATCCCCCAGAAGCGCCGGGATTTCCGAAGATGGACGAAGCCCGCCACAGTGGTGGAGAATGCGGGCAGGCGGAGCCTAGACAGCGCAGTTGGGCAACATCTGATGACGTCATCCCCTCTCGCTCGCATGAAGCCGTAGAGCCCGTACGGGGACGGAGGAAGGACGGGGACAGCCTCCCAGCCACCAGTGGGGTAAGTGACGTTCTCTCTTTGTCATCATTAACCCGTGGTTGGTTGAGGCTGTCAACTAAAACCCGCTTTCTCTGTCCCGGTTCCGGCGCGGTGCGAGAGGGAGAGTTGCCCGGAGAGGAATCCCTGCCCCGCCCACTCCGACCGCTGGAGCCTGGTTGAGGAAGGTAGCACCCCTGCGTGGGCGGCGACCCTAGGACGGGGATGTCGCTTGGGGGGGGGAATGTGACGAGTCGGCTGCCTCCCCCCTGTCCATCATCACCACCCCGTCCCGTATTCGCCGCCCTTCACCAGGCTCCCGACGGGAGTGGGTGTGTGAGAGAGGAGGGGCGCTGAAACAGCCAGGGCTGGCGGCGTGTGATGAGGCGCACCTGACGTGAATGGAGCCTCATCACCGCCGCCGTTTAAACGCTGAGCGCGCCTCTCCTCGGGAGACCGGTCTCTCCCCCGTGCATGCACGCTGGTGTCCTCGTGGGTCCAGGAAGGGAGCGTCGAGGAGGACTGCCGCACCCGTTAGGCGGTTGACGGGCCAGGATGCCGGGCCGCCGAATCCCCCAGAAGCGCCGGGATTTCCGAAGATGGACGAAGCCGCGCCAGAGACGCCGCCGCCACTCGCTCCCGGCCCCGAGAGGGGAGCGCGTGCGGCCACCGGACTCCGCCCCTTCCCTGGACCCTTCCCTCCTGAACACTGCCCTCCTACACAGCCCCGCAGCACGACGAGGACACCAGATCCCTGTTTATTTTGGACACTTTTCCCCCTTTGGACACTTTATTTTGATATATTGTTTAATATAAAACCCCTCCGAGGCTTGACGCCACGCCCACTGTGTCTGTCGTTGGCTCCTCCCGCCACAATATGTATACTCTTTGTATTGAAAGGTGTTTGTTATTGATATAGCTTCAGTGGAATCCTTATATGTGTGTTATGTGGTTGTGCAATTGTATCACTTTTGGGATAAAGCGGTTGTGGACCGCAAAGAGGATGGGGAAGTGTTTGGTTTGTTTTGCCTTGTTTAGTCTTTTCTGGTGTTGTGTTTGTATTTATGGATGTTCTGCTGTGATGTGGTCATCCTCTTTTTAATTGTGATATAGCCGCTCACATGATTTACCTTGATTACCAACAGGTGTTATCAATTGGAACTCTGCCTTAAATCTTAAGCCCGGCTCACACTGTGCGATTTTGGCCACGATTTGTTCGTCTGAGACAAATTTTGAAAATCCTAAAAGATTCCTATAATCCTAGGCTAAAATCGGTTGTCTAGATCGCTGGTTTGACATGTTCACCGACAGCCGATTAATGGCCGTTGTGATAATTTTTTTCCTCCGATTAAATTCTGGCAGTGTCAGAAGATTTCAGACACTTTCCTCAAGTTTCCTGCAGTGTGACATCTCCTACGACGACCGTCAAACCAAGAACCAATAGGAGCACTGAATTTGATGACGCAATTAGCACGACAACTTCAAACCATTCATTATTTGTAAAAACAATACATGTACAAGGTAAAGTTTACTTAAAGTTTATTTATTAAGGGGCAGGATGTTTAAACTCGAATAACAAAATTACCTCAAGTTCGCTCTGTAGAACTGGAAGTCCATAAAGTCCTCTTTTGCCCAGCCATGACTTGCTCCACACACGTCGTCTTTTTTGTTTTTTGTTTTTTTTTTACATCAAGGCATGTAATTAATAAAACTAACGCTACACGTTGCTGTTGTTTGCTAGCTACCATTATAGCGAGAGAACGCGGGTCACGTATTGATGACGTAAAACTCCGGACAAGTCTTCTTGAGTACGTCCGTTTTTATCGCGTCTTGACTGTCGTACAGTCTGACATTAAGACAACTGAGATCCTACAGTCTGACATGGGGATCATGTTCGTACAGTGTGACAAGCAACAATCGCAAAAGACTTTTAAAAATCGCACAGTGTGAGCCCAGCTTTAGTATTTATTGAGTCTTGCTTCTGTTTGTATGTGTTTGCCTGATGAAGGTCTTCTGACCGAAACGTCGCTTTTTAAACATTTAAAATAAAGGGATTAGCAGTGTGCAGATCTTTTTTCTACTTTTTCTCATCTCGTAATCACGTCACTACTAGAGCAAGCTCCTGATTGGTTAATGCGGCGCGATTATCTGCCAAAATTCAGATTTTTCAACTTGCGCGATTCGTACGAATCACGCGTTACGCGCACCAACGCCCGAAACGCTCAATTCGCACCGCCTCATTCGTGTGAATCGCGCCACAGGATGTCTAATCGCGTCTCTGCATTGACTTAACATGTAAATCACTCACACTTAACGCTTCATTCGCGTCTGGTGTGAACGCACCATGAGACGTGTTTCCTGTCGTATAAGAGAGTTTTGTGCAACTGGAACACGCTGGAACACACACACACACACACACACACACACACTGTACACCAGAAATGCCCACCCGTCCATAGAACGTCCACTCAAAGAAATCAAGAAAGTGGTTGAAAGTGGATAAAAGTGATCCAAGTGTAAACAGGGCTTTCGAGAACTTTGTTATTCAGTAACAATAGCCCCCCCCCCCCCCCCCCCCCCAAAAAAAAAAATCATATTTCCCTTCCCCAATAAAGCCTTTCCAGTGGCCCAGGTATTCATTCATTCTTAATAACGAAAATATGTGAATTAAAGTTTTTTTTTCAATTGCATATCACAAACATTAAATATTTCCCTTTCTTTTCCTGTTGAGTTAGCAAGCCAACAGCTTAGTCTACTAGCATTTCACTGTAATTGGTTGAGGAGAGTTATTTCACTGAACTATAACAATACAGCCTGCAGTAGGAGTTTGGAGCGGGGGCATAAGCAACCATCTTGGGTGTTATTTTTCACTGGGACAAGTGCAAAACTTTACTAATGTTTCATCAACCATGTGTCATTTTCTGTCTCTTGATTAGTATCAGAACAAGCAATACCTAATTTGTGAATTAATCATTCTTTTCACTGCCCTTTCCATTAATTGTTCAAAGGAGTTCAGTTCGAACTATTCAAACAGTTTGCTCGCACACTGAAATGGTTGAAAGCAGTTTCTCGTTGCTTAAAATGAATGTGCTAGTATAGAACAGGTTAATACGTTTTTTGTAACTAATAATTACATTGAGTACAATAGCTATGCCAATGACATTTTAAAATTAAAAAGTAAAAAAAAAAAGTTTGAGGCTTTATTTTATCAGTGTAGAATTCATTTAAACTGCATAACAAAATAGAACTGGATTTGAATTAGAGTTTGCAATCCATTCTTAAGGGCTATTTTTCTTATGAAACCCTGCCAACAACGACTTTTGGGGAGACGTTTTAACCAGGAAACAGAAGTCCACAGAAGATCAAGTTCACCCTCAAGAGTATTTCACTATATCCCACATTTAACCCTTCTTAAAATTAGTAATGCTCGCATTAGATTACTATGTTCAGTTTTTAAAAGATTGCATTACCTACAACATTAACCTAATACAATTTGTACTTCCTATTTGACTGTTTGTTAGCATTTATCAGTACACTGTTAACAATTTGATACTGTTAAGTGCTTTGACACGATCTGTATTGGTAAAAGCGCTATATAAATAAAGGTGACTTGACTTTGGCCCGAGGTGATGTCACTTGTGAAAGTAAAGTCGTTTTAAAGGCATATATATTAGTAAATAGATATTGAGCTATGATAGGCATACTTTTACTGTTCAAACAATGTTTCATGAAATTAGTCTATGATATAGCATAAAAAATACTCCTTTGCCCAGTATAAGGTAACATTCTTTGAAGAACAAACACAATTGACTTACAAGATCTACAATTATGAAATAAAATTGGAGCTCTTATGAAACCATTTTTTTGTAAATGGCCTGCAACTGCTTTGTTTTCAGTAAGCTGAGATGAAAATTCAACTGATGCACACTTCGCAAGTTCCCTGGCTCTGATGGAACCACATAAGTCCTTTATGTGGTCCTGTTTAACCATGCTGCTCATGCTTATATGCCTGCACTGAGAAGAGCACAAGCAGTGTCAGGCCTCCTCTGCTTATATCATGTGTGTGACATCTGTTGGTGGTATTGAAACTGGAGAATACTTGGGGTACCCTCCTTCAACTTTATCTAGAATGTGTTTTTAAAATCTCACGTAATTAAATTGTTTTTTCTTTATGGAGGATGGTGCAATTCAAATTGTTCTCCGATAGATGGCTTACTCCTTAAACAGAATGTGCTGGGTATCAGTACAATTTAATTACAGCACTTTTGAGTCACAATAGCTCCACCTGGTGGTGTGTACAGTATTTAGGTAGGGTTTGAGTCCTGCTGAACGTTAGAAAAACGGAAAACCAGTGTAAAACAAAAGACCATAACCAACAGTACAGATGTGGGGGTTAATAAGGCTTTAGTTTTTATACTCAAAACATATTTCTCTGCCTCCAACTGTCTTGTTCTTTTTCTCTCAGTATCAGGTCAATTACACAAGAGAGGGAAGTGGCGCAGAGGGCAGCCCAAAAACTATGAAACGAGAGTGTATTTCAAAAGTGGAGCAGCACCTGCGTCTCAGAGCACCCCATTCATTACAGAACTCCCCAGAGTATGTGTGTGGGCATTCACGGTTGTTTATGTGTGGGATTTATATGTTTGTTTAATTTTGTATGTGGCTGTGGCTTGAAAATTCTGTCTTTTACTTACTCTCATGTCATTCTAAACTCTGTTTTTATTTTAATTTTATTTGTGGAGTACAGAAGAAGATCTTTTCTTGAATGTCTACGTTTTTCATAGTCCATATGATTTCTGTTCAGTCTTGCCTACAGTATATTCTCATGAAGACTCATGATGCCAAATCATAGTTTTGAGTGATGAATAGGTTAACTGAGGTTAAATATGAAGGCCGCACCCTATACCCTGAATTTATCTGCCATTGCTTTCTCTTTTTTTCTTGATTCTCAGGATGGAATGATATTATGTTCCCAAACACCTTTTCATAAGCTCTCAACTGATATTCCTGGGTGCCAAGCCATCTCAGGATCTGTCATTCCAAACTGCAGTGATCTTCTTATCCCTCATCTACTCATCCCCTCCATTTATAGAATCTTTCTCTCACATTCCCATTTCATCTCAGTCATGCTGCCGCCTGTGTGTGTGTTACCTGCACTGTGATAAGTGTAATGGACGATGGGTGTCATTTGTCAATGTTCTCCTCTGAGTGACAAACATGCACGTGTACACACACACACACACACACACACAAAAAGGCAGATGCGAAGATGACTGAGATTCCTCTGATGTCCAGAACGCTGTAGACCACAAACAACAATGGACTGTGGGGCAGACACTCCAGACTATTGTATGATAGCTCGCATAGGAAGGATGAGAACTCATTCTTCTTTACAAACGCTTCAGACTTTACATTTGAAGGGTCTTTTTTCATGCTGTGAAAGTCTGATGTTCTCTCTGAATGTCTTTTTTTTTTTTTTTTTACATTCTGCATTGCTGTCATCCGGTTTATATTAATGGGACTTTTGAGAAGCTTTTGTTTAGTGAAATGCAACATAACATAAACTTTTGTGTTGGCCTTGATTAAAGCTGTCTTAAAATTTTGATTGTTTCTTATTGACATAATTAATTTAAACAGATTCATTGTCAAACAGGTCTCCTGATTTTTCTCCTGAGACAAAGACCACAGGGAAAAAAGACCATATCTTGGAAAATGCATCTCCTATAAAGCTTCAAAAGAGATTTTAACGTTATCTGAGACTGTGATTATATTTGCCAATACACTGCAATCTGAAATCAGAAATTTCATTAAGAATTCAAACATATTTTTAAACCAAATGATCTGCCATATGTACATTTTATGTACATTTTTTCAATAGATTCTGTTTTTATTTTCCCCTAAATTAAAAGGAGAAACATCTGAGACAGAATTGACAAAACATGACTCAGTTGAAGGGTTAGTTCACCATACTAAGAATAAACTTGACCAAAGTGACCATATGATGTATGGTCCCCAAAACTGTTTCATCACAAACATTTATTTATTTATTTTTTCAAAATATCAGGTTTGGAACAACAAGAGGGTGAGAAATTAATTTTCAGTGAACCATCCCTTTAAATCTCCTGAGCCATGATAGAGATCTCTGAGCAATAAAATTGATTGTGATCATGACTTTGACACTTAATGGCATTTGAACATAGATGAACCAAAATATATTTATTCATATGATTGTTTTGTATTACCAAAGTATCTTCATGAATCTGTTACCTGTATACACTGGTGTGTATCAGATGAATTTGTTCTTGAGAGGTCATAACTCGTCCTCTGAGACCACCCAATCTTCTGTCCAAAAGACAGACTGATGTTTAGAGTTTTTTCTACCACTCCTTAGTCTCAGCTTTTTTTTTTTTTTTTTTTTTATGGCAAGCACAGCCCCTTCAAACACTATAGTTTAGGATCCAAGACAAAAAGCCTAGGTTTGCTTTAAACAAGAATTACGTCTTTGATGTTGACCATGCAGGCAGCAGTTTGATGAAATATTGATAGCAATTCTCCAATTGGTAGCTGCTCCAGAGGGATGTTAGTTCACCTTTCAGCAAGAGGAGTTGCTGTAGTGGACTTGCACACTACAGTGTGGGACATGTGATTCATCAAGCATCACAGCATCAGAGCGTGTTTCTGTTATTGGACCTAATCACTCAGCTGATCAACCCAATGTAGTACTGGCTATTGTGATCAAACAGAGGACACCCTCACCGACAAATCAACCCATATATAGTAAACTTTTGAAAAAATAAAAATATGGACAAACACGAATGTAAAGGAACGTCTATGATTCTTTCCTCGCTTTGGGCTTTTTCTACTTTAATGTGTGTGTAAAATGTGACAAACGTATCCAGATACACTGAGTGTTGTGTATCTTAGATTATAGAAGTAGGCACGCACAATATAGCAGTGCCATGTCAGCGAATATTAAATATTTAATTTATCATGTTCATTTCCCATTACCTCTGCCATCATTTAACACTCGCTTAAAGTATTTTTTTTAAAAACACTAATAATTTAATAACACTGCTAAATGTAATCTTTAGCAAATCTCAAATGTTTTCATATTGTGATGCCTAGACTTCTAGCATTGAAAAATCAGCCAATTATTGCCATAACGTAAATTATAGCATGTAAATTAATTATTGGCTTACCATATCAGTCAGAATTATAATATTGTTAAATTATTTTATAAAAGAAAAAAGTTGGTGTGAAGCTGTTTTGAAAAGTAGTTTAAAGTTGTTTTGAAAAGCAGTTTTTTAGTAATTTATTGTGAGAACTTTCCATACTGTCCAATCCCACATTAAATAAATAATTACAAAGTTAATACATATTAGAAATTAATAATCTTTATGTTCCAAATTATATATTATCTTCTAAAGTGACCGAAGACACTAGTCAGAATGAAATTAGCACTCTTTGACCCAATATTCAAATATTTCCTATCGGTACGAGCGTGAAATAAGATTTCCAGTGGTGGCTCATAAAGTTTGATTTGAGTTGGTGGTAGAGGTGACCCACATTCTTGTGGTGACAAAGAAAAAGTCCAGGCATGAAATACACTTATATAAAATCAGAATATTGATAACTGCCTTGAGTGTTATTATTTTTATTTTTATTTATTTTTTTTTTTTTTTGTCTGTAGGACAGTATAGCCAAAATACTTATCAGTAGAGCAGTACAGAAGAAAAAATGACAAAAAGGATTAAATTGTGCACGCTTGCATGCACTGTGCTCATACATAGATATATTAATAACCTCTGTGGGCTATTCCATCAATGTAACAAGAAAGAAAGTGAGAAAGCAATGACACAAAAGAAAAATAGAGTCTGAGACTAAAATGCATGAATAAAAGAAGAAGCTGAGTGGAACCAGGGGCGCATAAAGGTCTCACACTTAAGCAAAATTAGCACGCTTTTCCACTGTTGTCCATTAGATAATCAAATTAATGCCACACAGGGCTTAGCAACCCCTCCTTTTTCATTTCTCCCCTCTAATCCCTGTCGATAAGACACAACTCGCATACCACTTTCATTATGCTGTCATTTCAGAACTGGCATGGAATCCCCCTCAGGATACTATCAGTCAGAAAATTACTTAACTAGCTGAAGTGGATACAGTTTTGCGTTTTTGACAGCTTCAAAATAATCTCACAAAAATCCCTTTTTGATTTTAGGGAAGGGTGAGGGGCAGAGTGCGCACTCGTTATCAGCCCAATACACTATTAGATTATATTCACCTCCAGCAGTGAGACAGAGATATCTCAATATTGTGAGAAGTGAAGAAAAGGAGATCTCCACCAATTGCACTAAAATGATACATCTTCTCCACTTGTGCTGGCTGGTTTAGGTACAAGAGCAAAGCCTTCTCCTCTTTAGCCTTTGAGCATACAGTGGATTAGTTCTCAATAATCTCTCCTTTGTGGAGTGTTTACTGGGCTCAAGACTTAACACTTCAAAATGAGAAATCTCAGTGTGTAAACCAACTGGTAATCCACACTGAGTCTTTTACACACACACAAAAAAAGCAAACAAGCAACAGTATGAGTTAAATTGCTGACTACCAATTCATGAATGACAGGACTGGTGAAAGCTGAAAAACTTGTCAAGTGATGTGTAATAATAATAAATAATGAATAAATCTTCATAAGCAAAGAATTATGAATTGAGATATCTGTAATATTTTTTTATAGTACATATGCTTAACCACTTTGTTCTTTGTCCTTTGTTCTTAAATACAGCCAGTCAGACTTCTTATTACAAGTTGTTTTGAGAGTGTCGGTTTGACTAAATAGTTTGGTATAATCATTTACTTTTTTTTTTGTTTTTGTTTTGAAAAACTTTTTTCCAGTCATGTTGTGAATGCAGAAACATTCCAAAAATTAAAAATACCGTAAATTATATCACAGAGAAGACTGTTATGAAGTTTTTTGGGATTTTTTTTTCTAAACCAGTATGAATACAAAAAGTTTATAAGAACTTATAAAGGTATATATTTTGTATATATAAGGTTAGATTTTTAAAATATTTTTCCTTTATCATGGACAATTATATCATTGACCCTTGATTGTTCGAGAAGCTGCTTTGTTCACCAGATTCATACATAAAAGTTTGCGCAATCTTCATAAGTGAATGACCATGTGTTTTTCCCATACACTGCATGGTAAAAAGACTATTATTGCATGTTTATAGATCTCATGGTGTGCACACTGTCAATGCGAGTCAGTAGTCATGAATTCTTGTTTAATTGGGTGAGATCAGGGGCTCAAAGTGGGCCAAGGAGGGACCTGTACCCCTTCCTTTCTCCTCAAGAACCGCTTTGGCACCACTGCTGTTTTTGATGTGTGCTTTGGCTCTTCGAGGTCGACTTTGGAATATGTTCTTGGGAGACCAACGGCTACTTGCCTCTAGGCAAAAACTCAATCCCCGGGATCCGGCTCCTCTTTGATGGAATGCTTTCGGGAGCAGCTAACCACCCCCAATCCCTGCTCTGACTTACCCCTCCTCTCATTTCTCCTCTCCTCTGTGGACCCTCTCTTTCTCATCCATCTCTTTCAGAGAGATTTACAAAGAGTACTGACTGACTGCCTACATGTCTATATCAGTTTCTCCATCCATTTCAGCAGAATGGAAGATTGCGAGCTAACAAAATAGAAAAGTGTATCATGTGTTATCCATGTCTGGAACTTTCAGACTGATTTCAGCTATCTGCTTTTAAATATGTGAACTGGTATTTAGTTAAATAAAAAGTACTTTGAAACAGAAAACATTTTTCATAATATGTCAGTTCCAATGAATTCCGAATGCACCAAATCCCTTTATGTACAATGAACACACATGAATGTGGCTTTTGCAGTTGACATATATAAATGTAAGATGTTATGTGTAATGGATGATCTTGGTCAGAGGGTTTTGCTTGGCTTGTTTTTTTCTACATTTACCCCCCTTTTTGTTAACTATAAATCTGCAGCTGGGTACAGTGGTTAACTGGTTGTTTTGAGCTATAATGGTTTTCTTTGGATTTGTGCATGGATCAGGTTTATATTACAGAACTTTGCATTTCCCCCATCTCTTCTCATATTCGCAAATGTTCATATATATATATATATATATATATATGGACATTTATATTTTTGATTATTGTCACAGAAGGTGAAAAGCTTAAAAAACCCACAACACAGGCACACTAAATTTCAGCATGATACATCTATGCATATATCATTGCAAGCACTTTTTATTTTACTCTAACAGGCTTAAATTGCTGTGAATACATAACCACATGTTTTATGGTAAATTCATTTTGATCACCAACATAACACACAACCATCATCTTATTGGATTTTTCTTTCAGACAGACACATCAGTAGCGTGTATGGCATAATATTAACTCTACTTGACTTTACTTGTCGGCCACACGCGCAGTCAGATCCTTCTTAAGAGATTAGAGAGTGATTTTCAACTGTGAAAAAATCTGTTACTGCCCCATTGATTGATTGTGAGCCCAGAAGGTCTTTTTTAACATCCTAATTTCCCTGTATATTGATTATGTATATTGATTAGGAATAACTCTACAGGAGGCACAGTTTGCCTTTCGATGTTTACGTTAAGGTCCCACTCTGAGGTGTAAAGACAGAGCTCTTTACCATAGAAGCTTGTCATTTTATTTCTCATTCCAAGATAGATGGCTGTGCTGCTGAAATAATGCAACGAGAATTAGATTTGAGTTAGATGGAGTGATATTTACTTAAATACACATACATTACATATTACATTTTGATTAGTCAGACAACAAATATGGATGAAAAAATACAATAGTTGTCAGATGTAATAATGCACTAAAATATTTATAAAATATTGAAATACTGAAAAGGAATCTCTATATATTTCAAAGAAGACATGATGTACATGATGAGTGTTAAAGCAAAAAATCCTACTGAAACACTGTTTGACAGCACATATCTTTTACCCACCTTTTTATGCAATTATTATATCTCAATTTTACCCTCTTATTAATAATTAAAAAAAGGTTTTTATAATCACTCATACTCAGGTCACTGATTATGAAGCTTTAGAAAAAAAACTGTACATAACATAATTTATTTAGCCTGATAAATGACATCCCAGAACCTTATTAATTGCATTTTGTTTTATATTAAATGTTTTAGTTGTATAGTTATTTTGTCGTAAAGTTTATTTATTTTTTATTATTATTTATTTTTTTATCATTGGATACTTTTTAAATTTGTATTTATTTGAATTTTTGTTTGGTAGTTTCAGAACCCTCTTAAACAAGCTTTCTACCCCTTTTATTTAGTATGTTTTAGTGTTTTCTTCTCCCAAAGTTCTTATTTTCCCAAATTTCATTACCATATTTAAATTACTTAATAATGCATTGACAAACTTTAGAGAATGAATTTGCTCATATTAAGGATCACCCAAAGTGATGCACCCAAAAACAGTTTTATGGCATGTTTGCTTGGTAAAACATAATTAGCGTCTATGCATATTATATACTGGCACGTTATGCTTAAAACATTTTTTTTTCTAGTGTAATTTTCTCAGACTTAACATTACATTTAGGCATTTAAGTTACACCTCTCAGCTCCTTTTGAATGTTTGCTTGGAATCACTTTTCATTGCACTGTCAGTGTTACACGGGAAAAAACTAACAAATAACAAGTTACTTACGTATTAACATAAACACGCACACTGTAGCTTACTGTAAAGTGACCATTTCGTTTTTCCTCATCAAACTTGACTGCACCGTCTCAAGAAGGAGCGCTGGGATAAGGCAAGGAGAGAAGGAGGGAAAAGGGGCAGAAGGAAAAAGAGGGGAGGTAGTGTGCCTGCTCTCCGAAAGGGAGGAGTCAGGCACAGGGAAAGGGCAGCTGGAGCTCTACACTTCAAATCTTCTTTACCCGAGAAACTCTGCATTACTGTCTTTGTGATAAACATTTAGGAGTTTCACGAGTCACTTTACTTTTGTGTTTAGGCTTTAGGTATGTAAGAAAGACTGGCCGCTAGTTCAGTGCTGGGCTGCCCCTGCCAAACGCATGTAGGAAAAAGAAAAAAAGAAGACGAGTGAAAAAAGAAAAGTCTGCAGAGCAGTTTTGGAGTTTAAAGTGAAGAATCTAAGAGTGTCTGTCTGCAACTAGCATCTGCACGCGAGCGAGAAGAAAGTCTGTGAGGAGAGGACAGAAAAGTTTCGCAACTGAACGAGTAAGTACAAGAAATGTGCAGTTTTTCCGAGCCTCTTTGGTTCCATGAAAGTTTTGCTAAAAGAAAAAGAGGGGGGAAGAGTCGTGTAAAACGTGTAATTCGATACTCTTGCCAGTCTGGTGCAAAAATATTACATGAAATCAACACGAATTAAAAGAGCCTCTATTGTCAGCGCATTGTTCTGCTTCACAGAAAGTTCGGCAGGCAGAGTCGTTTTGCAAACTTTGGGCTCTCATTGTCTAACTCGCGGCCCCTATTGGTCTGTTAAAATGTTTTGAAAGTGTCCAAATGTTTTATGCTTGTTACACTGATAATTATCTGTAAATAATAAGAACCATCACAATGCAGCTGGTTTCAGTGCAGTGTCTCCTTGCGACAGTTTAAATATTTCCAAATGCTTATGTTTTTCTTGGAAATAGTCCAGCAGTAAAATCGGGGGTCCCTCATCATATTGCAGTGTTTTCCCTCACCATAATACCATAATTTAAAAATATTTAAGAAATCTACGAAATCTTACGCATATGTAAAACGACAGGATGTTTGTATTATTATTATTATTATTATTATTATTATTATGTAGGTGGGGGGATTACAACAAAAAAAACGATGTTAGATAAAAACTAAATTGGCATCTTTAATGTAGGCTAATAGACGCTGCAAACATTTTAAAACATTTATGCGCGATGGTAATTTTTTATCGATTTAGGCAGAGTAAGTGTAGCCTACGTATAATTGAACACAGACAATTGCAAACTGACGTTTATTTGCAGCATTAATTGTGCAAGTAAAATTACAGCCTGCAGAAATACTGTAATTTTATGGCACTTTTTCCACAAACTTTGAATTCAATCACTGCTTAAAACTATTAACATTGAGTAGAAATTATTGTGACAATTTAATAGATGGACACAAACATTTTACAATATTGATGGAAAAAATGTAACAGTGTGTGATTATTACGAATTTGTCCGTTTTCGGCTCTCTAGGAGGGAAAAACGCAAGAATAATAGCCTAAGTGAAATAATTGCATCTGACTCTGTTTTTATTATAAAAGCCTAATGCTTATTAACAGGTTTTATTAGTGGAAATGATCGTCATTTACATTTTGAATGTGGTGTAAAGTTATTGTGTCACAGCACTTTCTCAAACTTTCCAAACACACCGAAGCCCAGAAAAGACTCACAGCTTGTAAACTCTGCGACTAGGTTTAAGAACAACTGTGTCCCGCCAAACCCCTCCTGACACCTGCGCGCAATTAACTGACGACCTGGAATCTCATATTTAAATTCAAAATTCACTTTTCAATTAGATGTTTCTAAATTAAGTGTTTGTTAAGTGTTTTTTTTTTTTTTTTGCAAGTTTGCACTGATCAACAGTAACGTATATGACAGGCATATTGTTTTGTAGAGCGGCTTGTGATGTTACACATTTTAATTGTAATTGATTATAAAATCAGTAAAAGTAAACTCTTTTTTTTTTTTATCTTTATTGTGTTTGCTTTTTGCATGCATTTTACGAAAATCGTTTCCCAGTAAATAGTTTATACTGAAATCTGTATTATAGCTACGAACCCAGGGCTTAATTCAGCGCACATTAAATGCTAAATGTCAGGTGTGTCAAATGTTCTCATACAATTAAATGCAATTAATAATTTATTAAGTTAGGCCTATATTCTTTGCAATATGCCGGTTTTTATCCGGTGACCTATGAATTTGCATGCTAAGTGTCAACAGAGGATAAAAGGAATATAGCCTATGTCTTTTAATCTCTCAAATTTAAATGCCATAACAGAGATGTATGCATTTTAATGCCTTAATGTTGTTATGAAATAAACATTCATTTGAGCTCTTAAATTTGAGCTCTGTGATGATAAAATGTTCTCTAATAAGACAGACCTCAGTGTGATTTTAAAAAATCCACAGCATGAGTCTGTGTTTATCTCTCGTTTCTATCTTGCCTTTTGGGAACAAATTTGTGCATTGTTGGTTTTGCTATAAAAAGGAAATTAAATTGTTTAAAAAGTAAGTGATATACTAGATTCTCTAAATTGAGCTTTGCAAGTAACCTGAATTTAAATGCTTATGATTACATTTGCTCAGCATGCATCTCAGACTTAATCAAGTTTGTATTATGTTTATAACATCATCAAACAATGATTCCATAAATGTGCCTCCATGAAATGCTCATTTGCAATGATTTGTTTAAACAGGTGTAATTTTGTAAAAAAAAAAAAAAAACACTCCTGCATCATGAAATATCCACAGTCACTCATGTGTGGACTAGAAAACAAAACAAACAAACAAAGAAAACAAAACAAAAATATAATTACTTTAAGATCAGAGTCACTCATCAAACAGATTTATCACATTTCATATATGCTTGGCTGCATTGCAGAACAAAATAAAATTTTTGCAGTTCACTTTTGCGAGCCATACTGCCATACTGAGCACGCTATGTCACCAGCTAATATTAACAAGCAGAGATGACACGCGATTATCCTCAATGTCATCCCACCCTCTCCTTCCACCCACAGTATGTGCATAAAACCCTCAGATTAGGCCTGCCACTGGAAAGGAATGTCCGTACCCTTCACCCTCAGGGTGCTTTAGCATCCTAAAGAAGTTCTACCTGTCTTTAAGTGCATGTGGGAATAACATGACTAACAGGGGGCATTGAGATGCTAATGTGGGTTTGAATACTATGAATAGCATTGTGCTTATTGTCCAAACCAATAAGGAACAAATGGATGAGAAATGTGTGTGTCTCTGTGAGGCCGATAGCTAGTAGCGATCCTGGAAGTTCTCTTGGGAGATTTTTATCATGTGGTGGTCAAGAATGTTTTTGCGAGTCTGATGTCTTAGAAGCCAGGTTAGGCCAGTTGCTTTTAGAGTAGAGTGATTTGTTATGATAGATCTGTAGTAGCATGAAGATAACTACTAAGCTTTTTGCACATATGATATTTAATCAAGAATCAAACTCCCAGATGTGTTGTCAGACTGCCCCTTAGGATGAAAAAAAAAAAAAAAAAAAAAACTGCTATGTATTTGGCCATGTGTAGCATTTTTTTACCCTAACAAGCAGCCCCTGATTGAAAATTGCCCGGAAACCTTTGTTGTGTGGTGCTGTGGCGCATTGCTTCCACTCACTTCTGTCAATAAGCCAGGACTTCCAACTGAAACCTCTTACTTTGATAATCCTCAACTTTGATATGTTGGACATCAAATGAAAAGGGCACAAATAGTGAGAAATAGGAAAGGGAAACAAGTGAAAGTGAGTAATTGAGAAAAAGAATCGGTGCTCTTGAGCTGTGGGTCACATCAGATGAGAAGTTGAGTGTTTGTCAAAAGTGTTCGTCTGTGTTTGTGTCTCAGCGGAGGGGGTCTCTAGCTTTGTAGGGGGGCTTGCTCTCAAGCTCTCTCTCTCCTTTTCTTTCACCCCCTTCTTAATCCCTAGGCCCAGTCATCCCTTCAGGGCATGCCTCAGATCTGCCTTTAATGTCAGGACGACCCCTTCCTTCTCTTCTTTCTGTTGCCCTTTCTATCCTTCTCTTTTGCTTTATCTCCTTTTACATTTTATCTGCACAATTTCTTTTTTCTTTCTTTCTTTATATACATTATATATATATATATATATATATATATATATATATATAAATAAGTGCCCAAACATGTCCATATATTGTTTGGGCACTTATGCCAAACTTGGATGAAGAAAATGTATGGATTATATTGTTTAACATACAAAATGTCACAACAGGACTTTTCTCAGAAGTAACTTTACTTTTCAGAGTAGATCTCTGTAATTAAAACAAAAAAACAAAAAAGGGTCCCAGCTGGTTTTTATCAACATGAAGTAATTCCCCCCCCTCAAATTCACACAGTTGCCTTTTTTAAAAACATATAATAAATATAATAATATAATAAAAAACTATAAATATAATAATAATAATAAATTCATGTTGTGTTGTTCCTTCTCAATTTTTTGCTATTAATTTTAACTTGAGTTTGCCCCTTCCATTGGTTGTACTCCACAGCGGTAACTTGTGAGTTAACCAGTTCATTCACATACAGCTTACAGGCAGTCACAGGAAATGAGCAGGTTTGTACAAAAGTATGAGAGTGACAGTTTGTTTTTATTGGTGGGGCTAGCTGCTGAAAACTCAAAATTTAAACTCAAAAATAAGTTAATTCACCAGAAAAAGAGATGTTTTCAAGAAATGATAGACAAGACTTCATAAAACGTCATGAAAGTCCTCTAACTCCAAACCAGTTCATCTGCTAACCAACATAAACCAATATGAACTAAAATGGAAATTCACAATGGTCTTTTCAGGCAGGGTGCTACTCACATAGATGTATATGTGTCATTGTTAATACTAATGTGTTTTATTTATTATTTTTTTTCTCAAGTAGGTGGCTGCAAATAGACACATTGTGTTTTGGCAAGAGCTACTTGGTTCGCCTCTTCTATTCACTATCCTGGTTGTGAAAACCGTCTGTAAACCTGTGTGAATTGTGGCAATGGGAACTAAGTATTTCCACATTTGATGGCATTATGTGTTAAGGACTTGATGATGGAGTGGTTGTGTGTTGTTATAATTTCACAGGTATGTTGGTTTTGATGTGAGGTATTTTGAACAAATGTGAAAACGCTGCAAATAGACGGGGGGGGGCGCACATAGAGGGGACAGATAACCTGCTCCTTCCATGTGATTGATGTCTCTTGTTATCCGCACTGCTATTCACTAGAGTGTCGGGTATCTTTTAGAGATGAAGAATTGAAGTTCTCTAACATTCTATAAAACAGAACTTTCCTTCTGTCAATATTTTAGATTATGCTGACGGATACAGATAAGATTTTAAGCATTTCATAAACAAACATACAAACAAATAAAGAATAAATTAATAAAGATACAATGTAATACAGTAAATTAATTTAAACAATTTAAACTATATAACTAATATATATAGTTAAGATTAATATAACAATTAAATAACACAAAATAAAAAAAAAGAAAATAAATAAAAGATTAAAGGCAAAACAATAAAAGATAAACCATTATTTATTTATTTGAAAATATTTTTATCATCCACATTTTAGTGACTTAACCTTTAACCCTAAGGTCAGGGAAACAAAGCCAAGGGAATAGCTGAATAACAGATCCGTATGTAAAAAGTACTGGGGCATGTGTTCTCTCTAAATCCCCAAGTATAACTCCTCTCCTGTTTGCCTGTTCTTCCCCATGTGCTTTACACTCTTCTTTGTCCCCTCTGAGTACTTTAAAAGTAAATGACAAAGCCCTTGCCTCCCTGGGCCCTGGGGAGTCCCTATTTACAAAAACAAAAGAGGAGACTCAACTATATGATCAAATTTCAGACTACCCCATTTGAAAGACTACCCCATTGTCATCACAGCATCTAAAGGCTAATCATTTTTTCTCATGCTAAGTGTGCTGGTTTTAAGGCCCGGGTATAGATGAAGTGAGAAGGAGAGAGAGGGGAGAGGTGTGTAAGGGGGGGCTTTGTTTTAACAATACTCCACAGGGAGCTTTGAAGGGAAGGCAGGGGCTATTGGAGGGGTCCCTCTCCCGCTGAACAAAGACCAGCTCCTTCCAAGCAAAGATAAAGGGAGGGGGTGGAGGTAAAAGTTTTACAGACTAGATCCCTCAAGGAGATTTTGGAGTGGAGGGGAGGAGAAGGGAGGTAGAGAGGGAGTCTTTGGAGTCCTCTGTTGTTTATAACGATAGTGTGTCACTGCAGATTCCCAATATGACACAAAAACTCTCAGAGGGGCAAAAGAAAGGAGGTGGAACAGAAGATAGGATTGGGCAATATGAGAATGTACTGTGGGACTGCAGAATGTCAATCGGATGAGATTGTGTTATTCCTTTATACTGTGGCTACTTTAGTTACACATGAGAGTAAAAAACAAACAAACAAAAATACAACAACAATGTAATATGATAATACAGTGCATGACATGTTCCCAAACAAGTTTAGTTGTTTGTCTATTTTGAGTTTAGTTGTTTACAGTTGTACAACATTGGCTGTTTGTTGTGTTAAGATAATGTAAGTGATGTGCAGTTGCACGTATATTGGCTTTTCTACAGTGACCTTGATTGTGGCTCAGTCAGTCAGAATTTTGAGTGGATATTATTAATTTTTTCAATAGTAGTTTTGTTTTGAATATTATTATGAATAATATTTTGTTTGTGTCCTTCAAATTAAAATAATGAAGTAGTTTTTTTTTTTTTTTTAATTGGCTGAAATGTGTCTATTTATCACCATCTAGTTGTCTATTTGTTTATATTTTAATTCACTGGATTGTCATATAAATAGTAAAGTAAAGTAAAAGTCGTGACGTATTGTCAAGTATGGTGACCCATACTCGAAATTGGTGCTCTGCCTTTAACCCATCCAAGTGCACACACACAGCAGTGAGTAGTGAACAAATCCACACACACACACACACACACACACACACACACACACCGTGAACACACACCCGGAGCAGTGGGCAGCCATGCTGCGGCGCCCGGGGAGCAGTTGGGGGTTCGGTGCCTTGCTCAAGGGCACCTCAGTCGTGGTATTGAGGGTGGAGAGAGCGCTGGACGTTCCCTCCCCCCACCTACAATTCCTGCCGGCCGGGGGCTCGAACCCGCAACCTTTCGATTACGAGTCCGACTCTCTAACCATTAGGCCACGACTTCCCCCACCATATAAATAAATACATAAAAATAATTGTGTGTGTGTTTGTATAATAACAAGTAATACCATGATAAGATTTTGCTCAGACTGCTCTCCCCTACGCAAGCATGAGCAGCAGAAAAGCTCATGCCATGTCACTCGAGAAAGCTGTTTTTATCAAGAGGGCTCAGCATGCTTGGGAAATACATCTTTTTCTTGTAGGAGGACAAGGTTAGACTTTTCTATGGAATTTATTATTCAGTCACACTTACAACTACAGGTGCACACATACACACAGCCCTCTTTAGGTTCCTAGCTGCTCTCGGTGGACAGCGAGCGTGCCATGTGCCGTCGTAAAGGCTCTTCCAGCAGCCGTGGTTTAGAACGAAAGGTTCCATTTGTCAAAGGTGCTTGAGAGTGCCCCCCCCCTCATGTTGCCCCGCAGTTTGGCGGCTACTTGGCGATGTCATTGTCTGAGAAGAGGCAGGACATTACTCACTGCTCAGGGGAAAAAGACACTTGGGGCCCCAGGCACCTGGACTGACCGGATTTATGAATGGGGAATTGGGTTTGCATACTGTGAGTTAGTTACTGTGACAATAGAGCTCTTTAGATGTGAACTTGACCGGGCTGATGTCTACCATATGAGGAACAGAAAGATAGGGAAACATAAAGTGAGTGGGAGGGATGTATGGTAGGGGATGTTAGCACATTTGGTGTGCCATGTTCTGCATGATAATTCTAAAATGTCCAAAAGCACATGTTTGAATGTTGGTCTTTTGTATGTGGGTAGCTGACATGTAATAATTTTGGGAAGTTCACATGTACTGCATTTCAATTCTTCAAACTAATCATAAATGTGTGATAATTATATTAATTAATATAAAAAACAATCCTTATATTACTTTTTATTATAGATATATGTATTTAAATAAACAATATAAATGTTTTAATAAATATATTTAAAATAAATATTTTAAAAATCTATGAAAATTATTAATTTATTTGAACAAATATTTAAATGTATATTTACACATTTTATTTGAACCTATTTTAATAAAAAATAGTTACTTAATTTTTTTTTAGTATGGGATAGTGTATGTTCAGCATATACTTTTCTTCATGGGAGACTTGTGATGTGGGTGCTGGGAGACGTTATTTATTTATTTTTTTCAGAGAAAAAAGTGGTGAGGAGAAAAATAATGCAAAGAAGACAGTAAAGACGATGAAACGAGAAGAGGGGAAGAAAAGTGTCAAAAGAGAGAAAGTTTGGAAGACTGCAGAAAAGGGCAGAAAAGGAAGAGGGGGTAGAGAAACATGGAGAGAGAGTTAAAGAGAGAAAGAGTTGAGCTGGAGTGTACTTTTTCTCTCTCAGAGCTCAGTGTGTAAGCTTGCGTCTACCTCCCAAAGCTGCTTTCACAAAGAGATTTACAAGACAGGTTTCTACCGCCCTGTATTTCAAGCGTGTGTGTCTGTGTATGTACGTCTGGCCACTTGTGTGAGTTATTTCATGCATATAAAGTGCATGCAAGCAGAACACTGACGATTTTCACGTGATTGTTTCAGATTGGACTATATTTCCGTATTTGCGCTGGCATTTAGGTATGACAGTAATTTTAGTTTTACATGGGCAAAGGGATACCTGGCACAGGCCTATTGACATACTTTTAATAGATGTGAATATGTCCTCTCACAAAGGCTTATAAAACCCTCAGATGCCAGAAAATGTGTCTGTGTGTGTGTGTGTGTGTGCCCTGCATCATGTGTCGGCTTGTGTGCCGGCACTGTATTCCGGGATTCTTCCACATACAAAGGGGGCTACTTAGCTTTTAGAATTATTTATGTTGTTTGGCTTTTTGCGCAACAGTCTTAAGCACTTGTCTCCTTCTATTAGACTGAATGACTATACTGAACCCAGCTGAAATCTCTCCAAACTCATCAAACCGAAATCTCCCTTTGCTGCTTGGAGCATCTCAGCTTTCAGAGAGGATAGACACTTCACAGACTATATAATGTCTTGCAGATTCATGTTTGCAGCCCCTTGTTATTCATGCAAGGTTTTACTAATAAATGCTCGTAAATCAAAATGACATCTTGATGTGGTTCACACATCCTAAATAAAAACTTTTAATGGCTATTGGTGCGCCTGCTTTCAAATGTGTTGCGTAATTGCAATTATACTTCTGCAAGTTATACCCCTTTTACATTTTGGGTTCAATACAAGTTGTGTTGTGTGTCAGCATCAACATTTTGCTCTAGAATAATTCATGAAAAAGTGCATTACTTCACAGCATTTTTCGCATGATTCAGAACTGCAGCTGTTTAAAACCAATTTGTTTTAAAATAATAAAATAATATAAAATTAATTATAAAATAAAAATACATTTTAGAAAATTGAAAAAAATATTTTAAAAATAATTGTATGATTAAAAATCAAAATGCATTATGACAATAAAACAATTATTGTATTCCTTTAGACTGCAGATCGATCTGGGGAGGGAGCAAAGACCTAAATGCAAGATAAAATGTGCCTGCTGGTTAAATGCTAGGCATACCTTGAAGTGGCATATGTTAATGTCCCAGTTATTGGGAGTGTGTTTATATGATTAGAGAGTGAGAGGTCGAGATGAAAGTCAAGCAGGAGTGATTTGTCTTCTTGTGCAGCGAAAGGAGATCAATGCAAAGTGCCTCTTGCCCACTCAACAAGCCATGTAAACTCATTAACTTCCTGAGACCTATCCCTGATTTAACACACACACACACACACACACACACACACACACACACACACACACACACACACACACACACACACACACAACAAACAAGGCAGATCAGTGAAATTACTTGTGTAAGATTAGGTTAATGTGTTAATGAGTGTGAGTGGGTGTCTGTGTTTCTAACTTGATTGTGTCAAAGTGTGTGTGGAAACATTGGTTTGTATGCATGTGTGTAAGAGATAGTCATTTATGGGTTTTTATCATTGCATAGATGGTTTGCACACCTGTCTATGATTAATTTAGTAATCTGTGATTTATGGATAGTTGCAACGCATGATAACTCAGACATGTCCAAAAGTGAATGTTCGGATGTTGGTGTTTGCTTTTTATTTGTACTTAAAAGTAAAGAATTAAAGTTATTTGTGTAAATGTAAGAAGATCCTACTATGACATCAGGCTTTATTGGTCACATGCGAAGGCTATGGCTTAGTAACTTTACAACTGGAATATATATATAGAAAGTATGTTTCTGATTCTTTTGAATATGTGTGAGAACAATAGTAAAGATGATGATGATGATAAGGTGTTGATATGAACACAGCTGAAGTAATACACAGTTCCTGCCTTCTTGCTGCTTCTCATGTATTTCTGTGTACCTGCAGATAGAAGATGTTTCTGAGTGTGTGCGGAGAGATCTGTTAGAAGTTCCCAGAATTCCCCTTCTACCTGCCTCCCCAGTATGTTTGTCCCACATCTTAGTTTCCCTCCTGTCATATTCTACAACTTTATTTGCCTCTGATTTACAGAGGAATACACACTCCCTCCCTCACTCTCACACACACACACATGCACACACGCACACACACACACACACACACACACACACACACACACACACACACACACACACACACACACACACACACACTCACTCACACACACACTCACTCACACACACACTTCAGTACATGTAGGCACACAGGCTTTCCTTCTCTTGCAGATTGTGCAAATGAAACAACATTTACATGCACGCACGGATGCAATCCTGTTAAGTCCTATTTTTTTTTATTCTTATGGTAGATGTGAGTCGCCTGCAGATGGGACTACCAACAAAACAAACTTTCCTGTACTTTTTTGGTTCAAGGATGTGGACATATAATGTTGAGAATATGAAGAATATTAACTTGATTGACGATATACAGTTATTTTCACTTGCTCTTAAGAATAAATATTGTAATAATATGTATGCTTATATTTTTATTCTTATATCTGTATTATATGTATGTGTAGGGTTGAGCAATAGCATAAGACCTGTTAGAATTTGATTAATTTATGTTAAGCAAGCAGATGAATCAATTCAAAATGATTCAGTTATTATTTTGTGTCATCTCTCAAAAATTTCCACAGATGCCCATGTGGCTCAATATTTCCTTATATTAAAATATTTCATTAAAGTATATGTAGGTATACAATTAACTAAATCACATATTTTTATTGAATTAATCATGCTTATTTGCATATTCATATATTTATATTGTCTTAGGGTGTTTTCACATATAGTTTGTTTTAATGGAACCAGTTCACCCAGTTCACTTAATTTCACATTGAATCTCCAAATTAATTGAAACAACATAAAGATGGCATATTTTAAATGTGTTTAATGACATCTGTAATTGAAGGCCAGTATTATACCAGTACTGCTGTCTCTATTAAATGAATTTTCCCTACATGTTAGCCATTAATTATAGGCATTCAACTTTACAGTATAATTGGAAGCCATTATTTTTAACATTTCTAGACTTTTAAAAATATAAATATAAAAAAATATAAGAAAACTTAAAACAGTCTTCACATAAACTATAAATTGTATATGCATAAACTATTAATTGTATATAGATTAATCTTCAAGCTACAAAAGTTAATCAGTGAGCAGAGTAATGAGTGATTTCTCTTTTCCTTTTGTTCTTTGATTTACAACAACGACACAGACTGCAGCAGGTTTTACTTTAAAATGAGTGCTGTCTCTTTAAAACCTGATGCACATGACACGGAACTGACACACATTCATAATTTTGTGTGTTTTTGTCCGTGAATGAGAACTCACTGCCCTACTGGCGAGCTGTCTGAAGTCGCTTTCTGTGTGCAAGTGTTCAAGTGTATATATATATGGTGATTGATAAATTAATAAATGAATGACACAGTGGATGAGAACAGTGTTTTATAGCGCCATAAGATGAGGCATGATACACATAGGAACATTCTCTTGACATTTACTGTCACTGTCAGGAACTATTTTTAGCGGAAGGATGGCGTTTAATGAATTTACTTCAAAAAGTAAGATATCAATGCATTGTCACGTGTCGGTTTCCTTTCAGTTCTGTTTTGACCATATTTTGTGTTTCCTGTTCTTGTTTCCTGTAATTAGTTCATTATTAGTCTATCATCATTAAGTATTCTCACCTGTGTTCATCTCGTTTGCTCATTAGTCTCTGTCTTTATGAGCCTTTAGTTTCTTGAGTTTCATGGTCCAGTCTAAAAGTAACCTTTGTTGGAAACATTTGCTATTCCTCATTAAAGTTCCTTTTCATCATATTTCTGGATCCTGTGTTCCCTGGTGCACGTTACCGTTAAATGCATACATTTTTGGTTTTAATCATTGTATTGTGTGGTAACTGTTTTATAAAAGCAATAAAGTACACGTTTCATTTTTATTTTGAACCAACATCATACCAAGTCAATGCTCTCTCATCGATCAATAAAACTGTCAGCCAAGCAGATAGACAGGCATAATAGTTAAGTTTAATAGTTTATTCAACAACTACAGTATTCCAAACCAATTTGGCAACAAAAACCAGTATCATGTTCAGGGCCAGATTTACCTCATATTGTGACATAGGCAAAATACATTTTTGCTGTTGGCCAGAAACCTCCTATTTGTAGTTGGTATTGTGGCTTTATTGTATATAGATACATTTATATAAATGTGAACACTTCACAATAAGCTTCATTAGTTAACATTAGTTAACTAGTGTAGTTAACATGAACTACGAATGAACAATACTTACTACATAATAATACTACAGCATTTATTAATTTCAATGTTAATTTCAACATTTACTAATGCATTATTAAAATCAAAAGTAATAAATACTGTTATAAATGTATTGTTCTTTGTTCGCTCATGTTAGTTAATATATTAGCTAACATTAACTAATGAAATCTTATTGTATTGTGTCCATATAAACGTATAGGCCTACAGATAGGCTACATTTATTTGCATCGTTGAATGTGTCATTATTAAAATTTCACCAAAATCAAGTTAAAATAATTTATCAAATAATAATGTTTTCAAGGTTTTTGTTTCCTGTGCGCCTTTTTATCCATCTTTCGTGAAGAATTGGAATGTTTCGATGTACCCTTCAGCTTTAATTTTTGGATTTGGATTTGTTTTCATCACTTTTTGTCTTTGGTTGTTTAATCATTTTACATAATGTAGTATAATTGTTTAACGTAGTACCGGATACAAAGCCATTTAAACTAAATTCACTTGATGAACGAGTCAACAAAAAAACAACAAAAAATAAACAAAGTAAAAAATATATAAGTGGATATACACATTTAAGTACATAAGCCAGCTGCTGGAATATATGATTATGTCATTTGTATAGCAATTATTTAATTTCAGGGTAAAAAAAAGTTAGTCCTAAAAGTCTTAGCTTATGCTCATTTCTTCACCCTCTTAGCTTTGTCATTCTACTTTTGCTTTCTTATGCTCTTTCTTTATCCTTATGTTAAAACTAATGCATTCCCTTTACTTGACGTCTTCTCTTTCTGCTCTCCTACAATCCATCTTTCCCTCCTTCCATCTCACTTTTATTTTCTACATTTGTGAATGAAGGGGACCTTCAGCCCCCCCCCCCCCACCACCACCACCACCACCACCCTTTTTTTCAGCAATAGAGCGCTGTGCTGCAGGATGACTTCATCTAGTCTAATTTCTGGGTTGTAATAAGCTGTAAATGGCGAGGCTGCTGGGGTCTGTGTAGGAATTAATAAGAGCTAATAGAGCATGCCCGTGGGGACAGCAGCCTGTCTTTAAGTAAACATTATGACTTCTCCAGGGGAGCTGTTGGCAGTGGGGAGCTGCTAAGGGACTGGGCTCTGGCTTGATGAATCATGAAGCTGTGGGATAGATAATTTGCTCCTTGATTCTATACCAATGGGGCTAATAAGGCCTCTCTGCTTGACTGTCTGATTGGATAGGCTGGTATTGTGCATGAACATATTAATCATGTACCTGCTGACATTTGGTTTTGGGAGTAACAGAAACATAGAGTTGTCCCATATCAAAGAAATTATATACTGTTAAAAAAAGAAAAAGAGTTGTTAATGAAACAAATATTATTAGATTATTTCTAATAATTGTTTCTACCTCAAAATGTCATGTTTAATTCAGTGTTACTTGAAATTTAATAGCAATTTCTGAAAAGAACATTGTTTCTAGATTCAAAAATAATAATGAATTATATTGAACAATCATAGAATAAATAACAATAATAATTGTTATAAATAAATTGTTGTATAATTTGTTAAAAAACAATTAAAACATTAAAAGAATAGTTATTAATAACAAACACTGATTAATACATTTTGTGAATAATTTAAACAAGAAAAAAATGAATAAACTTATTAATAACAAAATTGATATTTTTTAAATAATTGATCAATAAAATATAATTAAATGATTTAATTTATTATTATTATTATTATTGTTGTTGTTGTTCTTCTTCTTCTTCTTCTTATTTTATTTATTTAATTAATTCATTTTTTTGCAGTGTGAAAACCCCATTAAGCCTCTTGAGCTATGAAAGACCAACCTCTGAAATGTCCTTTTATCTAACATCATCTCTTAATGTATAGCCAGATTAGAGTGGTTAAATTTATGTGTATTTCTGTAGTTGTAAGTGAGCTGGTGTTTAGAGGTGAACAGTACCTGTTGTGAGTTACTGTGAGTTACTGAGATGGGACAAGTACTGAGGTGTGCTCTGAATCCCCGGGGAGGCAAGCGCGAGACCCCACTAAAAGTCTTAGCAACCTCACCACAACTATGTTTGATCTCATTCAATGCAAGCATTGTGTGTGCATGAGGTGGAGAGAAAAAGAGAAGATGCACAGGCTGGATGCTTTGCATCAGCAAAGGAAACCCTCATTTTTACTTCTCAGATTCCTGAACTTCACATTCACACACCACCCAAAACCCAACAGTGTGTGCTCACAAACACTGGATGTAGAATGAGAGGGGATCTCTCCTCCCCCACATTCACAGATGCTCAGCGTGCCGCCAGATTTGGGTATGGCAGGAGGCACTCTTGAGTTTTGACACACCAAAGCGTATACTTAAGAGGTGACCGGTGCTAGTAGTCACACTTTTTTACTTTGTTTAATATTACATGCCTAATATTACCTTAAAGTCTTGTGTACAAAAATCTATTGACAATTACCACCTTTATTGCAGGGGAAAAACATTCATACAGATTAGTACTGTTGTTGATGTTATTGGAACTAGTTGTCACTAGTGTTGTTTTTGGCGGCCTGTTTTAAATTTAGTTTTAGTCTAGTCTTTGTGTGAAGCTGTCATTTTAGTTTTTATTAGTTTTAGTCACGTTCATACTCTTTTTAGTCTAGTCAAGTTTCAGTCAACTAAAAGTCTGAGCATTTTAGTCTTATTTTAGTCAGAATTATCCATGACTATTTTCATCTAGTTTTAGTCGACAAAAACTGATGACATTTAGTCTAGTTTTAGTCAATGAAAATGGCATTTTAGTCTCTTTTTAGTAATTCTATTTAACGCAGTCAATATAGTACAAGTACCTAGTAGCAGTGGCATACCGTGGGGTTTTAGTCAGGGCCTTCAGTAAGCAAGGTTAGTTGTGTATAGGTTTATAGTGTTTTTTTACTTCATTGTTGTATGCCTGTATTTATGTAGCACCGCGGGCCTGCGAGGCACGACATTTCGTTCCACTGTATGTCCCCACATGTAACGGTACGACAATAGAGCTCAACTTCAACTTCAACTGTAAACATCTTACATATCTCTGTTACAGCTAACGCAGCTATATGCATATAATGCACATATTATGCTGCACACAGGCTCTCAACAAACAATGACAGCTGATCAACTAAATGCAGAGTAAATTTCCCTACATGGTCAGTAAAAGTAATCCGCCAATACACGGGTCACTATGCACATTCATGTCACTCTAAAATGTCGACGTGCCCAAAGCAGAAAAACTGTACAAACTCTGGACATCAACACGCCACACCACAGTATTATCAACACACCACATACACCTCCATAACAATGTGCATGATACAATACTCATCAAATAAGAAAGCATTCACCTGTCACTTGTAAATAAAGTCCATGGGTCTGTCATTCCATGCCACTTTACTCGGATTTAAAAGTAAACACAGCCAACTGTAAGGGAACTGTTGTGTGTGTGTCATGTGTTCCTGCCTCTTGTGCCCATATTTGGTTTGTTTCCTGTCCTTGTCTCATGTCATTAGTAGTTTATTCGAATCCAGCCGTGTCTGTTAATTTACCTGTGTATTTATAGTCCTGTCTGTGTTGTGCCATTTTGTCTGGTCTACTCGTTACTTCCCGGTGTTTGATGTCTGCCTTGCCTTGTCCTGTCCTACCCTGATGTCCTAGTAAAGTATTATTTGAGTTTACATCCTCGTATGCGTGTTCCTTGTTCCTCCCTGCTGTGTGCACCGTGACAGAAGACCAGACCAGTACAGTAAGCGTCGTCCCTTCACCGCGTTTTGTTTTGTCCAGTTTTCTAGTGTTTTTTTGTTCCTGTGTTTGGTGTCATACCCGCCGTTTGCGGGAGTCAAGCCCGCCGGATCGCCGCTGAGTCAAGCCCGCCGGATCGCCGCTGAGTCAAGCCCGCCGGATCGCCGCTGAGTCAAGCCCGCCGGATCGCCGCTGAGTCAAGCCCGCCGGATCGCCGCTGACTCAATGCCCGCCGGATCGCCGCTGACTCAATGCCCGCCGGATCGCCGCTGACTCAATGCCCGCCGGATCGCCGCTGACTCAATGCCCGCCGGATCGCCGCTGACTCAATGCCCGCCGGATCGCCGCTGACTCCAGCTCGCCGTGCGCGGGGCATCACGCCGCCGTCCGCGGCTCACCGACCCCGCTGTTCGCGGGAGATCACGCCGCCGTTCGCGGCTCACCTTGGCCACTGTTTCGCGGGGAAAGCCAACCCGCCGTCCGAGGTCACTCGGCCCGACACCGGTTGGGGCTGCCTCCAGCCCACCGGTCCCTGCCGTTGGGATGGTCAGCCGGCCGGCTGCCACCGTTGTGGTAGTGGCAGCCGGCTGCCGCCGTATTGACCAGTGACCGAGGACTTTTTAACTTGTGTCTAGCCCCGGAGGGCTCCTGATACCCCCAACATCCCCAGGGAAATTTTTGGGGGGGGTAGTAGGGTTCCGGCTGTAGGGGCCGGGCCGAGAGGGGTCCGAGGCCAAGGCTCCGTAGACCATCTGCCTTGGCCTTCTGTGCTCCCTGCACCGCCATGGTCACCTGAGCCCCTGGCTCCACCATGGCCTCCTGGGCTCTCCTGGGTCTCCGCTGGTCTCGTCCAGCTCTCCTGGGTCTCCGCTGGTCTCGTCCAGCTCTCATGTGTCTCTGCTGGTCTCGTCCAGCTCCGCTGTGTCTCCGCTGGTCTCGTCCAGCTCTCCTGTGTCTCCGCTGGTCTCATCCAGCTCTCCGATGTCTCCGTCTGTCTGTATCGCTCTGGAGGTCCCTGTCCTGTGTTCCGGTCCGTGTCTGTCCTGAGAGGCCTCCAGAGCGCCCACCCCCCCTCCCCGATGGAACTGTTAAGGCTCGGGACGAGCCTTTCGGGAGGGGGGAGTAATGTAAGGGAACTGTTGTGTGTGTGTCATGTGTTCCTGCCTCTTGTGCCCATATTTGGTTTGTTTCCTGTCCTTGTCTCATGTCATTAGTAGTTTATTCGAATCCAGCCGTGTCTGTTAATTTACCTGTGTATTTATAGTCCTGTCTGTGTTGTGCCATTTTGTCTGGTCTACTCGTTACTTCCCGGTGTTTGATGTCTGCCTTGCCTTGTCCTGTCCTACCCTGATGTCCTAGTAAAGTATTATTTGAGTTTACATCCTCGTATGCGTGTTCCTTGTTCCTCCCTGCTGTGTGCACCGTGACACCAACAAAATAACTTGTTCTCTGTGCTAGCTGTTAGCCACTGATGAAATGGCGCATAAAACCTTTGCTGGCCTTTGTTAGCGAATTCACTTTGGGTGTAGGTCTTCCTTTCTCAGTTATTCTCTTTTGTCTGAAAAAGAGCGCCTTGAAAAAGACGATTTTAGTAGATCGGCAACAAGATCTGGTGTAGGCGCCGATGACTGCAGCTGTCATTTTCTTTTTGTTTACTTTCATGTTCGTACCTTAGAAATCCCTGATTAAAGGGGCGGTCTAACCCTGGGGGTAGCACTGGGCATGTAGCTGGACCCAGAGGGCGGGCTGTCATTGAAAGGCAAAATTTTTTTATAGGGCCAGCAGAGAAGGCCCTGCTTCCCCTGACGGCCCACCACTACGCTAGTAGTATAGACGAAACCAAAATTTTCTTTTAGCCAAACCCATTTCAAACAAGGTTATCTTATTATATTATTGTTACCTTATAGACTTAAGAATACACCCATGCCAGACAAGGAAGACGCTCTGATTTGAATTTACAACATTTATTTTACCAACCAAACATGTTAACATATTTGTTGTCGTCTTCTAAATAATGCCGTGAGTGGGGATTGAGGAAGTGACGTTGCCTGTGTCTAAGCAGTGCAACCTGATGCAGCTCCAGAAGTGACACAGGAAACAGAAATACTGCAAAATAATAATAATAACGCGACTAAACGGGACGAAATAACGTTATAACATTTTGTTTTGTCTCGTTTTAGTCAACGAAAATAAAGAGACATTTTAGCATAGTTTTTATTTTGCAAAACACATTTAGTCTCATTTTTATTCGTCAACAATATTGCATTCTATATTTAATTATCGTCATCGTCACATGACCAGCATTTAAGTTGCGGCTCGTCTCGTTTTCGTCACGTGATAAAGGTTCGTTGACGACGATATTTTGTCACAATTTTCGTTGACGAAAGCAACACTAGTTGTCACACTATATGGTGTAAGTTGTCACAATGAAAGCTGTCATCAAACAACCTACTATAGACTTTTAACACACGCCCACACACACACGCACAATACGTACCTTGCTTTTTAACCACAGGTTTCAGTTCAGTTCGGTTCTGATAGTGTTTTGTTTGCAACAAATTAACAACAAAAAAACTTGTGTAAACCTCTGCACACTGGACAAAGTGTGGATTATTATATGTCTGCTTAACATTTCTTTTGAGAGAGGTATTATTTTTCAGATTTTTACCAAAAATAGGATGCATTGGCAATTATTTAACACTATAAACACATGTACTGTGTGTTTCATTCATACTGGACGCCAGAAGGTGTCGTGTGGAAAAAGCAAGTTATAATGTTCTTATTTGTTGGACAACAGGTTTAGAAAGGCTTATCATTGCATGTTATTACAAGGGAAGATGCTCGGAGTGTGTTGCTTTTTCAAATATAAGCGGGAGGCGTTTCCTCATCTCAGCACGTGAACTCACGGACACACACACACACACACAGCCAATTCTAAGCGTAATAAAACACACAGATATTATTTAAACGCAAAACCTAAAAACTGCAATTCACAAGCGCGTACTGAACCGTGGATGTTGTACTGAACGCTTTGATATTATATTGAGAACTGTGACATCCCTAATATATATATATATATATATATATATATATATATATATATATATATATATATATACACACACACACACACACACACACACACACACACATGTTGGTTTTTGTGGTTTATGGGGACTCTCCATAGGCGTAATGGTTTTTATACTGAACAAACTGTGCGTGCTATAGCCCTACACCAACCCTACACCTAAACTTAGCCCTCACAGGAGACTTTGTGCATTTTTAGATTTTCAAAAAAAACACCATTTAGTATGTTTTTTAAGCCTTTTGAATTACAGGGACATAGGCAGTGTCCTCATAAACCACCTTCATATGAATAATAATAATACCTCTGTCATACCCATGTCATTATACAAATTTGTGTCCTCATAAACCACATAAACATGCACACACACACACACACACACACACACACACAAACACATATTTGACACCGGCTGTTACTTTACCTGCTACTTTAACCTGCTTTCAAGAAAAGAGCTGAGCTTGCACTTCCCGAATGCATTGTCTCAAATGTAAATACACCTGAAAAGTCTAACCAAAGTAGGATTATGTGGCAATTACAGGCAGGTGTGTTTAATTAGTGGCCCTTCAGGACCAAAACTGCTCATCCCTGGTCTTAAAGAATATAGAATGCAAACCATAAAACAGGAGCTCTGTAGTACAGCTTGAAAATGAATCTTGCCAAGATCATTTGTGAGACAACAGAAACTTCTCTGCTCTAGGGAAAGAAAAGATGAAAAAAAAGCTTCTCCTTCATTTGCAACGTCTTTTGGGTGTCTTGTTCTCTGTATCTCCACACTCACTCTCTCTCGGCTTACAAACCAACACGGGGCAGAACAAACAAACAAACAAGGCAGCTAATAAGCCAAGGAACCGATGCTCACTGGAGGTTTGGTATTGTAGCGTGTTCTTTATTCCATTCTTATCTCCTGAGCAGCAAGCGCAAAAGAGGGACCATGTAAGCATTAAGATTACATCGTTGCGCATTTGTTACCCAGGAATTTAAGACGTGGCGGGCTCAATCGCCATTGAAAGTCATTCCCGGTCCCTCTCTGGCACTTCTAAAGCATTTTAAGTGGAAAAGGTTGTACGAGAGAGAGAGAGAGAGAGAGAGAGAGAGAGGAAAGCTAATCTTATTAGCGCACAGTACTTAACACACCGATGGACCGCAATGCTGGGACAAGGGAGTTTGGCTCGCTCGTCCTTGAAACAACCCATTTTTCAACTTACACCTTCCTTCTCTTCCTCACTATCAGTGGATATTTTCCATCAGTATGAACATTTACTTGTAGCTGGTTTATGGGGCAATGGATCACTAAGATGCCATTGCAGAGATTTTATTAGATGAATGAGGTAATTCTGTTAATCAAAGTACAGAAATTTCTCAGAGCACAGAGACAAAGGAAAACTATTAATGTATTAATGTATCCAAATCTAAACACACTGATCACAAATTGATTTGTTTCCAGTTTGATTGATGATTTGCTTATTGTTTTGTTTCCAGTTTAACAGTAATGTATTTTTCACGTTAAATAATACAACTTTAATATTTTTCCACTTTTAATAATGCAAATTTGGGCAATTTTTTATTTCAATAAAACTTAGACATGCTATTTAAAAACACTTAAATTGTTCCAAGTCAAGTCATATATTAAATTATTGTTTAGTAAGAGATACCTAACATTAAGTAAATTAATAAAAACAAATACATATAACAATTTGTAATTTTTTACAAATTATATTACACATATAAATTTAGTAGAACCTGCATTATAATTCTGTGAACGAAAGAACAGCATTGATGACAATTTCATTACCTTTTAAAATTTTGTTTGGAGTTAAATTCAATTCTGATAACATTTAAAAATATTCTTAAGATAATTTTCAGCTGCTTAAATCTACTTAACATGTTGTGAATTTTTGCTAAAATGCATTGTCATTATGTTAAAATATTAACAGAGGTGTTGAGGCACGCATTGGCACCCCTTCTGGTGGGAACAGCACTGAATCCTAACCCCACCGTATAGAAGCTGACTTTAGTTTATGCGAACTATGCAAGCATGCAAATCCTTTGGAGGTAGCATATGTTTGCATGATGGCAAGGTTACAGGGAGCACCTGTAGTAAACTAATTTGATTTTTGATCAAACCTGATAATAATTCAAAGTGTATTTTAGTTTCATGACTTTGATGTACCATTCACAGCTGACTTTCAACTCCCTGCTTTTGTCAGCAGAGCTTATAATTTATGTTAAATTGATTTGCTTAATGTGCTTAAAATACTTTTTTTTTTTTTCCTTTGGAGAAGGCTGAATTGCGGTATTTTAAACCTGGTTAATCGCTTCTCTTTTTGTGAGAAAGGATTATGGACCAGCACACAGAATGAAACACCCTTTCTCTTTCCCACAGCTAATTGGGTGTGGGACACTGTCAGTGCAAGGAATAAGCGTTAATATGAGAATTTACATTTAATTTTGGGAAACAACTGCCACAAAACAATGGTTTTAATGTTTTTGTTGTTGTTTTTTTGTGAGATTCTTCAATTCAGGGTCAATTCAATTTTAGTCCAGGTGATATGTGCAAAATTTGAGGTGATATGTTCACTTTTTCATAAAAGCATGAACGTTGGTACAATTGTACAGATTAAGGCCCTGAATTTTCAGAAATGGAGCCATCGCAAAAACACCTTGTGGTTGCCATGGCGACCATTTTACTTTCCGCCATATCCAAGTCAAGTCAAGTCAAGTCAAGTGTCAAAGCAGCTTTACATCGGCTTGATATAAAGCTGGGTGGCTTTGTGTCAGCTTTACAGTATTTAGACGGGGAAATAGTTTGTTGAAATAGTGTCATTCTCCTCTGGCCAGACAAAATCAGCAGTTTAAATCTAGGCTAAAGCAGAATCAGATTGTTCAAAGGACTCATCTGGTTCCTGTGGTCTTGTCCCGATGGCCGTCTTGAAGACAGGGTCTTCACTGGGGCTCAGTCTCTGGGGCTCATCTAGGTGTCCTGGCTGTAGAGGTCATCTCTAGGTGCTGATCCACCATCTGATCTGGATATAGTCTGGATCTGGATGGCTATGGTGACCTCGGAATAAGAAAGAAACAGACTAATATTAGCGTAGATGCCATTCTTCTAACAATGTAACAAGTACATCAGGGGCGCGTTTCAGAAAGGAGGTTAAGTGAAAACTCTGAGTATGTTAACCCCAAGTGATGTATTTTGTGTCATATCTCCTGAACCAAACATGATAACACAGAAAAGGTGATGTCCACCCCTATGTATTGATGGTCAAGGATTGCAATGATACCATATAATGACAAACATAAACTGTTCAGTTGAAGAGTTAATGGTGAAATCAGCATTTTGAGAAGAAAATCACAGTATCTGCGCATCACAGTATTACAACATTTACAAAAGTCCATATTTATATAAAGCTTTTAGCATCCACCTGGATAATGCGACAGCAGCCATATTGCGCCAGAACACCCACCACACACCAGCTTTACTAATATTTTATTTAATATTACAATAAATGACTGTTTTCAAAAATACAATCATATATTTCAGAGATATAAAAAAAAGTAACTGTATTTTTCCTTACTCCTCAGGCAGAGTAGGATAGGCGGTAGTATGTTTCCAGTACATTCTTGTTCTTTCTCAGCAATGCTCTAACATCACACACAGACGGCAACGCAATCTTGCTAAGCTGCGTCCTATCTGCACCTCTTCTGCAGCACCTCTGTCGTTTTCTGTGGGTCTCTGGAATTGTCAGTCATCTGTCAACAAACTTCATTCTGGCCATTGCTTCTCAGTCTACTCTTAATATCTTGGGCTTGACTGAGACCTGAATTCATCCAGAAGACTCCGCAACCCCTGCTGTTCTCTCAACTTCCCTTTCTCTCACCCCCCCCCCCCCCCCCCCCCGCCAATATGCAATATACGTGCTTTTGAATTTCATGCTAATATGGTAACAGCTCCTGTTAAACTCCATATTGTAATGATTTCAACTGGGCACCTTTACAGAGGAGCTGTATAGGCTGCTATCCTCGTTCTCTGTAGATGGCAGTCCACTTGTAGTCTTTGGTGACTTCGAAATCCATCTGGAGAAGCCTTACACTGCAGACTTCCACTTCCACTCCTATTTGATTAGATTCTATTTGATCTCAAATGGCTTAGCACCACAAGCACTAACAAATCAGGCAACCAGCTTGACTTAATTTACACATCCAATTTTTCTAAAAGCTCCGCTCTCGTCTGTCTCTCTTTTCGAGGAAAGAGGGGCAGCCGTCTGCTTCCCGCGGTTCAGGACCCTCCGCTGCTGAAGCACGGAGGAAAATGAGCTCATGGGGTTTGCAGGTGGTTCTCGCCAACGAGTTATAGAAGGGATTTTCCTTCTCGCGTTCGTCTGCCGCGAGCGAGGGCGAGCTGTTGGATGACAATGACGCGATTTCGCTGACGTCATCTGAGAAAAAAAAAATCGCTGGAATGTGATACATACGCAGCAGCAGGTCAGGCTGTCGCCTCATTACACACTATGGCAGTGTTTCAGGCATATCAGGCTGATCTGTTGAAAAACCTGGATAAAAGTCAGGGTTTGTAAAAAAATAAAATAATTTTTTACTTGACGAGGTTGCTGAGCTGTGCCGCACCACTGATTTAGCTCTTTGAGCCATTAAGCAGGCCGCCTCTGCTATGGGCAGTTCTATGGCGGCCATGCTGGTAACGGAGCGACATCTGTGGGTGAACCTGGCAGATATTGAGAAGAGAGAGAGAGAGGCTTTCTTCTCAATGCTCCGGTTTCGCCTTCCGTACTTTTTGGTACCTCCGTCGAGTCGGTGGTTGAAAGGTTTAGGGAGGCGAAGGCGCGTTCAGCGGCTTTTTAAACCTTCATTTAAACGAGAAGGTTCAGGTCTGAGCTCAAACAGCGCAGGGGTCCTGGCCCATCCCGATCTGAGGATCATAAATGGGCACAGAAGGCTAGTGTCGCGACTCGCGCCCTTCCCCGCCTGCGGGTAGGGCTTCAGGGTGGAGCGGGTCAAAGAGAGGTAGCAAGACCTGAGGGAGGTGGTCCGGACGAGGCGTTGCGATGCTCTCGCCCAGGCCAGGGTAGAGTTGAACATCTCTCCTTCCCTCAGGGGGCCTGTACATCTAAAGCCCTCATCTTCCCCTCTCTAATTCCCCTGCAACCTCAGTTTTTTTTTCTACCACCATGACCGAGGTTAGGTGAGCACCTCCTGCGCTCTTATTCAGCCCCCACACTGGACCGTTCTTCTGCGCGGGATCCATGGATGGGTGAGTACGATCCAATTTGATCAGATTCGCTGGTATGTGTGTTTTATACCATTCGAACTAACCTAAAATAAACCAGTACTACAGGCTGGTATCAGGTGTAGTGCTGAGCAACTTTATTACAATGCTTTGGCTCTGAGGAGCAGCATTTTCTAGTCTGGTCCTTTTGTTCTTCAAACGAGGACATGATAGGTGCATAGAGGTTTAGGTTAGAAATGCTCACCCTTATTAGGGTTTCAAGTAGCAGTTTCCCTGACCCCTTGTTGCCTTCTGTTCAGCTACCTATTACCCTGATACTATTTCCAGCAGCTTGTTCGGGTTGTTAGGTATCCCTCTGTTTGTAGGTCGAGCTAGCTTTGCTCCCCTCGCCTAGAATGTGGAGGGTTATTTATGAGCATGCCGCTCCCTCCAGAGTGTTTGAAACTCTTTTGCTGTAAGTAGAGTTTCTGCTCCCAGAGCTTTGTTACTTAACAACCTGATCCTGGTTGCTGCTGTACCCCTCCGAGCTCTAAAATCCATATTTGGTAAGTGCGCACGCTAGTCTCTGTGCACTTTTCTAAAAACCACGCTGTGGTAAGATCGCACACCAAGTGTTTTGCGGTCTTTTCTAAAATCCTGTATGGTATGGGTTACGCGCTGAGACTTTGTCCCATTCTTTGAGTTGGTTAGGCCTCGGTTTTTACCTTACGCCCCACTCTACTTATGTATGTGCTGAGTATCCTCTCATGCTGAGAGTTGAGTTCTCCGCTATCTAGAGCTCTGCCTTGGTTGAACTAGCATTGCTTCCCCTCATTATAGAGTGTCACCTACGAGCATGCTGCTCTTCTTGTGGGTCGAGTTGGTATTTCTCTCCTCTCTATAGAGGATCACTTATGAGCATGCCGCTCCCTTACGAGCGTCTGAGTCCCCTCTTACGTTGAGGGTTGAGTTCTTCGCTCTTCAGAGCTATGCCTTGGTAGAGCTAGCATCGCTCCCCTCATTTTGGGGGTCACTTATGAGCATGCTGCTCCCTCTAGAGCATTTGGAGAATAGAATTTTCAAATCCATGATTATGGTAAGTGCGCACGCTAGTCTTTGTGCACTTTCTGAAATCCACGCTGTGGTAAGATCGCACACCGAGTGTCTTGTGGTCTTTTCTAAAAATCCTGTATGGTTTGGGTTACGCGCTGAGGCTTCGTCCCATTCTTTGAGTTGGTTAGGCCCCGGTCTCCTTGGGGCCCCACTCTACTCATGTATGTGCTAGTATCCTCTCATGAACTGAGAGTTAAGTTCTCCGCTCTCTGGAGCTCTGTCTTGGTAGAGCTGGCATTTCTCCCCTCGCTATAGAGGGTTACTTTTGAGCATGCTGCTCCCTCACGAGCTCTCCTTGTTGGTCGAGCCGGCACTGCTCCCCTCGCTATAGAGGGTTATCTATGACTTGCTGCTCCCTCCAGAGCATATGAAAAGAACGATGTTTATAAATCCATGTTATGGAAAGTGCGCACGCTAGTCTTTGTGCACTTTCTGAAAGCCACGCTGTGGTAAGATCGCACACCGAGTGTTTTGTGGTCCTTTCTAAAAATCCTGTATGGTATGGGTTACGCGCTGAGGCTTCGTCCCATTCTTTGAGCCGGTTAGGCCCCGGTCTCCTTGGGCCCCACTCTACTCATGTATGTGCTAGTATCCTCTCATGAACTGAGAGTTAAGTTCTCCGCTCTCTGGAGCTCTGTCTTGGTAGAGCTGGCATTGTTCCCCTCGCTATAGAGGGTTACTTTTGAGCATGCTGCTCCCTCACAAGCTCTCCTTGTTGGTCGAGCCGGCACTGCTCCCCTCGCTATAGAGGGTTATCTATGACTTGCTGCTCCCTCCAGAGCATATGAAAAGAACAATGTTTATAAATCCATGTTATGGTAAGTGCGCACGCTAGTCTTTGTGCACTTTCTGAAAGCCACGCTGTGGTAAGATCGCACACCGAGTGTTTTGTGGTCCTTTCTAAAAATCCTGTATGGTATGGGTTACGCGCTGAGGCTTCGTCCCATTCTTTGTGTCGGTTAGGCCCCGGTCTCCTTGGGGCCCACTCTACCTATGTATCCCCAGTGATACTATTTGTACGGGGGCTACTACTAAGGATCTGTTGATACAGTTCCTTCAGTGAGCTCTTGTAGGAGCAAGCAGTAGCCCCTGGGTGACAGGCCAGGCTTAGTTACTATCCTAAGCGCTTGGTCGTATCCCCTTAAAGGAATCATTCTTTCTGATTCCAAGCCTTGAGTTTTACCCTAGGTCCACGAGGTCCGGCCTCTGTCAGGTAAGTTCCGGAGTATGAAACTCAGGCCTTTGGCCGAAGGGGATAATGTCACTGACAGCCGTCAATTCATCCCAGGGACAACTCCTTTATCGTTGATAAGAGTTGATGCTTAGTGCTCGCCTTTGGAATGGCATGCACTTCCCTCAGCATGGCGGCGTGGGTATATCATTCCCCATAGCGACCTCTAGAGGACGCAGTTCGAAGTTCCCTTGATAGGGAACGTCTCAGGTTACTTATGTAACCGTGGTTCCCTGAGAGGGAACGAGACACTGCGTCCTCTAGACTTTAGGCCATGCTTCGGATGCAGCTTCAGACGAAGAAGTGGATGATGCTTTCTCCCGGCGCCCTTTTATACTGTGGCGCACCGGGAGTGACGTCATAGGCTGTCCCCGGCCAATATTTGGTGTTTTTGTATATATGCTTCAGACACAGGTCACGTAGATGGAGTTCCCCATAGCGACCTCTAGAGGACGCAGTGTCTCGCTGATTCCAAATCATCAGTTCTTATTTAGCTGGATCTATCTGCCACTTTTGACACTCTGAATAATCAGATTCTCCTGTCTACCAATCACAGGATCTGCACTCTGCACACTAGTTTGAATCTTATCTCACAGGTAGGTCTTTCCTGAGAAGGAGAGGTATCCAGAGAACATCAGCTGGCCACAGGGTTTCCTCAGGGATCAGTTCTTGGACCCCTCCTCTTCACCATATACACTGTATCACTGGGACCCATTATACAGGCACATGGTTTCTCCTACCATTGCTATGCTGATGACACACAGCTCTATCATTCATTTCAAGCAGACAATCCAATTGTAGCTGCATTGGATCTCAGGCTGCTTCACAAACATCTCGGCCTGGATCAAGGAACATCACCTGTAACTCAACTTGGCAAAGACTGAGCTTCTCGTTTTCCCTGCCACTACGACTCTACAGCATGATTTCATCATCCTGATAGGTTCATCAAAAACTATTCTTTGGTGACCAACTGACCTTCAAGGACCATATAAAGACAGCTCGATCATGCAGGTTTGCATTGCACAACATCAAGAGGATCATGCCCTTCCACACAGAGCATGCTGCACAACTTCTTGACTAGGCCCTTGTCATTTCTAGGCTGGACTATTGCAATGCTCTTCTGGCTGAACTTCCATCATGCACAATCAAACCTCAACAAAGGATTCAGAGTAAATCAGCACGACTGGTCTTCCATGATCCCAAAATGACCCGCTTCACTCCTCTCTTTATATCCCTGCACTGGCTACTCGTTGCGGCTCACATCAAATTCAAGATACTGAACAGACACAGGCTCAGCACCCTCCTACTTCCTCCTCACTCTTACGAATCTACATCCCCGCCAGAAGCCTGAGTTCTGTAGGCAAGCGATGCCTCGTGGTAACATCATAGAGAGGCATTTTCGTTCATCCTTCCCTGGCTGGTGAAAAGATCTTCCCACAATCGCAGTAATTAACACCCGACAAGTTATCTGACAGCAACACTAATTTAATCCCATACCCGACCCATTTGACATAAAAACTGGGAACCGAATTGCACCTGCATTAAATCTCCTACATGAGGTAGACAAAAATCATTTATTAAAACTTTTATTAAAATTGTGAATAGATAAAAATACAGAAAGCTCCCTTTAATATAATCACTACAGCTGTGAATCAGTGGCAGCGCGATTGGCCACATTGCTCAGCGTGTACTGGACCGAGTAGAAATAGTTTCGGTTATAGGACCCGCAACCCACCATGCTTGTCACCGTCCGGCCCGCACCACACCCTATACATAAATATTATTCCACCTGTTACATCAAATATTAGCGATTCACCTGCGATACCCGCCCGCATGCAGGACTCTGGCTTCCCCCTTGTGGACAACATAATAGACAACTCTGGCCCCAGAGAGTGATTGTAAAGTGTCAGTCCTCTGTTGTGTGTGTCTTGTGTTTCCACGTGTGCCCTGTGTTTCTATGCCCCTATTTGGTTTGTTTCCTGTCCTCGTTATGTCATTAGTAGTTTACTCGTTACTCCCCGGTGTTTGATGTCTGTGTTTTCCTTGCCTTGTCCTGCCCTGTCTTCAGTAAAGTATATTATTTGAGTTACGAAGTGTTCCTTGTTCCTCCCTGCTGTGTGCACCGTGACATAAAGTAAGTTTACATGAAATATGTTTGAAATTTCATTCTGCATCTTCTGGGATTTCATTGCAATCTTTCTCATAAAATCATTAAATTAACCATTAATTGTTCACCTGATTGCGTTGCCGTCTGCGTGTGATGTTAGAGCATTGTTGAGAGAGAACAAGAATGTATTGGAAACACATTACCGCCTGACTCTACCTGAGAGGTAAGGAAAAATACACTTACCTGAGATGATTTTTTTTTATATCTCTGAAATATATAATTGTATTCTTGAAAACAATCTTTTAATGTATTATTGACAAAAATATTAGTTAATTATCAAAGAAAGGAAAAATTTATAGCCACAATATGGATGATTGTAAATGCTGTGATTTCCTTCTCACATTACTGATTTCACCATTAACTCTTCAACTGAACAGTTTATGTTTTTCTATTTGGTATCATTGTACATAATTTGGTTATAAATAAAATGGTACCCATGGCAACCACGAGGTATTTTTGCGATGGCTCCATTTCTGAAAATGTTTAGGGCCGCAATCTACACAAGTGTACCAAGTTTCATGTTTTTATGAAAAAGTTAACATTATTTAGACTATTTAGAGTTTCAGAAGAGATCACAACTATGTCTCAATCTGTGCTCAGACTTTTAAAGGAAAGCAAATCTAAGCGTTTACTATGAACTCAAAAAATAAATAAAAAATAACTCACAAATTAGGTACATATCTCAGTTGTTTCTGCAAAGAATCATTCAGTTAAATGGAGGTCAAATTGAGACTTTTGCTTTAGTTCCCTTCTTCTCTTAGTGCCCTACAATCTCAATCAAACGCTCTCTTTTTTTGTGTGTGAAAATATCTTGTATTAAACTGCTCTAAAAAAGGTATCAGACTGTGCTATAAAATTAGCTAATATTATCAACTATTGTTTCTTTTTATTATCGTTATAATTCTCTATTTTGTCTCGTAAACTATGAAAGACCAATCCCAACAGGCACACAACGTCATAAAACGTTGCTATTTGGTTAAATTTAGATTGCAACATCGGGTGACCAAAATTCAATGTAAATTCAACATCTAATGTCAATGTTAAATTGATGTCCAATACCGACGTCAGTTGACGTTGAGATTTTGTTGTTTTTAGGTTGTGTAACCAAAATCCAACGTTAAGTCAATGTCAAATTGACGTCAAATATCGACGTCAACTCGATTTTCATTTTCAACCAAAATGCAACATCTGTCCAACATCAACCTGACGTTACATAGACGTCTGGTGCCTGCATGGATGACATTTTCCTCTGAAATCAGTTTTTGTACCTAGTGTGTTGGGTTAGAATTAAATAAAGAAATCGAAAATGTGGGAGAAAAGTTTTGTTGAGGGGAAGATGGGTGAAAGAGTGTAGAGAATTCAGGAACAACTGTGGGATTAGGTGGCACAGGACAAATCAATGGGATTATGGGTGAAAAGGTCCTGGTCTTAATTGGTGCAGATGACAGGCTGGCCGTCCCATAGAGCAAACAAAAGACATGTCAGCCATGCTTGAGTGGACACAGGCTCGCTATATCTGCTTGTCCACGAGAATGTGTATGTTCCAATTTCTCTCTGCATATTGCCTTTTCTCTTCTCCTTTCTCTTTCAGACTGTACCTCCTTATTGTCATCTTTTACTCTTTTTCAATTTCTCTTTTCTTGGGATGTAAAGTGAATGAACTGAGAAGGGAAAAAGCTATGCAAATATTCACACACACACACACACACACAAACACACACACACACACACACACACACACACACACACACACACACACACACACACACACACACACACACACACACGTATGCTGGTTTTTGTGGTTTATGGGGACTCTCCATAGGCGTAATGGTTTTTACACTGAACAAACTGTGTGTGCTATTGCCCTACACCAACCCTACACCTAAACTTAGCCCTCACAGGAGACTTTGTGCATTTTTAGATTTTCAAAAAAACACCATTTAGTATGTTTTTTAAGCCTTTTGAATTACGGGGGCAGTGTCCTCATAAACCACCTTCATATTGTAATACCGCTGTCATACCCATGTCATTATACAAATTTGTGTCCTCATAAACCACATAAACATGCACACACACACACGTCTGCTTCTGTGAATTGTGGGGACTTTCCATAGACATCTATTGTTTTTATACTGACGAAGCAATATTTTTTATCCCCTAAGCCAGTGCTTCCCAGCCTTTTTTCCGCCATGGCACAGTTTTGATATGAAAAAAATCCCACGGCACTCCACTAAGCATTACAAAAAAAGTAGAAAAAAAAGACAGAAAGGGGAAACGTGTAATATATATATATATATATAATTTTTTTTCCAATTAAACATCGCGCCATCAGAGTTCGTATTTTAGCTTTATATCTGGTCAGACACTAGTGGTTGGGAATCACTGCCCTAACCCAACCCTACCCTAAACCTTCCCCTTACAGAAAACCTGTTTGCATTGGTACAATTTCAGATAAACATCGTTTACTATATTTTTTTTTTTTCAATATATTTATTAACTTTTTAACAACATATATTACATACACACCAGGAACAAAAATACAAAATGCAGTATAGACACATATTGATGTCTTCGCATCATTACAACATAGCATATCTCAATTTGTACAGGACTCACATCCTCAAGACTAATAGATTAAAACACAAAAATATTAAGACCTCTTAATACAAATACATCCTATAATCTCACATATCTTCAATTGTCTCCTTAAACATGTCACTATCCTCCTTCTCTATGAAGGATCTAAAGGGATTCCAAACATCTTCAAAAGTCTTACCCTTTCCTTTAATAACATATGTAATTTTCTCCATTGACATATTCAGTACCATCTCCCTGAGCCACCTTTTTATGCTGGGTGGTTCTAGATTCTTCCATTGTAATGCAATGAGGCGTTTAGCTTGTAAGATACCCATAGAAATAAAGATACATTCCTTTGACTTAAGCTTAGGATATAAATGCAGTAAAAAAATCTTTGGTTCAAAAGGAAGACTCACATTTATTATTTTACCAATCATATTATGCACTTCTTTCCAGAATTTCGATATTTCTTCACATTCCCATATACAATGGAAATAGGTACCTTTACAAACATTACACTTGGGACATGTATCCGGTATATTTTCATTAAATTTGTTTAACAATACTGGAGTTATGTATACTCGCATAAGCCAATTATATTGCAACAACTTTAATCTTGTATTAACTGTTTGTACTTGAGCATCTTGACATATCTCACTCCATTCATCTGATGTGATCTCCTCGTTAAGATCCTTACTCCATGCTCCTAAACGAGAGCTAGAAGACTCCGGAGAGCCCTCTACCAACATATTATACAGAAGTGAAATCCGACCTTTATCATAACAATCTTTGGTGACTTCTCTTTCCAAAACTGATAATGGTGGTATATTTCCAGTATTTTTTTGAAATGATAAAATGAAACTTCTTATCTGTAAGTACCTACAAAAATGACTTTTAGGTATATCAAATGTATTACTCAATTCTTGAAATGACATAAGATTGTATATCTTATAAATATATCATATAAATCTTTTATACTTTTAATACCTTTTTCTGCCCACATCTTAAAACCTACATCTACTTTTCCCGGACTAAACTTAGGATTTCCCCATATTGGACAGTAGCGATATATCTCACTTATATAGGAGATATTCAAATATCTCTGCGTCTCATGCCACACCCTTACCATATTTAAAACAATTGGATTCGTAACATTACTCTTCATTTTCTGTAAAATTTTACGATCTAAATCATATAAATATGATCCCAGGGCATTTTATTCCGAATAGAGTTTTTTTCCATTTCTACCCATACGGTTTGATCATTAGATGTTGAGAAGAAAAACATAATAGATCTTAACTGGGCAGCAGTATAATACCATTTAAAATTAGGGCATTGAAGCCCACCCCTATCAAATGGCAAATATAAAAGAGATAATCTAAGTCTGCATCTTCTATTGTTCCATATGAATTTAATAATTAACTTTTTAAGTCTAGAAAACAGATTACTAGGAGGTGTAATTGGAATATTCTGAAATAGGTACAAAAACTTCGGTAAAATATTCATTTTTAACATATTAATTCTTCCTATTAAAGACAACGGTAAAGAAGCCCATCTATCAACCAGCGTCACTGTATTCTCAAAAATTGAATTATAATTTTTTGTTACTATGTCTTCCAGTTTTGGAGTGATTTTAATTCCCAAATATGTGAACTCTTCCACATTGTTAAACATATCTACCTTACTAATAGGACTATTCCTTTCTTCTTCATTCAGCAACATAATTGAAGATTTTTAATTATTGATCCGATACCCCGAGATTTTCCCAAATGTCTCTATAATTTGAATTAAAGCCGTAATGGTTGAGTCTAATTTCTTTAAAAATAATATAACGTCGTCAGCAAATAACGCTATTTTATGTTCACTGCCAAACAATTCTATACCTTTTATATCACTTTCTTTTCTGATAGCAATTGCCAAGGGTTCAATAGCCATCAGAAAAAGGAGAGGGGAAAGAGGCGATCCCTGTCTACAACCCCTAGAAACATTAAATGATTTTGATATCAAATTATTAGTTAAGACCTCTGTCGACGGATTCTGGTACAACAATTTAACCCATTTGCAGTATTTTTCTCCAAATCCAAACCGATTTAAAACATCAAACAAAAAATCCCATTCCACCCTGTCGAATGCCTTTTCTGCATCTAGTGCTAGTAATGCAGTATCTTTTTCCCCCTTTTGTTGATGCAGAATATTTAGCACTCTTCTTACATTATGACATCCTTGTCTATTTATCATAAAACCATTCTGATCCATCCCTATGACATAAGATGCTACAGTTTCTAGTCTTCTTGCCAATATTTTGCTTAGGATTTTTGTGTCTGAATTGAGTAAACTTATAGGTCGAAAATTTTCACATTTATTGTTCGGTTTTCCTGGCTTAGGCAATAAGATAATTATAGCTTCATTCAAAGACCTGGGAAGTTTATTCTCCGCAAAGGCTTCTACTAGCATGTCTAACATAGGTCTTACTAATTTATCTTTAAATTTTTTATATATATCTATGGGGAGACCATCAGGTCCCGCCGCCTTCCCCGCTTTCATCAGATCGATCGCCTCCACCACCTCTTGTAAACGAATGTATTTTCCTATTTCATCTTTATGTTCTTCTGCTATACTAGGTAACTCCAAATTATCCAAAAAAGTTTTTTGTATTTCTGAACCCGAAGTACATTCAGAATTGTATAGTTTCATATAATATGATCTAAATGAATTATTAATTTCTTGTGGGTCAATAATGATATTACCATCTGACTCTTCAATCGAATCTACAGCCCTCTCTATTTGCTTTTTTTTTATTTGCCACGCCAACACTTTACCTGTCTTTTCACCTTGATCATAAAATATTTGTTTCAGCTTTAATAACTTGGCTACAGTTTTATTTGCAGATATTGTATTATATTTAGATCGAAGCATTAATAGCTGTTTATGTTTAGTTGCACATATCGAATCACTATGATATACTTCATTTTCCAGCTCTTTAATATCTTTTTCCAAATCTAGCAACTCCTGTCGAGATTTTTTACTTTTAGAACTACAAAAACTAATAATTTGTCCCCGAATAAAGCATTTAAATGCCTCTCACCGAATTCCTGCTGAAGTTTCCAACTGATTTGTTTCAAAATAATTGTCAATTTGATTACCCAAGAACTCTACAAATGACGCATCTTTAAGCCAACTTTGCTGGAATCGCCATTTAGGGGGATCTTTAACTAATTTTGAATCGACATACAACAAAGATACTAGTGCATGATCAGAAATGACAATACTAAGGTATTGACAATCTATACAATTTGAAAGCAGTTGGGCTGACACAAGAAAGTAATCTATTCTAGAGTAAGTTTGGTGTGTTGCCGAATAGCATGAATATGCAGTCTGCTTTGGGTTAAGATGTCTCCATATATCCACTAGTTTAAGCTCTCCTATAAAATGTAGAATCTGTTTTCTAGAATTCACATGTGTGGTATCAACTCCCGTAGATCTATCTTTTCCTGGATCAAGTGTACAATTCATATCCCCCGCCATTATAACCTGACCTGGTAATGAAGCCACCATCAGAAATATGTTGCTATAAAATTTAGAGTCATCCTTATTAGGGCCATATATATTTACTAAATGTATTATCTCTGTTACCATTCTTCCCTGAATAATCACAAATCTGCCAGCTGGGTCTTTAATAACATTATTTACTTGAAAAGGCACATCTTTATGTATTAATGTAATTACCCCTCTGGCTTGTGTAGTAAAACATGCCGAGAATACCCGTCCTTGCCACCTTCTTTCAATTTTGATCACTTCCTCTTTAGTCATGTGTGACTCTTGCAAAAATACCACATTTGCATGTATCTGCTTAATTCTAGTCATCACCTGTTTAATCTTTTTTAGTTCCCCCAGCCCCCTGCAATTCCATGATAACAGCTTAATCCCTCCTGTCTGTGACATTTTTGTTTTTTGTTTTTACCATCCTCATAACCTTGAACCTTGTATTTGCCAAAATATAAGAGGCCAAACCTAAAATAACTAAAACAAAACTAATAACATACAATATGAACTTACCCCAGCCTTCTCCATGCTTTACTGGTACCATCTGTATCAGTACCCCCCTTCCCTACATTCGACTTCTTTAATGGTCTTCTCCTACTTTTTCGGTTGTTCAAACAATGAACACCAACCAACACCTCTATCCATCGTTACCGTTTCAACCCTCTTATCCACTTTTATACCTACTTATTTTAACCAAGCTATGACTTGTCCAATAAAATACTTTTCCAGCTATACTCATTATATTAACCTAATATCTTCAAACTATTATCTTAAAATAAAGTCAATCTTTCACTTTGTGTCTTTTCTTTTTTCAAATAATATAGCAAGAGCGCCCTCTTCTGAACCTTAAATGAATGAACTTAAACGTCAAATACTTAACTTGTTACACTTATTAAAACAACATTAATTATCTACTTTGAACGAATAAACAACCTACAGGCACAGAAAATAAACTTCAATTTTTACATTTAGTCCTCAGTACTTCGCATCAATGCCTCAGCTTACTTTGCATCTCTTTATCCATTTTTTCTGGACTCGATACCTCAGTTCACTTGTCCTCGACCTGTTGCATAAATTTCTCCACTTCTTCTGGACTGTTCATAATCACAGTACGGTCTCCATGTGTAAGAAGCAATCGGGCAGGAAAGATTACTCTGTGTCGGTTGATTCCTTTGTCACGCAATTTTTGACGGATAGCATCGTACTTTCTTTGTTGCCTGTGAAGCTCTGCCGACAAATCTGGATAAAAACGAAGATTGGAACCTTTGTATGCAATTGCTCCCTTGCTCTTTGCAGCCTTTAGAACATGTTCCTTCTGTTTGAAATTGAGGAACTTCATTATGACAGTCCTTGGCTGCACTTTACCATCTTGTCTGTTTTTTTGACCTGAGCTGGGAATTCGATGAGCTCTCTCTATTATCAATGGCGTAACGCTTTCTCCCAACTCCAAAGTCTCTGGTAGAAACTTTTCCAGAAAAGCACACGTATCCGATCCCTCTTCTTTCTCCGACAAGCCAACCAACCTAAGATTATTCCTCCTACTTCTGTTCTCCAAGTCAATTACCTTATCAGCCATTAATTTCACCTGTTTTTCCATCGAATCATTTCTGGCCTTCAGTTGGACGATTTCATCCTCTGTCCCTGAAATTCGTTCCTCCGCCTCTGTCAATCTCACTTTGACATCCACGACCGCCGAAAGAATTTCGTCCACCTTGCCGCTTACTTGTCTTTCCATTGCTTTAAAGGCCTTCATCATCTCCGCGTTACTAGGATTCTCGTTTGATGCCTCACCCCCTTCATCCTCCGTCTCCTCGTACTCGCTCAGGCTTTCAGGTTCGGATGGCATAATTTGTGATTCCGCTTCCATGCTCCCTTTATTTTTTATCTTTTTCTTCGACGGCATTGTCTTAGTAATCACTTTAGCTATTCCACCAACTTAAATTAAGTATTTTAAGTGGGTTTAGAAGGATTAATTCTAGCCTAATGCACGAGGGTTGGAAACTGCGACTTATCACGCCACCGCCATCTTGTCGTCCTCGTTTACTATTTTTAATTATTTTTTTACCTTGTGGGGACCACAAGCCGTTGTCTCTCTATTTTGTTCTCTTTACCTTTGCTCCACTGTCAGGTGTGTTGTATTGTCACGCCCAAGGACTGTTTTGTTGTTGTTTTGCTCCCCATGTGCTCTGCATGCCTAAGTGTTTCCTTATGCCAATATTTGGTCCTTCCTGTTTCTTGTTACCATTATGTTCCCATTATGGTCATTTGATTCCACCTGTGTTCCCCTTGTTATATAATTTAGTCCTGAGTATTTAATCCCTGTGTTTTCTCATGTCCAGTGTTGAGTGTTGAATGTCATTCCCCCGTTCTCTATGTGTGTATGTTCCTGTGGATTATGAAAGACTGTTATGATTGCAATACTCCTGGGTTTCCTCGTTCCTCTGCAGTAGCTGAACCGTGACATGTATAATCTTGCAAGACTTTTGGGAGATTTTCTCCTTTGTAAGAGTTCTAGCACATTTCCTAACACATCTATATAATATATATATATATATATATATATATATATATATATATATATATATATATATATATATATATATATATATATATATATCAGTGGCGTTCCGTCCATATAAGCTGCTAATGCGCCGTATACCCAGGCCGTCTGAGAGAATGAGTTCACGGGCTAATTAATATAAACATGATTATAAGTTGATACCTTATCATTTGAGATGTGACTTAAAGCTTAATAAAGTGTTGGGAATAAGTACGTAAAATTATTTATTTGAAAACAACTGTAATTTTCTTTAAATCTACATCAGTTACGGGAGCTTCCGGGCGAGCAGGTTCTCTTCAGCTTTGGCGCCTCCGCTCTGTTGCGATAGGTGTGTTTGATTCATAGACTGTATGAGTCTATAGCTTCCTTCCACTTTAGAAAAGTGAAGCGAATACAGCTCAGTATGGCTGCTGCCATCTAGAGTAAATTACGTCATTTGGAGTCCAAGTCTGCGCAGTAGAGTCGTGAGGTGGAGCCGTGGAATCAAACTCCCGCCCAAACTCCCACAGACCCAATCAACCATAACGACACACCCCATTTTTATAGCATCAAATTATTAGCTAAAATCAAACTTATCACAAAAACGAACAATTGAATATATATCAGCATGATAACAACTACCTTAAATGACCAAAACCATATTTTGGAAAATTTATTGGAAGTAGTGTTGTTTTTGGCGGCCTGTTTTAATTTTAGTTTTAGTCGTTTTAGTCTAGTCTTTGTGTGAAGCTGTCATTTTAGTTTTTATTAGTTTTAGTCACCTTCATACTCTTTTTAGTCAAGTTTCAGTCAACTAAAAGTCTGAACATTTTAGTCTTATTTTAGTCAGAATTATCCATGACTATTTTCGTCTAGTTTTAGTCGATGAAAACTGATGACATTTAGTCTAGTTTTAGTCAACTAAAATTGCATTTTAGTCTCTTTTTAGTAATTCTATTTAACGCAGTCAATATAGTATAAGTACCTAGTAGCAGTGGCATACCGTGGGGTTTTAGTCAGGGCCTTCAGTAAGCAAGGTTAGTTGTGTATAGGTTTATAGTGTTTTTTTTACTTTATTGTTGTATGTCTGTATTTATGTAGCACCGTGGTCCTGCGAGGCACGACATTTCGTTCCACTGTATGTCCCCACATGTAGCGGTACGACAATAAAGCTCAACTTCAACTTCAACTGTAAACATCTTACACATCTCTGTTACAGCTAATGCAGCTATATGCATATAATGCGCATATTATGCTGCACACAGGCTCTCAACAAACAATGACGGGTGATGAACTATTTTAATAGTAGACTAGATTGGGGTAGGTTAAATGCAGAGTAAATTTCCCTACATAGTCAGTAAAAGTAGTCCGCCAATACTCGGGTCACTATGCACATTCATGTCACTCTAAAATGACGAAGCGCCCAAAGCAGCAAAACTGTACAAACTCTGGACATCCACACACCACACCACACCACAGTATTATCAACACACCACCTACTCCTCCATAACAATGTGCAAATAATAAAGCACTCACCTGTCACTTGTAAATAAAGTCCATGGGTCTGTCATTCCATGCCACTTTACTCGGATTTAAAAGTAATCACAGCCAACAAAATAACTTGTGCTCAGTGCTAGGTGTTAGCCACTGATAGCACTCATAGTTGCAATCGTTGAAATGGCGCATTTAAAACCTTTACTGGCCTTTGTCAGCGAATTCACTTTGGGTGTAGGTCTTCCTTTCTCAGTTATTCTCTTTTGTCTGCAAAAGAGCGTCTTGAAAAAAACGATTTTAGTAGATCGGCAACAAGATCTGGTGTAGGCGCCGATGACTGCAGCTGTCATTTTCTTTTCGTTTACTTTCATGTCCGTACCTTAGAAATCCCTGATTAAAGGGGCGGTCTAACGTTGGGGGTAGCACTGGGCACATAGCTGGACCCAGATGGCGGGCTGCCATTGAAAGTCAAAATTTGATTGGCTAATGATTCTGTCACTAATGCTTGTAACAAATCAGATGTGACGTCTTTCAACAAAAGGGTAGCACTATCTGTAGTGCTGGCCTCTACTTTTTTATGTAGGATATTCCAGTTCAACCTCAACTAAACTAATCATAGGCAATTTAGTGGACATTACACAAATGAAAATGATACCTAAATAATCAATAAAAATTTTTTTCACACAATTTAGTTTTTTATAGGGCCAGCAGAGAAGGCCCTGCTTCCCCTGACGGCCCACCACTGCGCTAGTAGTATAGACAAAACCAAAATTTTCTTTTAGCTAAACCCATTTCAAACAAGGTTATCTTATTATATTATTGTTACCTTATAGACTTAAGAATACATCCATGCCAGACAAGGAAGACGCTCTGATTTGAATTTACAAAATTTATTTTACCAACTAAACATGTCAACATATTTGTTGTCGTCTTCTAAATAATGCCGCGAGTGGGGCTTGAGGAAGTGACGTCGCCTGCGTCTGCACAGTGCAACCTGATGCAGCTCCAGAAGTGACACAGGAAACAGAAATACTGCAAAATAATAATAATAATAATAATAACGCGACTAAACGAGACAAAATACCATTATAACATTTCGTCTCATTTTAGTCAACGAAAATGAAGAGATATTTTAGCATAGTTTTTATTTTGCAAAACACAATTAGTCTCATTTTTATTCGTCAACAATATTGCATTCTATATTTAATTATCGTCATCGTCTCATGACCAGCATTTACGTTGCGTCTCGTCTCGTTTTGTCACGTGATAAAGGTTCGTTGACGACGATATATAGTCACAGTTTTCGCTGACGAAAGCAACACTAATTGGAAGTGTAATTTATTTTTTTATTTTGACTGAAGTGCCATTCGTTTACATGGAGAGGGTGGGGTTTATGACTTGTACTGCAGCCAGCCACCAGGGGGTGATCAAAGATCCCGCAGCTTCACATTTCAGGACGAGTGAGACACACCCGGTTTGACTTCATGCAGCGCCATGCAAACCGATCGGTGGCTGAATTGAAGCCGTGCATGCTGGTTAGAAATTTTTTTGTTTTTTTATTGAATACTTGAAAAAGAACAATAACAATTGTCAACATTGTTAACTCACAATTACATAACTATCCAGGGTCTCTCAGTCCAAAGGAAGCGCCAAGTCCCTCAGCAAAGCCACCGTTCTCATTGCTTTTAAATTCTTAGAGAACTCAATTGAATCAAAATACATTTTCAGTTCAATTTTGAATCTTAAAAAAAGAGGTTTGCTTTTAGAAAATTTATATTTATGAATATGATATTTAGCTAACAAGAAAATAAGGTTTAGCCACATATAAAAAAAAATTCTGAGTACTCTCAATTAATGGATTAAAATTTAAGGAGCTTCTTTCTAATTCATTTTTTGTTATAATAACACCTAAATAAGATACCTGTTATTCTAGATTAGATATGAGTGAGATGTATAATTGTGTTTGAAAATGAGGGACCAAAAAATGTCCTAAAAGCGATAAGGAAAAGAAATTAGTTACTATAATTTAATTACTTTTCCCTTCCCTACTTTGTATAGACTATAAAACATTTATATACAATACAATAGTGGATTTAACATCAAAATTTAAAGTCTAACCTTAAAATGCATGCTTTTTATGTACCCTTCTCACTTTAAATACTTTGGTGAGTTAATGAGAATATTGGTAACACTTTAGTGTCCAATTCTCACTGTTAACTAGCTGGTTCTGTTATGGAGCCGACGAGACGTGAGACGTACGGATCCATGTGCAAAGATTTATTAAGAGACGTGATCATGAAACAGGCATGGATTCAATAATGGCAAACAGGTACAACACAGGCAAGACAAAGAGTCAAGTGTGAGTCTTCGGTCAGCGAACAATATCCAACAGGGCAAGGCAACAAGATAATCCAGGTACACGAGCAACAGTCCAAGTGAGGTGCAAACAGAGTCCGAAACAGCAGGTAAAGGGTTAATCCAAGATACACAGGCAGGAGATCAGGAAACAGGAAACAACAAGGCAACACGAAATGACTAACATTAGACTTAGACTAGAACTAGAAACTAGGACTGGAAACATGAAATGGCTCCGTAGTGTAGCTATCGCTAGAAGAGTGATATATACGCTAGGCAATACTCGGCGATCTGAAAGAGGAAGTCCAAGGCTTATAAAACGTGTCTGAATGGATTCAGTTGTGTATGTGTAATCAGTGCATTCAGCTGTGTGTGCAATCAGTGCAATGGATCATGGGAGTTGTAGTCTGGAGTGACATGTAAAAGTCTGTGTGGTGTGAGAGGCAATGTAAAGAGAAGACGCCATCTGATGGTGAGCAAACGGAAGTGCATGGACAGGATTCGTGACAGGTTATTAGCGTGAATTTTACTTGAATATTGGCTGTTTATTATTACTTAAAAATATTAAAGTCTTCTTCTGCAAGACCCTATTCTAAATCCGTAATCCTACCCAATTCTTAAACTTAATTGTCAACAACTACTTTATTAAGTATTAATAAGCAGTAATTAGGAGTATATTGAGGCAAAAGTATAGTTAGTTCATAGTAAATAGTTAGTCAACAGTGAGAATTGGACCCTAATCTAAAGTGTGACCAAAATAATTTATGTAGTTATCTATTATTTATTTGAGAGAATTTAAAGAACTATGTCATGTCTGTCTTTGAATTATTCATAAATTTTGATATAGAATTTAGAAAGTAATTAGTAATAAGTAATTAAATACTTTTTGTACAGGTATCTAATTACACTGTTGAAGATGTAATTAGTAACTAGTAATTAATTACTTTTTTAGAAGTAATTTTTAGGTAGAATTTACCCAATATATATTAATCCAGGATTTTTAATAGATTGTGTCAACACACACTCAAGTGGCTGTGGAGAAAAATCCCTAAACAAAAAGAGTTAACAGTTAAACAAAGTTAGTTAGTTTTTGTATGTACCCCCTCCTCATTCAGCATCGTTACATCCTATTCAAGCACACCAAACTTGAATAGCTGTGTTGTAAATCCCAGGCAGCTACCTCTATATTCATCTTGTTGCCTACTCTTGTCAGTTAGAAAACATTTGTTTTTTTTTAAGATAGACTAAACATTTCTAATCATTATATAGCTGAATTTTTAACATTTAAGGGAAATTGGTGTTTTTTTTTTTTTTTTAGTCTTTAGATATTTATAATGTAAGTAATTGTTATTTTGATATATTGTTAAATAGAAAATTAGGTTTCTTTATGGAACTGGAAAGTTGGAAAAACTGTCATGTTTAGTGTATGGACTGATTAACTGATTGATTTTAATTGTGTTTTATTTGTTAATGATGTTTATTTTTGTTAATTTTTTAATCTCCCGCCACTGACCTCTTCCTTACGTGACCCCTCAGGTATCCTGTGTTGATGAGTTTCTGAGGAATGCACAGTTGTCATGGAAACCCAGTCCCAGACCAGTTCTGCAGCAGAGAAGAAGAAGAGAGTGGAGACCATTGTAGCCACCAAGAAGAGCGTGCCCACCCGTGCAGAAATCAGTGAAAAGGCTGTGGCCTCCAGCACTACCTCCAATGGTACAACTTCAACATTTAAACCTCTTTTCTTCTGATTACTTGTCAAACCTTAATTTATATTCTCTGTTGATTCTGTGTGTTTAAATTGTTGTTAAGAGCAATTTTTGTCAATTTTATCAAACATTGCTCTGTTTTGTTGAGAATATCGACCAACTTGACACAGGAACAGCTGAATCAATGATGTAAGTTGGGGTTGGGGATATCTGTTTGGCTGACCAGTAGCAGTGTGTGGGAAACCTGTTTGAGAACAGTCATTATTTTTGCAATTCTGTTATTTGCAAATTCATTCAGATTAATTTACATTCATTTCAGATATAACTAAATGCACTTTTACTAACTGGTGATTCACAATTTAACTTTAAAGTGCCTCAAAACTTTCAAGCAGCATCATAACATCATTTTACACAAATGTTGCACTTTTTCTTTTTCAACAAGCCTGGGTTTTTATCGCTAGTTTGAAGTAGTCTGCATCTCTAACCAGCTTGGTCTACCAAGTCAATACCAGGCCAGAGAATGACTACCTTGGGCCTGCTAGAAACTATAAACCAACAGCTTGGATTCACTGAAAATCTCATACACCTTAAAATGGCATTAGCATTAGTGCTGAAACAAACATTTCAAAAAAGTTGCACAAATGTTGTGTGGGTATTTGTCTTGGTTGATTAGTGATCTTATTTTTTTTGTACCACTCCATATGAAAGCCTCTGGTGATATGGCAGGAAGTCAGAAAAAGAATGTCCTTTTTTGTGGAACAGGGCATCGTTAATTGTTGTTATGAATTCTGTCTCCATAACCACCCCCACCCCCTCAATTTCTCCCTTTCACTGTTAGTCATTCCCAGATGGCAAGCTCTTCTTCATTAATTAGAGGTGGGGGGCTTGGGGTTTGGAGGGAATGAACATAGATGGGGATAGAGCTTTACTGTTGTGGAAAAAGCATGGATGTAATTTGGCTTACTGATTGTGGATTTTTCTCTGTAAGGCGAGGGTAATTACTCCTCTGAACAACATAAGGTTTGTCTTGGAAAGTTTGCTGCAGTGCTCATCTAGCCAGGATTCAGTCCCATAAACCCATCTTTTTAGGCAAGTACCAGAATTTAATAAAAAAAACATTTTAAGTTACTAATTATAACGCTTTCATTTCCATGGTTATTCAAACAGAGAATAAATTATATACAGAAAGAAAGCAACACAAGTCTAGTGCAAACATTTAGTCTTAATTTGCTATCTGTGGCTAGAGGAAGGCTAAGCCTTGCCCAGCCTTACACATGCTCCATACTTTCAGGTAACCTACAATCCTGGCATAGACATTTATGCTTTATGATGTGTTTGCATTATTACTGAGCAAACTGTTTGTAGAATTTGTCTTCAATGGTGGGCCATTTTTTTTTTTTTTTTTTTTTTTATCATTTTCATAAGCTCTGATTCCAGTAAGCAGTCCTGACCACAAGCTCTCAACAGAACCATAATGAGCCATCTATCACAACAGACCCTAGACCTGCTCCCCGAAGGGTCTTACCACAGCCATTAGATAGCTTACACATTCCTGGTGTGGTTATAATTCCCCTGCATTCTCTTGGTCTTCCAATACTCATAACCTCTTATCTGATGTAACCTAAACCCCAGTCAACTTTAACCCATGTTGCTCAGGCTGCCCCCTCAAGACTAACAAAAGGCAATTGTGAAAGGCCCAACGGTGACAGCGGCCAATTGTCCCGCCTTTTTGACAGACCCTGGATTGGCTAAATGCTGAAACTGATCTTAGATCAGTCCAGGCGTGTCTGCAGATCTGCAGAAGGGGAAACCCAAATAATATATTGAGAATGTGGAGTTGGAGTTTAGAAAAAGAATGAAATACAATCTTGAACTTGTAGGGAGTAAAGAAATCCAAGTTTTAATTGAGAAAAGATCACTGAAGTATTTTAAATGAATGAAAGATTTGTAGTTTCACATTTTTATAGGGATGTAAATAAATAAAAAAATATAACTAATCATACATAAACCTTTTTTTTTCACAAATTATTTATATATTAATTATTAACATATTTACATATTGTATACATCATATTAATTTAGAATCAACAAAGGAAATACTGTATAATAAAATAATTATTACTATTATTTATTATGCATAACAGTTACTATTATCATTGTTATTATTATGTGTTTATTTATAAATATCGGTAGTTATATATATATATATATATATGTGTATACATATTGTCACAGTTATGATCTGTTTTTGTTTAGTTATGTCTCTGTCTACCGTCCTAGTTTATCCCCATGATTGTTAGTTAATTAGCTCCACATCTGTTTCTGTTCTTCCTTGATTATGTTCAGCCTTTAAAGCCTGTGTTCTCCCCTGTTTGGTTTGTTCGCTATTACATGTACCTGTTTGCAAGTATGGAATTTGTGCTCTGCATTTAACCCATCCAAGTGTACACACAGTAGTGAATATACATCTGAAGCAGTGGGCAGCCAAAGCTGTGGTGCCCGTGGAGCAGTTGGGGGTTCGGTGCCTTGCGATTGATTAATACCACCTAATATTAAAGTTTTTAAATATACTTTTATATTGCAATAACTTTGCATTCAATCTTCAAATGAATGTACAAACAACACAAAGACAGTATAGTTTTAATATTTGTTTAATGGCATCTTTATTTTTATGATTGAAGGCCAGTATCACTGATACCAATTCATACCGATTTCCCTATAAAAATGTTTCCCCCTAATATTTAAAAATTGACTATAGCCATTAAACATTACATTATAATTAAGAGCTATCCATTTTACCATTTATTAGACTTTAAAAATGGCTTCTTATTTAAGTGAACTTAAAACAATCTTCACATAAACCCATTATAATAAATGTCATATTTATCTACCTGTGCCCCTCAGCAGAAATATACAGAAATTTAATAAAGTTATCAAACACTAAATTCTAAACTAAATACAGATGAATCCTTAAAACTATACAAGTTATTGATTTCCTCTTTTGTTCTTTTGTTCTTGATGAACAGACATCACAGCAGCTGGTTATTAGGTTGTTTTGCCTGCTATTTATTTAAGAGCTGCCCCTACCGAACATGGCGCGGATCTGACCCGCATCGTATTTTCTGTCAACTCTACCTTTTCTGACCCATTTCAGGTCGGACCCATCTCTTCTAATGAGCTGACGAGTTGAATCGAGTGTTTTAGATGAGGGAGACAGTGCTAGGATGCTCCAGGACAGTTTTGAAAACCATTTCAGAGACATGTTCTTAATGTAACTCATATATAACATATTTCATGCATGCACACTTTTATGGCAGCTTTAATAATTTTTTTTTATGGTAACTTCATGACTTAACTGATCACGACATTAGCTTCTTTCATAGTTTCTTTCGCGATTTCATATGAAATGATACAGGCTATGCACGCACCGGCACCTTTGTGCGTGTACAGTTTCACAGTACAGTTTCCGCACTCGTTTAACTCGCGAAATGACGCGTGAAGTGAAGTTGAAAAGCGTGTCTGAAACGTCTCCTGTTTGATGTGCTCGTAAAGACGTTCTGCGACTGACTAAATGCACTTCTTGTCAAGAAAAAAGAGACAGAATTAGCAGTTATGAGTGGGGTGGCCAACCCTAGGCCCCACCCCGGCGTTAAATAATTTGAACACATTAAACTGAAAAAATTAATCACCTGTGTTAACGCGCTAATTTTGACAGCACTAATATATATATATATATATATATACACATACAATGGTTTATTCTTTATAATTTATATCTATAAATGATTAAATATAAACAGTTTTTTATATATTTGCATAATGTCTTTTTTTTTTTTTTACAAATCTTTTTATCAGATTATTCTGATAAACGCATGTGTCAGTATGTGAAAGAGACATCCAAGTATGTGGTGAAATCAAACCCATGACCTTGGTGCTGTGAGTTATGCTTTACCTATTGGGTACACTTAAAATGCATGAAAATTTCTCTTTTCCCGTTTCCTTCCCCTTTTTCTTAATACTTTTATTCCTTTCCACTTTCTCTCACCACACGGCGTAAAAGTTTATGTAAAAGTTTAGCTGCAGTCTGTAATTGTCCAGGCTTGGTGGGGAGCATTCCCACATGGTTAGCTAAAGACTGGCGCAGGCCTGCAAAGCATTCATCTGTGGACCGGCTCCCCCGGCCTGACAGCTCAAAGGAACCGACTGTGCCACCACAATGGCCTGATTGGTCCTCTTTGGTAGGAGCAAAAGGAGGGGGGCTTCCCTCCTCCTCAACTCACATCATTTACTAGGCAGGTGGACCACAAAGTCCTCTGATTCTATTGTTGCTGCCTGGACCATGCGCGGGAGAGAGAGAAAAAGAAAAAGAAAAAGAAAAAGAAAAAGAGAGAGATGTTCGTGTGTTTCAACTGAATGAACCTGGTCGTCATGGGATAATTTGTTAATTAAAAAGGAGAAAGGGGCAAAAAGGCACCTGCCGATCAGAGTGAGAGAGAGGACAGAGGGACATAAAGAATGAGAGTGCAAAAAATCGTTTTGGTATTATGGTTTGCCATACTGTTTCATGGATGCCAGAGTGATGAAATTAACAAGAACGAAGGAAGCATAAAGAATTAAGGGAGGGAAGTGAAGAAGCAAGGATAAACAGAGGACAAAAGGAGAGAAAACTTTGTCAGGCAAATTGTTTCGACTCATGTTTTCAGTAACTTGAGAAGTGTTCAATGTAAACCATGGGGGAAGCCTCTTTGAAACTTGTCAAACCTGAGGCTACTTTTATAAATTCATTGAAATAAATAAATTTATATATCACTATAAAAAGATGTAAAATGCCACCCAGGCATCTGTTTAGGGACTAAATGAATCTGTGAATTATTTGAAGGGTTAATGGGTTTTAGGGACCATTGAAGTAAATTTTCCTAGAGAACTGTCTTTTCTTTAGTTAAAACCTGCAGAATGGATCTGCATTGGGAACTGGATCTTGCACCTTGTTGAAAAAAGAGGCTAAGGTGCATAGTTTAACTTTTTGTGCAAAATAATAGTATTTTTTTAATTGGTTTGTTTTTGCTGAATTAGTGTAGCTGAAAGGTTTTTTTTTTTAAACCACAAATTAGTTCAGGCATATTGTGAGATTGCAATAAGCCTTTATAGCACCGGAAAAAAAGATGGGCCAATCAAATGGTTGAAAAGAGGTCCCAAGTGAACAGAAAGAGAGAGTTGACATCCCTCTTTTTAGGCAGCCATTTAAATGATCAGCAGCAAATAGAGGCGAATGTCATCTGACAGAAATAAAGTTCCTGTTAGCAGCATGGCTGGAAAGTAATTTACAGATAGTCTGTCCCAGCCCATCTTTGTGGCGTGCAGATAAGGGTTCATTTCAGCAGGCGGATAGCAGCCACTCTCCCTCACTCGGCCCTATTCTGCGACACCTGTGATAACAGCTTGTGGAGCCTAATTGAAAATGGGGCCTCAAAATGGATTTTCTCCTTTCCTCTTCCTGTTTCTCCCCCTCTCAGAGCCGTTCATTCTGACATTCTTTTCATTTTTTCCCATCCTGCTGGCCTGCCCCCCCCTTTTTTCTCCTTTGGTGCAGGGCTGTTACACTAACGGGGAATTATTGAATAGATGTGTGGATATGTGTGTGTGTGTATGGGGGGTAATTCCGGTATTCCCAAGTGGAAGGGTTTGGTAAATGTGCTGCGAGATCATTTCTCACACTGGTGTCAGTTTGGTGACAGCCATATGATCCGTCTTATTAATGAAATCATTGATCACTTCACAGAACTCATAATCGACACTCTGTCCTGCTGTTCTCCACCTCCCTTGTGCTCCCACCACCACCCTTCTCTTTTTCTCTAGTATACATCAGTGCAATCATTTGTACGCTGTTCATTTGTTGATCTCAGCATTTTTGGTTGGACAAATAAAGCAGTGATATTAGGACAAATCTGGTTATGGCTTCCTGTCAAGTTAAGTCAAGTCACCTTTATTTCTATTTTGGAATAGGCTATAAAAGCTCATTATGATTTACTTCTAGCCTAACTTGTTCATGAAAAGAAGCACATAACTGAAATAAAGGGGATTTATTGTGAAATAAATTCAACAGCCATTCAACAGCAACAGCCATTTTAGGATGCTTTGTGATTTGGTCTTAAGAGTCCCCTTGGCTCCCCCTAACTTTTCACATATTTAGGAGCTGATTATAGCATTAAAACACTTTGTGAAATACTCTTAGAGCAAAAATTTAGGACTTCTAAAATTAGGACTGACACACATTATTTTTAAGACTTTATCCTAAATCAGCAAGTTATACTGTATTTAGCCCTTAAGATGTTTTGTGAATACGGCCCCAGATCAATAACAATGTGATGTTTTCAGCTCTGGGGGTTTAATAAAGGCTTTCTGAAGTGAAGTGATGCATTTGTGTAAGAAAAATATCCATATTTATAAACCACAATATCTTGCTTCAATTAACTGACATTTGTGCGTTCACATAGTTTTTCCTATAGCTTTCAGGGTTGTTGCAAGTTTGATGTCAATGGTTACCAAGGTGTTGCTACAAGATTAAGGTGAAATGTGTTCTGGCTTTAAGGGTGGTTGCTATACTTGGTGGTAGAAGTGTGGTTGCTTACTGGCCCATGTCTATAATATTCTAGTCTCCATATATGGCTTGGGCTCTTTCTTTCAGTGTAAGCCTATGGAATGCATTTCATTTTCATAATTTCAATAGAAATGCTATTAATGCCTGTAGCTTTCTCTATCTCTGTTCTATCACGTGATAGAAAGTCTAAGGCCTTCTCAAGCCGTACGGCTGACCCATTTAATCTGTGGCCTATTATGCATCAAACTAAGATTGCCGAGACACAAAATAATGCCATCAAGTTAGCATTTTTAAACATTCGCTAACTAAAAAATAAATAATTTCTGATCAATGACTTAATAACCACAAACGACCTGGATTTTATGTTTCTAAACGAAACATGGCTAGAAGACAGCTGCAGTGCAACAGTCCTCAATGAAACAGCCCCTCCTAACTTTAATTTTATAAGTGTCTGCAGGACTGTTAGGAGAGGTGGAGGTGTAGCTGCTCTATTTAAAGATTTCTGTCAATGCAAGCAAGTGTCATTTGGTCAGTACTTGTCTTTTGAATATCCAGGTATTGTGCTGAAAGGTGTTCCGCGTATTCTGTTTACCATTATTTACAGGCCTCCAAAATACTCTCCAGCCTTTATTGAAGAGTTCACAGAACTGTTATCAATGATTTCCTCAGAGTTTGGCTGTTTTGCTATTGCAGGGGATTTTAATATTCACATAGATAATGCAGGAATCAAAACTATTAAATAAATTATAACTGCTTTAAACACTTCGACCTGGTTCAGCATGTGCATAGACCCACACACAATCGAGGACACACTCTAGATTTACTTATCAGTAGAGGTCTAAACATTTCATCCACTGTTATTAACGATGTAGCACTATCTGATCACTTGATTCCTTTATCTCAAAAGTTAAGAATGTTATATATGATATTGCTCCCGTGAAAGTCTGTAAGACGAATGGCAGGCAAAAATCACCATGGATGAAATCAACAACAGTTCAGAGTATGAAAAGACAATGCAGAAAAGCTGAGCGGATGTGGCGGAAGATGAAACTATAATTTCACTATAGCATCTATAAAAACAGCCTTCATGTTTTCAATGTGGATCTAGCCACAGCTTGACAGATCCTCTTCACAAACCTTATAAACAGTAACTTAAACAACACTTGCACTCTTTTTGCTACTGTTGAGAGTCTAACCCCCCCCCCCCCCCCCAAGTCAGATTCCCAGTGAAATGCTTTCCGACAGCAAATGCAATGAGTTTGCTTCCTTCTTTTCTGGGAAGATCAATAATATCAGAAAGGAGATTGGCACATCTTCCAGTTATGCAGAGGTCACTCAGATTCGACAGCAATTTCAAAAAGACGTAACTGTGTCTGGTTTTGAAGTAATCAATAGCAAAATTTTGGAAGAAATAGTACAGCACCTTAAATCGTCAACCTGCTATCTTGACACACTTCCCACATCTTTTTCAAAAGTGTGCTTAACTGTTTAGAAGCTGATCTTTTAGAAGTGGTGAACACTTCACTTCTTTCTGGGACTTTTTCAAACTCCATGAAAACTGCAGTTGTTAAGACCCTTCTGAAAAAGCGCAATCTTGATAACACCATATTGAGCAACTATAGACCAATATCAAATCTTCCTTTCATAAGAAAGATTATTGAAAAGGTAGTTTTTAATCAGCTGAACAACTATTTAAACTCAAATGGATATCTAGACAATTTTCAAATCTGATTTCCGAGTGCATCACAGCACCGAGACAGCACTCATTAAGATAATAAATGATATTCGCTTTAATTCTGATTCTGGCAAAATATCAGTGCTGGTACTACTAGATCTTAGTGCTGCGTTTGACACTGTCCATCATAACATACTTCTAGAGAGACTGGAAAACTGGGTCAGGCTTTCCGGGATGGTATTCAAATGGTTCAGGTCATACTTAGACGGGAGAGGTTATTATGTGAGTATAGGAGAGCATAAGTCTAAGTGGACGGCCATGACATGCGGAGTCCCACAAGGTTCAATTCTTGCACCACTCTTGTTTAGCTTGTATATGCTCCCACTAAGTCAAATAATGAGGAAGAACCAAATTGCCTATCACAGCTATGCTGATGATACCCAGATTTACCTAGTCTTATCTCCAAATGACTATAGCCCCTTTGACTCCCTCTGCCAATGCATTGATGAAATTAACAGTTGGATGTGCCAAAACTTTCTTCAGTTAAATAAGGAGAAAACTGAAGTCATTGCATTTGGAAACAAAGATGAAGTTCTCAAGGTGAATGCATTCCTTGACTCTAGGGGTCAAACAACTAAAAATAAAGTCAAAAATCTTGGGGTGATTCTGGAGACAGACTTTAGTTTTAGTAGTCATGTCAAAACAGTAACTAAATCAGCAAAATCAAATCAAATCAAATCAAATCACTTTTATTGTCACATCACCACAGCACGTGTGCCTTCGTGAGTGAAATTCTTGAGAGCGTGCTCCAGACACTGCAGAAACAATTTACATATAAACAATTTACATATAGACATTACCATACATACGTACAGACTTATACAGATGACAATGTGTAATATACACATACATATACTCAGTACACATAGTGTACTATTAGACAGACATACAGTTACCGATACACATTATACACAGTATGTAGTACACATTCTACGTTATATACACACAGTAATATGCGAAGATGCAGCAGATTATATATAAACCGGGTGTGCAAATGTCATGGATGTGCATTGGATGGTATCCAGTGCTGGCAAAAAGATTGTTGTATTAGTGCAGTAGTGTACTGGTAGTCCAGTTTGAACTGTATTGGAATTAAAGTGCAGTGCGTGGTATATTGTAAAGTGGGAGTGTGCTGTAGGGTGTATTAGTTTTTACTGTTCATTAGCCTGATAGCCTGAGGAAAAAAGCTATCCCTCAGTCGGCTAGTGCGGGATCGGATGCTGCGGAGACGTCTTCCTGAGGGCAGCAGAGAGAGCAGTCTGTGGGACGGGTGGCTGGAGTCATTGATGATCCTCCGGGCTTTCTTTATACACCGCCTGGTGTAGATGTCCTGGAGGGAGGGAAGCTCACCTCCAACAATGTGACGGGCAGTTCGCACGACCCTTTGCAGAGCTTTGCGGTTGCCAGCAGTGCTGTTTCCAAACCAGGCGGTGATGCAGCCGGTCAGGATGCTCTCCACAGTGCAGGTGTAGAATGATCTGAGGATGCTGGGGCTCATTCCAAACTTCCTCAGCCGTCTCAGGAAGAAGAGGCGTTGGTGTGTCTTCTTCAGCACTGCATCTGTATGAGCGGACCATGTGAGATCCTCAGTGATGTGAGCACCGAGGAATTTGAAGCTATTTACTCGCTCCACAGGTGTCATGTCGATGGTGATGGGTGTGTGTTCTCTGCTCTGTCTCCTGAAATCCACCACCAGCTCCTTGGTCTTGTCGATGTTGAGTGAGAGGTGGTTCTCTTGACACCATTTAGTCAGGGTTCTCACCTCCTCTCTGTAGGCCGTCTCATCGTTGTCAGTGATCAGGCCTATCACCGTTGTGTCGTCAGCAAATTTGACGATGACGTTGGAGCTGTGTGTTGCTGTACAGTCGTGTGTGTACAGGGAGTACAGGAGTGGGCTGAGGACGCAGCCCTGAGGAGCACCAGTGTTGAGGGTCAGCGGGGATGAAGTGTTGTTGCCCATTCTGACCACCTGACATCTGCCTGTCAGGAAGTCCAGGATCCAGCTGCACAGAGATCCGTTTAGTCCCAGAGTCTGGAGCTTCTCAACCAGTGTGGCAGGCACTATGGTATTGAATGCTGAGCTGTAGTCCACAAACAGCATTCTCACATAGGTGTTCTTATTTTCCAGGTGGGAGAGAGCAGTGTGCAGGGTGAAGGCAATAGCGTCGTCTGTGGAACGGTTTCTGCGATATGCGAATTGTAGGGGATCCAGTGAGTCAGGCAGCACAGAGCAGATGTAGTCTCTGATGAGTTTCTCAAAGCATTTGCTGAAGATGGGTGTCAGAGCAATGGGCCTCCAGTCATTCAAGCATGTGATTTTATTTTTCTTTGGTATGGGCACAATGGTGGATTTTTTGAAGCATGCGGGAACCACAGACAGAGAGAGGGAAAGGTTAAAAATGTCTGTGAAAACCCCGGCCAGTTGGAATGCGCATGCTCGGAGCACACGGCCTGGGATGCCATCGGGACCCACAGCCTTGCGGATGTTCACCCGTCGGAAGGATCGGGTTACATCTGCGACAGAAAAGGAAAGTGCGCTCGCCTCTTCTGCCACAGCCGCGGGAGCGCGCTCTGTGTGGGCGGTGTTGTGAGCCTCGAAACGAGCATAAAACTGATTAAGTTCGTCCGGTACAGAGGCGGCAATGTTCACAGTAGCTGGTTTATTCCCTCTGAAATCTGTGATGTTATTGATACCCTGCCACATGCTTCTTGCGTTGTTGGTTTTGAATTGTTCTTCAACTTTGTTTTTATATTGTCGTTTGGCAGCTTTGATTGATTTCCTGAGATCGTAACTGGCTTGTTTGTGATCGTCAGAGTTTCCGGATTTAAAGGCAGATGTCCGCGCTGACAAGGCTGCTCGAACATCGCTGTTAATCCACGGTTTTTGGTTGGGGTAGATGCGGATTGTTTTTGTCGGTACTACATCCTCTACACACTTCCTGATGAAACACGTTACAGTATCTGAGTACGCCTCTATGTCGTCATCAGACGCTGCCCGGAACATGTCCCAGTCCACGTGATCAAAACAGTCCTGTAGTATAGCGTCTGATTGGTCCGACCAGCATTGAATTGTCCTGAGGGCGGGTGCTTCTCGTTTCAGTTTCTGCCTATAAGCAGGCAGGAGCAGAACGGAAGAGTGGTCCGATTTGCCGAAAGGTGGGCGGGGGAGCGATTTGTAGGCGTCCCGGAATGGAGAGTAGCAGTGATCAAGTACACGATCACCACGCGTGTTGATGGTGATGTGTTGGAAGTATTTTGGAGCTATTGTTCTGAAGTTGGCTTTGTTGAAGTCCCCCGTAACAATAAACGCTGCATCTGGGTACGCGGTTTCCTGCTCACTTATATTCCCGTACAGTTCCTTGAGTGCCTGGTCTGTGTTGGCTTGAGGGGGAATGTAAACAGCTGTGATTATGATCGCTGTAAATTCCCTCGGTAGCCAGAATGGTCGACACAGAAGCATATGAAATTCCAGATCAGGGGAGCAGGAGGATTTAATAGAGTGTAGGTTCCGTTCATCACACCACGAGTTGTTGATAAATAAACAGACGCCCCCACCTCTGCTTTTCCCTGTGAGCTCTTTCGTTCTGTCCGAGCGGTGCACGGAGAACCCCGTAAGCTTGATGGCTGAGTCTGGAACCACTGCAGACATCCAGGTTTCTGTGAGGCAAATAATGCAGCAGTCCCTTGTTTCCCGTTGGTATGAGATGCGTGCCCGCAGTTCACAGAGTTTGTTGTCCAGTGACTGAACGTTAGCCAGCAAAATAGTTGGGAGAGGAGGTCGGAGGGGACGGCGTCTGAGTCTGACAAGGACGCCGGCTCTCTTCCCCCTTTTCCGGCGGCGTTTCCTCGGCCGCGATCGTGCAGCCCAGACAAAGGGCTCTGATGCGGTGTCTGTAAACAAGGCGCCGGCGTTCAGGAACTCAAAGTCCGGTTTGCGTTGCGCGACGAAGGAACCAATGTTCAAAAGCGTGTGTCTATCGTAGACAGTTATACTGACAACATCTAACACGTGAAACAACAAAATAACAAATAAAACATAAGAAACATAAGAAAAACTGCAGAGTTTTCTTGGAGCTCGCAACACGGCTGCCATGCTCGGCGCCATCTTGGTCACATATGATAGTATCAGCATACTATCATCTCAAAAATATTACAGATGATAGTATCAGCATACTATCATCTCAAAAATATTACAAGAATTAGATGTTTTGTTTCCAGTCAAGATTTGGAGAAACTTTGGAGAAAATCTGAGCATATCACACCAGTCCTCAGGTCCTTACACTGGCTTCCAGTTACATTTAGGATTGATTTTAAAGTTCTCATTTATAAATCACTCAATGACCTAGGACCCAAATACAGTGCAGATATGCTCACTGAATATAAACCTAACAGACCACTCAGATCATTAGGATCGAGTCAGTTAGAAACACCAAGTGTTTACACAAAACAAGGGGAGTCCGGTTTGAGCTATTATGACACCCTGCAGTTGGAACCAGCTTCCAGAAGAGATCAGATGTGCTAAAACATTAGCCACATTTAAATCCAGACTCAAAACTCATCTGTTTAGCTATGCATTTGTTGAATGAGCACTGTGCTACGTCCGAACTCATTGCACTGTATTTTATGTATAATCATTTTCTATTCTTAACTGTTTTAAATTCATTTAAAATATTTTTTTATATCATTTTAAAAGTTTAAACAGAAGGTTAAAGTAAGTGCTGTGATGGTAAAGAGAATGTGGGCAAAGAAAGACAGGTGTGTTTGGTTAAGCGGTTGAAAGTAGGACCTCTGAGTTCTATTTGTTTGGTTTATGATAGTCAAAGTAAGTAGGGGGTGAAGTAGTGGAATAGTTAGGTGCTTTGGAAGGTTTTTTTCACTTAGTGCGGAAGAGTTTTTAATGTTTGTTTTAAATTCCTTGTTTTTATTGTTGTGATTATTATTATAATTATTATTATTATTATTTTAATTCCTTGTTTTTATTGCTGTGATTATTATTTTTCACTTCCTTTTATGTAAAGCACTTTGAATTACCACTGTGTATGAAATGTGCTATATAAATAAACTTGCCTTGCCTTGCCTATAGTTCCATTCTTTCTTTTGTCTTTTTCCAACTGTTATCTCTTTCTTTTCCTCCCTCCCTCTCTCTTTTTGTTGCATTCTGTGAGTGAGCATGGTGTGTGAGAGGCACGTGTGAGAATGAGAAGTTTCTAAAACTTTTTTCACAGTTAAAAACTACCCATTACACTTATATGTTTGCTCCAGCTACAAAAGTGACAATTTTCAGTGTGCCCCTTCTTGTTAAAAATGTACTATAAACTCTGATTGGAAAGATGGTTAGTGCTGTAAAAGTGGTTTCTTTGGGCTGCAAATCTGCCAAATCTAAACATGTTTTATCTTTTAGATGACAAATTTTCATGTTTTATCCATCAATCAATATGGCGGCGCGTTCAGATGCAGCAACTCAGCGCTCAGAAAAAGACAAACTTTTTATGTTCTGTGTATTCTCCATTTGTTATCTGATGTCTTGTTGTTCTGTACCACTGTGTGCATACACTCTAAAAATTATGGGTAAAAAAGAACCCAATTTTGGTTATTTGGCAACCCAGCACTGGGTAAATATTGGCCAGAACACATGCTTGTTTTTTTTGACACAGCTGTTTGGGTTAAATGTTTTTACCCCACATGCTGGGTTGTTTAATTTAAAGGAAAATGCTAACTTTAGCCTGATAGCACTGAAAGCGAACTTTCTACCCTCCCTGCAATCGCCGTCCAAAGCCACACCCCCTGAATGCACATACGCTCAAAAAGCTGAATACCAGAGACAACATTAAATTACTACAATAGGCTACATCAATGGTTTCTAATTACAGTCCTCGCACCCTCCCCGCTTTGCACATTTCATCTGTACATCTTATCACGTTCGAATGTTGTTCTATTTGACCGTAAGTCACAAAGTGCTCTGCGAAGTGGACATCACCAGATATTCCACCATGATTCCAGTTCAAAGCATATGTTCCATACAAAGGGCATTAAAGTGCGCGAGACGTGAATTTAAATTGTATTTATTTACAGAGGTATATTATGTCACACTTCACACTTCTCTAATAAGTTTTGTCTGTGTGTGAAGACGCTGTGCAGCGCAAATCCATTAATGAATGTTTCGAAGTGAAATAAACTTCAATGCACGTAGCTCATGCACGTAGCTCTCTTCTAACAAGCTGGTTATCTGATTCAGGTGTGTTAACTAAGCGAGACATGCAAAATATGCAAGGACTGGAATTGGGAACTGCTGGGCTACATCATGTGTCATTCACCAGTGAGAAAACTTTATAACACAGTTAGTAAAAGTACTACAATGCCAGCAAGGAAGATCGGGTTGTTGATGTTTGCCTGCCATCCTTGCTCTGTCTGCACAGCGTGCGTGAACTCGCTGATGACGTATTGTGTCTGCACGAACAAGGTGCGCAGAGGTATGCAAATACATATAGTACGTTGACAGGCAGGTAGGAAAGCCAATTAAAATGCTCAGACCGAGAGTTTTGATTGGACGAACATTTCTTGGTCCTACACCTTCTACAGAATATATAAATACAGATAAATACATTTAGACCACTTAACTTAATGATTGCTATCAGGATGTGAAGAGATTTTCAACCAGAATAACAAAAATGTTTCTAAAGACAATCACCTATTGCTCCTTCATGTCAAAAATGATTATATTGCTGGCTTAAAATGGGCTGGAAATTAAAAATCACACACAGAATTACTAGAGGCAAAATCAATATCAAAATATAGACATTTATTATTAAGCAAGCACCCATGAACAAAATATAAGAAAAATTTAATTAATTTGGGTGAATACGGCATAGATTAAAACATTACATACAGTTAAACTCGTTTAAGGGGTCATCGGATGCAAAATTCACTTTACAAGTTGTACAAGTTTGAACATAAATGTGTGTTGGAAGTGTGTGTACACACCCATCCTATAATGATAAAAATCCACCCAGTGTTTTTTTTTTAATCCCGATTTTAAAATCCTCTTTCTCAAATCAGGCTGTTCTGAGATTCCTGTCAGAATGACATAGTTCTGTACGGGCCGCTCCCACGATAGTTGATTGACAAGGCCGTCTTATCTTAGACCCACCCTGATTGAGCTGAGAGCTGTCCGCCATTGTGAGGACTCCGGTGCAGGGTAAAACAAGAACGTCTCAGATTAAGCAATTGAAATGTTTAGTTGTTGGATGTTGAGTCAAGTCAAGTCACTATTATTTGTATATCGCTTTTAATAATGCAAATTGTGTCAAAGCAGCTTTACATCAGCTTGATATAAAGCTGGGTGGCTTTATATCAGCTTTACACTATTTAGACATGGAAATAGTTTGTCGAAATACTGTCATTCTCCTCTGGCCAGACAAAATCAGCAGTTTAAATCTAGGCTAAAGCAGAGTCAGCCTAAATAATCCAAATCTGCCTAAATGCGCCAATGTTCGCGCGAATCATTCATGATCCAGCTTCATCTACAGAAGAAGTGAGTATAAGGGTTTTTAAATCTTTGCAAATCGTGTTTCCTAATAACGTGCTAGTAAGTTTCATGGCTAAAGTAAACAGAACTGCTCGTCACTCCACGGAAGAGAGGGGTGGGGCGAGCAGAGCTCATTAGCATTTAAAGCAACTTGGACTATAATGGCTTGATGAAAACAGAGCTGATTTTGACAGGGTAAAGGTGGTGTTTTTTACACTACCATTGAGAAATTCTAACCAGAGTATGTTATAGGCTTTCCATTAAGACCCTAAAGAATTATATCAACTTGTGTAAAATGGGCATCTGATGACCCCTTTAACATGCATTTTAGAAATAAAATGTAACATTTAAAAGTAGAATTTTAATTTAAGTTTATTCAACTGTTCTATATAATCACTTTTTACAGAAATAGCTCTATTTCTCGTGCCAGTGCGTCGCCGAAATCTGAGCTGGTAATGGGCTGCTGTTCGGTAGGGGACATATGAACCTTAGACCGCCGCCTTGCATTTCACTCGTAGCTGAAAGATGCCGTGACTAACTGACTACATAACCTGCCCATAAACAAACAGTACTGAGATTAGAGAACATATTTAAACATCAAATTAAATTAAATTCAGTATTATAACAAATGGAATCAGTTTATATTATGCAAGGCAAAAGGTGTTTCCATCATGCTAAATGATCGGTGCTGACGCAGCTGACTGACGCAGCTGACTGACATCTTGTCCTTGTATGCTGCATTGCGTAAAATCATATAATTTACAGCACAGACTTTATAAATGAAATAAAATGTATACAAACCTTTATTTTGAAGTACACCAAATCGGTGGCAGCGGCACTGAGAACCGCTTTCTCCTGTAGAGGACACAAAAAGCCTGCACTCTGACTGTATCTCAGCAGCTGGACCCAATAAAATCACCCAAAATACTGAACCCAGCATTTGGGTTAAAATAATAAGAGTGTTTAATGACAATAAAGATTAATTCATTCATTAATTCATTCAGTCATTTTTGTCATCTCCTACTAAATCATTCAATGTTTAGTTTTGAGTGTTGAACCTATGGAGTTCATACATGGTATATTCAAGTACTAACAATTTGCATTGTTTTGATTGTGGAGATATTGGTCATAATATATTTACCTGACACAGTGGAACAAGTCAAGAGGAAAGGTTGCTGAGTAATGCAGGTGCTCAGGAAATTGAAAGAGAAACGAATAAATATATTGAAGCTGGTCATAGTGTAGAGGGGAGTATAAATGCTTCTGAAAGAACTGTAAGGATAAATAAGTTTAGTCTAATTGGCTGTATCATTACAGGTAGTATCATTACCATTACACTGAAGATAGAATGGAGGTGTTACATGTTTAAATGGTGAAGCGGAAAAAGAGTCAGAGCTAGGAAGTAAAGAGTATTCAATATCAAGCTAAGAGTATTAGACATGACAATTAATGTATTGATGGAGATTTGGAGATTTCAATTCTGTTGAAAATATAAATAACTTTCTGGATGAAACCAAGTGGAAGAGTGTTGATACTGAAGGGATCTTTCATGAGAAATTTGTCGCATCCATAATACAAGCTTGTAAAAAATGTAGCATTGAGGTTCTGTCATAGCAAAAAACATTTTGATTAAATAATAATTTGCCTGTAGTTTTACTCACCCTCAAGCCATCCTAGGTGTAAATGACTTTCTTCTTTCAGATGAATACAATCAGAGTTAAATTAAAAAATGTCCTGGCTCTTCCAAGCTCTTTAATGGCAGTGAATGGGTGCTGAGATTTTGAAGTCCAAAGAAGTGCATCCATCCATAAAAAAGTGCTCCATATGGCTCTGTTGGATTTAATAAAGGCTTTGTGAAGTGAAGTGATTTGTCTAAGAAAAATATCCATATTTAAATCTATATAAACTGTAATCTCTTGATTCCGCTAAATGTTGCGTTTCTGAGTGGCATTTCATGATGTAGGACGGATGATGTAGGGTGTCCTAGCTTCTTACATGGAAAATAATGCAGAGTTTATAAGTTTATGTACAGCATGTACTTCATATAGAGTTTGCATACAGCAAACTTTATATACAGTATGCATGAATGTATCAAACTATCAAGACCTTAATGATTTAACAGAAAGCAAATGGCCTGGAATGTAAAAAACAAAGCCAAGGAAAGGGGGTGTTACGGTTATTGAGGCTTGAAGCTCAATAGAGCACGAACCAGCCAGGAAGTCGAATAAACAAAGTATTTTAATAAATCCACACAGATAAAGCAAATACAACCTCTTCACACAACGTAAGACAGGACAAAGAAACAAGGGAAAGGCAGGGTTATAAATACTAACCAAACAAGGGACTAATGTGTAAATTAACTAAGGAACAGGAGATACAAATGATAATCAGGGAACTAAGTTAATTAGGTCAGGGCAGGTAGAACAGAAACTCACACTCAAAACGAAACAGAACATGCATGTGACAGGGGGTGTATTGATCCTACTTTGCAGACAAAATGTTTTGTGAAAAAAGCCTGACAATAAAGTATGCTTTTTTATATTATTACTCGTAATGTTCAATTTTTTTTATTGTGCTATTTCTGGGGGGTTCTAATAGTTTTCTGAGTGAATCTAATTGTATATTTTTATTTAAAAACATGTTTTATGGAATTTATGAGAAAATATTTACTTATATATGGAAAAAAAACTTTTTTTAAATGTTTGTTTTATTATGTTTATGTTTTTTATAGATAAAAAGATCCAAAATTGTATTGAATTAATAAGGATATTTTTTAAAATCAAGTCCCTCACTCTCTCACACATACCCTCTCTCTTCTCTCTGGCTGGGTTCATAGAAAATGTGGCAAAAATTCTGTAGCATTGTTTGGGACACGGTCCTGTAGCTCTGGTGGAGGGATTTGTCACTTCACTCCAGACAGAGATGCTCTTTGTAGGCCTTGAGTCTGCCAGTCTTTTCCTGGTTGCTTCTCTGGAGTTCATTTCCTGAAGCAGCAGCGAGACAGCCAGCCGGCTGGCAGAGAGTGACATCTTTCTGGGGCCTCAGGACAGGGATTAGTTTAGGCCCTGCTGGTACAGAGGTGAAGAGGCCCTCAGCTGCCCTGCCCTATACACACACTTCTGGGTTTGGTATGGCTTCAGTAGCTATTGGCTCAGCTCCTCCAAAGGTTCTGAATGCTGTCACAGACAGCAGAGCTTACGAGAGCTCTCTCGGTCAGATGGTTTCCATGAACACACTGATGAGCTGCAGGGTTTCAGAGTTTGTGTCTGGAATATCTAGTTAGGGGTCCTAAATGTAAATTCATGTTGCAAAACCAATCTTTTACATTTTTACAACAATGTAAAACAGAATGTCCAATCTGATCATTTCCAATTGGAAAAAAAGCGACTTTAGCAATATTTTGCAGGCAAGAAAAGGTCAGTTGTCAATAGTGTAATTATACATGAAGCACAGCTCACATGAATTTCAATTAATTTCAGTGAATTTCAAACCAAACAGCTTTCTGTTGATCAGCAGGGTGAAAACTTGAACCTGTTCCAAAATCTGGACATGAATCCTGGTTGCGTGGATTGCTCTAAAAATGACTGGGTTTTGCCCACAATATATTGCCCTGCGAAATTGCTGAAATGTGTCCTTTCACACGCAAATCATGTGCAAACAGAGATCAGATGTCGTGCTACACACAGAAACATTTAAAATATATATTTTTTCAACACTGCACTGCTTATGTACCCTTGTTATGCTATTTTAAAGGTTCCAAATTTTGTTTTGGTGGTCAAAACACTACAGTTTTCTTGTAATATACATTGTAGCATCATCATTATTCCCACATTGTCTAGAACTGTTTGTTCAAGGATCCAGTCTCTCTAAACCCTTCCTTTCTGAAAGCCAACCCTGCATTGATTGGTCAGATAACCCTGTCTGTTGTGATTGGTCCACCATTTACAGCAAGTGTAGAAAACAAAACACCCATTACCATATCTAAATTTCAGCTCCAGAGGCTTCCTCAGTATGTGTTTACACATTGTTGGGAAAAGTAATGACAGCTGAATAGTAAACACTTGCCCAAACAAAACATATACAAGTGTTAACCAAGCACTACTGTAAATTACTGTCTGATGTAACATTACAGTTTGTAAACCCAAATGATCTGCTTGTTAGGCGCAAGATGGATAAAGTGGGTACTGCCCCATGCCCCATAATGAATAAGTGTTCTGCAAACCCTGAATTCAACCTGGTAAGATTTGAGAAGTCATTAGTAAAGGTTGGAGTTATACCTCTGTGGTGTCAATGTAAAAATTAATTTTAACCAATAACTCTTCACATTCTGCGTGGGGTGTAAGTTCTTCACAGAGAGCTAATGAAAACCATTATGCAAATATGTTACAAGTCCTACGTAAGTTTTTGTAGGAACTAAGACTGGAACTGGCAACACATTTCAGGCAGTTCAGATGTTTTTTTCAGAGGTGATATTCAATTCAATTAAAAATTTGTTTTATTAGCATGACACATTTTTACAGTGTATTGCCAAAGCATTTATATGAACAATAAATAAATAAAATAAAAAATGCTGTAGATATAGAGTTACAGGGAAAAGGCATGTGGTTGAAGCTAGAAAAACAGCAAAAAATAGTTTACAGCACCTTTATTATTATTATTTTGAGGGTCTGCTTTGTAGCAGGCAGACCCCTCTTAGGGGGACTGTAGCAAACTAGCAATTGGTCCGCCCTTCTCCACATGGCAGCTCTGTGGACGTATGCTTTTGCTGGTCAGGCTCCCGAAAGGGAGGAGGACAGAAGGCCTGCAGTATGACTGGCCGTACTGGAGGCCTCAGCCTCAGCGCACCGTGGAGGAAACGTGTAACTAAGGGGTGTCTACCCACTGATTGTCTACCAAGAGAGGTGTGGTAGGCCGAATTGCCGCTACGTAAACCTTCAAGGTGGAGTGGGTTAACCCTGTGGAGGAACAGGCCTGCATGAACTCCATAACTGTACCAATCGGTCAGTTGACTGGGTCGAGCTGACAGTCTCTGCATCATGAAGTGAAAGGTTTCCACTTCAAGGCGTACAGTTTCCTCGTCGAGGGAACTCAGGATTGGAGGATGGTCTCAACAACCTCGGTTGAGAGACCGGAAGCTATGAGTTGCGCCCCCTCAGGGGCCACCCCCACAACTTCCACATCGCCGGGCAGGGGTGTTAGACCCCCGCTTGTGAGAGGAGATCCCTCCTGACTGGAATCTCCCATGAAGAGCCGTCGTGGAGAGAAACGTCTCAGGTTACGTATGTAACCCTGGTTCCCTGAAGGGAACGAGACGCTGCGTCGAAACGCTAGGGGAATGTCTTCAGCGTGACCGCGCACTGAACCACGTGTGTAATTTGTCCAATAGAAGGGTGAGACGTCATGGGGGGGGGGGGGGAATCGACCAAGAAGCATAAAAGCACGTGCGGTGGAGTCTCACCCATCCATTGGATAGGTTGCACACGATATTCAGAGCCGCTCACGCTGGAGGCGTTCCCCTAGTGTTTTTGGAAGCAGCTCGAGTTCCTGAAGAGGAACCAAATTTCTTAGGATACTTGTTGTAGTGATATTGTTATTTTTTTATGTATGATGTTCCAAAAACAGCGATCATAGCAGTCCAGTTCCTTTAAGTAAAATTTAACTATGAACTCTTGAGCTATGAAAGTACAATCTCTGAGCAATCGCATTTTCCTCTCGTAGTAACCCATTTGAATGTTTGAACAATATTACTTGAAGAGAAATGGTAAATGACTAGGGTAGTAAGAGAACCAGTTGAGTCTTTTCTTATTGATTTGTGAACATCTGTTGTCCCACAGAGAGGAGCAAAGTTAACATTTTCTGACCCTGCCAAGTAAATTTATTATAGTCATGTATCCATCCCACTCTACTGTATCTCTGTCTCTGGCTTTCTTTGCGTCATGCCACTCTTCATATATTCTCCTTAACACACTCTTTAGTCTATTTGTTTTTTTATTCCACTATTTATGTTGGATCACAAAAGCCTATTTTATTGTTTATAAAGAGGTTTATAGTGCATTTAACAGTGTTTTCTAGCAAGTTCAGCATGTAAAAACACACCTCACTTGCTGTTTTTACTGTTGTGGCTCTCTCCGTCACTTCTAGTCTCACTGTAGCACCTCTTACCATGAGTCTGTATCAAAGAACCATAAAGTATGACAGTGATTTTCAATGATGGATTAGAAACAGAGGTTGATTCCCATCCCCTGCTCTCCCTCCCCATCTCATATCTGCCGTAAATGGTTCATGTAATGTGTCTGTCCGTGTGTGTGTGTGTGAAAACACAGATCTCCATCATTCGTTCGTCGAAAACCTCATTAACTCTATCTGAGTATGATTTTCAGAAATTAAGTGCCAGTGTCTGACCAGATATAAAGCCAAAATACCAACTCTGATGACACAATGTTTAATTAAAAAAAAAAAAAGTTTCCCCTTTCTGTCTTTTTTTTTTCCTACTTTTTTTGTAATGCTTAGTGATGTGCCGTGGGATTTTTTACATATCAAAACTGCCGTGGCAGAAAAAAGGTTGGGAAACACAGGCTTAGGGGATAAAAAATATTGTTTGGTCAGTATAAAAACAATAGATGTCTATGGAAAGTCCCCACAATTCACAGAAACAAACGTGTGTGTGTGTGTGTGCATGTTTATGTAGTTTATGAGGACACAAATTTGTATAATGACATGGGTATGACAGAGGTATTACAATATGAAGGTGGTTTATGAGGACACTGCCTATGTCTCCGTAATTCAAAAGGCTTAAAAAACATACTAAATGGTGTTTTTTTGAAAATCTAAAAATGCACAAAGTCTCCTGTGAGGGCTAAGTTTAGGTGTAGGGTTGGTGTAGGGCAATAGCACACACAGTTTGTTCAGTATAAAAACCATTACGCCTATGGAGAGTCCCCATAAACCACAAAAACCAACGTGTGTGTGTGTGTGTGTGTGTGTGTGTGTGAGCCACAGTCATTATTGACAGTTAGCGAAGTGAGTTTATAAGGTGAGCTTTATACTTGTCAGTCAAGAAGCTCTCTTCTCTCATCCAGCTGAGGTACGGAGTGTCAGGCCATTCGTTCGTTGTCTTCATTGGATAAGAGCTTGGCTCTCATAATTGCCAGCCCTGATACGCCAACACTCATTTAGCTAAGCGAGAACCTTAAAAGAGATCGATTTATCTAAGACGTGAGTGTGCAGCCTACTGAACCTAGCTGTGTTGAGGGAGCAGATGTTTGAAAGAAACATCTTTTTAACAGGCAGTCAGACTGCCTGTGATTACATTGCCTGTGATTCATGAAGTGAAAGGTTTCCACTTCAAGGCGTACAGTTTCCTCGTCGAGGGAACTCAGGATTGGAGGATGGTCTCAACAACCTCGGTTGAGAGACCGGAAGCTATGACCGGAAGCTATGACCGGAGGCCAACTCAAGATGGCGCCGAGTATGGCTGCTGTGGTGTGGAACGCTCCCGTACTTTTGTTGTTTTTGTTTGTTTGTTCTGTGTTTAGTTATTCTCCTACTGTCAGTTTTACCAGAGACGAACTACTGGACATAAGGCAACACACACCGGACAATTTTTTCCCGGTTTTTGATTATTCAGACGCTTTGTTGGATGTATTGGTCGGAGGGGCAGCGGTCCTAGTCAAACGCGCGCTCAAACGGAAAAGAGGGAAGCGCGCCGGCGCGCTGGTTAAACTCCGCGAACGCGGCTTCCGAACTGCGCTCCCAAGCATTCATCTAGCGAATCTCCGATCCCTTCCTAACAAAATGGATGAACTACTTCTCCTCACCCACACAAATAAGGACTTTACAAACTCTGCTGCATTGTGCTTCACTGAAACCTGGCTGAGTGAAAACATCCCGGATAACATGCTTCATTTGCCGGGATATCAGCTGTTCAGATCAGACCGCATCACGGAGCTAACGGGGAAAACGAGAGGTGGTGGACTATGTTTCTACATAAATGAAGGTTGGTGTTCAGATGTAACAACTCTGAAGAAGATGTGTTCTCCTAATTTGGAGGCCTTCTTCATAAACTGTAAGCCGTTCTATTCACCCCGCGAGTTTTCCTCCTTCATTCTCGTGAATGTGTACGTGCCTCCGGACGCGTGCGTGAGCGCCGCGATGCAACAGCTGGCTGAACAAATATCTGAAACAGAGCAAAGGTACCCGGACTCTTTTTTAATCATTCTTGGAGATTTTAATAAAGCAAATCTCTCCCGCGAACTGCCAAAATACAGACAGCACGTTACATGTCCCACCAGAGACAGTAATATATTGGATCATTGTTACACAATAATTAAAGATGCATATCACTCTGTCCCACGGGCAGCTCTGGGGCTCTCTGATCACTGTTTGGTTCATCTCATACCGACCTATAGGCAAAAACTCAAATCTTCGAAGCCTGTATTAAGAACTGTTAAGAGATGGACTAATGAAGCAGAGCAAGATTTAAAAGCTTGTTTTGACCTCACTGATTGGAGTGTTTTTGAAGCCGCTGCCACCGATCTGGATGAACTCACAGAGACTGTAACATCATATATCAGTTTCTGTGAGGATATATGCATCCCCACCAGGACATTCTTATCATTCAATAATGATAAACCGTGGTTTACTGGGAAACTCAAACAACTTCGTCAGGCCAAAGAGGACGCTTACAGAAGTGGGGATAAAATCTTGTATAACCAGGCCAGGAACAGACTAACAAAGGAGATCAGAGTGGCTAAAAAGAACTACTCTGAGAAGTTGAAAAAAGAACTTTCAGCCAATGATCCGGCGTCGGTATGGACTGGTCTGAGGAACATCACCATGTACAAGACACCACCCCCACAGTCTGTGGAGAATCAACAACTGGCTGACGATCTCAATGTGTTCTACTGCAGATTTGAAAAGGCCAGACTGACACCCAACACCCGCTCTGATCTGCACTTCACACATTCACCTTCCCCCCCTGCAACCCCCCTTACTCCCTCCCCCACCATTCTACCTGCGTTTAAAGTCTGTGTAGAGGATGTGAACCGGGTCTTCAGAAAACAGAAATCTAGGAAAGCTTCAGGACCAGACGGTATTTCACCTGCCTGTCTAAAAGTCTGTGCTGACCAATTGGCCCCCATCTTTACACAAATCTTCAACAGATCTCTGGAGCTGTGTGAAGTTCCCCGCTGCTTCAAACGCTCCACCATCATTCCCGTCCCCAAAAAGCCCAAAATCACTGGACTTAATGACTACAGACCTGTCGCACTCACGTCTGTGGTCATGAAGTCACTTGAGAGACTGGTCCTGGCCTACCTGAAGGACATCACTAGACCCTTGCTGGATCCTCTTCAGTTTGCCTACAGAGCAAACAGGTCTGTGGATGACGCTGTCAATATGGGACTGCATTACATCCTGCAACACCTCGACAAACCTGGGAATTATGCAAGGATCTTATTTGTGGACTTCAGCTCGGCCTTCAATACCATCATACCTGACCTTCTCTCAGACAAACTGAGACAGCTCTCTGTGCCCTCCTCCATCTGTCAGTGGATCACCAGCTTCCTGACAGACAGGCAGCAGCTAGTGAGGCTGGGCAAACTCACATCCAGCACTCGTACCATCAGCACTGGCGCCCCTCAGGGTTGCGTTCTCTCCCCACTGCTCTTCTCTCTCTACACGAATGACTGCACATCAAAGGACCCCTCTGTCAAGCTCCTGAAGTTTGCGGACGACACCACAGTCATAGGCCTCATCAAGGACGGTGACGAGTCTGCTTACAGACAGGAGGTTGAGCAGCTGGCTGTCTGGTGCAGCCTTAACAACCTGGAGCTGAACACGCTCAAAACTGTGGAGATGATAGTGGACTTCAGGAGAAACCCCCCTGCTCTCCCCCCACTCACCATCATGAACAGCACTGTGACTTCAGTAGAGTCATTCAGATTCCTGGGCACCACCATCTCCCAGGACCTGAAGTGGGACAATCACATTGACTCTATTGCGAAAAAGGCCCAGCAGAGGCTGTATTTCCTCCGCCAGCTAAGGAAGTTCAACCTGCCTCAGGAGCTGCTGAAACAGTTCTACTCTGCAATCATCGAGTCTGTCCTATGTTCTTCTATAACTGTTTGGTTTGGTTCAGCTACCAAAACAGACATCAGAAGACTACAACGGACAGTTAGGACTGCTGAGAGGATTATCGGTGCCCCTCTGCCCAGCCTCCAAGAACTTTACACCTCCAGAGTGAGGAAAAGGGCTAAGAAAGTCACTCTGGACCCCTCACACCCAGCTCACTCTCTCTTTGTACTGTTGCCCTCTGGCCGGCGCTACAGATCACTGAGCACCAGAACAGCCAGACACAAGAACAGTTTTTTCCCCCAGGCCGTATCCCACCTGAACAACACATAACACACCCCGGTACTGTACATCTGTTAATAACCCATCAAACCTTCATCTGTACATAGGACACATGCACATTCACAGTTCTGTCTATGGTCATGTCTCTTTTCTGTATATTTTTATTTTTATTACTATTGTTATCCTTAATTATTGTATATTCTCTTCATTAGTGTTCTTTATCACCTTAATTATATGTTGTCTGCACTATGTTTGTACTTTCTGTACTGGAAGCTCATAACACCAAGACAAATTCCTTGTGTGTGCAAACACACTTGGCAATAAAGCTCTTTCTGATTCTGATTCTGATTCTGATTCTGATTGTAAGGACGTACAGTTTGAACCAGGGCAGGCCTCGATTGTGCAAACAATCAATGCCACAGTTACTAACTCGTACAAGGTGATTCTGTACAAAGGCACTGAAGGTCATAGAGTTACTCAAACCAATTGTTTATTTTCAACTCAAACTCAAATGTTATCAGGATAGATCCCATTTTTAATCTGACACAAATATGAAAGAGCTTGTTATGTGAGAAATAACAGAAATAACATTTTATTATGTAATCAAATGTGGAGCTACTTTATAGAAAATTGACATCTGGAACATGTGGCAGCCAATCAGAATCAAGAATTTAACTATCTGTGGTAAAAGTGCTGTTAGGTATCTGGGTGATTTAGGCAGCCAAACATTGAAAATAATTTGAAAAACTGTCCTTTCACAGATATAGGGGAAAGTCGTGGCCTAATGGTCAGAGAGTTGGACTTGTAATCCAAAGGTTGCGGGTTCGAGTCTCGGGCCGGCAGGGATTGTAGGTGGGGGGAGTGAATGTCCAGCGCTCTCTCCACCCTCAATACCACGACTGAGGTGCCCTTGAGCAAGGCACCGAACCCCCAACTGCTCCCCGGGCGCCGCAGCATAAAATGGCTGCCCACTGCTCCGGGTGTGTGTTCACGGTGTGTGTGTGTTCACTGCTGTGTGTGTGTGCACGTTGGATGGGTTAAATGCAGAGCACGAATTCCGAGTATGGGTCACCATACTTGGCTGAATGTCACTTCACTTCATATAAGAAACTGTGAACCTGAGAAATTGAAACTGAATATATACTGCATTTCATTCCGCAACACTATATTTCCATGTTTATTTAATTATTTATACTGTCTACTATTATTCAAATTACTATTGATCAACCCTTTATTGTTTTTTGTTTTGTTTTTGTTTAGTAACGCCAACAATAAAAAGGTGGCCATTTCAGTTTAGAATTTTATTTTGTTATTTTACCATTCAAAGGTTTGGGGTTGGTAAGATTTTTTTAAAGGTTTTTAAAAATATATATTTAATCCAAAATACAGTAAAACAGTAATATTGTGAAATATTATTACAATTTAATTGCAAGTTTTTTTATTTTTTAAAATGTAATTTTAATCATTTGGGAAAGGACCTCAGACTTTTTAGGTTTTAGGTCACCCGAAGGGTTATGTTGTAGTGTAGTCAACAAGAATACGGCTCCATCATTAGTTTAGATTTTGTCAAGTCAAGTCACCTTTATTTATATAGCGCTTTTAACAATACAGATTGTGTCAAAACAACTTTCCGATATCAAAATAGGAAAATAATGTCAATAATGTAAAATTATAAGATTAAACACTCAATTTTCATTTAAAGACATTTCATTATTGAATTCAATGATGTCATCGTCCAGCTCAGTTCAGTTTAAATAGTATCTGTGCAATCAAGGCGATGATATCGCTTGAAATGAAGTGTCCCCAACTAAGCAAGCCAGAGGCGACAGCGGCAAGGAACCAAAACTCCATCTGTGACAGAATGGAGAAAAAAACCTTGGGTGAAACCAGGTTCAGTCGGTGGGGGCAGTTCTCCTCTGGCCAGACAAACCAGCAGTTTAATTCCAATTGCAGCAAAGTTATATTGTGTAAAGGACTCATCTGGTTCCCGAGTTCTTGTCCCGATGGCCGTCTAGGTGACAAGGTCTTCACTGGGGATCTGTCTCTGGGGCTCATCTAGGTGTCCTGATCTCCGCTGACGCTGTAGAGGTCGTCTCTAGGTGCTCATCCACCATTTGATCTGGATACGAACTGGATCCGGGTGACTCCAGTGACCATCTGATCTGGATACAGTCTGGATCTGGGTGGCTACGGTGATCTCAGAATAAGAAAGAAACAACTAATATTAGCGTAGATGCCATTCTTCTTACGATGTAACAAGTACATAAGTTTTATGGGAAGTGTTCCCGGTTCTGGTTGACCTAATTAATGCAGCTTAACAATCCTTTAACGGATTTGAATATTAGAAGCATAGTAGTGTATTATGTGTAAGCCAGTTTAAAGAGATGGGTCTTTAAACTAGATTTAAACTGACAGAGTGTGTCTGCCTTCCGAACAGTGTTAGGTAGATTTTTCCAGAGTTTTGGCGCTAAATAGGAAAAGGATCTGCCGCCCGCAGTTGATTTTGATATTCTAGGTATTATCAAATGGCCAGAGTTTTGAGAGCGTAATTTTGTGAATTAGACATTCACTGTACATGTAAATGTGTGATCCTTTAGGAAAGAAAGTGATGAAAATTAAATGAGACAGGTTTTCAAATTACTGTGTTTCAAAACTCAATAAGACACACACACACGTGCATGCACACACAGACCTTCCTGAGAATAATTTGGCAACCTCATGACTTCTGTGTATGAGAGGAGCAGACTGGCCTGTTTTACACCCGTCTCCTAATCAATGGTACCTTTGTGTGGTTCTGGCTCTGCCTCCACTCAGCATGGGTCCAAAGAGAGAACGAGAGACTAGGAAAGAAGCAGAGAGAAAGAGAGAAACATTGCTTTTAAGAAACATTTCTCTTTCCGATATACCACTGCGTTTTTGATGTGAAAACAGTAACATATTTTCCTGTGTGATTTGTGCCATTTCTTTATGTTACACTGTCATTGGCTAACTAAATAATAAAACAAATAAAAACAGGCACACAATACAGACTGTATAATACAGTCTGCATCACAGATCAACATTCAGTACATTGACCGAGAAGCACATCCTTTTTTGACAGAGAGAAGGAAGAGAGATAAAAGCAGTGAGAGAACCTCAGGGGTGCAGATTTAGGAGAGTTTAATGTTGTGTCTTTGGAGACAGAAGGATTGATTCAGTGATGTCTGTAATGTTCAGGAGTGTATTTCATTACATTAAGAGGGAGGATGTAGAGGAACTTGAACTAATGATCTGGGTTTGGGTTGAATATCAGAGCATGCTAAGGTTGACTTTCTGAGCTTATTTTACATATCTATTATTTGATCATTATTCCGGTGGGACGTTCTGTAAAGCTTGTCTGAGTTAGCAATAGTCAACGAAGGGCTTTGCAAAGGGTCAAATGTATTCTTACCTGGTCAATACAGGGTAAAAGCTTAACCTCAAAAACAAATCTTCATATGTATTTCTAGTTAGGATGCAAATTGTAAAGAATGTAAGGGTTTAGTTACGGTTCACATATTTCTTAAAATCGGCATACAATGAAATGAATAAATAAATTCTAAATTCAACTATTTCCTTAATACGTTATTTATTATTTTATTGTGAACAATGCAAGATGACTTAATTAGTCACATATGTAGCTAGTTGAACAGGTCAACAGCAGTTTGGTGTTATGCTCTGCTTTTTTGCAAAGACATTATGTTATTTAATTGTTTCAGACATGGGGTTTGGAATCCTGATTCTTGTTATTTTTACGAGGTTTGGCTTGTAGGTTGGAATTCTGATTGTCATGGTGGCTTGTAAAAGGGGCCTTATGTCTGAATGCGGCAGCTGAGAAACTGAGCATCAACAGCTGCACCTTCAAAGGCTGCAGTGTGTTACACTGTTTCTCCCAAAGTCGTCTCCTTTCACACCAAAGCTCAGACATTCATCAGAGGAGCACAACATGCTCAAATACCTCTGCTAATAAACCAGTTTCCTTTTTCTTCTCTTCACCTGTCTCTCCCTGCTTGGTCCATCAGGAACTTGTCTTTCTATAGAGAGCACTTCTTTTTTTTTTGCCTGCGTTTAGCTTGTTTGAATTATTCAACTTTTAGTCTTTACAAAGGTTGCCATCCAGCACAATACATCAGGTATTCCCAAGCTTTTTATATCATCTGAACCCGTTTGACATAACATATTTATTTAAAGTACCCCATGAGATTTTAAGATCCTATTTCAATAATTTAACAACACTTGTAATAATTTAAAAGGATTGCACTTGCAACAGCATTTGCATGTTCATGGTTAGTGGTCATCTATCTTATTTTAATTATTTTTCTTTAAGTTTTATTTTATCTTTTTTTGTAAATTTTATTTTGATGTGTTTTTATTTTCAAATTATTTATGAATTTAATAGGACTGTTAACTCATGTGGTGGTTATTCTCCAGTTATCCTGTAAGGCCTAAAAAATCTCTGCCACTCAGTCGCTAGCATAGGAAACACTGCTCCACTTTATACAACAACATTTCGTCATCATTGATAAAGTGCTTAGCGACAAGCAAATTAATGAATTTGGCCTGACTGAGAGCAGCTTTCTCATCAGGATGGGGTACGGAAGAGAGCGAGGAGCAGCAAGGAATGGGGGTGGATGGAAGAGTAATCCCGTTCCGGATAAACGGCTGATCCTTCTCATTCCTCAGATATCAAATGTCAGAAGTTAAATTAGCCTGCTAGCCCCTGATAGGAGTTAACATGCTTTTAAATGTGAGGGGAGGGGAAGGGGCCAGAGAATTCCAGCCCCTGTGGGACGGAAGGCAGGTGCCTTTGAACTGTCTAATTATCCCACTCCTGTTAACTGTCCTAATAAAGCCTGAGCCGTCCCAGTCTCACTAACTTGGATGCATTTATCCACAATACTGAAATGTAGAGCAAAACAGCTACAGAGGAATTACAGCTACAAACATAATACAATATCTATAATTTTTGTGGTTCACAGATGCTCTGAGATTCAGCTTTACTACATTTACAACATGAAGTTTAATGTTCAGAATATACATGAAGATATTTTCATGACCTTTTACAGTTTTAAAAGCTTTGTGGAAAGGATGTGGTCTGGGCCGAGTGTAAATTTTGGCTGGCTGATTTGTGGCGAGTTGTCCATAATCTAAGAGCCCCAGGCTTGGCCCTGATCTATTTGCTGAGTGAGTGGAGGGATATGCTAACGGTCAGGCACAGCAGAAAGCTGGCATATGCACTGGTCATTAGCTTCAGTCCACCCAAAGTAGACCAGCATCTCAGCCAGCAATGGCGATCCCTCCAGAAACCAGAGTAAACATTGTTTCAGGATTTATTTCCTCTAAAATTACTACTGTCATATCTGATTTTCTAAACTTTTCTAGAGTTTTTGTCTACTGGATTGTTTTTCTTATTTTTTTTTTCTTTTTAATTGAATAAAATGTGTTTGTCTATTTTTTATTGATCTATTTTTTTTACTAGAGTGAATTTAATTTAAAGTTGTTTTAAAGTTTAAAACCAGATTCATTACTTATTGTGTGCACAAAGGAAACATTTTTATTGCTTCGTGGTTGCTCTTTTATTTTGCTCTAGATAAGGAGACTTGTTATTGCTCAGGCATTTTATTTTATTTATGCATCACAATAATTTTAGATGTTCCTCCTAAAATTCTCTTTTCTTTTTTCCTGTCCTATTGTTTTGAAGACAATATTTTACATATTCTGATTATTACAAAATGTAAATGTGGTGCTTTTCAAAGCCATTTGATCAATAGTAAGCAAAAGCATCATGTCCTTGATACTTTTGACATTTTGGTTCTCATGCACTTCTCAGGAAAAGTGAGGCCATTTCCTGCTTTCAGCACCTTACCTGGTTTTGGTGCATACCTGCTAGCATCAATCACACTCCATTATGTCCTCAGATCAAGGTCTCGGAATGGCAAGTCAAATGCTTTAGCAGAGTTTGATGTGAGTATGGGCACTGCATCAGCGGCTTCAGAGAAAAGGCAAACTCTGAATAGCCCAAATGTACCATTGTCCCCCCTCTGATAGCACTCCTGGCTACGCAGCTGGCATATGCTTTCTCCAGCACAATCATGTGCTCTTGAACATGTCTGAGTATCGAGACTGGCCTCTCAGAATGCTAGTGCTGCATCCAGAAGACCAGGGGGAGGAGAGAGACAAGGATCCTGGGGTGATTTCAAGCTTCTCTCTGATGCTGATTTGAGGTGAACATGGAGAAAAGGAAGAGACCTTGACTTTGATTCATTGCATCCCAGTTTCCCACTACTGCTGGGAAGGGAATCAGGGACTTCCAGCATTCCCAGGTCTCCGTAGAGGCCTAGCGGCAGAATGTGCTAGACGAGACTCTGGGATTCAGTGTGTACATGTCCACAATCAAATTGAGATGTGTGGAAGCTGTCGATTTTGCAAAGATGCTTATTAGGAGCTGACAGACACAATGACATCCTTTATTCTCACTGCTATGTTTCGGCACTGCATCACTGTGGGAAATTTGTTTTAAATGTGAAGCATTCTGCATCACAGAATCATAAAATGATTCTCTCTGATCTTGCAGTTTAAATCCCTGATGCTGTTATCATTTCCGTTTCTGTTTTTACTCTCATAACCTGAATTATGTGGCTCAAGATAAAACCTTCTGTGATTTTCATTTGAAGATATAATCTGATTTTTCCGTTGGCTATATTTACAAAGGGTGTAGCCATTCTGGAGCCATCTACTATTTGCAGTTTATATTTCCTTTTTGTACCATGTTTTGGTTCTTCTGGAGCTGTTTCATTTGCCATTCTTATAACCATTGATTGTCATAGTTTTATGATTTATATATATATATATATATATATATATATATATATATATATATATATAATTAAATCCTAAAACTATGACAAATGTTTTTTTGCATTATAGCAAGTTAGCATCATCATGTAGCAATTTACTCAATTTATTCATTTATTTGTACATATTCATATTTTGATAAAAACAGTAATATTGTGAGATATTATTAGAATTTAAAACAACATTTTTTTTCAGGATTAATTGATGAATGGAAAGAACACTATTTAGTTGAAATAGAATAGATTTTGTATTATTGTATTGTTATAAATGTCTTGACAGTCAATTTTGATCAATTTAATGCATCCTTGCTGAAAAGTAGAAGAAAAAAGTTACCTTACAGACCCCAAACTTTTGAAATAGTAAAATTAGAACTCACAATTATATAGATAGAGATTGCATTTCACAAATTAAAATGGTAGAAAACATTAGTGTAAATTAGATATTTTATTTTACCTTGTAATGCACAATTTCCGTATCACATAGATTATTGTCCTCTACAATGGGAAGTTGAACCCATCTTTGAGGATGTGTTGGTTTGGCATTAAACCTCTACTAGTGGGGGTTAAAGGATAAGTCTTTTTTGGAACCTTTTTCCTGCCTACTGCATGGGGAGCCAAGAAGGAGGAATATCCAACACACTTGTAGTAATCCTCTTGCTCTTCTCTTACAACCAAGTTTGATGAAACTGTCCTTTTCTTTGTTTTGTTCCCCGTCTCACTCTCTCTTTGGGTATTTTAACAAACAATTCTGCCGTCTTTAGCACAGGTGCCAGGCTGACAAATCAGGTAAGCCTTTTGGAGAGGTGGCGTTATTATGCATGTGCCAAACACAGGAATATCTGCATCCTTGTCGCATTGTTAATTGCAGCTTCTCCTGCAATTGATTTGCAAGAGACAGAAATAAATAGGAGAGAAAAAGACAAGAGGGATTACTTCACAGGAGGCGGAAGCTTTGAAGAAACGTTTTGTTGTTTACCACAAGCTCCTTTAGTTCTCCACTGTAACTCCCCACACATTAGCTCCACCACCACCACAATAAAGTTTCCCCAGCTACACCAACCTCAACTCAACTATTGACAACAAACCCTTCAAAATATCTGCAGGTGGAGGTTCAGTCTTAACCTTTTGCTTTCTCTATTTTTTTCCCTCAACAAAGCCCTCACCGGAAACAATGTGCAACATTGTGCAACTTTGACGTGACTGGCCTCTGAGCTACCCTGCTGCATTTTGACTGGCATGAGCCGACCGCACAGCAGTGGGAGAGCCAGTTCAACATTGAGTGGGGTGAAAAATGATTGGCATACGTCGAAGAAGGGCAGAGAGCTAGAGGAAAAGAGGAAGATGGTTCTGCCTTTGGACTCACCCTTAGAGTACCCCTCAACTTTAGAGGCTCCCATCCTACAGTCAGAAACATCCCTCACTGGTCACAAGAACAGTGTTCTTACCTGTCCCCATGATCTCTCTTGTATATTTATGACAACTTATGTTCTCCTTCCTCCCTCGTAACTAAACTAACATTTAATGGTAATGTAACAGTGTAACAGTAACTTGCTATTTTTCAGCTTGCTATATATATATATATATATATATATATATATATATATATATAATATCAAAGGTACTCAATAAATAGTGGTATAGTGTAAAACACAACATTTGTTGGTTTTCATGGGACATTGCATTGAGTATAGTTCTTTAAAGGGAACCTATAATGCCCTTTTATATTTGTCTGATTTAGGAAGGCCAAACAAAGGGGTTTTAGAACCGAGGAGGAAAAAACAGCATCTCTCTGCCATACTGACAACAACTCTACTAAAGCAGCTCTTCATCTTCTCTAGCGCAGTTCAACCAGGCCTTGCCCTCTGTTTCTTGCGGATTCTGTGGGTGGAAATTCTTTAAATGAGTGACATTGTGACTTCACAACATTTGAAAGAAGTTTGTTGTAGCTCTTGAAAAGTGTTTTCTGTTAAAGTGAATATCTCCTTTTAGAGTGGAGTTTGAGCTTTGTAACAGATCTTTTTTTAAATTCTCAAACAGCAACATTACACACTAAATAAAGTTGAAAAACTGAAAAAGGATCCCTTTAATGAGAGATATGAGGCAATAATCAATCACATTCTTCTAGAATGTCCTTCTCTCAAATAAAGCTGGAAAGTCTGATTCATTTTAGTGAATCTGTGAATTTTAATAAATTCAGTTAATCAGATAATTTAAAAATTAAAAAAAATGTCCTTCTGCAGAAGTCTCTCAAATTGAATTTAGAAGTATATTCGTTTTAGTGAATCATTTTATTCAAACAGTATATTTTAATGAGTCTATTTTGTTTAATTTTATATACACAATTTTTTCATGTTTTTTATTCAGTGGAAACTGTCTGAATGGACTAATTTACTAAAATGAATAATGGGGTTTAACAGTACTTTTAAGGTGAAGTGTGTAATTTCTATACCAAATTGAGTATTTGAAGAAACATATAACCCTGCCAAGAATTTTACTATTAGCTGTGTTATTTTGGGCTGGTTGTGCAATATTTTGAAAGTGCCACAGTGAATTTTAACATCCCCAATTCCCAAAAAAACAAGTGTTAGTTATATTTTTCAAAGGTTTCTAGACTTTACAATTCTTGTCCTATATATATATATATATATATATATATATATATATATATATATATATATATATATATATATATATATATATATATATATATTAGGGGTGTCCCCGACTAAGGATTTTCATAGTCGAATCAGAATTTTTGATTCTTGCCAATAGTCGACTGGTAGTCGAATCATATGTTTGAGGGCGGGGCCAAAATACATTACCAAGAATCAAGTCAGACATTGGACAGTCATAATTACTGACGTTAACACACTGGGAAAATGTGTAACGGACGCCTCGCAGAAACAATAATAATGTTTTACGTTTTGATTAAAAGATAGTTAACATTAAACATCAGCGAAACCCTAAGAATTCACATCATTTTTTACAATAGTGTTCTCATAACGTTATGTACATAAAGTAAAGTAAAGAGTAAAGAGACTTTATTGTCATTGTAGTTATACAACGAAATTTGTTTGGTAGCTCACAGAGGCCAGCAGCAATAAAAAAAGAAAGCAGCACACAGAACATAGTAAATGTAGTAAAAGTATAAAATTACTGTATAAAATAAAAAGGCACTTAGTATAATAATAGACAAGATAAATTGAAGGATAGAAATGTAACAGTATTTACAGTATAGTAGTTGAGTGCAGACATGAATGTCCCATAGAGTGTCTAGATAATAAAATATAACACTATTTACAATGTGGTAATTTAGTGTAAACATTAATGTCCAATAAGTGTCTTTGTGCGTTAGCAGCAAACATGAGGAAGGGAGAAGAGAGGAAGGGTTAACTATTTGTGTGTTGGGGGGTGGCACAGGCTACAGCTCTGGGGAAAAGGCTGTTCTTTAGTCTGTTTGTGCGGGTTCTGATTGTCCTATATCTTTTCCCTGATGGGAGGGGTACAAAAAGTCTGTGTCCTGGATGAGTTGGGTCCTTGATGATGTTGCTAGCTCGCTTCTGTAGACGGCTAGCATACATCATGTCAAGGTTCGGGAGTTTGATTCCTATGATCCTCTGAGCAGTTTTGACGGTCCGGGTCAAAGCTTGGCGGTTTTCTGCAGTGCAGCTGGAGTACCACACTGTGATGCAGTGACAGAGGATGCTCTCTATTGTGCTCCTGTAAAAGTTTACTAAGAGCTGGGTTGGCACTTTTGTTTTTTTCTACAAATAGCATCCTAACATATGTATTGGGATGCTCCAGATGAGTAAGGGTGGTGTGAAGTGCGATTGAGATTGCATCCTCTGTTGATCTGTTCCTACAGTAAGCAAACTGTAGGCTGTCCAGGTCAGCAGGGATGTTGGCTTTGATGTGTGAAAGAACAAGTCTCTCAAAGCACTTCATGATAATTGGTGTCAGAGCAACTGGGCGATAGTCATTCAGACATTTTACTGACTGTTTTTTGGGCACAGGAATAATGGTAGTTGATTTAAGGCATGTTGGGACTACAGCCTGCTGCAGAGACAGATTGAAGATGCTGGTGAACACCCCCGCCAGTTGGTCAGCACATAACTTCAGCGTGCGACCTGGAACTTTGTCTGGTCCTGCTGCTTTATTGACATTGATCCTCCTTAGCGTGGATCTCACCTGATGACGTTCGAAGACAGGTACCGGCTCCTCTATGGGTGATGGTGCTGTCTGGATTTCCATGCTGTTGGAGTGACCGTCAAAGCGCGCAAAGAACTGGTTCAGGGTGTCAGGAAGCGTGGCATCATGGCTGGACAACGAGGGGCTGTTCTTATAGTCCGTTAGGGCTTTAATGCCTGTCCACATGCTGCGGGGGTTGTTATCTTTAAAATGGCCCTCGATGCGTTGTTGATACCTGTGCTTTGCTGCTTTAATGCCCTTCTTGAGATCTTTCCGAGCATTACTGTAAGCCAGCCTGTCCCCTGACCTGTAGGCAGCGTTCCTCACTTTCAGTAATGAGCGTACATTCCCATCAAGCCATGGTTTTTGATTTGGGTACACCATGCTGGTCTTGGTCGTTAACACAGTGTCAGTGCAGAAGGCTATGTATCCTAAAACAGATGAGCTATATTCTTCCAGATCTGTGCTCGCAAACAAATCCCAGTCTGTATTTCCAAAACAGTCCTGCAGGCGTGAAGTAGATTCCTCATTCCAGACTTGGACCGTTTTGACAGTTGGTCTTGTTCTGCAGATCAGAGGTCTGTAGGATGGAATCAGGTCTATAGAGATGTGATCTGACAAGCCTAGGTGTGGAGATGGGGCTGTTTTATAAGCTCTTGGGATGTTGGTGTATACTTGATCCAATATATTATTGTCTCTGGTCGGAAAGTGTATGCTGGTGTGTAGTTTGGGCATCACCGTTTTTAAATCCACATGATTGAAGTCCCCTGCTACAATCACAGCTCCCTCCGGGTATACATTCAGCTGGCTGTTGATAGCTTCATGCAGCTCTTCTAGCGCTAGCTTAGCATTAGCCCATGGTGGTATATAAACAGCTGTGATAACAATAGCAGTAACCTCTCTCGGGGTGTAAATAGGTCTGCATTTTAATGACAAATATTCGATGTCCGAAGAGCAATGTGACTTAATAATGTCCGCCGATGTACACCAGGCATTATTAATGTATATACACACTCCGCCGCCTTTGTTCTTACCAGAGTCGGCCGTTCTGTCTGCTCTGTATACGGAGCGGCCCGCTAGCTCGATAGCCACATCGGGAACAGCGTTATCCAGCCAAGTCTCTGTGATTACCATAACACAGTTGTTAAGGCGATGTGAAATAATCCTGAGTCTTATTTCGTCCATCTTGTTCACGAGTGTCCTGGCGTTTGTAAGAAAGATACTCGGAAGCGCTGGTCTGTGTGGGTTAGCTTGTAGCCTAGCCCGTACGCCGGCTTTCTTTCCCCACTTTTGCTTCCGGTCTCTTCGCCGTCTTCGACGCCTCACAGGCGGTATGATGAGCGTTCCGCTAAGCTCCTCAGAGTGCAGAATCTCCGAAATCTCCGAAATATGACTGTATTAATATTCTGCATTTGAGCTGCGTGCGCTGAAGATGACCAGTAGAGTGAAGCATTCGATAGCTAGGTTTTTAATCAATGGGATTTAACCAATTTATCTCATATAGAATACGCTTCGTTATTTATACAACATAACGTCAATATTACGACTTATAGGGTATCTGCACAAAATGCCCCGAATGCAGAAGTGAACGTGTCTGCACGGCTCTGAATTAATTCCTTTTATGGACGCTTTCTTCATGCAACAACGCGCAGAAACATGGCAACTAAATTATAAAAATTCACAGCGTTTTATTAAAATAGTGTTCTCATTATAATGTTATGGATATGACAGTCCCAGTCATAGTTATTAATATTCTGCATTGTTGTTTGTACTGCTTGCGCTGCGTGCTTGAAGAGATAATAGGCTTATTCGACTTCATGCGGCGCCACCTGAGATCGGCTGCCGCCTGACAAAAGCAATGCATTCTGGTTAAAACATTTGTCCGACATTGATCGGCGCTGCAGCCGCCTTACGATCACATGTGCCATCAAAGTACCGCGAGAGAGAAACGAGACCAGCCGCTGAGGTCAAGCGCTGCAGTTGCTCAAAATCGGCTGTGAGAGCCTTGATGACGTCACACTTTATACTCATTGGTTAGATTCTGTGATGACAAGCACGAGGTGTGTTGGGTGTGTTTATTCTAACAATTCATTTCCAATAATGCTTACAAATCTGTTTTTATAACAGTAAAGCTTTTTTAATGTAGTCGCACTGTTATCTTGAGTAATTTTTTTTAATCAAAAACACTGATGAAAGCATATATACCCACACTTTATTGGTATTTAGTAGCCTATATGTTTATGTTGAACTTTATTCTTGAACAGATTGCGCTGTATTAAGCAGTATATATAAAAGTGGTTCTGTTGCTCATAAAAACGTTTCTGTGTATTTCACATATATTGCATTTAATTAACTTTATCAGTGATAAGAGTATGCAAACACAGTGCGAGCATCACTAATGGGAGCAGAAAGTGTCTGACTTGATGTCTCCACTTTTAACTTCACCCCGACTGCAAGCGGCTACTCTCGCCAGCCGGTGGCAGGCTAGTAGAGTTCATCTCGAACAAGCCTAATCACCGTAGTTGCCTACTACAATGAAGCGCTTTACTGCAGCGCAACTCAAATGCAAATACGAGATAAATAATATATACACGATATATATAAACCGGCTGAAATATTTTTAAATCACTTATACCCTACCTGATCGTTTTTCACTCTGTCTTGTTAAAGATTTAAATATTTGCCTCCAAGATGTTGGATTAATTTAAATTTAAATCTATTGTGGTGATTGGATTTAGTCATGCACGTTAAAAATATTTATTAAAAGCTTCTTTCTTTTCAGATTCTTATTTACAACATTATCTTAATAGGCTGTATATTAACTTATTGTGAGAAAACCGGTAGTTCTATGTGAAATCAGACATTGAGCACCCCCATATAGCCAAAATGGTATGATCATAACACCCCGCGAATATTCGACTGTGAGATTCGGAGTCAAATCGGGCTCCTGCTATCGAAGCATTCGGGGTCACCCCTAATATATATATATATATATATATATATTGTATATAACAGTGAGGTAAAGATGGGAGCAAGAAAGAGGTGGGCAATAAAGGGCAGGGAGATTGTCAGAGGAAAACCATGTACATTGGGGACGAAAGAGGGAGATCCAGTTGGTAGAGACAGAAACCTAGATCAAGACTCAGGGAAAGTGAGTGGATAAAAGTGAGAGACAGAGATCAAGAGACCCACAAAGAACAGGGGAGAGAGAGAGCCAGGAAAAGAAAGTTGAAGCTGAGCTGCTGAGTCTATTCCTGTGGTACTGAGAGCTGGTGAAATACTAGAGCCTGGGCCGTGTGCCTCTGATCAGGGCGGCAGTGAGCACAATTACCTTCTTTTCAAATCCTTCAGTGACACCACGGGAGAAAGGAGGACTTTGAAACTTGAAAGGCAGGGCGCTCGCTTTCAAACCTCAAACGCAAGCAGGAAAGGGCTCTGAAATTTGTTCAGTGCTCCCCATCCACCATTAGCTTGTTTCTTCCTCTCGCCTCCAGGCATTTAAGCGATTTTTGAAAAGATGTTAAGAAATTCAATCACTACAGAGAGAGAGAGAGGGAGCACAATCATTTTTCCTCTCTCTCCTTCTCTTTCTCCGCTTTTTTTTTTTTTTCTGCTGGAGCGTGCTTTCCCCCCAGTCCACAGAGAACGAGCTTGTTGTTTTTGTGTCAGGGTGAATAGACCGGTGAATCTGTGGAGCAATGGTGGAGCCAAAAATGCAAAAGGAATAAAAGAATGCTGAGAAAATAAAAGAGGAAATAAAAAAGAAGGGTTGATGGTCAGGGCCATGGAAATCCTTCTCATCTACCTCCTGACATGTGTAATCTCAACATCAGAGCCTCACTGAGCCCAGAGTGCAATAGCACACTCACCTTCATCTAAAAGTCTGCAGGAAACTTTTGAACTCTATAATGTGGCTCAAACGGAAATCCGAGGACGCTGCCTAAATGAAATTGCTAGAGATCCATCCCCTTTAATTGTCCCCTAGGAAGGAGAAACGAGTGATGATGATAAATGAGTACTTTAATATCGCAGTATTTTCTTAAATGATATTAACCTGACAGCTAATGGTGATTTTTGCTTATGTTAAAATCTGTTAAACAAATACAAGTAAGGTAAATAACACATTTGCTAGCAGTATTCTTGTTCAGTTCAAAATAATAAACTGACTCCTATTAAAAATTCTTTGTTCAAGCTCATTTTTTTAACATAAGCAGATAAGATCAGCTTTTGGTTCCAAAAACAGAGGTAACTTTCAGGGTATGTAAGTAGCCATAGCAGCTTATTCTCTGAACATAACCTGCTCCGGAGTAGGTTATGTTTCAGGGTTAGCTTACTTCAGAGCTGTCACAGCGCATGCTTGACCGTGACCTACTGACAAGATTCCATATTATATATTATTACAATAAAGTTAAAATACATATCTGGGGTGTATTCTAGAATTATGTGACATACCCGGATAAGTTTGAGGATAAGCGAGCGGATAACCTCAGCTTTCGGTTCCAAAATCGGAGGTTACTTTCAGGGTATGTAAGTAACCATAGTAACTTGCTCTCTGAAGATAACCTGCTCCGAAGCAGGTTATTTTCCAGGGTTCTTCTTCTTGTAGAATTTGCGGCAGACTAGATGCAACACTGGCGTATTGCTCCACTTAACACTTTGATCATTGTGTAAAGTCCAGTCATATGCAGAAAATTGATAAAGACTTTCGCTGACTTATAATCCTTTATACTTAGAATAGATTTTATAGAAGCATTCGTGACTCCACATTCAAATAACTCTGAAAACATGTGACGTCTTGCTGTATGATGAATGACACACTCCATTATCACATGGCTCACAGTTTCTTCTTGTCCACTTCTACATCTCCCATCTGGATGTTTTCCAGTCTTTGCTAACCCAAAATTCAACGCACAATGACCCAACTTTAGCCTAGTTAAAACAACACTATCCTTTCTTTCTAACCTTATTATACTAGAATGCCCTACTATTGGCTGAACAGAATAATAATGTCTGCCTTTATATCCTTCATTCCATTCTTTTTGCCACAATGTTACTGTTCCTTTTTGGATAATACTTTTACAATCAACAATCCCACTATATTCCCCATTCTATTAACTCGATTCAATGTTACTAATAATTCTACTATTAAGTCTGACCTAGCTTCATTTTTCCTTCCCTTTAATGCCATTAAAGCTGCAGTTGAGTCTATGTTCCAGGGTTAGTTCACTTCAGCGCTATCAGCGCACGCGTGATCTACTGGCAAGCCTTATAATAATATAATATTAGGTTATGTAATATAGCATAATATATATATATATATATATATATATATATATATATATATATATATATATATATATATATATATAGACATATATATATATATATAAGCACTAATATAAGTAATAAATAAGGTAATATATTATTCAAATATGGTTATTTTATTTATTTTATTGCCATATATAACAGATATCTGTATAAATTATAAAACACTATGACAAGCTAATGTTTAATTTCTTATATTATATATATTACATTTTATATTATCATCTCACACATGGATCGGCATTTTCTATAATGTATTTCTATAATAAAAATAGAAAAAAAAAGATAAAACCGAAAAAAAATGATTGCACAACCATCAATTAGGTGGCAATATGCACTAAGCATGTAAACGACCATTGAACAAAAGAAGTAGTAAGTTTTTGTTAGTCACTCTGGTCCACACTGGTTTTATGGCCACCCGCCATAAAACAAGAAGAAGAAATCCCCCGGATGTGTTCTTGCTTCGCCCCTTTTGTCGAGCATGCATTCAGAGGTGACTTGTGTGTGAACTTGAGGCAGCCAGGTATCCCAGAATGCATTTCACACCAAACAGTGAGCGTAATGGCAGAGGACAAAACCCACATCATTTTTTAAATATTACTGTTACTGTATCATGACATGCAGTTCTAAGAGTATTTCAGGCGAGAATGTAGTTGTTTAAAACTAAAATCTGCGATTTATTTATAAAGATAGCGCCTATTTGAAAATTTGCTTTGCCGATTTCGGAGACGTGAGTTCCAAGCGATCACCGGGGGCGCTCTGTGCTCATGTATCCACTGAGAGCAGCCTCACCCTGGCTAGTCCTTCTGACATTTGCCACTGGCTCTGATGTCTCTGTAGTAGTTTAACATAAGGTAAAATTTGTTTCGGGTATATCTAACAGGTAATCTTTGGTCTCATATTATTTCTTCCAGGTCATATAATTTTGGCTGAGCATGAAGTTATGTTTCATAAATTATTTATTAATCGTAATACAGCGCAGACTTTGTTGCATACATTTGACTGAATTGTTTGCTTTTGTCTTTATTTCCTTTTTTTTTTTTTCATTTTAGCAGACGCTTTTATCCAAAGCGACTTACATTGCATTCAAGTTACAGTTTTTACATTTTATCAGCTCTTGCTTTCCCTGGGAATCGAACCCATGACCTTGGCGTTGCTAGCGCCATGCTCTACTATTTGAGCTACAGGAAAGCGTACTTCAAATTCCTATTAAATAAGTCTCTTATACTTTACTTATACTTTTATAATGGCTATTATTGGCTATATACAGTTCATTAAAACTGACATTTAACAAAAAAGGCAGAGTTGTGCTTGTCATATTTAATTTTATTATACATAAAGTGAAGATAATTAGAGTAGGCTATATGTGCACATATTACCTAAACCACATATTAATATGTTTTATATTTTTAAAATGAAAACGAAAAGATGGTTGTTTTATATTTGAAGAAAACAAAAAGGCAGTAGTATTTGATATAATTTTGTTTAATGCGTATACGCTTTGTATGAGACACATTTTTGTGGCTATTAATATTTTAAATTAAACAGAAAAGAGACAATGCTGTTTGATTGGCCTATAATATTTCGTTTCACTGTATGTGTGTCAGGGTTACCGCGGGGACGAAGGAGCGAGGAGACGAGGAGTTCGTTAGAATACAATACTTTAATCCAAAATCAACACAGGAAGACATATAACAACAGACAAAGACTAAGGGAGAACACAGGACTTATAAAGACAAGGAAATCAGGAAGAACAGAAACAGGTGGAGTAATTAATCAAAAAACATGGAAACTAATAATCAAAATGGGGACAGGAAACATGACCAAAAAAGGGCAAAATGGAACAAACTCGTGACAGATCGCCCCCCTCCCGGTAGGCGCGTCCCGCGCCGTAACAGTTCTACCGGGGAGGGGGCCGGGTGGGTCAGGGGACTTGGGAGGCCATGGCGGGGCAGGGAGCTTGGGCGGCCACAGCAGATCCAGGGATTTGGAGAGCCATGGCGGATCAGGGGAATCTGTGGCCTTGGCCCGGCCACACAGGCCATGGCAATATAGCCCCCACCCCAAAATATTCTTCGGGAGATCGGAGTCTGGGGGGGCGCACTGGTAGCGCAGTCACTGGAGAGCGCTCAGGAGGCGCGGGCTCTGGAGGGAGCTGGCGAGGAGTGGGCGCTGGCGAGGAGCGGACACTAGTGGGCACTTGTGAGGAGCGGGCAATGGAGGGCGCTCTGGGGTAAGGAGAGGTGCCGAGAACTCCGGGGGTAGTGCCATATCCAAGAGCTCTGGGGCTGGAGCCGGCGGGCTTGAGTGAGCCGCGGACGGCGGCTGGCTTGCGTTGGTCGTGAACGGCGGCGGACATGACTTCGGAGCCGCGGATGGCGGCTGGCTTGGGTTGGCCACGAACGGCGGCCTGGATTTCCCCGCAAACAGCGGATTTGGGTGAGCCACGAACAGCGGTTTGGATTTCGCCACAGACGGTGGGCTTGAGTTCCCCGCGAAAGGTGGGCTTGGGTGAGCGTGAGTGGCGCCTTCCATGCCGTGGAGAGGAGGGGGAAAGGCAAACAAAAAGCTTGAAAAAACGGCAGGAATGGCACTACTCACTTCTTTTGTCGGTCTGCTGTTCTGTCAGGGTTACCGCGGGGATGAAGGAGCGAGAAGACGAGGAGTTTGTTAGACTTAACCCAAACCTTGCTTACTCGAGGTATGCTGGTTCCAAAAACGCATCCAGGAGTAAGTTGATTCAACCCAGAGTATGGCGGTTTCTCAATACCAAGTACGCAAAGTTCGGACTTGCGTCCTTGGTAGTTCGGATTTCGTAAGTTCAACTCGGGAGTGCGAACTCCTGAGGACGGGAGGACGCAAGTCCGTTAATTCTACGAATGGAACCACAGTGTACTTGATAACGTCACTCAACTCGCCTTGGCTACTCTGGTTATCCTCACTGTATGTATAGATAACAATACAACAAAATATATCAAACTCTACATTGTCACGAGTTTGTTCTGTTTTGCCCTTTTTTTCAGGAACAGGGATGACAACAGAGGCAAGAAAATTAAATGTGGCACTGGATGAGAAAATAATAATAAAGAAAAGAGATGGAGTAAATGAAGAGATGTGTAAGGAGAGAGAGATTGAGAGACATGTTACTGATACTGTCTGTGACTCAATCACCTTCAGCCACTGATTGTTTGCAGAGCCATTAGGAACATTGTTGGGCCTGTGAAAAAGTACATCTCAATTAGAGTTACCCTCTGTTCATGAGGATAGTGAATGATGTGGGGTGGCACTTGTGTATTGAGCTATAGCCATTGTAAATGCCTAAAAGAATTCAGGCTCTAGTGAAAATGATGGAAGAAAAACCTTTGATGCAGACTGAGAAATTTAAAACGAGCTTTTGAAATATTACAAGCTTGTAAAATTGCATTAATGTAAAAAGAAGTAAAGTTAATTAAATTTTATACGACATGAGTGAAATAGGCATTATATTTAAGTTATTTTTGTGAGGACTGTTCATTCCCTTACTTCCATACACTCATAACACAGTATCCTCTTTCAAATCCATGTGTGTGTGCGTGTGTCTGAGGACAGTAACAGGATGATACTTAAATCCATTTATGTTAATATTGTGGTTTTATGGGAGCAGGCCTATTAATCCTGCTTTAACTGTATAAGTGCTAATATTCCTTCAATAAGATCACTGGCTATGCGGTATAGGATTAAAGACTTAAAACTGATGCTGTCATTTTCATGGACCAAGGAACCTTGAATGCTCTCTGTCATGACTGTTTGTGAAGTGCATTCCATTGTGATATATGGAATACAATATTTAATCCACACAGGTTTTTTGTTTTTGTTTTTTAGTGTTTTTTTTTATTCCTAGCTGCAGCACAGCATGCTGGGCCAAACGCTAACGTTAGCTCCAGCAATACGAGACGTTGGTGCTAGTTTCAGAAAGATTTTGAAGCAGCTAGAGCAGCACCAGCAAGCTGATAAACTCCTCCAAACAGTTTCAGTTTAATAAGTCACAACTGTTCTCTCGCACACCAAAAAACAAAACAAAAAACAGTCCGTTCCACCAGCACTCACTGACTTCTGCAGTCTTTCTCAAGGCCTGCACTCTTTTTACTTTGCAAAATCATATAGTCTCGAATGGTCTAGAACAGGGGTAATCAATTAAAGTTCCAAGAGGTCCAGTTTCTATAGGTCTGGCCAGTACTTAAGATAAATATAATAGAAATAGAAATAAATATACATTCCCAGCTTTGTAAAGCTTTGAAAAAATAAAACTCATAAACAGTCAAAATGAGGATATTGGGCTTGAGAGCCAAAGCAGTGGTGTCTGAGAATTTTTCCACCCGCCCTCCGCAACACACACACATACACACAAAAATCATCAGTTGAGCCCAAATGGATATGAATATTAAAAGGTAAGACTAGATACCTATGTATAGCAGAAGGTCGTAAGACTTAGAAAAGATACTGTTTGGGGGTTCAGGTCTTTCCTGAATGGTGCTACCAAAAACAAAACAAAAACAAAGTGTGAGTTTTGAGTTTATAAAGTGCTTTCATAGATATCTGAAAAATCTTTAAATATCAGCATCTGATCTGCTTGTCTTATTTTTTTCTGCACATATAGGAACAGTTTTTATATAGACATTTTATTGTCATAGTAAATTAGTATGAATTTATTTCTGATGTGAAACAAAAGGAGAAAACATGCAAAAGCACCATAAAAAGTATACCACTCAAAAAAATATTTAGTAATTGATTAATTATTAATTGAATTTAATTTAATTTAATGTCTTACTAAAACACTAAAGCAACACAATTATGTCTGTTTAATTTAATTATGTGCACTGTAGTTCATATTGCTGGCACTAACTGAAACTGGCCAGGGTAATTCTTGTTTCCAGCTTGCTTTGCATGGGACTGAATGAGGAGAGTAAATATGGAAATTAAGTGTTTGTGTGATTTTGTTTCAAATGATAAAAGGAGTAAATTTGTTTTAAATTTTCAGTTATGAAACTCATATGCATAATCAATGATGGCATGTTTACTCTTTTAAAAAAGGTTATTTATTGGCATCTGTGATTCCATGAAGAACCTTTAATATCAACTGAACCTCTCCATTGCACTTAAGGAATAAGGTTCTTTAAATTATTAAATTGTTTGTCACACAAATAATTACATATACAAAATATTTGTATATGTAATTAAGTAATTAAGTCAAAACCCATGTAGGGAAACAAATAGGGTACATTGTCAAAATTTTTAGGGAATATCAAAGCTTTAGAAAACTTTGAATGTAGTGCACATGATGTATGGACTACTTTTATGGAGTTTTTTCCCCCCTCAGTCTTTTATGAATTAGCTCTCATGTTCCACTGAAAGAAAATCACACAAGTTTGAAATGACATGAATGTTAGAAAATAATGACATTATTGTTACTGTCCCTTTAAATTACATTATTGGTGACCTTATTGACCCCTACAGCTGCAGTTGTGAACTGAACTCCTTAAGATTAAAAAGCATTAAGTGATGTTACTCAGCAGTGAAAGTGTATGGCAAGTGCTTTCCCAGAGCACTGAATTATGGGTTGCTTATCTCCTTTTTCTAGGCTGAGAGGTCCTAGATGGGGTCAGATAATGGGTCATGTGTCTTCAGCAAAGATCAAGCATTAAACCCTGTAAACCCTGCAAAGCCCTGTAAACTTGCTTCTCTCTGCCCCATTTTTGACCACTGGTTCCCTGTGGACTGCAAGTCCAACTTTGCCCGCCACAACAGATTACTTGCAGACAGAGAAATAGGGAAAGTACATCTCTTTCTCTGTGTGTGTAGAGGAGAGGCAGGAACAGTGTTAAAAGACTGGTAGAGGGAAGGAGAAAGAGAGAGAAGGTGGATAGCTTGTGGGCGTTGATACTACCCATGAGGCCATTTAATGGGCAGTTTGGAATGCAGGGAAAAGACTCAGCTGCCCTCTCAATGGAATTCTGTATCTTTGAAAAAAACACAGAGAGGGAGCAAGCTTGTGGGAAATCCTTGCCTGACTGCTGCTGTGATGTTGAATGTTGGCCTGTTTTATTTCACAGAATGTGGCAAGCACAGACACAGAGACACTCCATTGCTCTTGTGAGAAACTGTGAACCTGCACATTTGCCTGGAAGAGTCCAAGCCCTGGAGGCTTTGCACACAAAACCCATAAAGAGCTCCCTAAAGCACACGTTAGCACTAACACTGCCTCCCTCACTACCCAAAGACTTAGCGTGACCAGACTTGTTCCATATTTATTGCCTCTGTCTGTGGGTCTGTCTATACCTATGAGTGTCTAGGTGTATTTGTGTTTGTCTGTCTGTTTGTTTTGGACCAGTCTTATGAATTTTCCTGTTACAGTACTAGTTATAAGGTTAGTTTTTATATGAACTGTGACAGATATTATCATTGGCTAAGGCCTCTCAATAAGCTCATGAACAAAAAGCTACTCTGGCCCTGGGGATATATATATGTATTAGGGGTGACCCCGAGTAGTCGATGATTCGATGCTTAGATAGCAGGAGCCCGATTCGACTCCCAATCTCACAGTCGAATATTCGCGTGGTGTTATGATCATGCCATTTTGGCTATATGGGGTGCTCAATGTCTGATTTCACATAGAACTACCGGTTTTCTCACAATAAGTTAATACACAGCCTATTAAGATAATGTTGTAAATAAGAATCTGAAAAGAAAGAAGCTTTTAATAAATAATTTTAACGTGCATGACTAAATCCAATCACCCCTATAGATTTAAATTTCAATTAATCCAACATCTTGGCGGCAAGGATTTAAATCTTTAACAAGACAGAGTGAAAAACAATCAGGTAGGGTATAAGTGATTTCAAAATATTTTAGCCGGTTTATATATATATCGTGTATATATTATTTATCTCGTATAAGACGCATTTGAGTTGTGCTGCAGTAAAGCGCTTCATTGTAGTAGGCTACTACGGTGATTAGGGTTGTTCGAGATGAACTATACTAGCCTGCCATACATGAATAATACATTTTCATGTATTAGATTTTCATGCAGTCGTGGTGAAATTAAAAGTGGAGACGTCAAGTCAGACACTTTATGCTCCCGTTAGTGACGGGAGCAGAATTTATCTCTACATGTGATAAACTGGTTAAATCCCATTGATTAAAAACCTTGCTATCGAATGCTTCACTCTACTGGTCATCTTCAGCGCGCGCAGCTCAAATGCAGAATATTAATACTGTCATATACATATACAGAGGTTGTACTTCGATCACCAGCTGAGGAAGTTCAACCTGCCACAGGAGCTGCTGAAACAATTCTACTCTGCCATCATTGAATTTGTCCTCTGCACTTCAATAACTGTCTGGTTAAGCTCAGCTACCAAACCTGACCTCAGAAGACTACGGAGAGTAGTCCAGACTGCTGAGCGTATCATTGGTACAACCCTCCCCACTCTCCAAGAACTGTACTTATCCAGAGTGAGCAAAAGGGCTGGTAAAATCACTCTGGACCACTCACATCCAGCACACTCTCTCTTTGAACTGTTACCGACTGTCATATACATATACAGAGGTTGTACTTCGATCACCAGCTGAGGAAGTTCAACCTGCCACAGGAGCTGCTGAAACAATTCTACTCTGCCATCATTGAATTTGTCCTCTGCACTTCAATAACTGTCTGGTTCAGCTCAGCTACCAAACCTGACCTCAGAAGACTACGGAGAGTAGTCCAGACTGCTGAGCGTATCATTGGTACAACCCTCCCCACTCTCCAAGAACTGTACTTATCCAGAGTGAGCAAAAGGGCTGGTAAAATCACTCTGGACCACTCACATCCAGCACACTCTCTCTTTGAACTGTTACCGACTGGTAGACGCTACAGAGCTCTGAGAACCAGAACAGCCAGACACAGAAACAGTTTCTTCCTTCAGGCAATCCATCTCATGAACACTTGACAATAAAACGCGGAACACACAACTCTATTATTTATTCACCACACTTGCTTACTTTTTTATTTATACATTTTTTTATTTAAAATTTGTACACCATAATTGTCTATATTATATATTGTGTTTTTGCTGTTTTGTACATTGCCTATTTGGATATTTGTATAATTCTTTATTATGTGTGTCCTGTCCTGTTGCTGTCTCTCTGTTGCACTGTGGAGCTTCTGTCACTATAACAAATTCCTCGTATATGTAAACATACTTGGCCAATAAAGCTCATTCTGATTCTGATATACATAACGTTACCATGAGAGTGCTATTGTAAAAAAATGTTGTGAATTCTTAGGGTTTCGCTGACATTTAATGTTAACTTAAGTGTTAACTTTAATGTTAAAATCTTTTAATCAAAATATAAAACATTATTTTTATATCTGCGAAGCGTTCGTTACACATTTTCCCTGTGTGTTAATGTCAGTAATTATGACTGTCCAATGTCTGACTTGATTCTTGGCAATGTATTTTGGCCCCGCACTCAAACATATGATTCGACTTGGCAAGATTCGAAAATTCCAATTCGACTATGAAAATCTTTAGTCGGGGACACCCCTAATTGTCACAGAATGGCCTGTCTTCCCCGTCACTCATCACTGTCACCTGTTTATTCTCCAATCATCACCCGCACCTGCACCTCATCAATCTCCTATCACCACACTCATAAAAGCACTTCCCTCAGCTCACTTCTGGGTCCGATCTTGAAGTGACGTAACATGCTGCAAGCCGTTGTTTCAGTGTGGACTCCTCTCCTACGTCTCCAGAAGCCGATGAGTATCCCTACCTTCAACTTACCTGTTTGTCTAACCTGTTGTTCTCCGTCCCGTCTGTCACCCCTGTCTGCAGTCTCGCCACTGTTGGGGATTCATCTCATCTGGCTCCGGCTATCCTCTCAAGTCTCGTCCTGTCATAACTGTGAAGCAAAGGACAATATCAGTTCAGTCGTCAGATCCCCTGTCATCCAACCTCAAGTTCACCTACTCACCTTTCAGCACGATCTCCAGCACAATCATTGTAAATAAACACCTTGTGATTTCACTTACCTTCTGTGTCCGACTGCTTCCGTTACAGAAGATCGGACCATAACCGAAAATGAGGAGGCGGCTGGTTTTGGTTCCCCGCAACGGAGGGTCGTTGCCGATCCACCTGCTTCCTCCACCCATGGCGAAGTATGTTCCGTCAGCGGCGATGAGGAATCCGCCGCAACCGGCGATGAACGTTGCGCCGATGGGGATGATTCCACAGCCCCCGAACACTCAGGCTCCGCCAACGCAGAATGAGGGGCTAATGGATGAGGCTCTTCCCCCGGAGTTCTCGGCTCCCGTTCTATCTCCAATGTCTTCTCATCAGTGCCTTCCAGTGCCTGCTCCTCGCCAGTGCCTTCCATTGCCTGCTCCTCGTCTGCGCCCACCAATTCCTGCACCTCGCAAGTGCTCACCTGAGTTCCCGCTGGTCCCGTCCAGCCCACCTGAGTTCCCGCTGGTCCCGTCCAGCCCACCTGAGTTCCCGCTGGTCCCGTCCAGCCCACCTAAGTTCCCGCTGGTCCCGTCCAGCTCTCCTTCGTCTCCGCTGGTCCCGCCCAGCTCCGCGCCTCCCGTGCGCCCTCTGGTGTCCGCGCCTCCCGTGCGCCCTCTGGTGTCCGCGCCTCCCGTGCGCCCTCTGGTGTCCACGCTGCAAGAGCGCCCTCTGGTGTCCGCGCTGCAAGAGCGCCCTCCTGCGTCTCCGCTGGTTCTATCCAGCTCCGCTCCTCCAGAGCGCCCTCAAGTGCCCGCTCCTCCAGAGCGCCCTCAAGTGCCCGCTCCTCCAGAGCGCCCTCAAGTGCCCGCTCCTCCAGAGCGCCCCCTAGAGCCTGCTCCCTCTGAGCGCCCCACAGAGCCCGCTCCTCCGGTGAGACCCCTTAAGGGGAACATTCCCAAAGAAATTTGGGGGGGGGGGCTATATACTTGTAATCCTAGTAGCCATAGTGGCCTTGCTAGGGACATTCGTCAGGGCCACTATGGCTCATTTCGCATGGCCAAATGAATCCCTTTGGGCTTCCCGAAAAATATGGCCATGGCTACCCAAGCTCCCTGATCTGCCATGGCTGCCCAAGCCTCCTGTCCCGCCATGGCATCCCAAGCCTCCTGATCCGCCATGGCCCCCCCGAGTCTCCTGATCCGCCACGGCCCCCCGAGTCTCCTGATCCGCCACGGCCCCCCGAGTCTCCTGATCCGCCACGGCCCCCCGAGGCTCCTGATCCGCCACGGCCCCCCGAGGCTCCTGATCCGCCACGGCCTCCCGAGGCTCCTGATCCACCACGGCCTCCCGAGGCTCCTGATCCGCCACGGCCTCCCGAGGCTCCTGATCCGCCACGGCCTCCCGAGTCTCTGGATCCGCCATGGTCTCCCGAGCCTCAAGTCCTGCCCTGGCCTCCTAAGGCTCCTGATCCGCCCTGGAGGCTTCCCTGTCCTGTCCAGGTTCTGCTCCAGCCTCCAGGGCGCCCACCCCCCCTCCCCGGTATTATTGTTGTTACGTCGCGGGACGCGCCGTCCGGAGGGGGAGGTAATGTCACAGAATGGCCTGTCTTCCCCGTCACTCATCACTGTCACCTGTTTATTCTCCAATCATCACCCGCACCTGCACCTCATCAATCTCCTATCACCACACTCATAAAAGCACTTCCCTCAGCTCACTTCTGGGTCCGATCTTGAAGTGACGTAACATGCTGCAAGCCGTTGTTTCAGTGTGGACTCCTCTCCTACGTCTCCAGAAGCCGATGAGTATCCCTACCTTCAACTTACCTATTTGTCTAACCTGTTGTTCTCCGTCCCGTCTGTCACCCCTGTCTGCAGTCTCGCCACTGTTGGGGATTCATCTCATCTGGCTCCGGCTATCCTCTCAAGTCTCGTCCTGTCATAACTGTGAAGCAAAGGACAATATCAGTTCAGTCTCCAGATCCCCTGTCATCCAACCTCAAGTTCACCTACTCCCCTTTCAGCACGATCTCCAGCACAATCATTGTAAATAAACACCTTGTGATTTCACTTACCTTCTGTGTCCGACTGCTTCCGTTACACTAATATGTATAGATGCTTCCACAAGAGATCTAACATGATCTTCAGACATAAAACAGCATCAAAACTGTGTAATGTTATGGAATTCAATGAGCGAATCACTGGTACAACCCTCCCCACTCTCCAAGAACTATGCTTATCCAGAGTGAGAAAAAGGGCTGGCAAAACTCTGGACCCCTCACATCCAGCACACTGCCTCTTTGAACTGTTGCCATCTGGTCGATGCTACAGAGCTCTGAGCACCAGAACGGCCAGGCACAGGAACAGTTTCTTCACTCAGGCAATCCATCTTTATGAACTTTTGAACACTGAACAATAAACATGAAATACACAACACTATCATTTATTTATTTAACACACATACTTATTACATTTCAAATTTGTACCTAACATACCTGTACATACTTAATTGTCTTTTTTGCATATTGTGTTTGTGCTATTTTGCACATTGTCTATTTTGTATTGTCAGTATTTTTTATTTTATTTTTTATTATCTGTGTCCTGTCCTGTCACTGTCATTCTGTCTCACTGTGGAGCTTCTGTCACCAAAAGAAATTCCTTGTATGTGTAAACATACCTGGCAATAAAGCTAATTCTGATTCTGAAAATGTCGACCCATGAAGAGGTAAAAATGACTGTCAAGCTTTGGGGTGTTGATCGACTCCATCTACGTTCTGATTTTCATTCTGAATCCAATTCATAGTCTTTTTTCAGCTTTTTGTTCCAGATGTTATTTATTTTATTTATGAAACTTACCCACATTCAAGTGTTTTAAAAAAAAAAAGAATGCATCAAGCTAGAATAAAATGTTTTGTTTACAAGCAGATACCCTGTTCTTTCTTTTGATGTTTTGTATGTTCAGATATGCAGATAACAAAATATATACAAATTAATACCTAAATATGGACATAGTAGTATACTTTAAGTATGATGTAAAGTTCACTTAAAGAAAACTTACGAGTGTACTTGCAGTATAAAACTACTAAACTAGTTCTAAGTTCACTTAAAATTAGACGTTGATTTTTTGATTAGATTGAAGTCTAATGTTAAAATTGATAGCTCTCAATTATACTGTAATTTTGAATGGCTATAGTCAATGGCTAAATATTAGGAAAAAAAAAAATTCTAGGGACATCATTGGTATCAGTGATATTAAACAAATATTAAAAATATACTGTCTTTGTGTTGTTTCTACATTAATTTGAAGATTGAATGTGAAATTATTGCAATATAAAAGTATATTTAAAAACTTCAATGTTAGGTGGGATTAATCACGATTAATTTCAGAAAAAAATGTGTGATTAATGACAGCACAAATATATATATATATATATATATAGTACTCTCTCTACACATCAATAAAATAAAAAATAATAAAAATTAACTAGTATTATTTCTTTTTATTTCTCTCTCATTTAGAGGAGGACAGTTCAGGTTCCCTGTATCATCATGAGAGGCGTAATGCCATCAGTGGGCAGGCTGCGGTTCTGGGCGTATCAGGAAAACGTAGTGAAGAGCCATCCACCTCTACTGAAGACCGCTCCCCATTAGTGAAGAAAGAGCTTCACAGCTCTCTGCCCCACCTGGTAGACCACACCCTGCCCTATCGGAGGACACTGTTCGCCATGGACCCCCGCAATGGATACCTGGACCATCACTATAGTGAGTTACTACTTTGTCATATTCTTTGGCTATATTGGGACAAACAACCACTCACAAATGTTTTGGTTCCATTTTTGTTTTTTTGGTTATCTATACATTCTTTTCTTTTTATTCTCATTCTTTTTATCCTCTAAATATGTTAGACCCATCCTTAAATCCTAGAGGTATAGTCCACTCAAAAAATGAGAAATTTCACATGAACATTAGGACATTATGCCTAATGTCCTGTGTGTGTGTGTGTGTTTATGTGGTTTATGAGGACACAAATTTGTATAATGACATGGGTATGACAGAGGTATTACAATATGAAGGTGGTTTATGAGGACACTGCCTATGTCCCCGTAATTCAAAAGGCTTAAAAAACATACTAAATGGTGTTTTTTTGAAAATCTAAAAATGCACAAAGTTTCCTGTGAGGGCTAAGTTTAGGTGTAGGGTTGGTGTAGGGCAATAGCACACACAGTTTGTTCAGTATAAAAACCATTATGCCTATGGAGAGTCCCCATAAACCACAAAAATCAACGTGTGTGTGTGTGTGTAACAAATAATAGATAGTTACAAATAAAGAAATTTGCATACAGAAAATATGAGGAACAAACAGAAATTTGATTTGTTACTCACTGAAAGTCTTCTGCCATTTGCCTTACATTTTTGGGTAAACCTATCCATATAGAAGTTATGTTGTCTCAGTAATGTGTTTTGCCTTAGACAGTTACCATGAACACCATGTCCTGATAGACTGTAGATATTGTTGGTGCATAAAATTCAAGGACGAATGTTTAGTGCAGAGCTAGCACGCTAAATTTTCCCCTCCGTGAGGCGAAAGGCAAAGCTGCTAACGGATTGATTGGGCCTGACAGTTGACTAGTTGCCCTTTCTTTCTCATTCGCTCTTGCTTACCTTTTAATTTTTTTCAGCGAGGAAGTTAGTATGGGGGACATTCTTCTTTGCTCCCTAATTCCCTCATTAGGGGCAGAGTGTAAGCACACAACTCCAGTCTCACTCATCAGCGGCATGATCAAAGCACCACAGAGAGGAAAGCAGTCAAACTCCCCCTGCCTTGTTCTTTTCCATATTCTCTCTTTCTCTTGTCTTGCCCACCATACTCCCCCATCATTTTTCTAATAATCATGAGAGACTCTTAGCAAGAGAGCAAGAACATGTGAATGGATAGGATAGAGTAAAGGAGAGAAATAAAGGGAGATCGAGACAGATGAGGCTAGTCAAAGCCTTTTAAGAGGTTAATTTTGTGGACCACCATTGCCTGACCATCACCTATGGACGAGGATTCAATGTGATGGCTTGTTTAGTTTCTATAAATTGGCCTTGAACTGTATTTGATGGTGTAGTTTTAATCTATAGTACTTAATGAAATGCCCTTACTTTCATTCTATCTCACAAAACAATTTACTGTATCACTGTTTAGACCTTTTCATTAGCAGCCCTGTGCTTTGTTGGTCTAGTTTTGGTCTGTCCATCTTAATGAACAAAGGTCGACTACAAACTGACCCATCAGACCCCTAACATATTGACTAACAAAAGCATGACCACCTCAGCAAATCTGCCACTTTCTTTGTACAGAAAAACCTAGAGAAATAGGCAGAGAGTGTTTTTAATGGGAGGGGGTAGGGCAGTACCAGAGCAGAGGGAAGGTATGGATAGATCTATCTATCTATAAAAAAATATCTATCTAAAAAAAGTAAGGACAAGTTGAAAATTCTGTCTTTAAGCATTCATCTAACTGAAGACTTTATAGAAAAATGAAGGAATACCAAGAAAAAGAGTAACATGAAGGGAAAAGCGAGATTTATAATGTGTGTGTGTGTGTGTGGGGGGGGGTGACAGACTGAAGCAGTGTTAATTTTGGCAGGCATTTTTGATTTAGTCTTAGTCTTTATCTTGAGACGAAAATGCTTAATAGTCTTAGACACATTTTAGTCATTTGAGTCTTTCATAGTTTTAGTCTAGTTTTAGTCATTTTTGTAAACTTTTAGTCATTACTTTTAGTCAAACTGCAGTTCCAACATTTATTTTGGTAGCTATTTTATATGTAGTATTCAAACAAAATTAGTCATCAATTCTTCTCTCTTTAGACCAAATCAATTAGGCTTATGAGAAATTTGAATCAAGGATTGAATTCGGGAAAACCCGGAATGACTTCTGGTCACCCATTCCCTAAACCTTTGGGTGCTGAGGCCATTGTTTCAGATTGCTAGTTCACGTTTTGGTTGCCTATCTGTCCATTGCGGCTGCCATACTGAGACTAGATAAGAAAACGGCCCTTATCCAATGACAGAGACACACATTTTGAAAGACAAGACATTTAACTTAGCCTATAGGATAAATTTTGAATGTCCCGTAGTCCTCAAATAACATTTTAGTCCTGTCTCGTCTTGTTAACGAAGACGCAGCATAAATTTCGTCATAGTTTTTATCATCAGATATTAGTTTTAGCTTGTCAATGTCTCATCTTAGTCACAGAAAAAAGGTGCGTTGACATTTTTTTTTTTAAATTAACACTGGGCTGAAGGAGCAATGCAAGAAAGAACAAAATTGAAAGAGGGGTTTTCCGGGTGGCTGAAGCCTGTAGGCGTAGGCTGGGGCAGAGGGTGTGGGGTGAAAGGGTGGTGGGGGTCAGAGGTCAGGTGGAGAAGGCAGGCATTGCATCAAAAACGGCATGAGAAGTCAAAAGGGGCCTCTTAGTCGGTCCATTCTCTCTGCATGGGGGATCACCAGGGTAGCAATGAACTGTGGAGTGGAGAAAGTTGATTATGGAATGAATTCTGGAAGGAGTGGGAGGCACTCTCCCCATCTCACTGACCAGGAAGAAATTCCTTCTTGAGAGATATTTCACAGACATGCCTCTGGCAATTAATTAGATTTTTTTTAAATGAAAAATGTGTTGTAGTAGCACCTAATTGCTAAAGCTAGCTTATTGAACAGTTGAACTTGTTTTAAAGTTCTTTTAAACTACCTACAGCTTCATAAATTGCGAATGTCATTACTTATTTTTTTCTCACAATAAGAGAATAAGAAATGTTTTAATTTTCTTGTAAACCCCTGTTTTAATGCAAGTTTTTTTTGTTTTTTGGTGTGACATTTGAAACCCATTTTGTCTAGACTGAGAAAAATGTTTGATATAGCCCTATGAGTGAATAAAGGACTCAGTGTACTTTGTGGATCATAGATGTGGTGTACACTCCTCATCATATACCCCTTTTCCACCAAGGCAGTTCCAGTGCTGGTTCGGAGCCAGAGCCTAGTTTCAAACCGGTTCTTTGTTTTTCGACATCCAAAGCACCAGCTCCGAACCAGTAAAAGCGGTTCCTAAGTAGCACCACAACATTGCTGGGCTAGAAGGAAGAACCGCTTGCGTCAGGAGCTGGGGGCGGGGTTACCGTGACCAACAAGATGAACAGAAACTTGGACCACCATATTTGAAATAGCAGCTAAACGCTAACACGTTTGATTCGCCGTGTTTGGATGCCGATGTAGGTTCGCAAAGCCATGAACATCAATAGCAACGCAACGTCCCCCATTGCTGATAGTTTGTTTAGGCTTGTCCGGGATAGATCAGCGCTGCGCGGACCGGTCGGTGCAGGCATATCGGGGTGCTGCGGGAGCGACTGGAAAGCAGACGGCTCTTTATGCTTTTGGATCGCTCTCGCGGTGCTTTAGTGTGTTGTGTGCCGATCGTTCGATCTGCGTGGCGCTGATGCTTTGTACAGATGCCTGTTGTGCCGCGCTAGTGATCCGAAACATGAAACGTATTCAGTGACGTAAGACCTGGCTCTGTATTGGCTCTCTAGCCTGTGGAAAAGCAACCGGTTCTTAAAGGGCTCGCCAGTCGAACCAACTAAGAACCGGCTATAGCACTGGCTCTGAACTAGCACCTGGAACTGCTTTGGTGGAAAAGGGGTAATAGGGGATTATGAGAGGCCAGGACCCTTTAACTAACCCTCCCAAGCCCCATCACCCCTCAGCTCTTTAAAACCCACGCTGGCACCCTTCACTCACTTCCACAGGCTTTGAGGTGTGAAAAACCTTGACCCCCTTACACATACACACACTCACGTGCGACAGAGCCTCCCTGCCTTTCCTTTCCCTTTGGAGATCCATCAGCTCGTAAACATGTCCCAGGTGTGCGATAGTGTAAGTGTGATCCCACATTTGTGTGTGTGAGTATGTGATGGAGAGCGAGTCGGGTTCTTTGTGCTGTGTATGCACTAGTACTAGAGGCAGGTAAAGCATGATTACTCTTCCTATGGCGCGTGTCAAGGCCTAATGCGCCTAAATGAGCCTCCACCTGCCGCCTCTGCACACCTGGTCACTACGGCAACACACAGCGGGGCACCCTGGGAGTGGGTGTCAGGAGCAAAGTGCCAAATGATAAGTGCCAGAGGAGGGGGAAGGTACGGATAGTGTAGATACAGCAGGAACCTCTGAGAAAGTCCAACAAATCTCCTCTCTACTGCTTTGACGAGTCAAAGCGCTAATACTAAATTTACACAAACTCCTCGCACCCACTGCATAAGTGCATAAAGGCCTGGCGTGTTTAGCATAAAGAGTGTACAGGATAAATAGCCCTCTTTGTGAGCATTAGATGAAGCATTAGCATTAGCCATCGTTCCTGAGCCTTATCCTCTTTTCTCACACAAACACTGGATAAGGGTCTCATGGTCCCGCTTAGCACTATGCTAATACATAGTACGGATAAAACAGTGGGATTGAAAAATGGATTAATGAAGGGAAGAGCGCTAAATGTGTGGGAGTGTGAAATGCGGCTAGCACTGAGACATCTGTTTATATTGTCTGCTGATTAGCAGGTCATCGGTCCGCAGTAACAGAGAGGCACTTGCTGGCGTTGCACTTCTTATCTCTCTTGAGGAAGTGGAAGATCCTTCTCTTCTTTCTCTTCGTCGCCTTTCCTAATTGTTTGTATTTTCTTAAACAGATGTGCTCTTTGCCAGTAAGAGCCATGTCCCATTATGGGAATTACAGCATGCTGAATTGAATGTTTTCCTTTCTGTAATGTTTTAAAATCTTGGACATACAAATGATTGTTCCACTAGCTAAGCCATTTCCTTTGCTTAGCAAACTCAACGAAACAATAGGTTTATTTGTGTTCCTCAGTGCAGCTTTGGCTGTCCTTACAGTCTTAAAACATGTGTGCCTTTTTCACAAACACTTTCCTAAAGGTCTCAAGAGTTTAGCTCTTTGAAGCCCCCTTGTCCTTGACATTCAAGACTATGAGTGTCAATACTGCAAAGACAGTGCTCTCCTAAGCCTACTTAGTGCCGGTCTACAACTTTTCAGTGTGAAATATTGTCCCCACTCAAAAGCAAACTGGCTCGCACCTTTAGCTTGATCAGCGGTGTGGGGCTACAGTTTCAGTCCTCTGTGTTCCTTGTTGGATAAAGATCTACCAAGTTTCCTGAAGCCTGTAATCCTTTACCAAAGTCTCATTGATTCCTCACACCGGAGTCCAGACAAACCCACATGAGGAGGGACTGATGATATCCCACCAAACAGACACATCCAAACTTCTGTCACTGCTTGCATCCTGTCTGGTCAGCTCCACATTGGTGCACACCATATTAAAGAATATTCCCACTTCATTGCCCTTGGTGGAGCATAGCAAGCCACGCTGGCTGAACAAAGAACTTGTCAAGGGCTTTCTCAGATTATGAAAAAGGTTGAATTTGACACTGATATATTGGATGGATAATGCTGGGTGTAACACCCTGCTTCCCCCCAAAGTCAAACCTTCACTGACAGTTGAAATGTCTGCTGTCAGACATGAACATGACCAGAACAAACTGTGTATTCTGGATAACCATATGAAATTAACATATGGAATTTGGTTGCTTTACCAGGACTTTTTTTTTATATAATTGATCTAAAATTAAACTTTCATCCATTCTGGTTGTTGGCCAAGTGAAACCTTTGGTCACTTCCAGAACTTCTCTAGAACTTCTCCCATAATTCTTTCTTTCTTTCTTTCTTTCTTTCTTTCTTTCTTTCTTTCTTTCTTTCTTTCTTTCTTTCTTTCTTTTTTCTCCATAGTCCACTGGGTCAAAAGGGCCCATAGTTGAACAATAACTTTAGTTTATACTCCAAAGTTTGTGGAAAGTTGGGGAACTTTCGATGCCTTTAATGTAGCATGACTATAGTTTTTCAAAAGTTTACTTGCTCTATAATCATAAAAACATGATGATGCCTCAAATTGAAGATACAAGCCTAAGAGAGGCTCCCGCTGACCACTTCAAGGGCAAGGCTGATCTGCATGATTGTTTCCATATTGGATTTGTGAAAGAGAGGCCCTGCTGTAGCCCAGCCAGAGCTCAGCGGGGTCAAGATGCCTGCAGCAGTCTTTGGGCACTAGTAAGAAATCTCTTCTATTCATTCATCCTGATCCTTTCATTCTGAGGGGGAATCTTTCACTGATTTTAGCCCTCTTGGTCTAGTACACCACAGATAATCGTTGAGCTTATTAAAGGAGTATTGCCATGCATGGCTGTACCATTACATTCCTACGCTTCTTTTACTTACCTCTTTTCTTTCACCTGGAGGATTCAGGGTGAAGCATGTTGAGAGTGGAAATGCTCTTCAGCACTGCCTGACACTGGAATAGTGAACATTAGTTGCTTTCTCTTTATGAGAAATTCATCCTGAAAACTAGATCCGTTGAATGTGCCACAGTCATTCATATGGCATGTTTCCTTACAGGCATCTACATTGATCATATTAGATTGGCAATCTTAGAGATTTCTTAGAGAGAGAAATGGTAAGAAACCCTGTTTTGAAGGATAGAGGCAAATGTTGTCAGTAATTTCACTACCCACTGTAAATCTCTTGGCTTAAAGACATGGGAGACCTATGAGGTCCCTTTCTCTCTTTCTCCTTTTTTTTTTTTTTTTTGTTCAAGTGGACTACTACTGTGTAAATCTATCATACCACTACTCACTCTCATCCTAACATGCTGCTCTTGTCTATTGAATAATCTCAGTGGGTATTCAGACAGCATTGCACTCGCTCCTGTATTCTGTGTGTGTATGTGTGTGTGTGTGTGAATTTGCTTTAAACAAGCATATAATATCCAGCATTTTTTTTTATTTGAAATTTTATTTTACATGGCCATTTTCCACATTCTTTGTGAGCCATAGATTTTAATACCAACAAAATTATGTTTTAAAGGTTACAGATTTGGAAGGTTACAACTGTGTGCATCCACAATATTTTTCAAAAGAGCAATGACAATTCTGTCCTCTTTAATGTTAATCAAACTACCACTCTGTAGTTTTCTCAGCCTGTATTTGAAGGGAGAGAAAGTGCTAATAACATTTCCTTCCCCTAATTATTACTATTAGTCTATATGTGGTAACTAGGGACGTACGCCTGCCCTCGGTACTTATCACAAGAAAAGTCAAGACAGAGAGGAATGGAGGGAAAGTATGCTTGATAGAGGGGAGGGGGTAACTAAGCAGAAAATGAAGAGAAACATAAAAGAATGGGAGCTGAAGGAGGTCAGGCCCATCACAGGCTTAGGATTGCCTTCAAAGATGGCTGGGACAGGTGGCAGCTCGAGACAATCTAACTCTGCAGGGCAGCATCCTCTCAGGAGGAGATAAGGAATCCCTCTGTCCATCCTCCCCCTCCTCGTCTCCCACCATCCCCCTGCTCTCCTCACCTCTCCTCTCCTGCGTGGCGCTCTGTGCTGGAAGCTATTTGATGTGTGTGAAGTGGGATGACTGTCTGGGTATGAGGTACAGGAAGGGTTCTACGTGGAGGTCTCTGTGGTGCTCGCTACTCAGCACTCTCATTAAGGCAGTGGGGTCGGGTTAATCAGCTTTAAAGTTTATACACATACACTTTTGTCTGCCACCCCTGGGTACCACCTGCTTGATAAAGAAGCAACAAAGGTGAACAAGAGATGGCGAGTGCGAGAGACAGGAAGAGAAATGTTCATTCCCTGGCTATCTTAGTTGCGCTTTCTCATTCTCCTAAGGCCTGGTCTCTCAATGAGACCTGCGTCAATGTGGATTATTTGGGAAGTTTTGTTTGTCGGGACAGAATAAATGGATTACAACTCCTGCTTGTTTTTAGGCCATAACTCTCTGGGTGCCGAGAGGGGATACGGGCTTGCGCTGAGGGACTGAGTGAAGTGCAGAATGTGGACATGTAAACAAAGGGGAACAAATGAAAAATGTGAAAAATGAAAATGCAGGGAGCTGTACTGATTTATCTTCTTTTGGAGTAGGTCACAGATTCTGAAAACATCAGCTGTTGAAACTGAAGCTAATTTTATTCACAATGTATTTAGAGTTCTAAAGTCAGCAAGTGGAGCAACTAACATTTTTCAAACAGGAAGAGAAAAGTTAGTGACAAATAAAAAGTTTAAGAGTGAGACAAATGGAGCCAGTTAGGTGCAGGTATTAATATGCCCTGAGGCGCTGACCCATATCTACCCCTGTGACCTGACCATGATTACACGGATTACTTCGATACAGAATTATCTCTCTCCACCTTTTGCTGTCTTGTTTAAAAGAGGCACATGGGGATTATTGTCTTACTGGCCCTTCTTAATTATCCCTCTGTGGAATGTTCAAAAATCAATAGAAGAAACCTGTTCTGTGATTGGCTCTGTTAATGATAAAGCAACAATTTGACCTACTCCTCTTCTCCTGATGCCTCCTTTTACACTGCACTGTAGAAAAGCACAATCAAGATAATTTTTTTTATTGCTAAATTCAACATTTTGTTATGTAATTTCTATATCCATACAGGGTAAAGGAACAGGAATAAAAATAGTAACCTATATTTAGTCTATTTACTATATAATCCTGTAACATTATTTTATCTTATTGTTCGATTTGTTTGTTTGTTTTTTCTAAAATTTGTTTTACATCATAATTTTCCATGATGAAGAATGGACAAAAAAGCATTAGTGATGTGCAGAACTACGTATTTTCAAACTTGACCAGTTGATGGTTTGCCTGAACTAATCCATCTAACCTGATGTCTAAGAGACCATGATCAAATGTGTTTCTTCAGGGCAATTTACAAAAGGTGTGCTCTTGCATTCAAAAACAGAACAGAACCAAATGCTGAAAAATCTCTGGATTATTATTTAGTATACAAGTAGTCAAACTCACAATTTACTAGTTGCTTGGTGGATGAATAGTAGATCAGACGGCCATTGTTATAGGATATGGGATCAGTTGTTCTTTCTTTTCTTTCTTTCTTTCTTTCTTTCTTTCTTTCTTTCTTTCTTTCTTTCTTTCTCATGTATGCTTCAGCACAGGATATATAAATAATATATATATTTTATCATTATTTTATTTTTTATTTAAGTTTGTGGAATCTATTTACATTCAACAGAGTGATGAACAGCAGAGAGGGCCAGAAACATACAGTCCGACTCACAACACTCACTTTAACAACCAAAATATTTATTCACCCTTCTCTCCTTCCCTCCCTCCGTATCTCTGCTTTGTTTTTCTCTGCCTGCACTCTATCACCTTAATTCCAGGCACATTTGGTGCATTTGGATAATTTATACCACTGTAATTAGCCCATTACAGTCACACTAATCTAGAACTGTAATTAAACAGAATGCACAAAAGTCAACAGTAACCCCCGCAGAGCAGTGCTCAACAGCGCTCATGTGTGTTTACATGCACGCAGACGCAGCTGGATCCAGTGCGTGTTTTATAATACACATGCTGGTGTTTTGGTGTCCTCAAGGTACGCTTCTAATTATGAGCTTATCAACTGCTTACAAGAACACACAGGTGTGCATGGGTGTGTTTTTGTGTCTGTGATACTTTTTGTTTCTGGTTCACACACATATACAGTGAAATAAGCACTTGCTTTCCCATTGACAGGTATAACTCATACAAACTCACAGGGTTTAATACTCATCGGCCTTTCAGTCATCAGCTCTGTGCAGGCGAGCATGTTTGAGCAGTGAGATCATGAGTGAGTAAAGTGGCGTAATGAAATCTGGCAGCGAACAAGGCACACACACAACATAGAACTGCACAGAACCATCATATGTTCCACATTACTGATTCACAAAATCACCAGCCTCTCTCCCTTCGCTTATCACACCTCTAATGTATTACGCTATATATATATTCCTTGTACTTATTCAGTGAGGCAGTGACTCGAGTGTTAATGTTAAAAAAGTAAATGGGGTATAAGAGTGTACACCTTTAAAAAAACCCCGCCAAAAAACAAAATATTGTTTTAGTATGAATAATATGAGGCAAGATCTTAGAAATGTGCTCTTTTTATTCATGCTGGTTTCATTTGGTTTTGAAAAGGAAAAAAGAAGAAAAGCAGTAACATTTTTTTCCCCTTAAAGCAACTGTATGCAAGTTTTTTTATATATATAATGTGAGAAGGGCGGATTGCTTTATGGCAGCAACCAATGCTGTTCAGCTGTTCACTGTAATTATGACAGTAATATCTTTTCAACAGTGAATATCACTCAATTAAGTTAAAATAAACAAAACTACATATAGTTGCTTTAAGCCTGAGATCTTAATCATTATTTTAAAAAATATGTATACAAATATTTATATTTAAAGTTTTAATAGGGCTCCAAAAAAAAAAAAAAAAAAGTAATTGAAAGTAATTGGCTCATATAAGAAACAAAATGGTGCCATTTTTTTTTAAAGTGCCACAGAATACATTTTTCTTTCTTTCTTTCTTTCTTTCTTTCTTTCTTTCTTTCTTTCTTTCTTTCTTTCTTTCTTTTCAGTTCAGTTCAGTTATTTGTAAAGCGCTTTTCACGATTCAAATCATTGCAAAGCAGTTTCACAGAAAATGTTATTTTCCTAATTAAATTTAGGAGTAGCTTATCAGTGGTGACTATGTCAAAAAGCATGCGATTAGCTAATGATGTAGCTATTCAAACAGACTGTGAACACTATTAACAGCAATGATTATATTTTGCAGTCAAACTTATACACCTGGGACGTTTTTTTTTTAATTTGAATAAAATGAATACTAAAAGACTTTCAAATCACATGAGCCAATATTTTATTCACAATAGAACATAGATAACATAACAAATGTTTAAACAGAACAGGTTTTTCAAATTTAAAAAATGTCCCAACGTTTCCGGAGTTCGGGTTGTAGCAACGTTTGGTAGTTTTGTATGTTGGTTCAGGGTTGGAATCATCTGAGGTCCTCTGACGGGTTGGTATCATCTCTTCTCAGGTGTTCGGTCATCTCAGATCTTTGTAAGGGTTGGATCCAGACTGAAGCTTTAATTCCTAGTTACCTCAGGATGCCGATCCTGTGGCAGAAACAGAGAAGGAAATAGAGAAAAAATAGTAGCTGCTGTTTCAGTCAAGCAAAAATTATGTGTTCAACCCAAGCAAAAAAAATTAGAATGTGCATTTTAATCAGATATAACTGAAGTACATGGTTATGTGATACATTATATGAATGCTTGGCTAAAGAGGTGTGTCCTTAATCTAGATTTAAGCAGAGAGAGTGTGTCTGATATTACCAAGGGGCAACATGTATATTGAAAATAGCAGAGGGCATAACACAGATCCTTGTGGCACTCCATACTTTTCTGGCATTAATTGAGATGATTGACCATTTAAATAATCAAAGTAATAACGGTCGGACAGGTAGGATCTAAAGCAGGAGTTTCAAACTCAGTTCCTGGAGGGCCACAGCCCTGCAGAGTTTTGTTCTAACCCTGCTCCAACATGCATACTATGCAGTTTTCAATTAAGCCTGAAGGACTTGATTAGTTGGATCAGGCGTGTTTAATTAGGGTTGCATCTAAACTCTGCAGGGTTCCGGCCCTCCAGGAATTGAGTTTGACACCCCTGTTCTAAACCATCTTAAAGCCTTCCCTTGAATGTAGTTTTGGATAGATTTGTAAGTCATGATCTATAGTGTCGAATGCAGCACTAAGATCAAGTAAAACTAGCAATGAGATGCAACCTTGGCCTGATGCAAGTTTAACAAGTGCGGTTTCTTTCTTTTTTTAACACTTCAACATTTCAGTCATACAAATGACTGACCCTTTTGTAAATGTCCTGGGAACTAAGGTTCACTTAAAGTGGGAACTAAACGTATTTTCCACTTGATAACTATATACAGCAGGGGTAGGCAACGTCGGTCCTTGAGTGCCGATGTCCTGCAGAGTTTAGCTCCAACACTGAAAAAAACCTCACCTGCCTGTAGCCCTAGTAATTCTGAAGACCTTGATTAGCTTGTTCAAGTGTGTTTGATTAGGGCTGGAGTTAATGCTGCATTCCAGGCAACCCGTAACCCGTGTTTTTCCAATCTTCTACCCATGAAAGTGCACTGGAACAGCAGTCAAACCCGTGACTTCCCACCCGTGAACTCATACTAGATTGATGTACTCCCAGTTCCACGCTCTGATGTCACATAACCCGCGAAACAACAATGGCAGCCCCTACGGATGCGGTGTTTATGCAAGTGGTACATGGTGAGAAATAGACTTTAGGACAATATAACGTTGCAAACAAATTAATAATAATATAATATTAATAAATAATACACATACAATTATGTATTACAATGTAATGTGTCTGAAACGATAAGTATGTCATGAATGTATATGGCCACATGGAAATGTGGTTTGTTTACATCTAGCTACCACAATTCCTTGCGCTCAGGCAGTTTGGCGTGACTTGCCTGGAATGCTACAAAGTCATGATTCGTAGTTTGAAGTCGTGACTTATGGGCTCAAAAACCTGCCTGGAACGCAGCATAAACTCTGCAGGACAGCGGCACTCCAGGACCAACGTTGCCTACCCCTGATATACAGTCACAAATAATTATTTACTACATAAACTCTGTGCCAATATTACCATAACTATGTCAGCATCACTTGGCCATTGACTGTAGTTAGGGCTTCTCCTCAGTGCATCCTTAAATATTGTCATATGTAAAAAGTAATTTGTTAAGTTTACTTAATTACATTGTGCAAACTCGTTGCCTTAATTCAATTAAGTAATCTTAAATTAATTGAATTAAGTGTAATTTAAGTCTTATTTGCTAATATATTAAAAGTATTCCTTACTTATTTTAAGTCCTATTTACTTAAGACAAATGGTCTGTTTTTCCTGCCAGGATTAAGAGATTTAGAGAAAATTAACTTTGGTTAGTTGTAGAACAACAACAACAACAAAAAAAACACATTAATAATCAATGTCTTTAACATAATTTTCACTCATGCACTTTGTATTATATAAAAAAAACTAACCTCATATGTACGTATTGCTTTGGAATCACCTTTCGTATCTCCTCATATGCATATTAATCCAGCAGGCACAGGTCTGTAATATGATGATGCAGATAAAAACAACTCAGTTAATTCATGAACAACAGCAGATAAAACCATAAATATATACCTAAAGACTGTAAGTACTTACTTTTGTGATGTGATAACATCTCCAAACTGTTGTGCAAAGTTGTCACAAAAATATTTTTTCCTAAAAAAAAGACAAGGATAGCAATTATTAACTCGATTGAAGGAAAACAAAAGCATAGATAAATAAATAAAACATTAAAATGACACAATATATTCCATTAAAGAATAGTCCATGAATTAGAGTCTTTTGAAGCTACAACAATAACACACCACAACAGGTTTTTTTAGGCTGCTGTCACTTTAAGAATACTCTATATACTGATCCACATCTGTATTTTCCTAACTGTTCGCATTCATTTTAGACATAACCGACTGTGTTTATGTGAATACTAAGAAAGATTGGTATTTTACATATCTGTGTGTTTATTTCATTTCATTCAAATGCCAGAAACAGAACACATTTCTTAACTTGAATGCTGACAAGCATCAGCGTGGGCGCACAGAGAACCGTCGCGCAAGTGTCGAGCTCAGTTTTCTTTCCCCGCACTTTTAAAGTATCAATCAAGAACGTCCCATTCTTTAATCTCCATTCATCCATGCTTCATCACTCTATAGGCCTTTTCACACTGAGCGCGAAAAAAAGCCAAACGAATTTCGGACGTGAAGACGCGCTGGAATAAAACAACAGCTTCCTATGGATGCTTCCACATAGACCGCGAACATTTGCGCACTGAAAATGCAAATATTTTTTTTTTTCGTCCAGTCCGACGAATCTCAGTGTCGCAAAGCGCAAAAGGGTGAGGATGGTGGTGCTGTTTCGAAAACCAGTGTAAACAAACAACGAAGTAGAGTATCCTGGATAAGAGAGTGAATGCTGAGTTCTTGTTATCGTTGGTATTTGAGAACAGATTTATTTTCACATGTCCTTCATACAGAATAACATTTCTAATAATTATCTACTGAATCATGTGATTTATTCCGCGTACGAGAGTGTTAGTCAGAGCTAACTGACTAACTCTCTAGACTAACTAACTCAGAGTTAGTTCACTCTCTAGATCTTCTTTATTAAAAAAATCGAGTGAAACATTTTTCTACACATGAAATATGAAAGCAAATACATGATTAAGACGATATATATTTTCTGTATGTGTTCAGCTCATTTTATTTTTTATAGCAATAAAGGATGTTTATGACTAATATTAGCAGTGTAGCGTTATTAAACATACAAAGAGTGCGTGTGTCTGCTTATTATTATAGAATCAAAATCAACTATAAATCACAATCGGAAGTCATTACAAGCACTCCATGATGGTTTAAAGTGGGTAAGCAAATACATTAATAATTAAATAAATTTTCAAGTGTAACTTGATGCTAATTGTACTTCTAATTATATTTTAGGATGTAGCCTATTCTTGTAAGCATTATAGATAGTTTGTGTTTCTGGTGTAGAACCAAACATTGTTTATCTTAATTTAGATGTTAAATCCACATACGATATCTGAGGAAAAATACATCGTTGGTCGGCCCCCTAGTGTGCAGGCGTGAATTAGCAGAAGGCGAACATTCATTTCTCGCTTTTTCGCATCGCGCTCAGTGTGGAAAGGCCTTAACGCAGGGATGGGCAAACTTTTTGACTCGAGGGCCACATCAAATTTTCCACATTAAGTGAGGGGCCGCATAATATGTTTATTGACACTCACTTACTACTGTACTATGTATACTTGTGCATACATGGCAGTTAATTTCTTGTACCATCTCTACCTATATTTATGAGCACTTTACGACACACAGATAAGTTGCATCAGTGTGCAAATCAATTAATGTATAAGACATATTTTATAATTTCATTCAGAAATAATGTAAAATAAACTAAACGTTTACAAACATTAGAAACATGTTTTTATATTCCCTACACTCCACAAAATGTCCTGTAAATTTAGCAGTGTTCAGAATAGAAAAAAAAGAACGAAAACATAAGTAAAAAACAAACACAAATTATAGTGGCATTCACTATAAACATATATTATAAATGCCCAGACTTAAATATTTAAAGCGAAACTGAAACTAGCGGAGTGTTTGCTGGAATATGCACAATATAAACTCACTTGCCTTTTCTCATTCATCACCAATCCTAATGTGCGCGTTTTGCGCTTGACCTTGATTGCTTTATATAAGTCACCTTGGAAATCGCAGCACGTTTCAGATGAAAAGACGCGATTTGTAATCCAGAAAAAAAACAGTACTATATCCATTTTCATAAAAATGTGTGTAGGAAACAGAAGAAGAAATCATATATTTGCAAGACAAAATGACAAATTATTTCCATGTTTTCCCCCAAATGGCAGCACCCGTGAGCAGGAGGATAACACTGGCATTTGTTCTGATACTGGATAGTCTTTTAAGCATTTTTAAAACAGTTCCAATACAAGGCATTTTTCAAAACAAATTAACACTTTCACATTTTCAAAACATGTAACTTATTTACTATTGTACCAGTTTTGTAGTGTATATAGCTATTTTGACTTTTTATTTTGTATTTGCTGTGCGGCTTGAACGCGGCGTCCGTCAAAAATAGACTAGGCGCTTATCTAAGTAAGTAATTTTATTTGTCACATACATAATCATACAGAGTATAACCAGCATTGAAATGTAGGTATTATAGAAGAGATACAGCTTGACATGAGGAGAGGGGAAAAAAAAAATAAATAAAAAAATTCACAGACTATATTCTTATGAGAGTACAGTGTGAGAACAGAAAAAACACCCCAGCAACAAAAAGCACATAGTCAATCAACAACAAAGTCACACGACCGCAACAGGGGAGTAATCCAGTTTCCGGCAAGTAGCCATCCGGTCCTGCAGCCATTCTCGGCGCCGGTCGGACCCGCTTGTCAGGGTGGCGGAACAAAGCGGCGAAGGCGAGGGATAGGGGCTAGGAGGTGAATGCATATCTGTGTATGTGCTTATGTGTGTGAGTATCTGCCTGTGGAGCCGCCACGCTGGCATACAAGTCAAGTTGTCTCAGTCCGCAGAATGTGATAGCGACACAGCACATTGCTATGGAGACAACCTTGATCAGGACCCAGACAGAGTCAACAAGCCGCAGGTGTCTGTAGAAGGGGGTAAGGAATGTGAGAGCGTCACGCTACAGCGCTCTTCCCGGGTGGTTTCCCAGCACGCCTTGTTCGAGGTCGTGCTGTTTTGAGAAAGCTGAAAGAAGATAAGATTGTTTAGTCTTGGTGTGAGTAGCCGTATTCCAATTTTCACGGCACCTCTCATTGTCCATTCTGGTCTCCAAATCCATCAATTTTTCTTTTCAAATCCGAAAGCTTCTCTGTGATGGCATCCATATTGCAGTTAATAGTCTCAGTCTCAGAGCTGACCGCTCTGCCCAATGCTTCAATCATAACGGGCAGCCTAGTGAGGCTTTTGACAGCTGTACCCGTTTCCTGAATTTTATGATAACCCAGGGTAAAGCCTAATCCAATCAGCAGAAGACCTGTTATCATGGTTCCGAATAGGTAGATATCTTCAATGTCCTCCACGGAAAGAGCCGCCAGACACACGACCCACCACCTTTCCCATGCGTCCATCGTATATCCAGCTGCGAATGTACCGCTGGGACAATCAGGTTCACCCGAACCTAAACTTCTCGTCGAGAAAATTGTGTCAATTGCATTGAGACCAGTTGATCAAATCCATGATTTTTCAGTTTGGAGAGCAGTGCAGAGAGAGTCTGTCAGGTATTAGACAATAGACGAGACGTCTTTTTTTGAAAGATCTTTAGTGAAGCCGTGCGCGGAGAGCCGCTTCTGAAACGTGCCGCGGATCGACTGGAGCGGGCGCGATCAGCTCCGGTGGCCGTGTCGGAGCGGCAGGATGGTGTAAATCAGGGGTTATATACTGCACTACAGGCTACAGCGCCATCTATTGGATTTTACTGATATTGCATATTGGAACAACTGCCTCACGGACTGGATGAAAATGCCCGTAGTTTGCCCACCTCTGCAGATTCTTTTCATTTTTTTTTTAAATCCCTCGCGGACCGCCACAGGAGTGATAGTGGGCTGCAGATGGCCCGTGGGCTGTAGTTTGGACACCCCTGCCTTAACGTGCCAGTAATTCAAACACTGAACACTGGACGGATATATTTACCAGGCGCGACATAGACGACAATTATAGGTTACTTTCACTAAAACACAGCTGAAAAAAAAATCTATAACCTATGACTCTGACTATTCAAACCAGATGTGACAAGATGTTTCTGATCTACATTTAACATTATTAATCTGTAGGCTAAGAACATTTAAAAAGAATCATGTAATTATAATTGGGAAAATTGTTGTTAGATGGCTGGGATAGAATTTAAACTTTGAAACTGCTAGTTATTTTTCTTTTCTGCTCAAGATGAGAACATTTTGATTATTGTAGCTACAAGTTTTAGTAGAAAATGCTTTTAAGTAAAATATTAAAATATTATAGTATAGATTTTAGGAGGAAAACCCTGAACAGTATTTTTTTTCTGTCACATGGCCTCTCATGTATCTAAATGCATAAATACAATACATGTAAACATTTACTTTTTTTATTATTTATTTATTTTATTTATTTTGTCCGGACCTCTGCTTGGAAGAAAATCTAGAGGCCGCACCTCTTGGACTTTAATTGAATACCCCTGACTTATATCATAAAGAAAAATGTCTCAGGTTATGCATGTAACTATGGTTCCCCGAAGGGAACGAGATGCTGCGTCGAAGCGCTATGGGAACGTGTTCAGCGTGACTGCGCTCTGAATCACATGTGTAATCTGTCCAATGGATGGGCGAGACGTCACGGGCGGGTGACGTAATCAGCCAGGAAGCATAAAAGCACGTGCGGTGGAACCGGCGTCAGCTTCAGGAAATGAAGCAACCGCTCGCAGGGATGCCGGAAGTATGGCCCCGAGACGCAGCGTCTCGTTCCCTTCGGGGAACCATGGTTACATGCGTAACCTGAGACGTTCCCCTTCAGGAGCTCGAGCTGCGTCGAATCGCTATGGGAACGAGATACCTCCAGACTTCCAAGTCCCTGCCCTGTGTGCATCCCTCAGGAGTACAGCGAGGGCGAGAGAAAAAGGGCCACGAGTGGCTAAAGTGTGCGGGGCTTGCGTCCCAAAGGCCAACTTCTGAGAGTGAGTCTTGATCCCCAAGAAGGGGAGAGCAGAGGACTCGAGGCTATGGAATAGCATCCTGATCCACCACATAGCATAAGCTCTCTGGCCGGAGGCCTCAGCCTCTGGAGGAAACATGTACTAGGGGGTGTCTACCCACTGAGAGGCCACCGAGAAGGGCCAGATAGCCGCCATGTAGACACTCAGGGTAGAGTGGGTCAACCCTGAGAAGGAACAGGCTTGCACAAACTCCAGAACTGTACCAATCGGGCAGTTAGCTGGGTCGAGCTGGCAACCTCCACACCATGAAGTCAAGAGCTTCCACTTCAAGGCGTACAGTTTCTTCGTAGAGGGAGCTCTGGATTAGAGGATGGTCTCAGCAACCTCGGTTGAGAGACCGGAAGCTAAGAGCTGTGCTTCTTCAGAGGCCATACCCACAGCTTCCACAACTCCAGGCAAGGGTGGACGATAGTGCCCCATGCCTGTGAGAGGAGATCTCTCTTGACGACAATCTCCCTTGGAGTGCCGTCGAGGAGAGAAATCAGGTCCGAGAACCATACTTGGCCCGGCCAGAATGGCGCTACCAGTAGTAGACTGACCTCATCCCGGCGCACTCTCACCAGAACTCCCGGGAGCAGAGCGATAGGGGGAAAAGCGTACAGATGAAGCCTCGCCCAAGTCTGCACCATAGCATTCAGTCCCAGAGGAGCTGGAGGAGTCAGAGAGAACCAGAGGGGACATTGAGCTGACTCTATAGTCGCAAACAGGTCCACCTGTGCCTGGCCAAACACTCTCCATATCTGCTTCACCACCTCGGCCCCTGTCTCGACAGAACGTCTGCTCCCACATTGAGATGCCCAGGAATGTGCACTGCTCTTAATGAGAGGAGTTTGCCCTGGGACCACACAAGGATCTGGTGCGCCAGCTTGTACAAGGGTCGCGACCGCAGACCTCCCTGGTGATTTATGTATGTGCTGTCGGTGCGCACCAACATGTGGTGGTCTCTTAGGTCTGGGAGGAAGTGTTTGAGTGCTCGAAACACAGCCAGCATCTCCAGCCAATTGATATGCCATGTCAGATGGCGGCCACTCCACAGACCGCGGGCAGGGTGGCCACTCATGACCGTTCCCTAACCGGTGAGGGACGCGTCTGTTGCTAGTGTTACACGGCGACAAGGAGCTCCCAGCACCGGGCCCTGGGACAAGAACCAAGGTTTCCTCCACATGTCTAAGGCACGTATGCATCGTTTCGTGACCTTGAAAGTGCGGAGTGGGTTTCCCCACGGGGAGAACCCTTTGGTCTTGAGCCACCACTGTAGGGGTCTCATGTACAGCAGGCCAAAAGGCATCACGTTGGACGCAGCTGCCCTCAGACACAGCAGTCTCTGAAACTGCTTGACAGTGAGTGACTGGCCTTCTTTCACTCTCTTGACTGCTGTGAGGATCGACACGATCCGAGCAGGGGACATGCGTGCCTGGTGACACATTTGGCAGTAGTTTCCACGCAGCCAAATAGTCTACTAAGGGAACCAGTCTCTCGAGACCGGCCTCTGGTGTACCCAGAGCGGCTAGCTCAGTGTTCTGGAACGGCACACCGGCAGGAGACGGCTGAACTAGCTGCTCTAGAGACCCCCGAAGGGGTGGCGAACATCTACATTTCCGGGCGGAAAAAACTGAGATGTGTGCTCGCTGGAGATCGCTGCGCCCTGGAACACTGTACATGGCAGGGTTGGCAGGCCGATCTCCTGGGGGCACTGAGGAGAGACGGGCACCATGTACCGCGGTGTACGCCGCTCTTCCCCAGAGGGGCCGGCCCTCCGAAGTCCTGGGCCATGGGCAGTAGGATGTTATAGCCGAAGACTATCCAGCGAGAATGACGGTCCGCAGATCCGCCTTCTGCTAGAAGCCTTCGGCCCGGGAGCACCACTCTGACTCCAATATTACAGGGAGAACGAGAAGTGACACTCCCTAAATGAGGAGCTGGAACACGGTTGGGTGACCACCTCAACCTCCTCAGAGAAAGAGAGGTAAAGCATCATGCTCTCACTCGAGAAATGTCCCAAGAGGCTCCTACACATATGCATACATATACCGTATATATATATATATATATATATATATATACCGTATATATATATATACCGTATATATATATATATATATATATATATATATATATATATATATATATATATATATATATATACCGTATATATATATATACACATACACACACATCTAACTTCTCCTGGTTAGATGAAATACATAATTTAATTCCTCAAAATTAAATGAAGAAAGACAACCAGACAAGTAAACACGGTCTGATATGAAAGGATTCATAATAAGACGCGGCAACGCGTGCTGCAACATGGAGCTCTCACTCAAAGAGAGAAGAACCGCACCACGGGCTTCCAACACTGAGCGAGAGCGCTAGATCTGGGGAATGCAGGTGGAGATAGGGCGAACCCGTCTCCAACCCGTCCGCCATATCCATGTTGCGATCCTCGTGATCTCACTCACCGCCGTGCCTCAGCAGTGGTGGACCGGAACTGCGAGATCGTACAGCGGGGAGAAGCACAATCAGCCACTTCTCTTTAGAGCTAACAGCGCAAACTCCATTCTAGCATTTCTACGCTGCTATAATGATGTTGTCATTCATAGTATGCTTGTGCAAACACTGCAGCTTTACAAGCTCATCGACGTCCTTCACGTCCACCTCCTCGAGCGCTCTCTCTTGGGGGAAGAAACCACGGGGCGTGCTTCCGATCCCAGAGAGCTAACTCTCCTTGCTGTGCTCTCAAGCAGACCACACACGGACTGTGTGTGTATCCCCAGCAGTGATATGCGATCTGCTCTCGCCCAAGTGTTTAGTTTTCTCTGCACTTTTAGACATTCTGGAGCTTATTTCAAGTGATTGTGTAGGGACAGACAACACTAAATAAGGCTCACAACACAGATCGACAGACACACACAGAGTAGCGGTTGCTGAATGACAAAAAGCTGACGCTGGTTCCACCGCACGTGCTTTTATGCTACCTGGCCGATTACGTCACCTGCCCGTGACGTCTTGCCCATCCATTGGACAGATTGCGGTCACCCTGAAGACGTTCCCATAGCGCTTCGATGCAGCTCGAGTTCCTGAAGGGGAACTTTATTTGTATGGTTTTGTAATATCTGTGTCACAGGCTATTTCCTTATGTGTCATGGTAGATCATACTCTTTTTATAGAATTTGATAACAGAAAAACTGTTTTGAACATGATAATGGATTAAAACAAGTAATGGGCTGGATGTTTATTAACCTTACATCTTAACACCTCTTCTTTTTTTTTTTACAAAGCAGATCATAAGATCATATATTTTGTCTATAGCCTATAAAACAGCTTAATAAATAGGAAGATTTCAATACATGAGGATTGAACATCAATCACGTCAAAGACTTCAGACTTGACTCAGACTCCAAGTTAAAGACTTGTGAACATCTTTGGGTCACACGATCTCAAGATTATAGACAGGGTATACGGAAGCAACAAATCGGTTAAGTATCGAGGAGCCAGGTTATTGGGGGCGTTGTAACCAAATAATAACATTTTAAAATCAATCCTATACTTGACAGGAAGTCAGTGTAAAACAGGAGTAATATGTTAATATTTTCGCTTCCCTTCAAGCAGTCTAGCGGCTGCATTCTGAATTAACTGAAGATGAGAAATTAAAGTCAAGTCAAGTCAATATTATTTGTATAGCGCTTTTAACAATGCAAATTGTGTCAAAGCAGCTTTACATCGGCTTGATATAAAGCTTTGGGGGAAGTCGTGGCCTAATGGTTAGAGAGTCGGACTAGTAATCGAAAGGTTGCGAGTTCGAGCCCCCGGCCGGCAGGAATTGTAGGTGGGGGGAGGGAATGTCCAGCGCTCTCTCCACCCTCAATACCACGACTGAGGTGCCCTTGAGCAAGGCACCGAACCCCCAATTGCTCCCCGGGCGCTGCAGCATGGCTGCCCACTGCTCCGGGTGTGTGTTCACGGTGTGTGTGTGTGTGTGGATTTGTTCACTACTCACTGCTGTGTGTGTGCACTTGGATGGGTTAAACGCAGAGCACCAATTTCGAGTATGGGTCACCATACTTGACAATACGTCACGACTTTACTTTGACTTTACTTTACTTAGTTTTACTGTATTTAGACGGGGAAATAGTTTGTCGAAATAGTCATTCTCCTCTGGCCAGACAAAATCAGTAGTTTAAATCTAGGCTAAAGCAGAGTCAGATTGTGCAAAGGACTCATCTGGTCCCTGTGGTCTTGTCCCAATGGCCGTCTTGGAGACAGGGTCTTCACTGGGGATCAGTCTCTGGAGCTCATCTAGGTGTCCTGGCTGTAGAGGTCATCCATCTGATCTGGATACAGTCTGGATCCGAGTGGCTGCTGTGTCCATTTGATCTGGATAAAGTCTGGATCTGGGTGGCTACGGTGACCTCAGAATAAGAAAGAAACAGACTAATATTAGCGTAGATGCCATTCTTCTAACGATGTAACAAGTACATTGGGTGTTTTGTGAAGTGTTCCTGGTTCCGGTTGACCTAATTGATGCAGCTAACAATCCTTTAACGGATTTGAATTATAGAAATGTGATAGTGTATTATATGTAAGCCAGGTTAAAGAGATAAGTCTTTAATCTAGATTTAAACTGACAGAGTATGTCTGCTTCCTGAACAGAAATTAAAGACTGAGAAATACCAGAATACAAAGAGTTACAATAATCAAGCCGAGATGTTATAGACTTTAAACTGGAGTCAAATAAAATGCCTAAGTTCCTGGCACACTGTGTATGGAGTGAGGAAACCAAGATCAAAATGAATAAAAGCAACATTTTCCCTAGGACCAAATAAAATGAATTTCTGATTTGTTTTCGTTCAGCTGTAAAAAAAAAAAAAAATGCTTAAAAGCCATAGTTTAAGTTTGTTTAGGCAATCTAACAATGGTTGAAGAGAATACTTATTATTATGCTGTAGGGGAAGATACAGCTGGGTATCATCAGTATATAAATGAAAGGATTTTTTTTTTTTTGGAGGCCAAGGGGAGCAAATACATTGAAAACAACACAGGCGCAAGGATAGAACCTTTCGGAACACCACAACCAAGAGGAATGTCAGTAGAAACGCAGTGCCCTATTTGAACAGTAAAACACCTATTTGACAAATAAGAATGAAACCACTGTAAAACCATAGCACAAAGTCCTACACATGACTCCAGGCGTGACAGAAGAATGTTGAGATCGACTAAGTCAAATGAAGCGCTTAAATCGTTTCCCTGAATCTGTCGTGAGAAATATGTCATTAAAGACTCTTAACAGAGCCGATTCAGTGCTTTGTAGAGCTTTAAAACCTGATTGAAAGACTTCATTAATAGCGTTTTCTGACAAGAAAGACTGTAGTTAAGCCAGTTTAACTTTCTCCATAATCTCTAAAATAAAAGGAAGATTTGCAGTGGGCCAAAAATTGGAAAGAGATGTAGGATCTTTAGTTACTTGAGTTCTTTTTTATCATGTAGGTTAAAAGGTTAAAAATACGAATGCAATATAGCGCATATTTTTTTAGCAAAATGCTTCTTTTTATAGTTATTTTTTCTAGCTGACAAATGATCTTATGGACACCAAATGGTTATTCTGAGGTAAATGTATTGTTACGTGGCATTGTTTACAAGTTTACATGTTTTCCGCAGTTTGAAACAATGAATGAGCAATTACAGGAGACATTTCAGTAAGATGTACTGTAGGCTATCTTAAAACATAGGCCCACATCTTGATTTCTTTAAGAAGTCAGAAAGAGATTTATTGCCAAGTATGTTTGCGCATACAAGGAATTTGTTTGTAGTGTCACAAGCTTCCAGTACACAAAAGCCCTATTCGGACAGGACTAGTTTTCTAAACTACGTTTGAGTTTCGATTCTTATCACCTGACGTCTGCGATTTTCATGTACCAATTCGGACGGGACTAACATCTCCGTGTTTGTTAGAGAGGTGGGGGGGTCTGTTTTGGACATCTGGGCGTTTCAGAGATCACATGCTCTGTATGCATGCATTGCGTATCATTCTGATTGATTACCATAATCACACAAATACTATGGTGAAGCTAAATGGCTAGTATAGCAAAACCATGTTAATGTGTGGTTACATTACTTTAGTTATTTATTTGTAGTAAACCCATGTTTAATTTTCATAAAGGTACATATGTAATTAACACATTATGTAATTGAGTGCAGAAATGAACGCAAATAATTTTACCTGATGCTGATATTACAATTGCCAGTCTTAACAGTTAACGTGCTCTGGCTCTTGATTTTATTATTATTTTAATAAAAAAAAAATTTCCTTTGCAGGGAGGCAAATATATAAAATGTGCACCCGGTAAGAGCTTCTATGGTAATTCACATTGGCCAAAACACACAAGTAAACACGCTGTGAAAAAAAAATTCACCGGCAATCACAGACATCGCATTCGGACGGGATTAGTTTTCTCAGAGGATCACTGAGTTTGCTGGAAAACAGTAGGTAATTTGCTCTGGAATTATTACAGAGGTTGTCTGAGAAAAATACAGACATAGCAGATTCGTACGGGATTAAAATCACCAAGTACATCTGTGAAACACAAATTTCTCTAACGACTCCCTGTAAAACTAGTCTCGTCCGAATAGGGCTAAAGACAACAACACACATACCCCCTTTCCACCAGCTGGAACCAGGTGCTAGTTCAGAGCCAATGCTATTGCCAGTTCTTAGTTGGTTCGACTGGCGAGCCCTTTAAGAACCGGTTACTTTTCCACAGGCTAGAGAGCCAATACAGAGCCAGGTCTTACGTCACAATACGTTTCATGTTTCGGTTCACGGGAGCGGCACAACAGGCTTGTTCGAGGTGCATCAGCGCCACATAGACCGATCGATCGGCACACAACACACTAAAGCACCGCGAGAGCGAGCCAAAAGCATCAAGAGCAGTCTTTCCAGTCGCTCCCGCAGCACCCCGATGCCTCGCACCGACCGGTCCGCACAGCGCCGATCCATCCCGAACAAGCCTAAAAAAACTATCAGCAATGGCGGACGTTGCGTTGCTATTGATGTTCATGGCTTTGCGAACCTACATCGGCATCCAAACACGGCGAATCAAATGTGTTCGCATTTAGCTGCTATTTCAAATATGGCGGTCCAAGTTTCTGTTCGTCTTCCCAGACAGCAAGCAGTGTCGGCCCAGATCCGGCCCACATCTGGCCCGCATGGATTTCACACAGGCCAGATCTGGGCCAAAACTATGTTGCTGTCTGGGTTGTTGGTCACGGTAACCCCGCCCCCAGCCCCTGACACAAACGTTTCTTCCTTCTAGCCCAGCAATGTTTTGGTGCTACTTACGAACCGCTTTTCCTGGTTCGGAGCTGGTGCTTTGGGTGTCGAAAAACAAAGAACCGGTTTGAAACTAGGCTCTGGCTCCGAACCAGCACTGGAACTGCCTTGGTGGAAAAGGGGTCACAGATTAAAAATACACAAATAAACAATAATAGAAAAAATTATAATTTTAAAATAAAGTAAATTGTATGCACAGGTGTGCTATAGAAAAAATAGAATATGAATAAAATAGAATGTGATGTAGGGATGTACTAGGATTTAGGGTGGTAACAAATAAATACAAGGCTTTTGCACATATTTTTATTGTACAATGGGGGGAACATTTAACTGTTACTGAGGAAGATTGCCTAGGGGAAATAAACCGTTCTTGCGCTTGTCTGTCCTGGTATTTGGTGCTCTGTAGCGCTGGCCAGATGGCAAAAGTTCAAAAAGGAGATGGCTTGGATGTGAGGAATCCAGAGTGATTTTCTGAGCCCTTTTCCTCACTCTGGATGTATACAGTTCTTGAAGGGTGAGCAGGGGAGTACCAATAATCCTTTCAGCAGTCCGACCCGTCCTCTGTAGTCTTCTGATGTCTGATTTTGTAGCTGAGCCAAATCAGACAGTTATTGAAGTGCACAGAACAGACTCAATGACTGCCGAGTACAACTGAGTGAGCAGCTCCTGTGGCAGGTTGAGAGTCTCGTCGTAAAACAGTCTTCCCTTGTTGATAAAATCATTGAATTACGAGTTAAGCGGTCAGGAGGTCCCGTGAGAGTCTGTGCTGAAGCATTTCCAGCTACAACATTCTTTGTACTGTTCGTGGTTGAATTATGTTTAAATGATAAAAAACCACAGTGAAGTCCTTTTCTGGAATACATCCAGATGTTTCCCTAAAATTTCTCCTGGTTTTTAGAGGTCTCCTGAGATAAGGAGATTTAGGGCAGGAAATCGGCCAGCCAGTTAAATGCAGATCGATAATGTATTAACTTTTTCTACGACTTGCAGATGCTGGGGGGGGAAGGCTCCTTGGAATATGCTGAGTTGCAATTATTTTGTGTGTGTCCTTCTCCACAAGGCATTACAGTGGTGACTGCATCCATTTCAGATGTATAATAACTGTTTTTACCAAATACTTTTATAGTAGCTTTATAGTAGCTTAAAAGTATTTAAAGTGAAACAGATTGTTGTAGATTAATCGTGTGGGCCCTGTGTGGGCCTAGTGAGGGCTTCCTGGGGGCTAATTGAGGGCTGCCCGTGCAGGGCCAGTGCTAAGAGTCCAATGTTTTGCCAATGAACAAATTCTCAGGGGCCCTGCACTGGCAGCCCTCTGGGGATCCTTAAGTTAGGCTTGTTAAGCAAACAAGGCTTGTTTGCAGGGGAAGAGCTGTGGGTTGAGGACGCAACTCTGAGGGGTGCCAGTGCTGGTCGTGTGGCTGTTTGGCATGAATTTCCCCAGTCTCACTAGCGGTTGCCTATCTGTCAGAAAGCTGGTGATCCACTGACAGATATAGCTAGGAACAGAGAGCTGGGTTAGTTTGGTCTGGAGGAGTGTTGAGATGATGGTGTTGAAGGCCGAACTGAAGTCCATGAACGGGATCCTCACACAATTCCCTGATTTATCCAGATGCTGTAAGATGAAGTGCAGTCCCATGTTGACTGCATCATCCATGAATCTGGGCTAACCGTAAGCCTAAATTGATCGTAGCACTCCAATGGTTTCAATGGGTCCAAGATATACTTAAGCTTACGATGCTTTTGGGAAACGCAGCCCTGTTTGCTTGGTAAGCAAACTGCAGGGGGCCCAGTAAGGGTCCAGTAATGTTCTTCAGATAAGCCAACACCAGTCTTTCAAATGACTTCATGACCACAGACGTTAAAGCAACAGGTCTGTAATCATGAAGTCCTGTTATCTTAGGTTTCTTTGGAATGGGGATGATGGTGGAGCATTTGAAGCAGGCAGGGACTTCACACTCACATTTATTTACTCATGTTTATTTCGTACTATAGTAAAGAGAAAGATTTGATGGGTATATGTACCAATTGAACTGAGGCGCTAAAGCGATCGCTCATGCCACGTTAAAGTGCGCCAAAATGTTATTTATTGTTTAAATTTAGTAATGAATTTGACAGAATTTTAAAGCTGATACTTTGTTTATTAAACGTTAACAGAGCTCAAAGCTTATTTCCGATTATTGGATGGCAAGTGAGCTACAATATTTAGTTCATGCATTAACAGAATTGTATTGATTATAAAAACGAGAATTGTTAATGATATTGTTAATGTCCACACAGCTCACAACATTCCTGTTTTAGTTTGTTTAAGTTGTGCATGAAATAAACACTGCTTTTCTGCACTTTTATTGTGCACGTCTCCGTCATTATCAGTCTCTCACGCTGCACAACTGGAGCTGCTTTTTGTAGGTGTGCCGTCAACGCTGATGTTCGGCAGAGATGAGGACTGTTTGAATTTTTTTTTTTAAAGTTTAATGCGTGTCATCTCAGTTTATTACATCAACATGACAAATGATGTCATTGCAAAACAATCAGAAAAAAAGACATCACATGTACATTTTTAAGTCATAACATGAGCATATGGTGAGCTCAGCAAAAATATCACTTGCAAATTCACTCGTAGTCAGCGGTGGCCGGCGGCAGGCTTGGGAGAGCCACGGAGGACAGCGGGCTGGTTCTGGCTCGGGCCCGGACACTCCCCAGACACCGGAAAACTCCTTCCCTCCAACTTAGTTCAGTGGTGTCTGGGAGGTCCACGGGGCGATAATAGTTGGGAAAACTAGATAATTAATGAAACACGGCTGGGGACAAATAAACTAATAATGAACAGGAACAACCACATAAGGACATGGAAGCACAAGACACGGGGACAAAAGTCTGACAACTACAAGGTCTAAGGTCTATTTCCAAAAATGTCATAATTTTAATTAAGCTTAATTATGACATCAGGGCAGTTGTATCACCCTGAAATTTTGAGTTCATTTTTTTCTTAAATACTTTTTTTATTTTTTTTGCATTTTTAATGTGTGTGCGTTTTTTTTTTTTTGTAAGGAATGCTATTGTAAGGAGATGATTGGAGGATGGTCAATGATGTTATCCTGTTAATCAGTGAAAGTTCTTCTTGGCTTCACTTATGACTTTTTAAGTGACAGACGAACAGAAGCAGTTATTGTTCTCAAAATCTGATCTGTTGGTCACAATACAATTACCTCTTGATCAGGGGGTTAACATAGCATTACTCCAATCCCCCAAAGAGCATATGTAATGAAACTTCAAGAGAGAGGATGAGAGAAGGAAAGAAAATAGTAAGTCTTTATAAAATGATTATGGGAGTGATTTTAGTAAATGCTTCAGGCCCTATCATCATCCTAAAATAATAAGCTGTAATTGTGATCGTTTTCACACTCTCTTTTCTGTTCAATGAATGTTTGTGTTCCTTCAGAAACTAATGAGTCTGGTCAAAGTTTGCCTTTAATCATCTCTTTCATTAAAACCTTTTATAATCGCGTCTTAATGAATGCAGCGTGAAATAATGACAGGAAAAAATTGCCCTCTGCATTATGCATGGCTACAAAAAGTGGTAGTTCAAAAGCAAGGGTGTCGGAAATGGTAGACTGAAATTTACAGCATGTATTTAAAATAGTTTAAATTAAACCAGTAAATTCAGGAAAGAGAGCTACTTAGTTCCCATTTTCAATGATTGCAGGATGTGTTGCAGAAGTTTACTATCTTTCTAGGAACAGTTTTCCTGTCTTGTGTCATCATAGTCAACACTCAAATAAAAAAAATAGCATGCAAACATGTTTTTTTTTTAATTACCTTCTAAATTATACAGTTTCTAATTGTTGAAAAATAATAATTTACAGAGTGGCTCTCATAACTTGTTTCATAAAATATTTATTTAAACATTAAATAATTAAGACATCACTAACAGGCCAAATAAAATATAATGAAGTATATAGTCTAATATTTCACAAAATGCTCCTCACTAGGCAAAAATTTTCTCGTGATCTCGACATAACGAAAGTTGTTTTGTCGTTATCACGACTTAATTTTCTCTGTGTATTCGGCATGAGAAAATGCTATAGAAGCAGCATCATCGCAGCATCATGGATGATCGTATTCGCTTTTACTTTGATCAGGGACTCACTCAAACTGAAATAATAAAAATAAAAATATGGTATAAGTACCATCCCAAATATTGAAGGTATTGTGTGTGTGACCGACTACATTGATCCATGATAGAATACTTTTCATGCATATTCATACTTGGCCATTTTAGCTCTGTGTTTGTCAGTGATTGACGACTTACACATAAGTGTTCGACACTTCAAAAGGAGGCTGTCGGGTCTGCAACTTTATCGTCGAAGACAATATAGCGACCCTGATTTTCTCACGATAGCTACAATTATGTCGTGAGAAAACGGTTTTTAGGTTGAGATCAACAACTTTCGTTATGTCCAGATAACCACAAAACAACTTTCGTTATGTCGAGATCACGAGAAAATTAAGTCGTGATAACGACAAAACAACTTTCGTTATGTCGAGATCACAAGAAAATTAAGTCATGATAACGACAAAACAACTTTCGTTATGTCGTGATCAAAAATTATAATAATGCATGGCCGCTTAGAACTTCCGTAAAAAACTGACAATGTGGTGAAAGAAACATATCACTTTATTGCCTTGCTGCAATATCTATCAAGACTCCATAATAGGAATATTTTATTGCTCAGTGGTTGCTCTAACACTCTCACATTTGTCTCCTCTAAATTTCAGAAGTGATCAATAACTTTTCAAAGTGTGCACCAAGTCAAATGCCTCAATATGAGAGCAAACATTTCTACCATATAATATTAACAAATTAGTCAATTAATAATCAAGACTGAGTCATAAACCATTTATGTGCCTTTCAGCAAATAAAGCTCCAGTGTTACATTTTCTGTAAATCAGTTTTGATTAAGGCATTGTCACATTACGGGGAAGCAGGGAGATAAACTCAATAGTCTTTAATAAACGAAAACACGGGATAATCCAACAAGAAAGCTTGAACATGAACCAAGGAAACACAGGGAAAGTAACAAGTAGAGCACTCTCAGGGCCAAACTCAGAAACCGGAGCCCTCTGTGGGCCAAACTCAGAAACAGGAGCCCTCCGTGGGCTAAACTCAGAAAGAGGAGCCCTCCCTGGGCTAAACTCAGGACCAGGAGCCCTCTGTGGGCTATCCACAGGAACAGGAGCCTTATCAGGGCTAGGCTCGGAATCTGAGGCCCTCTGTAGGCTGGACATGAGATCAGGGGTTGGAGCCTGCACTGGAGTCTTGGTCAGGACACTGGAGCGAACTTTGGAGCTGAAGTGAGCCGCAGCCGGCAGGCTTGACATCGGAGCGGCCGGCGGGCTAGACTTCAGAATGGCCGGAGGGCTTGAGGGAGCCATAGCTGGCGGGCTTGACATCGGAACGGCCGGAGACCTGAGCGAGCGGCAGCCCACGAACTTGACTTCGGAGCGGCCGGTAAACTTGACTGATGAGCGGCCGGCGGGCTTGACAGGTGAACGGCCGGCAGACTTGACTGACGGGTGGCCAGCGGACTCACGGCAAAACCTACCATGCTTACTTTCAGCGGGCTAGGGCGAAATGACGAGCGAACCACGTCGCTCCATGCCACGGGGGAAAACCAAGCAGGGAAACAAAAAACGTACAAAAAAAAAATTACAAAACCCGGAAAACAAAACGGGGAGAATGGGCGCCGCTTACTGTTTGGGTCGGGTCTTCTGTTACGTAACGGGGAAGCAGGGAGAACGCAGGAGACGAGGAGTACACTGAATAGTGTTTAATAAATGAAAACACAGGGGATAATTCAATAAGAAAGCTTGAACATGAACCAAAGAAACACAGGAAAGTAACGAGTAGACCCGACAAACAAAACTGAACAGACAGGAACTTAAGTACACAGGATGATTAGGAAAACAGGTGCAGGGGATTAATCAATTAACTAAACAAGAACAGGAGCAACCAAATAAGGAAACAGGAACACAGGGAAAACAAAACCAAAATAGACCAAAAACATGACGGAGCATCCGGTACATTACTATTTCCAACAATAAATTATGTGCATAAGTACATAAACATTGTTCTCTCTCAATATAGCCTTTAACTCTGAATTTATGCCTGAATTTATGCCATATTATCTGAGTGTTTTAATGTTTTAGCTCTTGATTTTATAAGGTCCTCCCACCTTCTCTCTGATGGTTGTGATGAATCAGTTTTTGAAGTTGTTTTAATTGTATTTATTTTTATTTTTTTATGCAGTACAGCACACAGTCCAGCACTGCATACAGTATGTGAACACAAACACACGTAGGATATAGTATAGAGGATACAGAAGATGTTTTTGCTAATTAGCTTCATAGCAACTGTGTGTTTGCAACAGTGCTGCACACCAATTTGTGTGTTTGCGTGAGTGTACTTAAATAACTTTTTTGTTTGTTTGCAATAAATTCTGTGAATGCACTCTTACTAAACACTTTACTGTGCATCATGGTTCTTATGTTTAAACATTTAATCGCAAAAAACTCTCTTTTTCATTTTACAGCTACACCTCAGTTTTTTCCTGCTTTTCATCCTCCAGTACCAATCGATGATAGACATACACAAGGCCAGTACATATATGAACCCTCACCAGTACCTCCGCTACACATGTGAGTAAACGCACAAACTTACACAACTTTACTTATGTCTATTCCCATATTTAAAGCCACCATGAATATAATTAAAGTTTCTTTCTATCAAGTTTTAAAGCAAGGCACTACAGGCAAAGCCATTGTTTTTTCATTCATTGGACATCTGTGTTTTTGATAAATTTTGCTTCCATAACTTGTCTTCTTTCAGAATAATGCAAAAAAAAAAAAACATCCAGAATATGAATCTGAGTGTTACATTTATATAAAGTCAAGTCCAAATATATTTGGACACAGGCACATTTTTTATTATTTGAACTGCTGACCAAAACATATTCAAGTTACAGTTATATAAGTTATATATGAGCTTAAAGTGCACACTCTGAGCTTTAATTTGAGGGTATTCTCATCACACTATTCTCATCACAATTGGGGGAAAGGTTAAGGAATTACAGCTCTTTAATACCTCCCCCCTTTTCAAGGGACCATAAATAATTGGACAGTTGACTCAAAAGCCATTTCATGGACAGATGTGGGCTATACCTTCGTTATTTCTACATCAATTAAGTAGGTAAACGATCTGGAGTTGATTCTAAGTGTTCCATTTGCATTTGGAAGCTGTTGCTGTGAACGCACATCATGCGATCAAAGGAGCTCTCCATGCAGGTGAAACAGACAATTGTTAGGCTTCAAAAACAAAACAAATCCATTAGAGAGATACAGCTCTTTGATATGTACCTCCCCCTTTTTAAGGGACCATAAGTAAACTCGACAGTTGACTCAAAAGCCATTTCATGGAAAGATGTGGGCTATTCCTTCGTTATTTCTACATCAGTTAAGCAGGTAAAAGGTCTGAAGTTGATTCTAAGTGTGCCATTTGCATTTGTAAGCTGTTGCTGTGAACCCACACATTGTGGTCAAAGGAGCTCTCCATTCAGGTGAAACAGACAATTGTTAGGCTTCAAAAACAAAACAAGTCCATTAGAGAGATAGCAGGAACATCCAGAGTGGCCAATCAACAGTTTGGTACATTCTGAGAGAAAAAAGAAAAAGAAAAAAGAATGCACTGGTGAGCTCAGCAACATAAAAAGGCCTGAACAGTGGTGGATGATCGGAGGATCCTCTCCATGGTAATGAAAAACCCTTTCACAACATCCAGCCAAGAGAAGAACACTAGGAGGTAGGTATGTCACTGTCAAAGTCTAAAATCAAGAGAACAAATACAAAGTGTTCACCACAAGGTGCAAACAAGGCCAGATTAGATTTAGCCAAAAAACATCTAAAAAATCCAGAACACTTCTGAAAAAAAGCACTCATTGGACGATTGAAATTAAGATCAACCTGTACCAGAATGACGGGAAGTAAAAAGTATGGAGAAGGCTTGGAACAGCTCATGATCCAAAGCATACAACATCATCCGTGAAACATGGTGGAGCAGTGTGATGGCATGAGCATGCATAGCTTCCATTGGCACTGGGTTACTGGTGTTTATTGATGCCGTGACAGAAGACAGTAGCAGCCGAAATAATTCTGAAGTGTATAGGGATGTACTCTCTGGACAGATTAAGTCAAATGGAGCAAAGTTGATTGGACGGCGCTTCATAGTACAAATAGACGATGACCCAAAACATACAACAAAAGCAACCCTGGAGTTTCTGAAGGTAAAAAAGTAGAATATTCATGAGTCAATTTCCTGATCTCAACCCGATTGAGCATGCATTTCACTTGCTGAAGACAAAACTAAAGGCAGAAAGACCCACAAACAAACAACAACAAAAGTAAGCTGCAGTAAAGACCTGGCAAAGCATCACAAACCCCAGTCTCTGGTGATGTCCATGAGTTCCAGACTCAAGCCAGTCATTGCCTGCAAAGTATTCTCAACAAAATATTGAAAATTAACATTTTATTTATGACTACATTTATTTGTCCAATTACATTTGATCTATGAATGTGGAGCTGGGGAAGGTGGATCGTTTCTGAAGTGCACTGCTACAGCAAACACTAGCCAAGTATTTGAATGTTGAGCAGCGAGCTCATTGGCTACCAATACAGGAGAGAACCAATCAGCTGTGTCATGTGATAATGATGTCATTATGTCATATTGAGTTAGATCTATCGGACTGCGCCATCTAGAGTTTCATGCCAGAACGCTGTATTTCTGTCAACTCTCGGAGGGATTGTCATGGTAAAGTACATGACAATGTTAATGTATTTGATCTTGGCGGAATAGATCTGCTATGCTACTACTTCTGCTGCTCCGAAGAGCCATGTGAACCGCTTCTATGTACTATCTATGTGTGTCTGGGGCATCACGCCAACTAGCTTAACACTTGTGGCCTATGGCTATGTATGCCTAGACATAGACCACTATTGTTACCACGCCGACCGGCTTAACAATAGTGGTCTATGCCTATGTGAGCTTGGGCTACCATGCAGACCGGCTTAACTCTAATCAGACGCGCACTATGTGTAATGTCCACAAGTGTTAACAAGAATATGCGTTGCAATCCGATAGATAAAACCCCAGGACCCACCTGAGCAAATATCATAAATTAGTTATTTTATAACTGTCATTAATATAACAATATTCTCTGATTGCATAGAGGATTATTTATATATTTATTTATATATATATACACACACACACACACACACACACACACACACACACTCAGTATAGGGACCAATTCTCACTATTACAGTTTTATTAATATATAAGAATATACAATGTACACTTTGTGCTGTATAAAACCCATTATTCCATATGTGCATAATATATATATGATATATGAATGTGTGTGAGTGCATGAGCGTGTGAGTGTGCCTACTTATAGTTATTTTTTGTTTGGTACTATTTTATTTTTTCATGGTACTATGTCACTACCTTTATCACACCTTTTGATACAGCCTAACACACTGGGTAAATACTTCTACAAACATTATGGATTTTATGTGAGTTATGCAAGTTGGTAATGTAAGTGACAATTCTAACGTGACAATTATTGCCTCTATTACTGTAATTATTTCAGCAACAAAGGTGATTTGAAATGTATCTTGCATTGTTTCCTCTTGATTGTTAAAAGTACTAAATTAAAAAATATGTAATACTGTAGTGTTTCTGTGATTAAATCAAATGTTCTTAATATATATAACAATAATCTTGTGTTTTGAAACAATGATTGAATGGATATATGTGTATATGTGTAGGCCTAATTGTAATGAAAGCATGGGATCAGGTTTTGAAAAAATAACTAGCAATGTTACAAGTGTGATCAGTTTGGATTTTTGTACTAAGAGTTCTGAAAATATACACCTTACTTGAGAAAATAGTACCAAAGCAAATAAAAAACTGTAACTAGTTGCTTATTAGTATGCCTATTATTAACATATTGGCTTTATAAGTTTATAATTTTATTCCTAAAAACATGGTGAAAATGTTTTTGATTTTGATATAAATTATAACTTGATAGTATTGTTTTATAATGTGCATAATATTATAAGTTCTTGTCTAGGCAGATATATCATACTAAGTGGTGTCGGTGTCTTGTCTAATGGTATTGTAGTGCACAGTGTGTTAGCTCTGTTTCCATGGGGCATGATCCATACATCTCCACGGTGATCTCTAGTTCTGTGTCAGAGATCAAAGACTGGGTGAACACACTGCAAGAGACGTACTAATGAGTGTGTCAGACGCAGAGACAGACATGGCAGCATGTTAGTGCATGATTCCTCTAAAAATGCTCATCAGGCCCTGTCAGAGTAGATGTAATAAACGGCTCTCTCTCATAGCTGTTCTGCAAGCTGTCACATGTAGCACAAAAATGTCTCACCTCAAACCCAGGTAAGGAATTTTTTTGTTACTGATGTACACCCATATAAAATACTCATATGAAGATGTTACACGCTTCAAGATGAGAAATAATTGCTACAATAGCTGTTGTAAGTGATTATGTGACACTAGCGATGCCAAACAGAATTGCAAAAATGTTTGTATAACAGTAGCATAAACAGCTAGTCTGGCCTCAAACTCATTTCATTAGCATACTTCAACATTTCTGATTGGCTGATTGTGCTGGTCAATCAGGTATTCCAAAAATAAAGACAAAAAGCTATACAAGCATTTTGCTATTTTAAATAAAATAATTTTCAATTAGATGTGGATATGGATGCAAAACGTTATAGAGAATACTATGTTATAGAGAAAACTATGAAGCCCTGTTTCTTACAAAATGTATTGATACTGAGATATTGTCAGGGTTCTGTCGTGTCTGTCATGTGTTCCCGCCTAATGTTTCCTTATTTGGTTTGTTTCCTGTCCTTGTTAAATGTAATCATCAGTTAATTCTTGTCCAGCCATGTTCGTCTCCTTATCTATGATTTACCTGTGTATATTAGTCCTGTCTGTTCAGTTAGATTTCGTCTGGTCTACTCGTTAACTTGCCTTGCCTTGTCCTGCCATGTCCTGTCCTGATGTCAAGTAAAGTATATTGTTTGAAGTTATATCCTCGTCTGCGTGTTCCTGGTTCCTCCCTCGTGTGTGCACCGTGACAGAAGACCAGACCAAAACAGTAAGCGGTGCCCCTTCACCTCGTTTTGTTTTCCGTTTTTTAAAAGTCTTTTGTTTGTTCCTGTTTTGTCTGTCCCTCGCGGCATGGAAGTCGCTGCTCGTCATCCTGCCTTAGCCTGCGTCAAGTGGGCGTGGGAGTTCGGCGGGATCGCCGCGAGTGCCGCGAGTCCGCTGGCTGCGAGCCCTGAAGTCAAGCTCGCCGATCGCGGGAGATATCTGCCGCTGCCCGCGGCTATCCCAAGCCTGCCGCTCACTCCAGCCCGCCGTTCGCGGCTCACCCAAGTCCGCCGTCCATGGGGAAAGCCAACCCACCGTCGGCGGCTCCCCCTGTTCACGCCGCCGTCCGCGGCTCCCCTGTGCACGCCGCCGGTCCGCCTCTGACTCAATGCCCGCCGGATTGCCGCTGACTCAAGCCCACCGGATTGCCGCTGACTCAAGCCTGCCGGCCGCCACCTCTAACCCTCTCCGTGGATCAAGTCCACACGTCACGGCCAGGAGAGCCGTGTTTGTGTTCGTTGTGCCCACAGGAACATTTTAAACTTACCTTGTCGTGTCATGTCTTGTCTTGTCCATGGAGACTCGTCTGGGGCAGGCGGCTCCTTGAGTTGTGGCCATGGAGGCCAGTCGCAGCCACTTGCCCCCCCTGTCGCAGAAGTGGAGGAGGTTGCTGAGGGACCCTGTGAGGGCCCCTGACTCCTCGTCATGCCCAGAGGAAGACTCGGCTTCCTAGCCAGCCAAGGAGGGCTTCTGGTTCCTGTGGGATGTCCTGTTTGTCTGACCCTGGAGGGTTTCTGTCGTGTTTTGTCTGTCTAGCCCCGGAGGGCTCCTGATACCCCCTGGATTCCCCATGGAAATTTTGGGGGGGGGGGGTAGTAGAGCTCTGGGTGGAGTGGGTGGGCCGAAGAAGGATGCCACGGCCATAGTTACCACCTGCCATGGCCTCCTGAGCTCCCTGCTCCGCCATGGGTCCTGTCTGTCTGTTCCGCTCTGGAGGTCCCCGTCCTGTGGTCCGTGTCTGTCCTGAGAGGCCTCCAGAGCGCCCACCCCCCCTCCCCGATGGAACTGTTAAGGCTCGGGACGAGCCTTTCGGGAGGGGGGAGTCATGTCAGGGTTCTGTCGTGTCTGTCATGTGTTCCCGCCTAATGTTTCCTTATTTGGCTTGTTTCCTGTCCTTGTTAAATGTAATCATCAGTTAATTCTTGTCCAGCCATGTTCGTCTCCTTATCTATGATTTACCTGTGTATATTAGTCCTGTCTGTTCAGTTAGATTTCGTCTGGTCTACTCGTTAACCCCGGTGTGTGATGTCCTTGTCTGCCTTGCCTTGCCTTGTCCTGCCATGTCCTGCCATGTCCTGTCCTGATGTCAAGTAAAGTATATTGTTTGAAGTTATATCCTCGTCTGCGTGTTCCTGGTTCCTCCCTCGTGTGTGCACCGTGACAGATATACACTATCATTGAAAAGTTTGGCATCAGTAAGATTTTTTTTCTTAAAGAAATGAATGCTTTAATTTAGCAGAGTTGCATTTAATTGGTCAATTCTGACAGTAAATATATTTCCCTATCTGTCGTTCACAACGAGTTATGTCGTGACGACATTAGGGGTCAGCTTGGAAGCCCCAATCATCTCTTTAGTTTATAAGAAAACACCAATGAAAATTTGCTAGTGGATTTTGCATGCTGAGCCACTACCCATACATACAGGTATACAAGGCGACTGCATGCATCCACTCATTCAGATTTTTACTTCAGAGCTGAGTGGTTGTATGAAAGCTGTTATACGCCACAAAGCCATCAATCTGCTATTCATCGGAGGGCTGTTCTGGTTGGCAGTACGGCACGAACAGCGGTGTCCCTTTCCAGTGATTCTCATGGGCACTTCAACTAAAAGAGCAGATTTCCTCTTAAAGAGCAATTGCGGATGGCTCGCAACTTTTTAAAGATGCCGCTCCATCCGTGTCCTCTTGGTAGCGGTCAGTTCCTGTCCTCTGATGACTGCCATGAGTGTTGTCTTCCACGCTCTGCTCCGGTTCCTTTCTTCCCAGAGGTGCATGAGGAGGTGATGAAGTTGTGGATGGCCCCTTTAATGGCCAGAAGCTGCTCGTCTCCCTCCTCTCTGATCTCGGATCTGTTCTTTTTCAGGAGGTGACGGAGACAGCACCACTCCTTCCCCTGGAGGACCGGGTGGAAAATCCTGTGTTTCATTTTCTTTCTGTTCTGCTGCTGGCTTAATAGCCAGTGGTAACCACATTTTCAATGAAAGAGCAGTGTCCCTTTCCTCTGGGTTATCAGGTTCGTGGGTTGATAATGAGCGATGCGCCACTTCCTCACTCTCGCCTAGGACGCCCCCAATCATCAGTGGCCAAGAGATCACAGTTGCAGTGCCTTTCCATGCATCTCTGGCTAGTCCCTCCGGGGACACGGGGAGTTCTGCCACGATGAGCCAGAACACAATGCCTTCTGGGCCATCCAGCATGCCCCACCAATTGTGTGTCGATTGTCCCTTTGGTGCCACTCACTTTGTGGGCCACTCACGCCCCTGTCCTGCGTGAGGAGATTGTGGTCCTGTTGCTGAAGGATGCAATCGAGTCTTTTACAGGAGTTTTACAGCTTTTACTTCCTCGTGCCCAAGAAAAGTGGTCAGGCGGGCCCTTCACATGCTTCCATTCAAGATGCTGACGCAGAAGCGCATTATCAGATGTATCCAGCCTCAGGATTGGTTTGCAGCGGTTGACCTGAAGGATGCATTCTTTCATGTCTCGATTCTTCCTCTAAACAGGCCGTTCCTACGGGTTGCATTTGAGGGTTGTACATGGCAGTAAAGGGTCCTCCCCTTCGGTCTGTCCCCGTCCTCCCATGTTTTTACAAAAGTCACGGAGGATGCCCTTGCCCTGTTATGGGAAGTGGGCATCAGGATCCTCAACTACCTCGACAACTGGCTCATCATGGCCCAGTCGCGAGAGCAGCTGTGCGATCACAGGGACCCGGTGCTCTGGCACCTCAGTCAGTTGGGGCTTCGGGTCAACTGAGAAAAGGGCAAGCTCTCCCGTGTGCAGGGAATCTCTTTTCTCAGAATGGAGTTAGACTCGGTGAGTATGACAGCGCATCTCACCAGCAAGCGTGCCAAGTTGGTGCTGAACTGCCAGATGTCCCTCAGAGGCAGGACGTTGGTACCACTGAAACACTTTAGAGGCTCACATGGTCACTCCAGTCGGATTGGTCTATATGAGACCACTGGCTACACAGCGATTCCCGAGATGGGCATGGTGCCGTGGAGTACATCGTGGGACTATTACGACAATGTGTTGCATCAATGGACCTTGCTTTTCTTTGGGCCGGGATGCCCGTAGAACAAGTGTCCCTGTATGTCATTGTCATTAATGATGCCTCCAGGATGGGCTGGGGCACAACGGGCAGGCAGCCTCAGGGTCCTGGACAGGGCCTAATCTGCTTTGGCACATCAACTGCCTGGAGTTACTGGCAGTGCTTCTAGCCTTGCGGCGGTTCCAGCCACTGCTGCTCGGCAAGCACAAGTTGGTCTACAATGATCCTCCAGTACACTCGACACTCAGACTTAGTGGAGCAGTAGGGCCAGTAACTGGCATTAGAATGCCCAAAGTCCCAGTCAGCCCCTGTTCTGGGCTAGGTGTCCATAAGTGTCTATATGTGTATTTTTCCATGGTAAGGTTTCCCCTTGGTTAACCCATGTCTTTTCTTGACAGACCTGCTCTGTCAGTCTCTACTGGCAGTAGTTCCATCACTACTCCCAAGTGGACCTCAGAGACCTGTTTTCGTGTGTAGTACTGCCCTTTAGGTCAGTCCATTTCAGTGTCTCCATGTTATCTCTCTACAGGTAGGATGTGGCCTCCATAGCGACCTTCCCCATCATTACCGCCAAGCTGTAACAACAAATAGGAAAGATTTGAATCTTTCACTGAAGGTTGAAATCCCTTCTGTATTTGTTTGTGGACGGAACAGTAGCATGGCCATCTCCAGCTGCGATGTACTTAACTTTGGTCCCATCGGGCACCAAGGTCAGGGAATTTGCATTGGGGCGTTGGGTAGGTTACAACCTTTGCATAGAATTTGTCTGACCTGCTGCGGCTTGTCAACATTTGCGGTGCCACAGGGTGTTCAGGTTGTGGCGTTTTCCATAGAACCCCAATGTCGTCACGACATTAATCGAAATGACAGACAGATAGGGAATGTCTCTGTTACGTACGTAACCCTCGTTCCCTGATGGAGGGAACGGATACGTTATGTCCCCATGCCACAACCCTGAACCAATCGCTGATGCCGGGATGAGTGGTTGCATGCTGTCGCCTTATATGCTATGTCACCTCAGCATGCAAAATCCACATGACAATTTTTATTGGCACTTGCTCTTAAACATAGAGATGATTTGACCACCAAAATCAGCATAGTACAATGATGTCTGAAGTATAATTTAACACTGAAGACTGTAGTAATGGCTGCTAATAGTTCATTAGAGACTTCTATAAGAGACCATATAAGATAAAGATCATAAAATACTTATTTAAAAACATTTAAAAAAATCCTACAAACACCAAACTTTTGACTGTGTTGTGTATGTAGTCATAATGTGAGATAAAATTGTAAAGGCCCAAAAAAGTAGAAATGGCAAGTCACGTATATAAAGTCACAATTGTGGCATATAAAATTGAAAGTACCCTTTTTGTGCATTTTGTGTATATGTGTTTACTTTTTAATCCATTTTTCCTCATCTGTTTCCAGTCATTTCTCTCTCTCTTTGCCTTTCTTGCTCAGTCACTGCATGCAAAACCATTGTAGCTCTATGATGGGATAAATTAAATGGGGCAGCAGCTTGGTCCATATTATGTTTTGTATTCTTCATCATTACATCCTCTGTCTCCCTCACGTCCCCCCTCTTCGTCCTTGGTAGTCATATCTCTCTTGTGCCTGTTACACAGCTAAGAATAATGAATTTTTTATGTCATCTGCTTGCTCTAACCAGTGTGCTAAAGAAAGGCTTTTTTGGGGGGGGGGGTTGATTGATGTCCGATGTCAACATATACAAAATGGCAAATATAATTTAGCATTTAGCTTATGCAGAGATAATGGGGCAACACGAGGCTCAAACAAGACTCAAACAAACATCTGCCACAGTTTATCATCCACCAGAGAGACACAATGTATAAGGCGCAGGTTAGAGGAAGAGAGGGAAAGTTGGTGAATTAAATTACATGTGGGATGGCTGTATTCACAGTACATGCTTGACTTGCTACACTTGCCTTGATGTGGACAGACACACATTTATGTACACACTTAACAGAGTGTGAGAACTTCTCACAAATCACTTTACTTTCAGTCTATGAATATGAGAAAGAGCGATAACAGTGTCCGGTCCCATTAATATAGTTTAGTGACATGGCAAGAGCCTTGATTTAAAATGACAGTAAACTGATGGTAGTAAGTATTCCGTGAGTTTTCTGTTTTTAGGCACCATTTAGATCTATTTAATTTTATAAAAAAAAAAATGTGTTGTTGTCTTGTGGCATTGTACGGAGCCCCTAAGAGCTCATGGTGGTGGAAAGATTTCCGAGTGGGTGAAAAAAATCGGGGTAGGAGGAAAAAATATTTTTCAAATCTTTTGCGTTCTCTCTCAAAACTTTTGCGTTCCCTCGCAAAACTTTGCATTCTCTCACAAAACTTTGCAAACATCTTTGTGAGAGAACGCAAAGTTTTGCGAGACTTCCTAGTGGAGGGGGCTCTGGCACTAGCGATAGTCTCCTGAACCTCAGCAGGAAGACCAGAAATCAAAGCATACGTAACCTAGTACGTTCCCTTCTAGGAACTTCGAGCTGCGTCCGAAACGCTATGGGAACGCTATACCAACGCCGCCAGACTGACAAGTCCCTGCCTGGTGTCAGGACGAGAGGACGGATGAGCCTGGAGTGGCTTGTCGAGGTTATAGAACCTGACGAATGTCAGGGGCGTGGACCATCCAGCAGCGTTGCAGATGTCCTGAATCGGGACACCTGCCCATAAGGCCTTGGAGGCCGCTACACCTCGGGTCGAGTGCGCTCTGACTCCCAGCGTCGGGGGACGCTCAGAGGCCTCGTACGCCAGATTAATGGCATCCACTATCCACCTACTAAGAGTGGGCTTTGAAGCAGGAAAGCCCACTCTTAGGCGGACCAAAGCACTCGAGCAGTTGGTCCGACTTTCACATGCACATGCCCAGTACTCGCACTGGACAGACACAGTTGTGCTTCTCCTGGTCTGGCTCCCCAAAGGAAGGAGGACAGAAGGCCTGGAGTACAACTGGCTGTGGTACGACCGATGGGACCTTAGGTACATACCCCACGCTGGGGTAGAGAAATTCTTTCGCCATGCTGGGCGCAAAGTCAATAGAGGCCGTAGACAGGGCCTGAAGGTCACTCACCCTCCTCAGAGAGGTGATAGCCAGCAGAGCGTACCGGCGGCCTCAGCCTCAACGCACCGTGGAGGAAACGTGTAACTAGGGTGTATCTACCCACTGACTGGCCACCGATAAGGGCGTGGTATGACGAAATAGCTGCCACATAGACCTTCATCGTGGAGCGGCTTAACCCTGTGGAGAAACGGGCCTGCAGGAACTCCAGAACTGCGCGAATCGGGCAGTTGACTGGGTCGAGCTGGCGGTCCACGCACCAAGAAGTGAAGAGTTTCCACTTCAAGGCGTACAGTTTCCTCGTGGAGGGAGCTCTGGATTGGAGGATGGTCTCGACAACCTCGGTTGACAGACCGGAAGCTATGAGTTGTGCCCCCTCAGAGGCCACACCCACAGCTTCCACAACTCCGGGCGGGGGTGCACAATGGTGCCCCTGGCCTGTGAGAGGAGATCCCTCCTGACGGGCACTTTCCACGGAGTGCCGTCGAGGAGAGAAATCAGGTCCGAGAACAATACTCGGCCCGGCCAGAACGGTGCTACCAACGGTAGACTGACCTCATCCCGGCGCACTCTCGCCAGAACTCCCAGGAGCAGAGCGATCGGGGGGAGAGACGTACAGATGAGGCCTCAGCCAGGTCTGTACCATAGCATCCAGTCCCGGAGGAGCTGGAGGGGCTACAAGAACCAGAGGGAACATTGTGCTGACTCTCGAATCGCAAAGAGGTCCACCTGTGCCTGGCCGAAAACTCTCCAAATCTGCTTAACCACCTCGAGGGTGAAGCATCCATTCCACGGGCCTCGGCCCCTGTCTCGACAGGACGTCTGCTCCCACATTGAGATACCCAGGAATATGCACAGCTCTCAGTGATAGGAGCTTGCCCTGGGACCACACAAGGATCTGGTGTGCCAGCTTCTACAAGGGGCACGACCGCAGACCTCCTTGGTGGTTGATGTAAGAGACCACTGCCGTGCTGTCGGTGCGGACCAGCACGTGGTAATCTCTCAGGTCCGGGAGGAAGTGCTTGAGCACACGGAACACAGCTAGGATCTCTAGCTGGTTGACATGCCACGTCAGGTGGCGACCACTCCACAGACTGCGGGCAGGGTGGCCACTCATGCCGGTGAGGGAGGCGTCCATCGCAAGTGAGACGCGGCGACAAGGCGCTACCAGCACCGGGCCCTGGGACAAGAACCAAGGATCCCTCCACATGTCTAAGGCACGGACAGCGGCGTGACACTTTGACAGCGCGGAGCGAGTCTCCCCTCAGGTAGACCCCCTTGGTCTTGAGCCACCACTGTAGGGGCCTCATGTACAGCGGGCCGAACGGATCACGTTGGACGCAGCTGCCATGAGCCCAAGCAGCCTCTGAAACTGCTTGACAGTGAATGGCTGGCCTTCTCGCACTCTCTTGACTGCCGTGAGGATCGACTCGATCCGAGCAGGGGATAACCGCGCCTGCATCGTGGTCGAATCCCACACCACGCCTAGATAAGTGGTTCTCTGAGCTGGAGAAAGCACACTTTTCCTGGCGTTTAGTCTTAACCCCAAGTCTTTCATGTGGGCGAGAACGACATCTCGATGCTGAACCGCCAACTGCTCTGATTGAGCGAGGATCAAGCAATCGTCGATATAATTGAGTATGCGGATGCCCTGCAGTCGCAACGGGACCAGAGCTGCATCCATACACTTGGTGAAAGTGCGGGGTGAGAGTGCAAGGCCGAAGGGAAGAACCCGATACTGGTACGCTTTGCCCCCGAAAGCGAACCTCAGGAACTTCCTGTGAGAGGGAAGGATGGAAACATGGAAATAGGCGTCTTTGAGGTCTATTGTGACAAACCAGTCCTCGGACCTGATTTGTGACACGACCTGCCTGACAGTGAGCATTTTGAACTGCAGCTATCTGGCTGAGCGTTTCAACAAACGCAAGTCCAGTATGGGCCTCAGCCCCCCATCCTTCTTTGGAACAATGAAGTACCGGCTGTAGAAGCCGGTGTGAACCTCGTGAGGAGGAACCAACTTGATGGCTTCCTTCCTCAGCAAAGTATCGACTTCGTGGCCCATCGAACTGGATGCAATAGCCATTCTCTACCGTGCGCAGGACCCAAAGAGACACATTTGGCAGTCGCTGCCAGGCTGCCAAATGATCTACTAAGGGAATCAGTCTCTCGAGACTGACCTCTGGTGTCAGAGAAGCGGCCAGACCGCTGCCTCGATGCGGCGCACCGAAAGGAGACGAGTGCCTCAGGCCCGCTGTAATCACAGGTGGAGAAACCTGAGGACGATACTCGCTGGGACCCGCTGTGCCCTGGAACAACGGCAGGGTTGGTAGACAGGTCCCCGGAGGGCACCGAGGGGAGACGGTCACTGTGTACCGCGGTGTAAGCCGCTCCACCCCAGTAGGGGTCGCCCTCCACGGTCCTGGGGCTCGCCCGTCAGGAACTTTTGCACGAGGAGCTGGTATGCGGAGGAGGCTGCGGATACAGGAGGAGATAGGGACATGCCCGTCTGACTCTCGCCAGCCAGATCAGCCTTTTTTTCTTTTCTGCGAGCCCCGCGAGCGCAGCCGCCGCTCTGCCCTTTTCTCTCTCTTTTTTACGGCAGAAGCGGGACCGGCTTTATTTTTCTCTTATGCTTGTGCAAACACTGTAGCTTACAAAGCTAGGAAGACCAGCGGGGCGTCGAGCCCTCTCTCTGGGGGAAGAAACGCGGCTTCCAAACACAGAGAGCGGGCACTGGATCTGATGATCCATGTGCGAGCCCCACGAGTGCAGCCGCCGCTCCGCCTCAGCAGCGCGGGGCCAGCACCGTGAGGAAGACTCGCAAAGGCTCCCTCCTCGAAGAGAGCCCTCTGGGTGCGGAGTGTGCGCAGCGAGAGCTGCTCACAGTGCGGGCAATCGGCTCCCTCGAGAGCCGAAGCCGCATGCTCCGCACCCAGGCAGACCACGCACAGATTGTGTGTGTGTGTGTGTGTTTCCACTCATGATGTAGCGAGGGCAGGGACTAACACACAACCTGAAACGCGATCTGGGATCGCCCAATGTCTTGGCCTTTGCTTTAGGCATCTTTTCTGGACAGACAACACCAAATAAGTCTTACAAGACACAAAACATACAGAGTGCTGTACTGACAACATACAGAGCGCTTGCTGAATGACAGAAAGCTGACGCGGGCTCCGCCGCACTTATATACTTCCTGGTCGTGACGTCACCCCGCCCGTTTTTGACTGATGACGTTCCCAACGCTGAAGACGTTCCCATAGCGTTTCGGACGCAGCTCGAAGTTCCTGGAAGGGAACTCTGCAAATACTCGCCTCAAATACATGATAAATATATGTATAGAAAGCTTTAAATGTCTACTTTTAAATGAAGTAAGTCACGTCCAAAACAAATATTCTATGTTAAAGTAATCCGTATGAAACCAACGCGATGTCCAGTTTTCCCGTCTCAACTCTAATTATATCTAAAGCGGTCACGCCCACGTGCCGTTTGCGCCTTTCACATTCAAACAACCACGTGAGGCGCGTACGAATGTAAACAACCACATCGCCTCCGCGTAAATTAATCCTGGCTACTTTCTGTTTCTGGAAGAAGATCTGCTGAGAGAAATAACCCAGAATTTCTAAATGTGTGTGTGTGTTTTTTCCCCTTCAGAGCACATAAACAATATACACTATGAAAATGCCAGGTTCAAAAGCTTGGAGACAGTATACATAGAAATTAAATCTTATATTTAGCACACAAGTGATGATAAAGACATTCATGTTGCAAACAATGCTGTACTTCTGAACTTTCTATTCATAAAAAAAAATAAAAAATATTATTATTTTCAACATAATGATAATAATAATAATATATATATTTTTTTTGAGCAGCAAATCAGAATATTAGAATGATTTCTGAAGGATCATGTGACTGGAGTAATGATGCTAAAAAGTCAGCTTTGATTGATCCTAATAAACTGTTTAACTGCACTCACAAGTGAATCTCAAGTTATTTTGTGTGATAGCTAAATATATTCTTAATAAACTACAAAAAAAAACCAACATTTAAATTTATTTTGTCCTCATATTCTTTCTTGTAACTCTTCCCTCTCAGTCACATACTTGACTAAATTGCTCATTATGAAGCTCATTATGAAGTTCATTATGCAGGCCGTTGTATTCTCAGGTGTGAATGTGAAGGTTGACACCTTCTCGCATAGACCCTTTTTACTCAAAAAGTGACTTAGAAAATTTAAATCAGTATATTGTTTTCTGTGAGCAAATAAACAAGATGGTTTTCACATTATTTCGAAGCAAAAATTCTAGGCTGCAAGATCCAGTTCTTAGAGGTCTTGTGAACAAATGTTCTGTATGTTTTTTATGGCCTTATTTCAATGACTTCAAAATTTTAGTTTTTCACTAACCATGCATAAACATTTCTTTGTCAAAAACAAAATACATACATGCTGCTAACATGTTATTGTAGCCCAGTTTGTGCTGTTTACAGTGTAGCTCCTCTCTGCAGCTACCGAGCCTTCCATAGAGCATCCTACAGCACGAGCAGTGTGCTTAGTGGCTCTCAGGGCCAAGTCCGTGGCTTCACGGAGCTCTTCGACTGCCTCTGGAGTCAGACCTCCACCCTCTTCCATCTCTTTGAGGACATCCGCCGGGTAGGCTCCATCCTCCAGATGGCCATAGTGTGGAGGGCTATGCCTGCCTGACCAGCTGCAATGTAGGACTTCCCGATAAGGGCAGAAGTGGTCCTACATGGTTTGGTTGGATGGAGGGGGCGGGACTTCCATGAAGGCGCCAAAGATGGGGAGAGGTGAGAGGCTAGCGTGTCCTCGATCACTGGAATGGCGGTATGCGAATAACACGTCATCTAGCCCGAAGGAAACGGCGTTGCGTGCCTCCGGGCTAAGACATAAATACTCATGCGCGAATTCAACCGAATTGTGTTTTCCTGCTGAAAGCCGAAATCCAAATTCCTGCTGAAAGCCAGTGTTGCTGGCTTTCAGCAGGAGCCGCACCTCCTTGTTCATCCATGGCTTCTGATTAGGGTATGTTGTGATCTGTTTTTCTGTTGTAACACTGTCAATGGAGTATTGATGTAATCCAGTACAGAGGTGGCATATATATCAATGTCCGTGTGAGAGCCACTGGCAGCGTGAGAAGCAAACATACTCCAGTCCGTGTGTTGAAACTTGTCCTGAAGTACAGACTCTGCTCCCATTGGCCACACTTTGATGGTCTTCACTGATGGCTTCACACGGTTGATGAGGGGTGAATACCTAGGGGTGAGAAACAAAGAAAGGTGATCAGACTGTCCCAGGTGGGGGAGGGGAGTCGCGATGTAAGCTCCAGCGATGTTTGTGTAAACATGATCCAAAGTTTTGTCTTCTCTAGTGTGGCAGGAGACATGCTGATGGAATTTGGGGAGCACTGTCTTTAAGTTGGAGTGATTAAAATCACCTACAACAATAAATGCAGCCTCCGGGTGTACAGTCTGTTGTTTACTAATGGCCGCATGCAGTTCGTTCATAGCAAGCTTGACATTAGCATCCGGGGGAATATAGGCTGCAGTTATAATGGTGGAAGTGAACTCCCGCGGCAGATAGAAAGGTCTACACTTAACCATGAGAAACTCTAGGTTAGGTGAGCAGTGTCTTCCAACAATGTCAGAGTTTGTACACCAAGCTTTGTTTACATAAATGCACAATCCTCTGGTCTTGCCGGAGTCATCTGCCGTTCTATCTGCTCAGAGCGTGTAGTGTCCGGTTAGATCAATAGCATTATTGGGTATGTCGCTATGTAGCCATGTTTCAGTGAAAACCATGACATTGCAGTCCAAAAGTTTCTTACTATGGGTGATGCGAAGTCATATCTCATCCATTTTGTTCACCAATGACTGCACATTAGCAAGGAACATACTGGGTAAAGAGAGCCGGTGCGGTGTTAACTTTAGCTTAGCTCTTAGTCCTTCGCGCTTCCCCCGCCTTTGTTTACGATATCGGCGCCGCCTGTGAGCACTTCCGCCCCGGCCGAGCAGAGTGCGTAGCCTCGGGTGTTCTGGAGATCTCAGGGATGAGTCGATGATTGGTTATAAAACTGTTGGAAAATTGCAGACCGATATCCAAAAGATCCTGCCAGGTGTATGATGTTAAGGCAAAGCTGTTCAATGCGAACAGGCCCGAGATGAGCAGGAAAAATACTGCAAATTAAATTAAATAATTCAATAATTGCAAAAACTGGAGAGACGCTGAGTCTCACAATGTGTACGCACCGCCTTCTTGGTCACATCAAAAGCCTGTCAATATAGCATATAGCCTACCAATGAAATATTAATTTTCATTTATTTTACAGTGCATTTGTTTTACAACATATGGCTATTGGTTTCGTTGTTGTTATTATTATATTCTAATTTGTTTGGCTTTCTAAAACACCAGGGTGAATGTAATTTAGACTGATACAGTATATCACAAATAAAAAGAGTACCCTTTAAAGTTCAGGTAAAAGTCAATTCACTGACTTTTTTCTTATTTAAGTTTTCCTAAGTTCATCTCTATCTGCACAGAAGAAAAAGATCAAGGATTAAGAAGAGAGGGTCAAGATGAGGAATTCGCAACAGATTGCGAAGGCGATGAAGTCTCCTTCCCTTCCCGGTGATTACGTTATCTAATGTGAGATTTCTCAGTAATAAGATGGATGAAGTTGCACTCCAGGTTAAATGAGAGGAGAAATTTAGGAGCAGTAATCTCATTTGTTTTACAGAAAATGTGGCTAAATGAAAATGCACATTGCAGAGTGCTTTTTCTAGGATCTTAACATAGTCGGCTGATCAACCAGTCTTCATCTGGGGTACTTTATTACTCTTTTATTAACAGAGACTCCTCCAAACCTGAAGCAATGGATTGCCCAAACCATTTCTCCATCACAATATTTGTGTTACGATAACATTAAGGATGCATATAGGGCAATACGTAGAGCACCCATTGGTAGATTGGATTATAATGTTATCCATTTACTGCCAAAATTACTCCCTTGTTAGAAGGGAGAAATCAGTAGAAAAGAAAAACTAGGTTTGGAGCAAGGATTAAGAGGATATGTTAAAGGGTTGTTTTTACACCACAAACTGTGATGTTTCTTTTGACTCATGCATGGTTAACAGACTGTATCACTTCTTATATTTCAAATAGTCAAGAGACTGTTATTGACACTGAAATGGTTAAAGTTTTTTTTTTTTTTTTCGAATGATAAGCTGTGGTTCTCTAAAAGTTTGAAGAGACATCTTAATGAAAAAAATGCAGCCTTTCGTAAAAACAGTTATGAGGGTTTTAAGATAAACAGAAAGGAAACGAGAGCTATGATACAAAAAGTAATACTTGGTTTTAAATTTAAGGTAGAGGATTGATTAGCAAATCAAGATGTAAGGAGTTCTTGGCAAAGTTTAAACAAGATTATGTGGTGGGACTTAAGAGGTGTAAATCATGATAGACAGATCATTTTAAATGGGTTAATGATTTGAGTATGTTTTATGGAAGATATGATGTATAGCTGTCAATAGAGATAATGTTGAACTAACTGGTATTCGGTATTCCTGTAGGTTCACCTATTTGTTTGACAGATAAACAGATTAGAATGTGCCTTGGGCATATTAGGTCCTCTAAAGCACTGGGTCCAGATGGCCTCAGGGGCAGGGACTGGCCATTGGGAGCACCGGGACAATTCCCAGTGGCCTGGCAGCCAATTTGGCCTACTGCCCTTTTTGTTGTTGTTTTGCCTGCTGAATGTACTAAAGTGATTATTTCCGAATTCGCCATTCAATAATAATAATAAAAAACGAATTAAATAATAAATCATGAATCGGTTAGTCTTGACTGGCATCGCCGTTTTGCCTCGCGCATGCTCTGCCCATTCGCACGTATGCCAGAAGGATGCGAGACTCCAGAATGGAGTGGAATCGACCAGGTGGGGCAGAGAGGACTTCAAGGACTTCAAGTACTGACACTTTTTAAATTTATATCTGTAAATAAACTATTGTAGTTTTGTTGTATTGTAGTTTTGTATTTGTTTACTTGGTTAAACATTTGACTGCTAGCAAATGTTATCAATAGCAGTCAATTAATTACTGCAAAATTACCAAAAGGACATAATTACTAGTGTAAAGAGTAGGAATTTAGCAGACAAATATTCATATCGTTTTATAACAGGTTTAGAGGGAGCTAAGGCATACAACAACACAACAAAAATGAACATGGTTACTATAATTAAACCATGGTAACCACAAATTAACAATGGTTTTACACTATATAGTTCACCATGGTATTTGTAGTAAAACTCTAGTTATACAATTGGTAATCAGTCTGCCAAAAAAAGAAACATGGTTACTTTTACCATAGGTCTAATAATACCATGGTGAATTTTCCTTATAGGACAAAACATGACCCATGATAATGCAAAAACATGTTCAGTGTTAAAAATTTTTGTATATATAAGATAAAACGATAACATATGGTCCTAATGTAATACTTATTTTTGTCTAAAATAAAAGTATACTATGTGCAAACAAATTATAATGATGTGGTTGTTTTACAACAAGGTGGAGATGTGTTGCTGAAAAAAAATTAGTGAAAAAAGTACATACACATAAGGGACAGAGAGATGAAGGTCTCTTCAAAAAAATAAATTTAAAAAGGAAAATGGTGATAACATTGAATTATTTTGCACGGCCTCAGCCTAGGGATTTAAACTTTTTATGTGATGATGATGGTCATACAAAAAATATTGTTGTCCGTGGTTTCAAGTTTTGTTGTGGGTTTATGGGATGGCCTGGATGAGTGTGAGATTTCCCAGCCTGCAATTTTGTCCCAGTCCGCCCCTGCTCAGGGGCTATGTTTTAAAGGTTTGTGCAAATGAATAACCTCACCCCTTAACATTCTGCAAACCGTATATTATATGATACCTTCCTAAAAAAGTTCTAGAATTTTTTTTTTTAGAATGCCTTGACATCACTACCTGCTAAATGTATGGAAAGGGACATTTGTTATCACCTTAAACCATACATATCAGATGACAACTAGATATATTGCAATTTGTGTACAAGCCACAAAAAGGGACAGAAGATGCTATGCTCACTAAGGTTGTTACGATTGTAGTCACTTACAACAAGCCAGCATCTGGAGGTTAAATCAATACAATTTTTATACACTGGGACAGCGCTAGGATGTCTTTTGCCACTTTTGTTATTTTCTTTATAATCCAATTAGAGTGAAAGTTATAAGTTATATAAATATGCAGATATGGAACTATTTGCTCTTTTATACAAAGTGTCATTTGAGTATGAAGAGCAGGTCTTGAAATTAGTGAAAGTTGTAAAGTGCGTTACTCTTGTCAAGGAAATGTATTTATTTCATCATTTTTATTAGTCAAGGTGTTTTGCAAAGAGTTAGTTAACTGAAAATGTATATTATCTATTATACTATTACTATCTTGTCATCGTTATAGGTCTTCGAAGGCAACTTAAACGGTATATAAACAAACATTTGTGCCATATACAATAGGTCTTTTAAATAAGGTTTAGTAAAAGGAGTGATGTAAGAAATGTGGCAAACTGGTGAACTTTAGAACAGTAATGTATATTGCTTAAAATCTATTGTATGTGAATTAAACAAGTAGGATTAATAACCTTTGTGGGAACCTGATTTTAAATCATTGATTTAAAAGTAATAAGTGCTCAATTTTATTTAAGTGTGCTGTCATTGTGAAATGACCATATCTGGATTAGCTGACATTTATCCATCAATTCATTATACTGATTACTGTTACAGTCCAAAATTGCATTTCACTCCTGCAAAGTTAAAACATGTCAGATATCATTTTGCAGTGCAGCACCTTTTCTGACATTATCAAATCCAAATTTCATCACACAATAGAGTAGGGACAGACCAATGCATCAGGGAATTTTGACAGTAAACATTGACAATGGAAGACTATGGTTCTCATTGACTTCCATTGTAAGTGCACTACCATTCAGTTTGGGATCAGTAAAAGTTTTTTTGGGGGGGTTAGTTCTTGAACGTATTTACACAGCAATTTTTTATTTTATTTTGGTCATGCATTTGCACTTACGTGCACCCCATACAAAAAGATAAACATACAAAGTTTACAAAAAAAAAAAAAAACATGATTTCCACAAAAATATTAAGCAGCACAACTGTTTTCAATGTTTTATTTCTGTAAATTATCTTCTGTACTAAGTGAAGATGCTTTAACTAACTTTTGATCGTGTCAACAAATATGTTATATGCTATTTTGTTAAATCTATAAGTGAACTCAATAGTGTAGAAACAGCTCACACTCATTAAAGCAGGGTTCAGTGTGTTTGTGCTTGTAAGGCAATGACAGAGATGTGGGAGTGGAGGTTAAGAAAGAAAAATTAAATTGTTTAAGACAAGTACTCCTTGGTGAACAGAATTAATCGTTATTAGCACTCTTAAATATATGCCTAAAAACAGGCAGGGTATTATTGCAGTACTTTCCCATGCAGCTCCTCATTACAGCCCGTAATTACAGTAGCTTTCACCTCGCGGCAGTGCCATCAATCTACACAGCCTCAGCCGTGAGTGGGCACCTAAGACAAAAAAAAAAATATATATATATATATACAGAGAAAAAGAAAGAAAGAAAAACACAGTGGTAATGACCATCTCATTTCCCTCGACCAGTGCTGATTTGCTGGTTGACAAGGCAGAGTTAGTCCAGTCCTGTCCTATTATTTGAGAAGGCTTTAATTGAAACATGTTTATTTATTGCCCCCTTTGCTCTGAGTGGAAGCTGCTAGCATAGCGCGCTAACTGACACTAATGGCTGTGATATGAGGGGATGGAATTAAATTAAAAGCTCATAAAATGAAATATGCTTCATATTAGCAGTTTGACACTTAATTTGCTTCCGAATGAGCAGAGGAAATCACAAATTAACTGTCCTTTGTGTTTTCTCCCCCTCTCCCGCGGCAGTCTTATTAGGCCATAGGAAAGCACAATTACTGCGGAGGATAATCATGCGGGTTATGAATTTATACAGGAGAGGGCAACGGTGTGGTATTCAATAATGAATGGAGGGGGGGTTGTGTTGACTAATGTGGCTGTTCAGTTTATTTGACCTACACAGGACATCACACACTCATACAGGAAGTCAGGCGTTGTGCCAAAGCAACAATGGAGTGGGGTTATTTTTTGGCTGTTTATTTTATTTTACTCTTATTTTATCTTATCTGAGTGAACTACCCACAATGCCACATCTCTGAATCTTTGTTTTTGCAAACTTGACTATTTTGAATTATTTGGAGCTTTTATAGTAATTATATATATACACACACATTTTTTTTAAACAATTTAGAAATGGAAAAAAATCATTTGATTCATTGAGTCACTATACATGACTCTTTTGAACTTACAACCAGCCCTGACCTTGGAAATAGCTTGGCTCTATTTATCCCAATTTAAACTGATCACTTCTCCTTAAACAAATATGATAAATGCTAAAGAAACACTCTCTGCAGGCGTCTGTTTGTGAATGTGTCTTATTGACTTGCTCATTATGACTGTTGCTTAATGGTAAGTGGGCCCTCACTGACTCAGTGTCTCTTTTACTTTGGTGTTATTTGCTCAGCCAAACAAAAGACACTTGCACACATACAAAGCCTGAGTGACGGGATTTGGTCTCCTCGGTGACTGCTCTGAACAAACAGAGGCATTTGCCGCAAGTCAACTGCCTAACATCAGAGTTTACTCAAGAGTTAGAACCTCTTGTGCTCAGAGCAAGCGATAAAACAACACACTACTAGGCACAATCCTTAATAGACTCACTGGCTGGGCTCAGAGCAGTTGCTAACTAGAACTATAGTAAAGGGAAAAAGGGCTTTTAGATAGGAAAACATAATGCTTGGTGAATCAGAAGTCTTAAAATGTTTTGAAGTGCATTATGCCGTCATCCACAGTCTGCACTTTGTGTTCTCTGCAATCAATAATAACTGAATTGAGCCTAATATCAAGCCATTAGGGGAAATTACAAGTACCTTAACTACTGATTCCCCAGTCACCAATTGGGGTCAAATTAATAGCTGCAAAATCTCAGTCTTTTCCCAGGTAGTCAATGAGATTTAACAGGACATATTTTATGGCTGCTGTTCTGAGATATGCTTTTGTAGGCAAAAGTGAAATAATCAGGCTGTTTTCTCATGTTTTCCAATTACATAGAGTATAATTAAATATACACATATACATACATACATACACACACACAAACACACACATACATATATGGAATATATATATATATACAAAAAAAGGTTTGCTCCCAAAAGTGTCTCCCATATATATATATATATATGGAATAGGAATGTTTATGCAGAAGCCACTGTAATGTTTGTTCTCTCTCTCTCGCTACTTTACTGCAGCTTCAAGTGTTGTAACCCAGATTTTTGTGATTGGCTGAAACCATTGAAGTATTGTTTGTTAGTGGGCTTTCAAAGTAATGCAATAAAAAAAAGAAGAAAAAAAAGACCATATGACCATTTGTGTTGATTGTGATAATACTGCTGCACATTTCAGGCCTATTTTAGAAACCAAAACACAGCATAAAATCTTGGTGCATGTATGCACTGTTTGTGTGTGAAACGGAGCGCTTTGAATTTTGTTATTTACATAAACTGTTGTCAGGGTGCCTAATCTGCGCACAAAGTGGCAACGCTGTGTTTAGCATAAAGAACAGTCTCTTATTTCAACAGTCTCTGCTGACGCAAACGTGTGCTCTCTCTCTTTCTTCATATACACTCTCTATTTTCTTAAATATACATTTACAGTCCCAATTATAAAGTTTGGCCCCAGGGTGGGTCCAAGCCGCCATATACTCAGTTTAGTACACACCACCATTCGAAAGTTTAGGATCAGTAAGTTTTTATTACTTTTATTCAGGATGCATTAAATTGATTAAAAATTAAAAAACTTTCATATATATATATATATATATATATATATATATATATATATATATATATATATATGTGTGTGAAAAAGGCTTTTACTTACATTTACATGCTTTTACTTTACTACTGTCTACCAGTTCTAATAAATGCTGTTCTTTTAAACTTCATATTCTTTAAAGAAAATACAGTAAATACATAATTTTCCAAAATAAATATATATATTTTTTTTTTCACAAAAATATTAATCAGCAGAAGTATTTTCAACATTAATAATAAGAAGAAATGTTTAGCATCAAATCTATAAATGAAGACTGCGGTAATGACTGCTGAAAATTCAGCTTTGCAATCACAGGAATAAATTACACTTATATAATAAGTATATATTATATAAATTATTTATTTTGAATTTTAATAACATTTCACATTATGAATGTTATTATTATTATTATTATTTATTACAGTAATTAATTAATTAATTTATTTATTTTGTACTTTGTAAACCATGTGACCTCTTAATACATTAGATGTAATCATTATATGGTATGAGATTTTCCAGTACATTTAGCCTTATTTATTGTAGTCTTAAAAATTATATCTCTCCTTTTTACCTTGTGTGATAAGTTAGAATCCTGTAAAATTTCTTGGTTCTCAAATAGTGAAAAATAAATTCCATAAAGCACTGAATATGGCAATGTAATACCTATTCTAATATCTATAATAACATAGAGACTAAGTCTAAAGAACGGTACCCTTTATGCCACCCCTTTCCCGATTTAAAAGCTTAGCTTTCTCTCTCTCTCTCTCTCTCTCTCTCACACACTTTCTCTTTAATTCCTCTCTCCTGCACTGCGGTGTGAGGACAGGCGGTCAGGCGGTGGCTGGCCTCATGATTAATGATGTTTATACTTGACAGAAAGCTCCTTTATTTATCTGCATTGCTGCTTCGCAGATATCATCAGTCAACTGAATGAAAAATATTCACTCATACCAATTTTGCAGTATAATTGAGTGGAGTCACTTCCCTTCTGTCGTCTTTTACCTCCTTTCTCTGTCTCCCTCCCTCTTTTTTCCTCGTCTCTCTTCTCTTCTGCTATCTGACCGTCTTATCATCGCCCTAGTAATTTTCACACAGCGTCGTAAGATATGGAGAGGCTGGCTTTAGTCGTATTTGACATTAAGCCTCTTCAATTTTCACGAGAGAAGAAAAAGAGAGCGAGAGAGAGAGGGGGGAAATGCAAAGAAAGTTGCATGCCACTTTGTGGAGACGCTCAAGAATGGGCAAAATATCTCTCTTTTTTTCTCAAGCAATTTCAGGATTTGAAAAAAAGTTAGATAAATTCCTTACGAGAAATGAGAGCAGACTGAGCTAATATCTTTTTTCGCTGCTTGGTAATACATTGGTTTCATCACTTAAACGCATGACCAATCCCTTTTTTTTTTTTTTTTTGCTTTAAGCCAGTATGAGGAAGGTGGTTATTTGGAGCTATACAAGCATACAAGAAATAGATGAGCAAAAGAGAACTTTTTGAGGCGATTTTTCTTCCATGAATCAGTCACATGCCATTTCATATAAATAGAAGCATATGAATTTGAACAAAGTGTGACCATTTTAAACTGATTAAATATGAATTAATGCTTTAAAAAAGTATTATTTTTCTGTTCTTGTTATAAAGAATTCTATATCTTAATCTATAATTATTTTTATTCAATTATAGATTTATAGATTAAAAATGTTTTCAGTAAAATTGATTATTGCACTTTATCAAACTCTTATATTTTTCATAGATATAAAATGCATATATTTACTGACCCCCCTCCCCCCCACCAGCAACTATGGATGTTTAATGGTCAAATAATCTGAATGGTAAAGAATGCAAAAAAAGAAAGAGAAACAGCAGAAATCTTGACAGGCTATATCCATGTTATCAGATTGAGGCGGTTTAAGGTGGGCGTCTGTCAGTTATTCAGTGACACTCAATGGGCCATGACTTTCTTAATTGGCTTGAAAAGGCACACCCCCTCTCACCCCCACATCAACTCATCCACTAATTTCATTAGTGGATGAGTTGATGTGGAGGAGTCTGTCAGCTATCCATGTGCTGTAGCATTGGGCCCCAGCAGGGGAGTTGGTTAGAAATGTGCAGTTTCCATTAAGAACTGCTGAGCAGAGGGCCCTGGTCTCTCGCTCAGGGGGGCAGTTACAGCGTTCAACCGGCTTTGCAGAACACAGCAATAAATCCAACCTGCTCTTAGCCAGAAGCCCTCTCCTGCTCTCTCTGTGTCCCAAACACTCTCCATCTCTTTTTCATGCCAGCGTCTCTTAAAGAAACTCTTTTAAAGCACTGTATAAAAGTATGTAATGCCAGTGAGGTATTTTATGGTCTCACCACATGGAGCTGCTAAAACATTTGGTTGCTTGGAATGACGTGGCCAGACATGCTGAAAATGAATCTCTACTTCTTTTCTGATTCTTAATTTCTATAGTTTTGTCCTGCACAATTGTTTATAATTTTTTCTAATTGCCTTTAACTATAAGACCAAGCATTTTCCACTGATATTTGTGTTTTTCAACCATGATTATATGTTCTCCTCCCTTTTTCAAGGAGGACCAACTCTGTCAGTGCAGTCATCATTTTAGGATACATACAAAATTTAACACATTGCTTTTCAATTGCAATCACATATTCAAACAAATATTTTGCCAAATATTTTGTTAATATTTCCAAATCCCTTCCAAGAGGAAAATCTTTTTCATGGGGTTCTCAAATGTTTCTCCTGACATGCTTTATGAGAAACATAAATAGAAACAAATGAGACATCTGTTAATTAACAATATAGAAATATAAAATAATTGTAATATATAATAAATAATACCTCAGATTATATGGTTTTCTATGAATTTGATGGGAAATGTCATTCATATTAAAGTATGTGGCTTTTTATTGCTATAGAACCCTGTTTCTCCTCAGAGTAAAAAAGAAAGAAACAAAAAAACAGTGCCTTTTTTCACAATTATAATTCACAGTGTGACTTTATATCTTACAGTTATGATGTTGTTTTTCAAAAATGTATTTTAATTGTTATCTTACAATAATAATCATTCTAATGATAATTGGTATTATTGTTGTCATTATTATTTGTACTTTTATTATTGTTTTATTCGAGGAAATATTTAAGAAGCAGGAAACTTAAATTGTCCATTTGTCCTTGATTTAATCTTACAGTTGTCTAGATTCACTTTTGTTTGGATAAGTTAAAGCTGAATATATGTGTGTTTGTGTGCATACACATTTATGATATAATGTGTTTTACTGGTCTTCTGAGGTGAGATGTGTGATGTTCTCTGCTACTCCGCTACACACACACACACACACACACACACAAACACATATATATATATATATATATATATACACACACACACACACACACACAGACGCGCACGGTTCGAGCCCCTCCCAAATGTTCACTCATGATTAAATATCAACGCACAGCTCTTGACATTTTATTAGTCGAGCAAGATGGATCTACTGGTGTATCTAAAGTAGGCTATTGCAGCTTACATCCTGCATGCCTTCTTTTTACACGAAAAAATAAATATATATATATATATATATATATATATATATATATATATATATATATATATATATATATATATATACACTGTATATATATGTGCATATATGGGAGACACTTTTTTTTTTTGGTCTTTGCATCCTGTGGTCTTTTTTTTTTTCCTACCCACACGGAGTCCTCAACTGAAATGTTATTTTACAGTTTGAAAGTCCCTCAAACATACTCATATTACACAGCCTACATCCTTCCCATGCCTTACCTCAGTCTCTGCTCTCATTTGTCCCAGCTATGTTAACTCCTGGAGGTGGTTATGTGGCAGACTGACACCATCCAGGGGTCGCGTAACCTTGTCTTTGTGTTTGGCTCTGGACGCTGCTTCCATGCTCTGAGTCTGAAGATGGCAGCAGCTTTGAGATGAAGAAGAACTGATGTATTCTTATTCTTTTTATTGTACTGAAAATGGACACTTCTCTCTTGGCCTTCTGTTTTCTCTTGCATGAGGCACTAGATGGGCAGGAAAGCACCAGAGTGAGTTGTTAAAGTCACGTATACTACATTCACACAGTTAACACTTGTTAAACTTCTTAAAAATGCACCTCTCAAGCAGTACTATTAAACTGTAAAATATTTTATTGCTCTCTGGTATTGAAACTTTTGAGTAGTGAGCATATGCCCCTTAAAAGGTCAAAAAATGTTTTGCACAATAAAATGTAACAAACACTTTAAAGACAGCTGTTTTTTTCTGTTTTATTTATTTTCACAATTGAAAGTCCAGTGACATAGCTAGATTCATTCATAGCTTATTTGCCTTTGATGTATCGGTGTTTGTTTGGACTTCCTGTGTGGACTTGTTGCTTGTAGTGCCCTTATCGTAACCACTGAAATTACATTTGTTTATACCAGAAAAAAAAGATTTTACAAACAGCAGGAAGCTTTGTTTTGCAGAACATAAACATTTCCTTTAGAAGGGAATAAGATGCTGTTTAGTTGCTCAGCAGTGTTTTAATTTGATGTGGAACAGAAACAAACAGAGCTAAAAGATTATGTAATGGGGATTGTTTTGAGAAGAAAAAAAATCTAAAGTTCATCAGGAACTTTGCAAATAGTATTTTACACCAGTGGTGAGTGGTGACTTATTTTAAACGGGTATGCTGAGTGCTAAGATTAAGATCCCCCAACACTAGCACCCTAGGAAACACTCAAAAAGAAAGGAAACACCATGGCAGGTGTTGATTTAAAAGTATGCACATTTCCTACCTTATTTGTAAATGATATTCATCTCCAATCCTTCTTCTATTGTTTCAGGTTTATCCATAGTTATGTAAATGCTAGAAAAACATATAGCTGCTTTTCCAAGTAAAAAAAAAACAAAAAAAAAAACACAAAGTTTACATGTAGTTACATTATGATACTTACTGTAATATATATATATATATATATATATATATACTGTAAACTGTAACTGTGAATCATATCCAGTCTTTTTATATCAATATCCCACATACAGTAATGCAGTGGTTCCCAACCTTTTTTGTAACTTATTTCAAAAAGTTAAACTTTCATATATATTTTACAAGTATATATGAAAGTAAGATATTTCAAAAGTTTTTTTGTTTTAATTTTGATGATTAGAGCTTACAGCTCATGAAAGTCAAAATCCAGTATCTCAGTATATTAGAATATGTATATTTGAGTTTCATTAAACAACCATCTCTACAGTATAAATTCAGGGTATCTCTTGTTCTTTGAAACCACAACAATGGGGAAGACTGCTGACTTGGCAATGGTCCAGAAGACAATCACTGACACCTTCCACAAAGAGGGTAAGTCACAAAAGGTCATTACCAGTGTTGGGAGTAACGCGTTACAAAAGTAATGTATTACAGTAACGGATTACTTTTTGCTGTAACGCAGTAGTGTAAGATTCAAGATTCAAGATTTTATTCGTCACATACACAATTATACAGAGTATAACCAGCAGTGAAATGTAAGTATGTAAGGCATTACTAATCAATTTTCAGTAATATTTTACTCGGTACATGTTCAGCAATGCTTGCGTTACAACACAATTTTAGCCCAAAATAAAAAATAATAATTTAAAGTCGGGCTCCGACTTTTTTTACGTCTCTATGGCCGAGCTTCGGGCCAATATTCACCTCATAGTTCAGATGCGGGCCGGTCCTCGGGCCTGTTTTAGGCTTCTCCTTACCTTTATATTTTAGACATCCATCAATTATTGATATAAAAAAATTGCCGCGCTGGTGGAAACAATATGAGTCAACATGAGCAGCAGTGAGCCATCAGCAGAGCTGAAGAGTTTGGCGTTCAAATACAAGCTTGCGTAAAGCCCCAGCAAAAGTAATTACCATGAATGTGTCCGGGGGAAATAGTAAGGATTCGCCATCTCCTCTTTAGACGCGCCTTTAAAGAGAAGTGCATCTTAACGGATAATGATTAAAGTAAAGAGTTTTTGTTTTCATTTTTATTTATTTCATTAAGTAGTAATGTAAAGCTATCTATAGCTATATTTATCATGTCTGAGGCGTGTATTCGCTGTATTTCGGTTCATTTTTGTGAAGCGCTCCTGTTCAAGATAAAAGCACAACGTTTTGTGAGTGCACACAAATAAAAGTAGACCCTTTACAGTTCCGAATGATGTATTACTCTTACCTTTATGAGCAAACATTATGGCGTAAGTTGTTTCCATTGAAAAAAAAATTGCAAATGATTGCGCTGGTGTGCGCTGTGCTTTAACTTCCACTCTCCGTACAAACTACTGGATGCAGCGCAAATTTATAGGTTTAACGTTTAAACATTGTTATATGCTTGAACTGTTTTAGTATATCTATAGATTTTATTTTAGGCAAGTCATGATGATTTGTGAAGGCTAAATTGATCAAACATAAGCTATGATCAGCCTGCCGGTCTGCCGATGGCCGTTTGGTCGTTACCATAAGAAATAAAAAACTTATTTAATGAACAAAAAATGCTCCAAATGTTTTTCTAAATGAACATAATAATAATAAATAATAAAAAAAAAACGAAATATAAACACTTTGCCATTGCATACAAAACTGAACTATTTGAAAAAAAACGGCCGTTTTGGGAGAAGGGGGGAAAAAAAGACCTGTAATTCTGATAAGCTGTCGGACACAGGCCGAGCTAGAGCCCAAATTTGAGGGCCGCAGGGCTCTAGTACATTTTGTCATTTTAGAATGTTAAGTTCTACTTCTGTAGTTATTTTGGTGAAAGTAACTCAAAAGTAATACAGGAGTCATGTAATGCATTACAGTTCTGAGACAGTAATATTGTAAGGTAAGGAATTACTTTTAAATAACAGTAACAAGTAATCTATAATGTATTACAGTTTGGAAGTAACTTGCACAACACTGGTCATTACTGAAAGGAGTGGCTGTTCACAGAGTGCTGTATTAAAGCATATTAAATGCAAAGTTGACTGGAAGGAAGAAATTGGGTAGGAAAACGTGCACAAGCAACATGGATAACTGCAAGCTTGAGAATACTGTCAAGCAAAGCTGATTCAAACACTTGGGAGAGTTTCACAAGGAGTGGATTGAAGCTGGAGTCAGTGCATCAAGAGTCACCACGCTCAGACGTCTTCAGGAAAAGGGCTACCAAGCCACTTCTGAAACAGAAACAACATCAGAAGCATCTTACCTGGGCTAAGGAGAAAAAGAACTGGACTGTTGCTCAGTGGTCCAAAGTCCTCTTTTCAGATAAAAGTAAATTTTGCATTTCATTTGGAAATCAATGTCTGGAGTCTGGAGGAAGACTGGACAGGCACAGAACCCAAGCTGCTTGAAGTCCAGTTTGAAGTTTCCACAGTCAGTGGAGATTTGGGGTGCCGTGACGTCTGCTGGTGTTGGTTCATGGTGTTTTATCAAGTCCAGAGTCAATGCAGCCATCTACCAGGAGATTTTGGAGCACTTTATGCTTCCATCTGCTGACAAGGTTTATGGAGGTGCTGATTTGCTTTTCCAGCAGGACTTTTAGTACCTGCCCACAGTGCCAAAACCACTTCCAAGGGGTTTGCTGACCATGATATTACTGTGCTTGATTGGCCAGCCAACATGCCTGACCTGAACCCCATATGGAATCTATGGTATATTTTCAAGAGAAAGATGAGAAACAGTCAATCCAACAATACACACGAGCTGAAGGCTCAATAGTGCCTCAGCAGGGCCACAGGCTGATCGCTTCCATGCCACACCTCACTGATGCTGGAATTTGTACTAAAGGAGCCCTGACAAAGTACTGAGTGCATAAATGAACATACTTTGAAGAACTTGAACTTTTCTGCTTTGCAAATCCTTTTTTTTGATTGATCTTAGCAAATATAATATTTTGAGATACTGGATTTTGACTTTCATGAGCTGTAAGCTCTAATCATCAAAATTAAAACAAAAAAACTTTTGAATTGTCTTACTTTTCATGTAATGAATCTAAAATATATATGAAAGTTTCACTTTTTGAAATAAGTTACAAAAAATGCCGTTTTTCATGATATTCTAATTTTTTTTAGATGTGCCTGTTTTATATGTATACACGCCCATATATATATATATATATATATACACATATATATATATGCAATAATAATAATATACATTTTTTGTCTCTTAGAAATTTGACATTGAGTTGACAGTAGTAGTTTAAGTTAGGATTCAGATGTAAATTTATGTTTACTATCAAAATCAGTAACATCTGTAAAAATTGCAACAACCTCCTTTTATATATGGTGAAATTTAAGTTTGAATAATCGTTGAGGGGAGGTCAGAAGACTCATAAGCCATCTGAATGGCATCCACAATCCACCGACTGAGGGTCTGCTTGGAAGCAGGAAGACCTCTCTTAGGGGGACCGTAGCAAACAAGCAACTGGTCCACCCTTCTCCACATGGCAGCTCTGTGGACGTGTGCGTCCAGTGCTCACACTGGACACATACGATTTAGCTTTTGCTGGTCACGTGTAACTAGCTGGTGTCTGCCCACTGACTGTCCACCAAGAAGGGTGTGGTAGGCCGAAATTGCCGCCACAAAAACCTTCAAGGTGGAGTGGGCTAACCCTGCGGAGAGTCGAGCCTGCAGGAACTCCAGCACTGTACCAACCGGGCAGTTAACTGGGTCGAGCTGGCGATCTCCGCACCATGAAGTGAAGAGTCTCCACTTCAGGGTGTACAGTCTCCTCGTAGAGGGAGCTCTGGACTGGAGAAATGGTCTCAACAACCTCGGTGGAGGGACCGGAAGCTACGAGCCGTGCCCCCTCAGGGGCCACACCCACAGCTTCAACATTGTGTTGCCTGAGTGGCCCCTGCCTCGGTGTCTGCTCCCACATTGAGATGCTAACTCAGACGCTCAGAAGGGCGCCGCATGCTCATAGGTGACCCTCTATAGTGAGGGGAGCAATGCTAGCTCTACCAAGGCAGAGCTCTGGAGAGCAGAGCACTTAACTATCAGAATGAGAGGGAACTCAGACGCTCAGAAGGGAGCGGCATGCTCAAAGGTGGCCCTCAGAGTTGAGGGGAGCAATGCCAGCTCGACCAACCAGGAGAGCTCGGCCTCATAGCCCACACAAGGATCTGGTGCGCCAGTCTGTACAGGGGGCGCGAACCGCAGACCTCCTTGGTGGTTGCTATAAGAGACCACCGATGTGTTGTCGGTGCGAACTAACACATGGCAACCTCTTAGGTCTGGGAGAAAGTATTTCAGAGCCTGAAACACAGCCAGCATCTCGAGCCTGAGCATGTGCCAAGCGAGATGATGACCCCTCCACAGACCGTGGGCAGGGTGGCCACTCATGACCGCTCCCCAACCGGTGAAGGATGCGTCCATCGCTAGCATACGCGGCGACACAGAGGTCCTGGGACAAGAGCCAAGGTTGTCTCCACATGTCAAAGGGAACCCCTTGGTTTTGAGCCACCACTGTAGGGGTCTCATGTACAGCAGGCCAATAGGTATCACGTTGGACGCAGCTGCCACCAGACCCAGCAGTATCTGAAACTGCTTGACAGTGAGTGACTGGCCTTCTTTCACCCTCCTGACTTTCGTGAGGATTGACTCGATCCGAGCAGGAGACATACGTGCCTGCACTGTGGTCGAATCCCCACCACCCCCAGATAAGTGGTTCTCTGTAATGGAGAAAGCACACTTTTCTTGGGGTTCAGTCTTAACCCCAACACTTTTAAGTGAGCGAGAACAACATTTCAATGTTGAGCCACCCTCCGCTCAGATTGACCGAGAATCAACCAATAGTCGATGTAATTGAGTATACGGTAAGCTTTGCCCCCGAAGCAAACCTCAGGAACTTCCTGTGAGTGGGAAGGATGGAGACATGGAAGTATTTTAGATCTACATGTCAAACCAGTTCTCGGACTTGATCTGAGATACTTACCTGAGCATCTTGAACTTCAGTCTTGCAGATTGAGCGGTTCAATTGATGCAGATCTAAAATGGGATGCAATCCTCCATCCTCCTTGGAACTATGAAGTACCCGATGTAGAACCCGGACTCTCTTCGTAAGGAGGACCCACCTTGATGGCTTCCTTCCTTAAGAGATTATTTACCTTTTGTTCCATTACCAGAGCCTGCTCGGGGCACACTAACGTGGAATTCACCCCGTTGAATTGAGGCGGACGAGAATCGAACTGGATCCTGTAGCCTCTCTCTACAATGCGCAGGACCCATCGAGACACATTTGGAAGTAGTTTCCACGCTGCGAAATAGTCTACTAAGGGAACCAGTCTCTCGAGACTGGCCTCTGGTCTAATTGGCCTCTGGCACACTGGCAGGGAACGGCCGAACTAGCTGCTCCAGAGACCCCAGAAGGGGTGGCGAGCATCTCAGCTCTGCTACGATACCGGGCGGAAGAGACTGAGATATGCGCTTGCTGGAGAGATATGCGCTCACTGCACCATAGGTGGCAGGGTTTGCAGAACGATCTCCTGAGGGCGCTATGTCGCGATCGTCGCTCTACCCCAGCGGGGGCTACCCTCATAAGCCCTGATCCCACTCACATCATGCCTCGCTCCCAAGCAAATGATGCCTCGCCTGATGTCTCGCTCCCAAGCAAAGCACACACAAGCTGTGCGCATCCTCCGTACACAAATAACGCTTGCACGGAGGAACACACAGCCCGTATTGCGCCTCACGTCTCCCATGCTTAGTTTTAAAAAGCCTTTTTGACATGACCTTGCAAAACGGACAGATAACAGTAAGTAAGACTTACAAGACACAGAGCGCTTAGCTGAATGACAGAAAGCTGACGCCGGTTTCACCGCACGTGCTTTTATACCAGCTGGTCATTACGTCACCTCGCCCGTGACGTCCCTCCCATCCATTGGACAGATTTCATTGAGCCGGTTATGCTGTAGGCGTTCCCCAAAGCGTCTCCTGACGCAGCTCGAGTTCCTGAAGAGGAACTAGTTAGATATGTTTGCTCTTGTCAGATTAAGTTTTTTTCTTTCTTTAACGGTTTCGCCTGTAGATTAATATGCAGTAATTTTCAGGTTGATTTTCTTGAGAAGTGTAAACATTGTATGTATATAAATAGCATACTAATATACTACTCTTACTTACTCATTTATTATTATATAGAAAAAGGTAGTATGTCATTGTTATTATAGTTGTTGTTCAGAATAACACTAGCATGTTACTTTCACTATTGCTAGTGTGAATAGTATTTTAACTTCACATATTTAAGTACAGTATGTATAATGTTTACTACATTAAATACTGTGTACCACAATGCAGTGCACTAGACTTGACCTTACTTTTCTACTGTTACGTACAGTATTTTTTTTTTAAAAATTTAAGTTACAATTATAGGCTTTTATGACTATTGTATAGGACAGGAGAGAACAGGCAGGAAAACTTTGGGCGGAGAGAGGGGTGTGTGACCTAAGAGACCTAGAGACGGGAATCAAATTCGGGTTGCTATGAGCACAGTTGCGCTGTATGTCGGCATATTAACCACAAGGTTATCGGTGCCGACAATGTATGATAATTTATTTAATGCAGACTACCAAGTTAACTTTATACATAATGTAAGAAATAGTTTTTCTCCCCAAGACAACTAGATGCCAATCACAGAATTAAATTAACAATATGATGAGGCCATTTGACAATTATGTAGCATAATACATTGTTGCATAATATGTTTGATTACCAACATTCCATTTAAAAAAAATAAATAAATCATATATATATATATATATATATATATATATATATATATATATATATATATATATATATATATATATTTTTTTTTTTTTTTTTTTTTTTTTTTTATATATGTTTGTTTTAAGGAAACATGGGAATTAAGTGATGTGTGTCTTGATGGTTCGGATTAACCCTTTAATTGCCGTACCCCTTAAAACCATGACAGAATTTTAACCTCAAATTTCCTCTTATGAGGTTTTTTGACAAACATTTGATGAGTAAGATGCAGATTCATGATTTATTAATGTGACTCTCTCTCTCTCTCTCTCTCTCTCTCTCTCTCTCTCTCTCTCTCACACACACACACACACACACACACACAAAGAGAGCAATATGTAAAACTTTTGTAACACTATATATATACAGTATATATAAATATATGTGTGTGTGTGTGTGTGTGTGTGTATATATACACACACACATTTCTGATTGGTGATGCTGGTGAAACAGAAATGTAAAAACACTATTGGCCAAGTTTCTGCGCTCCCTATCACCAATATTTCTCACCTTCTGTCATGTTATCTCTTCAGCGTAATAATCATACATCATTCCCCATACCCTACGCTTTCCTCATTCCCTCTTGCTATTCACTGCTCTCTCACATGTTGGCTTTTACACTTTCTAAGCTTTTCTGTCTCTCTCTCCAAGTTTCTCTCTCTCTCTCTCTCTCTCTGTGTCTTTGTTCTTTGATCTCAGTGAAAAGATGAATATTAAACAGCCACTCTTTCCCCTGTCAGGGGCTCTCTCTTGCTTCCCCTCATCATTCTCCTGTCCTCTCCTCTCTTTCACCACTCTCGCTCTCTCCTTGCTCTCCTATGGCCATTCTTTTTTCTCTCTTCTCCTCTGGCTTATCTTTTTCTCTCACTCTCGTGCTGGAGTTTTGGCATTGTGTTCCAAGAAGAACTTGTGAGCTGGTCAGAGAATTCTGGGATTTCATTCTCTCTTGCATCAGTCAAGGATCTGCTCAATTCAGGATTCCTTTGTGAAATAAAAGACAGCTGCTAAAATAAACTGTCCAATTTTATACATTTTCTTGAGAACATTACTCTATTAACCTCCATATGTTAAGAAAAATCATTATATATTATTTTATTGGAATAAACATAAATTATATTAAACTTACAATGTAACTTTAAAAAATAAATAGGCTACATATATATATATATATATATATATATCTATATATATATATATATATATATTTATTATATATATAGCAGTCATTTATAACCATAGCAACATTTTGGCGTCTTGTTGGAGTGAATAAAAATTTAACTATTTGTTGCTTATCTGCCATTTTTTGTATAAAGACTCTTTTTGATAGACGACGTGCTGTGTTTTGTTTATGCTCGGGAGGCTGCTTTAGAAAGTGCTGTCTTGCAGTCTTGCCATGTCCTCATATTTACAAGCGCTTTTAGGCATGTTGTTTGGTCTTAGCTCATAAAGCTAGGCACTTTATGGAGTAAATAAAGTGGTCTGTTGCGGATATGATATAAAACATAAAGCATTTGGGTGTTTTAGTGTTTTTGTGCTTGTCCTTGTTTGTTGTTTTTTTTTCATATGAAGATCTGGCAACACTGATACTTTACCGAGGGCTCATGAGCCCAACTAGCCCCATGTCAAAAAATTGCTAAGACTTCTTTCACTGTTATTTTTTTGCATTTCACATACAAACAAAAGATGTTTAAATATGTCATTAACAACTAGTTGTTCGGTTCAGTTCCGTACACACTACACAGTATTGGATGTCACTACCTATATTTTTCGGGAGTTAATGCGGTTGTCGAATGCGGTTGTTACTCCCGTATTTTAGTGAATTATGTGTGGACAGAACATGATTAAGGAGTAAAAGGTGAACTGACAACCGAATTTAGCTGCAGTGTGTACGTGGCCAATATATATATATACTGTATATATATATATATATACACACACACATATATATATATACATATGTTTATATATATATATATATATATATATATATATATATATATATATATATATATATATATATATATATATGTTTGTTAATTTTTATTGCCACATAATAATGTTTAATATATAATATGCTAACAATCAGTATAGTATTTATTTATTTGATTCTATGTACCTCCGTATATATAAAAAAAAAATCATTATACATTATTTTATTGCTCATACGGTATGTGATTAGTGATATGACCCAACCCCTAACCCAAAGAATTAAACTTTGGCATAACTTTAAATAATAATAATAAAAAAAAATTGAATAATATTTTACTTTCATATTTATTTTATAATAATGTTATGTTTTTATTTTATGTCTGTTAGGTGCTACTAGTGACCTTAAACATCATCACTAATAAATGCAGCTAACAAAGATTATTCTGCCTCTCTTCTTGTACCTCATATGCACGTACCTCTGACAGTGTAAGGTGATGCAAGCTAATATTTATTTTGTTCTCACTACGTGTATATATTTGCAGAATGGCTGCTCTGATCTTAGCAGGGAGCTGTTAATGCCAGTTTGTTTAAACTGCAAAAGTCACGACGTTAAGCTGTGCTGCCAGCATAATATTAACACAGCCTGACACCATTTCTTGATGAAGAATAACGTAAGCATGTCAGTCCAAATTTGTTCATTTCAACTTTCCACTGCAAGCACAGCCTCACGAGGAGAAGAACTGGCTTAACTGGACACGTGACAATGTGTAGAAGGAAAGAATGAGAGAGAGAACAATGAAAAAAGTGTGTATGAGTTTGTGGAGGGGGTCAGGAAATGGTTTCCATATGTGGTGCCCTCTCTCTCTCTCCCACAGTGTTTTCATGATATAACCATTCAAAAGGTGGAATGCATCTTATTGCATTCTCTCTCTCTCTTTCTCTACATGTCAAACAGACTTCTGTCATTCTAATTTCTAAGTTAACACCATACACAATATAGTGTTAAGATGCACAATCAATGCTGCTACATTTTTCATAGTTACTAAAGGATATTTTGACATATAAATTGTATATTTAAAATATAAATTATATATAAGCACAAGTAACCTTTTCATTTCAATTTGCATGCATCCTTTCTTAATACCTTATTCGTTGTTGTCTTCCTAGTCTTTCCAATACTATACACTGTTTTTTTGTTTTGTTTTTTGGAAAGAGATTAATATTTAACAATAAATTGACCAAAAGTAATAGTTAAGACCTCTATAATGTTACAAAAGATTTATATTTCAAATAAATTGTGTTATTTTGAACTTTCTATTTATGAAAGAAAATCAGTGGCCTCAAGGTGAATTACTATCATTCTCATTCTCTTCTGCTATCAGTACCATCCCCCATGTTAGAACTATTTATCACAAGCATAACAGTGTGATTGTTATTCAACCTGAAATGCTCTGTTACACACACACACACACACACACACACACACACACACACGGTAGCCTTACTGAGATGAAGAAACAAGAGGCTGTTTGTCTTCCTGTACCTTCTAAAACAAGTTAAGAATGAGAGTGTAAAGTTACAAATAAAGGTACTATGAGGCATTTTGAAATGGCCACAATCGATTTATGTGTTTGAGGGGGTGTAAATTCAGTACAGTTCATGTTAGGTTTGTTAGTTTTTTGCCACTGCTGAGGGCGACTGATTTTGTAGCAGTGTGAAAGCTACTATTGCAAATATTGATTTTGTAGTAAAGTGTCATGAGAGAAGATAAATAATCATTTTAGGTCCTTTTGTCACAATAGTCATAAAAGATTCATCTTAAAAAGTATGTGTGTGTGCGTACTTGAATATTTAGTTTGGGCAATAGGGGCCATAGTTTGGGTGATAGGGGCTTCAGAGCATTGATATGTGCTTGTTTCTTTAGTAGTTTGCTGATGTTTACTGATTATGAAGAAACACTATGAGGGTGCTGTCACTCACACATGCATGCCTGCTACTGGGAGTGTGTTATGGGAGGAAGTATAAACATGTCTTGTGATTGTGGACGTGCAAAATGGCCCATAGTGCACAGTGAGAAGGCATAGCGAGCGGTTGACTCAGACCTTCCAAAAGCTAAACACGTATTCCTTAATACGTGAACCTGAATGGATCTGGTGAAATTCAAAACTGGCAGATCCTTTCATCTTCAAAGTACTGTGAAGTAGAATATGACTGTATATTTGTCGTAAAGTCCTATTGCGAGCCTGCTCTATACTACAGGAAGATGTTGAGCAACCTTGTAACCTTATTTCCGTATAGTAGTAAGAATAATTCTGAATCAATTAATAATCATTCTTTATTGCCCTGCGATAAAATAAGCTGACCAGTAAGATTTGTATGAAGTTAAATAAGTAGCTAAACTAGAGAGCTTGCTGATTTGAATGTGAGATCTTGTCATATTAATATTCGTGTTTGTAAGTTGAAATTTACACTCACAGCTCTGATGTGAAAAGCTGAATCTCTCGATTTGCACACACAGACAATAATCAAAACACCCGTGTTTTGAATTTGAAGCTGAAAATTAATAGTTACAAATGTGTAAAATTGCATTAACATAAACAAAATGACAGACACAAATGTGTACAACATATTTACTTTTTCACTTTACTTCGGTTTCACTCTACAACCACAAGTCAGCACTCACAACCTCTCAGATCTGGCAGTACAACTTCAAATCTTGGCGCTTTGACTTTTGCTACTCATTTAGCAATATTCCTGTAGCAAGCTCACTGGTGCACTTGTTAATGCAAAAGCCAGAGAGCAGAGCTGGGGGTGGAGCTGGGGTGTGAATAAAGACATTTTATTGGTCGATACCTGACCAATTAACAACGCCAGCCAGTGCGATTGTTAAGCACTGTAAATATAAATTAAAACTGTTAAGTATAAATTATTTGTAAAACGCTGAAATTAGCTAAATTAGCTTTTTAATTTAGCTTTTAAGTTGCTTTGCAGTATAAGACCATGTAAGAACATAGGAAAAAGTATTGTCTGTTCTTGTATTCTCTGTATAAACAGTTTGACACACATCAAACTAGTATGTAAACTTATACCAACACAGAATTATTTGCATGATTAAATGTGCTGGCCTAAGTAAGTAAAATTGTAATTTTGAAACAATTGTTTTAGCATATACATCAGAATCAGAATTAGCTTTATTGCCAGGTATGTTTATACATACAAGGAATTTGTTTTGGTGACAGAAGCTCCATAGTGCGACAGAATGACAGTGACAAGACAAGACATAGATAATAAAAATAATAATATACAAATATACAAAATAGACAATGTGCAAAATAGCACAAACACAATATACAAAAAAGACAATTTAGTATGTACAGGTATGTTAGGTGCATTTGAAGTGTAATAAGTATGTGTGTTAAAAAAAATAAATGTATGATAGTGATGTGTGTTTCATGTTTATTGTTAAGTGTTCAAATGTTCATGAGATGGATTGCCTGAGGGAAGAAACTCTTACTGTGCCTGGCCGTTCTGGTGCTCAGTGTTCTGTAGCGTCGACCAGACAGCAACAGTTCAAAGAGGGAGTGTGCTGGATTATGGGGTCCAAATTGATTTTGCCAGCCCTTTTGCTCACTCTGGATAAGTACAGTTCTTGGAGACTGGGGAGGGTTGTACCAATGATTCGTTCAGTAGTCCAGACTACCCTCTGTAGTCTTCTGTGGTCAGATTTGGTACAGTCAGGTCCATAAATATTGGGACATCGACACAATTCTAACATTTTTGGCCACGCCTAATGTTTTTGCTATCTCTCTGATGGGTTTGTTTTGTTTTTTCAGCCTAATGATGGCTTGCTTCACTGATAGTGACAGCTCTTTGGATTTCATCTTGACAGTTGACAGCAACAGATTCCAAATGCAAATAGCACACTTGAAATGAACTCTGGACCTTTTATCTGCTCATTGTAATTGGGATAATGAGGGAATAACACACACCTGGCCATGGAACAGCTGCGAAGCCAATTGTCCCATTACTTTTGGTTCCTTAACAAGTGGGAGGCACATATGCAAACTGTTGTAATTCCTATACCTGTCATGATACCTGCAGTGCAAATGAAGCGAGAACTCAAGTGCAGGGAAATGGTGGTTTTAATTATAAAAGCAAACAAAACAGAAACATAAATTACCCCGAGGGGAAAAACAGACCGACAGAGCAATGCAAAAACAAGGACTAGAAACACACATGACTTACTGCACCCAGAACATATGACAACGTGGCCGAACAGGACTGCAAACACCAGGATCATTTAAAGGAGACAAACGAGGAGGCACCAGGTGTACACGCTGAGACAATTAGGGAATAACAAGGAGGGCGGGGTCAACAATCAACCGGGGGAACACATGGAACAATCACAACACAAACCCATGTGCTCAGACAAGACAGTGACATCTGGTGGCCAACCAGGGCACACCCACAGGATACGTGACACTACCCCCCAACAAAGGAGCAGCTCCCAGATGCTCCACCTGCAACACTAAGAACACACAAAAACATGAAAAATGAAAATACAAAATGTCAAGAAGGGAGGTGGGCAAGAGACAGATCAGGGGGAGGGATGGTGGGCCAGGCCCGTGCAGAGGCAGAGGGCCCGCAGACCAAGGCCGAGCAGGAGACCAGGACGGATCCGGAGGGACGGACCAGGGGGTTTCCGGCCCAACAGGAACCCCAGCGCACTGCCAGGGTGGGGCCGGAGGGACAAGCCAGGCAGTGAGTTTACGAACGGCCTCTGTGGCCGTGACAGGGCAGACAGTCAGTTCAGAAACGGCCTCTGTGGCCGTGACAGGGCAGGCAGTGAGCTCAGGAACGGTCTCTGTGGCCGTAACAGGGCAGACAGTGAGTTCAGGAACGGCCTCTGGCAGGGTAAGGAGCTCGAGTGGAGCCGGCAGGGCCAGAAGTTCGGGTAGAGCCGGCAAGGCGAGGAGCTCGGGTGGCGCCGGCAGGGCAAGGCGCTTGGGTGGCGCCGGCAGGGCGAGGCGCTTGGGTGGCGCCGACAGGGCGAGGAGCACGGGTGGCGCCGGCAGGCCAAGGAGTCTGGGTGGCGCCGGCAGGGCGAGGCGCTTGGGTGGCGCCGGTAGGGCGAGGCGCTTGGGTGGCGCCGGCAGGGCGAGGAGCACGGGTGGCGCCGGCAGGGCGAGGAGCACGGGTGGCGCCGGCAGGGCGAGGAGCACGGGTGGCGCCGGCAGGGCGAGGAGCACGGGTGGCTCTGGCACGACCTCCTGGCCAGCAGTGAGCTCCTGGGTAGCCTCCTGGCCTTGTGGGACGGAGAAGGCCTTCCTCCGCCTCTTCCTCCGTCTCCGGGAGCGGGGCGCCGCTGCGGCATCCTCGGCCACCACTAGGGGATTGAGAGCGGGCACCGCCGCCTCGGGAGCGCTGTGAGCGGGCACGGCCGCCTCGGGAGCGCTGTGAGCGGGCACCGCCGCCTCGGGAGCGCTGTGAGCGGGCACGGCCGCCTCGGGAGCGCTGTGAGCGGGCACGGCCGCCTCGGGAGCGCTGTGAGCGGGCACCGCCGCTTGGAGAAGCGTCAAAAACTCCACCAATTCCCCAAAAGTCAAGTGGTCTAGCTCCCTCATCCACTCCTCATCGAGGGGCTCATCAAGGGCAAAGTTAAAGAAGTCCTTGAGAGCCACCTCGTTGTATCCCAAACCCTCTGCTGTCTCACAAAACGTCCAGGCAAACCTCCTGACGTCAGTGCCCCTCTGACGGAGAGAGTGCAGCGTCCTGACCTGGAGGATCCGTAAAAAAGTGGGGTTCCTCACGTTAGGGGCTGGAGGATGGGAAGAATCCATTCCCCGCTGAGTTCTCTGATGTCGGCCACGTTCTGTCATGATACGTGCAGTGCAAATGAAGCGAGAACTCAAGTGCAGGGAAATGGTGGTTTTAATTATAAAAGCAAACAAAACAGAAACATAAATTACCCAGAGGGGAAAAACAGACCGACAGAGCAATGCAAAAACAAGGACTAGAAACACACATGACTTACTGCACCCAGAACATATGACAACGTGGCCGAACAGGACTGCAAACACCAGGATCATTTAAAGGAGACAAACGAGGAGGCACCAGGTGTACACGCTGAGACAATTAGGGAATAACAAGGAGGGCGGGGTCAACAATCAACCGGGGGAACACATGGAACAATCACAACACAAACCCATGTGCTCAGACAAGACAGTGACATCTGGTGGCCAACCAGGGCACACCCACAGGATACGTGACAATACCGTTCACCTGATTTGGATGTAAATACCCTCAAATTAACGCTGACAGTCTGCAGTTAAAGCACATCTTGTTCGTTTCATTTGAAATCCATTGTGGTGGTGTATAGAGCCAAAAATGTTAGAATTGTGTTGATGTCCCAATATTTATGGACCTGACTGTAGCTGAGCTGAACAAGACAGTTATGGAAGTGCAGAGGATGAATTCAATGATGGCAGAGTAGAACTGTTTCAGCAGATCCTGTTGCAGGTTGAACTTCCTCAGCTGGTGAAGGAAGTATAACCTCTGCTGGGCCTTTTTGACAATAGAGTCTATGTGAATGTCCTACTTCAGGTCCTGAGAGATGGTGCTGCCCAGCAACCTGAATGACTCCACTGTCGTTACAGTGCTGTTCATGAAGGTGAGTGGGGGGAGTGCAAGGGGGTTTCTGCTGAAGTCCACGATCATCTCCACTGTTTTGAGCGTGTTCAGATCCAGGTTGTTAAGACTGCACCAGACAGCTCCTTAACCTCCTGTCTGTAGGCAGATTCATCACCGTCCTGGATGAGGCCGATCTATGTGGTGTCATCTGTAAACTTCAGGAGCTTGACAGAGGGGTCTTTAGATGTGAAGTCATTGGTGTAGAGGGAGAAGAGTAGTAGGGAAAGGACGCAACCCTGAGGGCCAGTGCTGATTGTAAGGGTGCTGGATGAGAATTTTGCCAGCCTCACTAGCTGCTGCCTGTCTGTCAGGAAGCTGGTGATCCACTGACAGATGGAGGTGGGTACAGAGAGCTGAGTTAGTTTGGGCAGGAGGAGGTTTGGAATGATTGTGTTAAAAGCTGAGCTGAAGTCCACAAACAGGATCCTCACATAAGTCCCTGGTCTGTCCAGATGCTGCAGGATCAAGTGTAGTCCCATGTTGACTGCATCATCCACAGACCTGTTTGCTCTGTAGGCAAACTGCAGGGGGTCCAGTGATGTCCTTCAGATAAGCCAAAACCAGCTTTTTGAATGACTTCATGACCAGAGATGTTAGAGCCACAGGTCTGTAGTCATTAAGTCCTGTTATCTTGGGTTTCTTTGGGATGGGAATGATTATGGAGCATTTGAAGCAGGAAGGGACTTCACACAGCTCCAGTGATCTGTTGATGCAAGTGTGCATATTCTGAGTTGCTTTTGCTGAATGACTTGGATCATCGTCCATTTGTACTATGAAGCGCCATCCAATCAACTTTGCTGCATTTTACTGAATCTGGGTATACAGTATATCCCTATATACTTAAGAATTCTTCCGGCTGATCTGGCCTTGTTTGCACCTTGTGGTAAACCCTCTTTATTTGCTCTCTATAGTCTTCTCCTGATTGTAGACTTTGACAGTCACACGATTACCTCCTGGAGAGTCTTCTTTACTTGGCTGGATGTTGTGAAAGGGTTTTTATTTACCATGGAGAGGATCCTCCGATCATCCACCACTGTTGTCCTCCGTGGACGTCCAGGCCTTTTTATATGTTTTTTCTCAGAATGTGCCAAACTGTTGATTTGGCCACTCCAAATGTTCCTGCTATCTCTCTAATGGATTTGTTTTGTTTTTGAAGCCTAACAATTGTCTGTTTTACCTGCATGGAGAGCTCCTTTGATCGCATGATGTGGGTTCACAGCAACAGCTTCCAAATGCCAATGGCACACTGTCAAATTACTTATGGTTGAAAAAGGAGGGAGGTACATATTATAGAGCTGTAATTCCTTAACCTTTCCTCCATTTGTGATTAGAACACCCTCAAATCTCAGAGTGTGTAATTTAAGCTCATATTCATTATATAACTGTAACTTGAATATGTTTTGGTCAGCAGCTAAAATAATAAAAAAATTGCGCATGTGTCCATTGCGCATGTGGACCTGACTGTATGTGTCCATTAAAAAGCTGTCACTCACTTCAGTTCATTGCGATCTCACAAAGTTCCGTTATAATAAATGAAGCTCTCGACACTGCACAATGAATCTCACTTCTACACTTTGTTTGTTATAATGACAGGATTCACAAGTCTGCAGAACTCAGCACTGACCAAAACTCTGGCATTTTGAGCAGTGAGTGAATTCTGATTCTGACTGGCCAATGCGTTCAAGAAACCAACAGATATGTCTGTGAGTGGCTACATTGCTCAATGCTACAAAACAAATAGTAAATAGAAACTTTTGACACTCCACTGAGTGAGAACACAAATATGCACTTGAGCATTTGCCAAATCTGTTTTGCCAATTTCCTATTTTTACCACCTCAATTGATTGTGCTAAGCACCCTCTAGCACCCCTGTATAACTGTCCCGGGCTTTTTAACAGTTTGTGTGCCTTGTAGTTCCATGCGCCAAAATTTAAGTGTTTCTTTTCTCAGTGGTAAAAGACAATAGGCTGATCAGCGCAATCGTGGGTTGCACCCCCTAGTGTGCAGGCAAAAAATGAATTTTCGGTCAGTGTCACCTATCGTACAGAAAAGCCAAAAATGATCAATTGTTTCCTTTTCAATGTGCACCGTTCATCTGCAATTCACTTTACTTTATCATGTCTCGCTAAGTGTGAAATGGCCTTCAAGGAGGAAAAAAATGGTCAAAATTGTTTGATTTGGTTATTTTACTGTTCTTTACATACTATTTTAATTTTAATAATATTTCAAAGTAGCTTTTATTTTTACAATTTTGTTTAGTTTAGTATTTTACCATTTTTATTCATTTTAGTTTTTGTTTTATTTAGTCTTGTTTTTTGGGGGGTTTTTTAGGTTTTAATGGCTTATTTAACTATGACAACAGTGGATGTAGGTGCAAATTCCTTGTAGACTTCATGATTTCAAAGAATCAATTAATTTCTTTTTTTTTTGGACTGAAACAAAGCAACTAAATCAGATTCAATGCTGCATGGCTTGTATACAAAAGCATCTCTGTTGACTGACTTTTACCTTGCCTAAAACCCTTCAGAATTCCCTTGAATGGTTTTATGGCACTTCAAGAGAAAGTTTTGTTACATCCAATCTTGTTCTTCATTATGAGAAACAGGCCAAACTCTTTCATAAGTGGCTGGTGAAGTAGACTCCTGAGGCTGACAGGAGAGAATTCAGAGGGGACAAGCTGTAGTGTGTAATTGGGTCCATCCGGTCCATCTGGTCCTTCAGAGAGGTCACTTGAAGTCAAAGTTCTCCACAGGAATTTTCTGTAATTCATTTAGTTTTCTTTTTTACTGCTTACCTCTTTTTTGGAAGTATGTTTGCAAGAGTCTGTTATCTTCTTAAATTTTTCTTTTGTGGGGATTTTTTAAGTCCCTTATACCTTATTGTTAGAGAAGAACCTAAGTGTATTTTGTTTTTCTTCATCCTAAGTCATGTAAACCCACACTGACAATCCTCCTTGAAAAAAAATATATAATAATACTTGAACAGGGGCTGTTTAAGACAACTACACAACAAAATACTCAGCAGACTTGAGTAACACTCACCATCTCAAGAAAATATGGCAAGGCATTGTGGGTAGCGGTGAGAATTCCTGGCTGTCTCTGTCTGATTAAAATGTGATGTGTTGAAAGTTGGCTTTGATCTTAGGAAATGTCTGCGAGGGGAGCAGTTGGAATTTAGCTTGGGCTTTTTCCCTCCCGCTCTCTCTGTGATTTGGCCCTGCAGATGGAGGCCGATAGATAGTGTCACCATTCATTTCCTGCTCAAGCTCCTACACCATTCTGTGCAGACGCTAGACCTGGAGCAGGGATCCAAAATGAATAGATCACATGCTGAGCTTTTGTGGCTTGTGCATAGCTCTGTTTTCTTCTATGCTTCTCTCTAAATGTATGCATGTGCTTTGGATTGCACATGCACAGTTAACATGACATTTTGCAAATAACCCCAAAGACTTGGAACATCACACCCCACAGAATGAGTGGAAGAATACACCATATGAAAAAGACTCCTAAGGTGCTTAAATGCTTTTCTTTGTCTCTGATTCCAGGCCTCCTGCACTGGCGGCCAGCCCGGCATATTCTGATTTCTCCCTCATCCGAATTTCGCCACATCGGAACCCTTCTGTTGGGGCGGAGTCACCCTTCAACCCCCCACATCCATACATTAACCCCTACATGGACTATATCCGCTCACTGCACAGCAGTCCCTCTCTGTCCATGATCTCTGCGGCCAGGGGCCTCAGTCCTGCAGATGGTGAGTACCTCAGAGACCTGTTCTGGGCCTGCTAAAATTCTTAATAATTCTTCTAACCTATTGTGAGCAGAGCAGAGCACGCAATTCTAAGTATTAAACTTCTACACGAAACATGTCCTTCAGAAACTGATAATAGATTAAAAATCTATCTATACAGTTGTATCTATCATTCTGTCAATCTATCTGGTGAGGCCTGGGATAATGCAATCATATATCCCAATTTTATCTGTCTGTGGTGCTTCTCTCTGGAAGAGGGAGACCATAGTTTGATCGTTTGGCTGGGGTCACTCTCTTTGATCTTTGTCTCATGCCACCAAACCTTTGGAGGAACATTCAACATGTCAGACAGACTTTAGTGATCACATCCTGAGTTAAGATGGGAGTGAAGTTCAAGGGCATGGTTGAGGGCGGAGGGCACAAGAAGGGAGGGAAGGATGAGAAGTGGGAATGGGTTAGAGGATAGACTCCAGAGGCCTGACGGGAAGCCATTTTAGTTTCTTGTGTGAAATCCATTACAGGGTCTGCAAAGACAGCTATTTTTAAAAGGTCTCTGCAGTATGCTGGCCTCTTGGCCTTCTCCTCAGGCATGGAGTTTTAATTGAAGCCAGAAGCACAAATACCAAAGTGGGGCAATCAGAGGGGCCTCTCACAGGCCACAGATAATCACAACTGTTTCGAACTGTGGTGTCGTTTCACATCAGCCAGGTTTTACTATCTACCAAGTGTGTCAAAGGAAGACATGAAGCATTTCCAAATTGACTATTCCCAGAGAAGAAACCTGAATAAGGGATAAATTAAACTTGTTGATGCAATTTGGTTTGATGTGACCTTTTTGTGGCCTTGGTAAAAAAAAAAAAAAAAAAAAAAAAAAAAAGTTGTAAAACAAATTATTTTGACAATTTGTACAAATATTTCAATTTCACATAAGGACGTTTTTAAGTTTTTAACTCTTTAATAATATAATTATGTTTCTACTCTAATTTGTTGTTTGAATGTAGACATTCAAATGGTGACTGTAATAAAAACTTGTTTTCATTAAATAATGATAATAATAACTGGATTGCTCATTGCGTTCTAAACTGCCATTAGGCAGTGAAGCCACCGGAAGTGTTCAAGCCACAATCTTGCTATTCCCTATCGGGAAGAGAGCAGCATTGACTCACAGCCAAACCACTCACCTAAAATCACACGATTTGAAGCATATCAGTCACACAGGATTAGTTTTTACTTCAGACATTATCTGCAATGTTGATGGTTTTTTTGGGTGATATATTTAAATCGTCAAGGTGGATGTGTCTGCTGCGCACTTGCCAACACAGGTAGCTGATCAGACACAAAATATTTTTCTTTATGTACGTAATTATGCAGGAAATATGACACATGAACATATATCTAGTATTAGTATCAGAAATTGATTCTAATATACAATTAATAATACAACACAAGCTAAGTACTTCATTTGGACAACTTTAAACGCGATTTTCTTAGTATTTTGATTTTTTTTTTTTTTTTTTTTGCACCCTCAGATTCCAGATTTTCAGATTCCAGAATAGTTGTATCTCGGCCAAATATTGTCCTATCCTAACAAACCATACATTAACGGGAAGCTTATTTATTCAGCTTTCAGATGATGTATGAATCTCAATTTCAAACAAATTTACCCTTATGACTGGTTTTGTGGTCCAGGGTCACATATATGTTAAATTAATAAGTAATTTATCATGAGCAATTCAGTTCTCTATTATAGATCAGTGGATTTAACCCTGTGGGGTTGGCAAACGCCGCAGCGGGTTTTGTGGCATTTATTTCCTGATAACGCTGAAAAGAACTTAAATTACTCAGTCATTTTTGATTGTACTGATAAGGGCATTACATCATTTGAATCCATATTTGTATTGATTAAAAACAATAAATCAATATTGTTAAGCAATAACGTCCACACAGCTATGTTTACCTGTTTTAGTTTATCGACACATATACACGACATAGACACTGACAGTCAAAATGCACCATCGGACAAATGCTAATTAAACTTTACTATTTTGACCCTCCAAAACTATTTTGCCGTAACTGAAGATTGCTGTTTCAGTTTTTTTTGTTTTTGGTTGCTGAAATTTCACTTTTGCTAGTTTAACGACGGGAAAAAACGGTTGGCGTGCCCGGCGCATGGTCTAAATGGTTGTCCTTATTCTCTTACTGAGTAATGGGTGTGTTTTGGGCATAATGTGCAATAAACCAATCAGATTCTCATCTCCCATTCCCTTTAAGAGCAAGTTGCTGGGGTTGGTGGGGATGTTGGGATGAAAGGATGGATGAAACGTATTTGTCCGTGTTTCACTCAGTCTCGAATCGTGCTCACGGAAAGCACTCGAGAAACAATATCTCTTCCGCAGCTCCTTAAGCTTTCAACTTGTTTTTTTAGTAAGAGCAAGATACTGTAAAACATTCGCATTACATGATTTGGCTGATTTTTACGTAGAGAGCGTGACAGCGCACCGCATTGAAATGATCACTCATGTTTTCATAACTGCTGGCCAAATTCAAAAATAAATCTAAAATTAAAACATCTTTGAGAGCAAGGGGGCCCCCTGGTGTTTCGGGGGCCCTATGCAGCTTGCATATTCTGCGTATAGGGAGGATCGGCTCTGAGCCTACACAATAGTAATCTTTTACATTGTAATCCTTTACTTTTTAATATTTGGCATGTTTGTGTGCTGCTGCGCATCCTTGTGTGTGTAATAAGCAGAGTGTACATGCGTTGTGGACCCACCTATTGGCTAGGGCTGCAACAAACGATTATTTTGATAATCGATTAAAATAACGATTATTAGAACGGTTAATTGACTAATCGCCAATTATTTCACTGATTAATCAGTAGACTTTAATTGATTATTCAGCTTTTGCAATTAGTTAAAATATTAAGTTATACATATTCTAACATAAATAAAGGTCACCAGTGTAACGTATCTGTTTCTGTTTAGTTTCCTTTTGGCCCATTTTTGGTTCTTCCTGTTTTAGTTCGTGTCCTAGTTTTGTTAATCAGTTATCATCATCACCTGTGTTTAATTAATTTTCTCGTTTCCTCGTTTGTTCCACTCCCTTTATAAGTCCTGAGTTCTCCCTCTGTTTTTGTCTTGGATTGATGTTGTAAATGGTTAAAGTGTGTTGAAGCTATTAAAATACTCCTTTTGTTACTTCTCGTCGTGCGCCTGTGTTTCTACAACCACAACACCGTGACAGAATCCAAGACCAAGACAGAAAACCAGACGAACGCCGGTGACCACCGAAATTATGACTCCGGCTGAAGTCGCGTTGTGCAGGTTACGGCAGGGCGGCCTGAGGTTGGCGCGATATGTGGAGGTTTTCCTCGAGCTCGCCAACCAGGTGAGCTGGCACGACGCAGCTCTGGGTGCGCGTTTCCTGCTGGGGTTGGATGACGAGGTAATACGTTGCGATCTTCTAAGAGGTGATTTTTCCCTGATCGAGCTCATTAACTTAATCTTCTTCCTCAATGGACTCGACGAAGAAGTCGAGGAGATTCCCCAAACTTGTCATTCCGCTCCAGCAGGAACGCACTGCGTCTCCCCAGCTCATTCCTCGCCGGGATCCTCCAAATACCTCGCCAACGGCTCCTCCCGCCTGCCCAACCCGATAGTTCCGCCGCCCGCAGTGATGAATGTTCCGCCCGCGGCGAAGAGGATGCCGCCGAACGTGGCATTGAATGTTCCGCCCGCGGCGAGGAGGATACCGCCGCAAGAGGCGATGAACGTTACGCCGTCATCGGCGAAGATGGTTCCGCTGCCGAGGGAGGAAGTTCAGGTGCCGGTGGGAATACTGATCATGTATGAGGGAATGTCGTGCCCTCCAGAGCCTGCTCCTCGCCAGTGCCCTCCAGTGCCTGCTCCTCGCAAGTGCCCTCCAGTGCCTGCTCCTCGCCAGTGCCCTCCAGTGCCTGCTCCTCACCAGTGCCCTCCAGGGCCTGCTCCTCACAAGTACCCTCCTGAGTCTCCGCTGGTTCCGTCCAGCCCTCCTGAGTCTCCGCTGGTTCCGTCCAGCCCTCCTGAGTCTCCGCTGGTCCCGTCCAGCCCACCTGAGTTCCCGCTGGTCCCGTCCAGCCCACCTGAGTTCCCGCTGGTCCCGTCCAGCTCCGCGCTGCAAGAGCGCCCCCGAGAATCCAGTTCCCAAGTCACGGCCAGGAGTGCCGATCCCGAACCCCGAGAATCCAGTTCCCAAACCACGACCAGGAGTGCCGATCCCGAACCCCGAGAATCCAGTTCTTTGACCACGGCCAGGAGTGCCGATCCCGAACCCCGAGAATCCAGTTCTCTGACCACGGCCAGGAGTGTCGATCCCGAACCCCGAGAATCCAGTTCTCTCACCACGGCCAGGAGTGCCGATCCCGAACCCCGAGAATCCAGTTCTCAGACCACGGCCAGGAGTGCCGATCCCCGAGAATCCAGTTCTCTGACCACGGCCAGGAGTGCCGTTCCCGATCCCCGGGAATCCGCGCTGCAAGAGCGCCCTCAAGTGTCCGCGCTGCAAGAGCGCCCCACAGAGTCCGCGCTGCAAGAGTGCCCTACAGAGTCCACGCTGCAAGAGCGCCCTCAAGTGCCCGCTCCTCCAGAGCGCCTCCAAGAGCCCTCTCCTCCTGAGCGTCCCGCAGAGTCTGCTCCTTCTGTTTGGCCCCTAGAGGGGAACATCCCCAAAAAATTTTTGGGGGGGGGCCATATAGTCTCAGCCTGTGTGGCCGGGTCAAGGGCCAAGGCCACTGAGCCCCCTGATCCACCTTGGACTCTCAAAAAATAGATCCATCATGGCCACCCAAGGACCCCGATCTGCCATGGCCGCCCAAGAACCCCGATTCGCCATGGCCACCCAAAGACCCCGATCCGCCATGGCCACCCAAGGACCCCGATCCGCCATGGCCGCCCAAGGACCCCGATCCGCCATGGCGTCCCGAGTCTCCAGTCCCGCCATGGCCTCCCGAGTCTCCTGATCCGCCCTGGAGGCTTCCCTGTCCTGTCATGACCCTGCTCCAGCCTCCAGGACGCCCGCCCCCCCTTCGGGGAGGGGGAGATAATGTAACGTATCTGTTTCTGTTTAGTTTCCTTTTGGCCCATTTTTGGTTCTTCCTGTTTTAGTTCGTGTCCTAGTTTTGTTAATCAGTTATCATCATCACCTGTGTTTAATTAATTATCTCGTTTCCTCGTTTGTTCCTCTCCCTTTATAAGTCCTGAGTTCTCCCTCTGTTTTTGTCTTGGATTGATGTTGTAAATGGTTAAAGTGTGTTGAAGCTATTGAAATACTATTCTCGTTGTGCGCCTGTGTTTCTACAACCACAACACCGTGACAACCAGCTTTAGAAAAGCATTTTATGTAATTACAGTTATTATACAATTAATTAGTAACACTTTACAATAAGGTTCATTAGTTAACATTAGTTAATATGAACTAAAAATTAACAATAGTTCTACAGCATTTATTAATCTTAGTTAATGTTAATTTCAGCATTTACTAATGCATTTATTAAAACACAAGTTGTGTTTTTTTTACATTTGCACTGCGAACTAACATGAACAAACAATGAACAACTTTATCACTTTAATTATTTTTTTTATTTTTTTCCCCACTAATAAAAATATTTTATCATTAGCTAGCTCCACACTGGAGAGCTGCTTTATAACAGAAAATCAAGTTGTTAGTAATTCTAACTGAAAGCGACACTGACTCTGGTTTTTCATGTTTAATACTGTAAAGCTGCTTGAATTAAGGCTATGTATTTCATAAAGTACTATATAAATAAACATGATGTGACCGGACTTGACTGGAGTACTGAACTGCAGAGCTCATGCAAACATCCACATCATTGTAATCAGATGCATTTTTAACTGCTGCTTTCACACTGCTGTCAGTTTTTGTTGTGTTTATTTCGTTACTGAGAGGAAAGCATGCAATATATATTTACATATTAATCCAAACTCCGCTCAGGTTCAGCTGCATTTGCTCTGAAGCGCTGTGTGTATCCTCTTCTCTTGGATTACAGTTTTGCTCTACAGCGGTCAAACTGGTCAAACTGCATTATTGCAGGCTCTTACCTTAGGTCATATGATATCAAATGACTACTCGACAACAAAAATATTTGTCAAAATCTTTTTTATTGTCGGCGTTGTTGATAATGTTGACTAATCGTTTCAGCCCTACTATAGGCGTATATATTAACGCGCTCTTTAAATAACAAAAAAATACTGTGCCATTGACTTTAGACCAGGTTTTAGTTGGTCAATGGCGCAGGCTATTTCAGATGCCTCAAAATAGCAACGCACCAACAATGCGCCTGAACACACCTCGTTTTCAGACCAGCACACCCATGAGCGCACAAATGGGTGCAAATGCATTTGCTATTTAAACAATGTGGCGCAAGATGTGAACACGATAACTGCGTCGGGCTGAAACTAGTAAAAAACATTTGCGTCGCCCCTGGCGCCGCATTGCACCAGTATGATAGGGCCCAAGGAGTGACTGTGTAGGCTGAATATTTTTCCTATTATCATTATTCATTTTGAAGCCATTATCTATGCATTCCTGCATAAAGTATTTGGCTTTGGGCATGTCCCTTACATATATTCTGAAACAATAATTATTGATAACATTTTGTATTCCATATGCAGCCACCAGTTTATGTGAAAAGAATAACCAAACATCGGTGGGAGTTTTATCGCTCTTTCGCTTTATCATTTTTTTTCTGCTTGCTTTCCAACCCTCTTTTGAAACACATTTTTTTTGTAATCTCCCAGATGCCAACATGCTCCACCAGCAGAATGCCTGCTGGCTCTGGTAGTGCACCATACTGAGGGTGCATATTCATCCTTGAATATCACCCCTGCCATTCCCCACCACCAGTCCATCAGTTCAATGCCAAAATCTCCCATTTAGAAATTCCACAAAGCTTTTTTCTACATGTGAACGGGAAATGAGGCACATTACAGTTTAATGCAAGAGCCAAGGCAAGAAGGAACAACAGAGACAATTAAGGAAGCCCCCCTAACCCCTCCCTTGCTACTTAAGTCATAATACCCACATCGAATTAATTTGGAATTTCTTCTTACATTCATACAACCAATCAGAGATGCATATTCCATGCATTCAGTTCGGGCCTCAGTTGAGATCCTTTCATCCACTCTGTTCATTTCTTCTGGGGAAGACAGGATTTAGCCACAACACTTTGTGCAGCTAAAATGATTTTGTATTTGCATTGAGAAGCACTGTGTCAGTCTTTCTCTTATTCTTTTTCTCTTTTTGTGTGTATGTGTGTGTTTGTGAGTGTGCTTTCTCATTTGTGTTGTTTGCATAGAAAAGCATGTTGCCAAAAGTTTATTTTTAGGATGCATTTCTTGGACCTGTTATCCCTCTGTTGCTAAAGTGTGGGAGGAAGATAGAGGCAACACATGAAAGAGAGTCAGAACAAATCAGAGAGAAAGGCAATTTTAATTGTTCAGATCTAAAATTCTGCGTTCTTTTCCCCTAAAATTAAAATGGTTAATTAGTTACACTAATAAAAGTTTCTATCTTCTGTGAAACAGAAATGTCCAGGCTCTCTCATCCATGTAATGAAAGTGGGACCTGAGGTTGTCAAGCTTTAATAATGACAATAAAGCACTGTAAAAGTATTATTAAAAAAAAGTACTCCACAAGTCCAGACTTGTGCACTATATTCCAAGTCTTCTCAAGTCAAAACCATTGATTCACAAGTTTAAGAAATTAAAAAAGGTCAGTTATTCAAGATTATTCAAGATTTGTAGTAACATGCAGGAACATATGTATTTCTTTACTAGCATTCAAAAGTTTGGGGTAATATCTTTTAATGTTTTTATCATATGAATAAGACATGTCATATGAAATCTAATTTATTTAGTTGTTGCTAGATAAAATGGTTCATTTAAGTTTTTATTAATTAATTTTTTTTTATTTTTTTTTTATTTTACTGATACAAAACTTTTGAACAGTGGTGTTTTTGTCAAATGTTTGACCTTTCAGCACCCCACGCCAGTTTAACCACGGCGGAGTACTACCACCAGATGGCCCTACTTGCAGGTCACCGCAGCCCATATGCTGACATCATTCCTTCAGTGGCATCCGCGACAGGGCCTACAAGCAGTGCCCTGCATATGGAGTACCTACAGGCTATGGAAAGTAAGTTCTCCACTTGCTTACACTTTTCTGATGTCAGGGTGTCTGATGACTGATGTGAGGGGCAGATTTACAGTAGGCTGAGACTATTAAAACCAAGAACCTTAACCATTCAAAAAAGCAAAAAGCCACATGATCCTTCAGAAATCATTCCAATATGTTGAATTATTATCGTAGTCGGACACCGTTGTGCTGCTTGATATTTTTTGGGACCTGTCATACTTTTTTTCAAGATTCTTTAAAAAAATTTAAAGTAAAAAAGAACAGTGTTTATTCAAAACAGAAATGTTGTGTTACAATATACATTACCATTCAAAAGTTTGGGGTCAGTCAATAAAAAAAAAAATTATAATTTAAATAAAAATTATAAAAATATAATACTTTTATTCAGCAAGGATGTTAAATGGATAAAAAGTGAAAATGACCTAATATATATATACAGTATATGTAATATATAAGGAACAAATTGCAAATTGCAATTAAATAAACTGTTAAATTGTTCCATTGTCTTAATGTTTTCAAAAAGGGGGTAAGTGTGCACAGGATGTATGCAAATGAGTTATTTTGATGTGTAAATAGGAAATTAAAGGCACGGGGATTCGAAGAGAGGTCAGGTGGACTGGCCTATTAGTCTTTGATGAGAACGCATTTAGTCAGCCCGTCACCGGCTTCCCCATTCCTCACAAACTAATTAAAACTAGCCAAACTTGCATGGCTATCAGAAAATTAATTGCTATTAAGTGGGAATTGGAATGTCCCACTATTCATCACTGGAGAAATCCTTTCTTCTATGGGACTGTTTAAGATTAATAGACTGAAATAAAACAATTAGGGCCATTGTTTTCAAATGGAGATGTTGGCATCCCCCCTACTTCAAATAGCCTGTGATCAGCCCTTAGTAACTCATCCTATTTTAACAATGTGTGTTCCGTGTCAGCCAAATTAACACTTTAAAGCTCTTTTTATAATATATAGACTCTGAGAAGGGGAGTGAATGAGTAGAAGTGCATTATCTAGGAGCTGTTGTTAATAATGGGGATGGGTGAGCACAGTCGTAGTTTAGACATCAGTGTAATTACTTTTAGAGAAAAACTGAAGGAATTAACCTGTCCTGCGTATTTGTGTTTAAGCATTTTTAACGTATTAGCTGCTAATTAAACAGTGTCAATTTGATTCTGCCTATATTAAATGCCTCAGTTTGGATCCTCTGTGGGATGTAGATGGATTTTTAAGGTGGAAATATTGTTTTTTTGTTTTTTTTTTCACTTTTTTTTTCTTTTTCTACATCCACATTTCCATTTCCATTTTTGACAAAAGATGTTTGACCAAGCATGTAATATTTACTTATATTACAAATCAGCAATTGTTATATATATATATATATATATATATATATATATATATATATATATATATATTTCTTTTTTTTGGCATTTTTTTGCATTTTATTTATCAATAAATTGTATGTTTTGGCCAATTTCATACCTGTCATGCTTATGTTAGTCAAGCTGCCTAATAATACACTTTTGTCAAAATTAAACCAACGTCGCCAATGTAAAACAAGTTAAGTTAGTTAAAAACTGGAACACTAAGCTTGTTCATACAAGCTTAAATTTCCAGTTTAAAACATCTTTTTGCATTTGTTGTTCTACCAGCTTAACCAGCTCATGTCATAAATAGACCAGAGTTGTTCATTTAAAACTAGTTAAGACCATCTTGGAGTTTATGCTGATCCAAACTGGTCTTTGCAGCAGGAAAATCAATATGGCATTATAGACTGCGCATATTATTGTATATGAGTGTGTATTATAATGTATAGTATTGATGCTTAAGTATGTGGATTCATATGTGTGTGTGTGTGTGTGTGTGTATGTGCTTCGTTTTGTGACATATGAGGACACAAATTTGTATAATGACATGGGTATGACATAGGTATTACAAGGAGAAGGTGATTTATGAGGACAGGTTTAGGTGTAGGGCGCTAGAAAATACGGTTTGTGCAGTATAAAACCATTACGCCTATGGAATGTCCCCACAATTCACAAAAACAAACGTGTGTGTGTGTGTGCGTGCATGCGCGCGTGTGTGTGTGTGTGTGTGTGTGTAAGTTTGTGCTTGTGTCTATTTGCAAAGTTTTAAATCACAATTCTAAGCAGAATGCCAGCAATGTGGTAAGATGTTCCAAATGTGGGAATGCAAATGCTCTCTCTCTCACACACACACACACACACACACACACACACACACACACACACACAGAGTGATTTAAATGTGAATGACAGACCCTGTAATCACTGTATGTGTCAAACAAGAAAGAGAGAAGGGAGAGAGTCAGAGACAGAGAAAGAGAGAGTGTAATCATGTTTTGTTTTGTGTGCTTTCTCTTAAAAATGTACAGAACAACTGAAAGAAAAAATGAGTCACAAAGTCATTGTGTCACTCCACACAACAAAAGACCTCCATCCCCCCACACCCCTCTCTTCCCCTCCTCCTTTCACTTCTCCCTCCATTTCTCCCTTCTTTCTTGTTTGTGACATTCGCCAATGAAAAGACAACAAAAGTCATTTCTTAATCTGTAGCTGCCAGTCATTGTGCGTGAGTGGAGGGCCTGTCTGTGTTCGATCTGCTTTCTAGTGGAAGCTTTTCAAAAACAACCAAGTGCAATTCCATTCAGCATTAACACACTATTCAACCCAATTAAGCGTGATTCAACATCGCAGTGACGCTACCAGAAAGCAGTGAAAAAAGTGGAGCTGCAGTCCTATGTGTTTTTACAATGCGTAAAAAATGCATGCAATGCAGAAAATTAGGTCATTGTTGAATACATCCAACAGACTATGATGAAGAAATTGCATGTGATTTAAAAAGATGGTCATGATTCCTGGTCAGTAAAGCTTTCTGTGTGGTTAATTCTCTAAAATAATATACGAACCACAAGAGAATGGGAACTTTTATGGAAATTTTATGGAAAATTATGATTTTATGTCTTTTTGTGCCTGTTGTTATATCACAAGTTTTAAATACATAACATACTATGTTCTTTCACTGTTTTCTCTCTTTGCCTGTCTTCTCAGCTTCACGATTTCCAAGTCCTAGGCTCACAAATCGACCCAGCAGAAAACGACCCCTTCCCAGCTCCCCTTCCCTGTCTGACCCCAGTTTTGACCTGCAGGCCATGATTCGCAGCTCGCCCAACTCTCTAGTCACTATACTTAATAATTCCCGCTCCAGCTCATCCACCAGTGGATCCTATGGACACCTCTCAGCTGGTACTATCAGGTATGTACTACAATGAATTAATAATTTGTTTTTATTATTATTATTTTACAAAAATGTATATACTTCTTTCTAACAGGCCTTAAAGCTGGATTTTGCATTATTTTAATTCAAAATATATTTTTGTTAATATATCAAGGGAATTGTTTAGTTTTTGTCTTAAATATGAATGATATATGAATATAAATGATAAGCAAGTCTTAATTTCTCACTTGATGGGTTTTAAAGTATAGTTTACCCAAAATTCTTCATTTATTTATCTTCATGTGATTCCAAACTTGGACACTGCTCCAAGTATGAAAATAAAGAGAGGTGTGTATTTGTCACGGTGCACATATCAGGGAGCAACGAGTAACACAAGACGAGGATGTAACTCAAAATAACAGTCTTTAATAACTCCAAACAAGGCAGGGCAAGACAAGGCAAGGTAGACACAGACAGGAACACCGGGGAGTAACGAGTAGACCAGACGACATCTAACTGAACAGACAGAACTAAAATACACGGGCTAATTACAGATAATAACTAAAACACAGCTGGACAAGAATTAACTGATAATCACATTAAGGACAGGAAACGAACCAAATATGGAAACATGAGGCGGGAACACATGACACACGACAGAGGACTGACAGTATTGGAACAGACAAGAGGTAAGAGAATGTGGGAGAGATTCTGAGAAAGAAATAGAGAGGAAAAACAATCCATACTGTAAGTGGACACTCCAGCGCATCCTCAGAAGCGAAGTGATGAATGAACACTGGACGGAAAAATAAACGAGGGAACACAGAGAGCGCTATTAGGAGGAAGCGTGTGAACATATTCCTCCCCTCCTCCCTCACACTCATCTGTCTGATATGCATCATCTGATTAATGTTCTCTCTATCAGCTGAGAAGAGCTTTACCCTAAGACTGCCGCCATGCAATCGCTCACTCTGGAAAGGAAGAGAGGAAGGGGGAATGACAAATGAAAGGGTCATGAAGAGGGGGACGGAGGAAGAAAGCAAAGTCTGGGCGGAGGACAGTAACACAAGCTGTGATGGGAAAGAGAGAGAATCTGTTGTGGATGAAGTGAATAAAACTGACCCATTCATTTTCTCTGAGGTTTAATTCATGAGCAGTGCAACCTGAAGGTGTTCGCTGACAATCCTGCCTTCTAATCACATGTTTATCTGTTTCAAAGACTAAATAATTAATGTTTTTCAAATGATCCCACTTATATGGGGCACAGTCGATTTGGTCAGTTCATAGCAGGAGTCCAGACAGACATTAAGTGGATAATAAAGTGTTTGTCACAACAGTAAGACCTATTTAAGGAGGCTATTCAAGTTTCAGATACTGGTCAACAAAATGGATTGAAGCTTCATCAATGCTCCTTTAATTTGGCATATCTAAATTTGTCCCAGTCACAAGACACTGCCATATTGTGATTTACTTACTACTCTCTGCCAGAAAATAGTAAGCTTACATTTCTTCTTGAAATTAGTACATCATCTGAGTTCTCATAGTGCTCTTAATGTTTTTTGTTTGTTTGTTTTTTTTTGGCACGCTACTTCGTATGCTACAAAATTGTACAGACAGACACTATTGTTAAAATTTTTGGGGTCGTATTTACATTTATTTGATCAAAAATACAGTAAAAATGGTTATAATCTGAAATATTTAAAGTAACTTTTATATTTGCATCTATTTTAAATAGATTAAAAAAAAAATGGCAAAGCTGAATTTTCAGCAGTCAGAACTCCAGTCTTCAGTGTCAGTGATCCTTCAGAAATCTTTCTAAAATGCTGATATGCTGCTCAGGGAACTTTTTCTTATTGTTGTCAGTGAGAGATTTCTGTGCACATTTTTCTTGATTCTTTGATAAATGGAACATTTAAAAGAACAGCATTTATTTGAAATGGAAATATTTTGTAACATAAATGCATTTACTCTCACTTTTGATCAATTGAATGCATTGCTGAATAAAAGTTACTTTCAAAATCAATAACAAAATATACTGACCCCAAACCTTTGAATGATGGTGTATGTGAAATGAGACATGCTTTCTGAAATTTTATTTCCATCAAAAGTGTAATGTCCCACAAGTACTACATCAGATTTTGAACAAGAGATTGTTACAGATTTTGCAGCATGTCAGAAAATCAGAAGTTCTTACATTTGAACAGTTTTATAATTTCTATATCATACTGAGGGATAGATCTACAGCTATCGTCCCTGGCGATGTGTCACTCAGTTTGACGTCTGCCATCCAGCACTATTAGGAAACAACGTTACCTGGTTTGGGTGGGGGTCTCAGAGAGAGCAAAGACGACAGAAATGGACCTCTTTCCTTCACTGAGAGTGATTAATCAGTGATTTGTTTTCGCAAGCTAATCAGTCATATCTCATGTGAACATGTGGGGACAGAGGTGGCAGGCAAGGGTCCATGCCTGATGAGTGATGAGACAGCTGCATCAGCCACGCCGCGTCTGGCTACATTGATTTCCTCTCTGCCTGTAATAGGACTAGTAGACGTATGAGCTCGTATGGAGTGGTCAGCATGCCCCACAATGAATGGAACCCCCTATGAATGTCTGTTATTGAGCATCAAGGCTTTATCATTAAAGGACTGTGGCATCTATAGAAGAGGAGGTGATATATAAAAAGTTCAATACTGTGCTTAAATACAGCTCTTATGCTCATCAGGTGATTCATCATTTGACATGAACTATCTTGGACTTTTTTTCAAAAGGGTTTATGTTTTTTTGTTGTTTTTTTTTATTTATTAAGGTTATCAGTTTAATACATTTTATGTGTAATTTTTGGACTGTAATAAAAATGGTTCTTATTATTAAAATAACAGTATTGTTAATATTGTTTTAATTATTTTGTGTTATAAAATATTATTGCATTGCATACACTACCTTTCAAAAGTCTGGGGTCAGTAAAACCTTTTTTTTGGAAAATAATACTTTAATTCAGTCTAGAGGCAATAAATTGATAAGAAGAGGCAGTAAATCCTGTTCTTTTGATCAAAAAATCCTGAAAAAACACAAAAATATGAAGCAGCACAACTGTTTTCAACTTTAGCGATGATAAGAAATGTTTCTTGAGCACCAACCCATATAATGATTTCTGAAGGATTATGTGACACAAAGGCTGGAATAATGGTTGCTGAAAATTCAGTTTTGTATTTGTAATCACAGACATGTTACATTTTAAAATACATTAAAATTTGTTTTAAATTGTAATAAAATTTTGCAGTATTGTTTTTACTGTATTTTTAATCAAATAAATGCAGCCTTGGTGAGCATAAGAAACATATTTTGTTAAAAACCTTATTGACCACAAACTTTTGAACAGCAGTGTATCATAAATAATATTAAATGTTGAATGAATGAATATTCAGTAACAAATATTATATAAATGAAGGAGTTTATGATTTACCACATGACCAAATTTACAAATTTAATTTTAAAATTAATTATTCTGTTTATTTTGCCTTACAGCCCTGCACTGAGTTTTGCATATCCTCCAACACCTGTGGCACTGCAAATGCATCAGCAGCTGATCAGTCGGCAACCGGGCATCGTAGGTTCTGCATTTGGTCACAGTCCGCCCCTTATGCACCCATCTCCTGCCTTTGCCACCCAGAGACCAGTTCCTGGCATTCCTCCCTCTAGCCTGCCACTTACAGAGCGTTCCACAGCCTCAAATGACTCACAGGTCAGTTCTAATTTCTGTATGAATTATTTTATTGGTTAGTAATAATAATAGTAGAGAAGATATGATGGAAACAAGCTCAGTTTTTTTGGAACATGTGGTTCAAACCTTCACAAGTTAGAATATACAATACAAAGCAGGAAGAACTTAAAAAAAATAGATTTTCATTTGTAAGTTTAAACAACACAAAGCCTTTTTAAATCATTTAACATGATTGCTTTTGGGTGTTCTTGTATTAAACAGCAACAGAAGTCATTTAGTTCACACAATGATTTTCCTCCTCAAGGCTTAAATTTATTCAGCGCTTATCATCACAAGTGCTGGTGCTATTTATTATTGTGTGTGGTTCATGAAAACACACCACCAACACGACAGCATTTATAAACAGCAGAGAAAGTGTGGCTGCAGGTAGCCCTCCCTCACAGACAGGCCTCATGGGAGTTTTTCCCTTGTGTGCGTGTAGTTTCTGTGTTTTGTCTCGATGTGGAGAGCCAGTGAGCTTGCCCAGAAGGCACCTTTGAGAAATAACACCCTGCTTGTTAGCAGCAAAAATCTTGCCACCTCCACCATTAATCAGACTCCGATACATTCCCAAACCTTCTCTTTGAAGGATGAGCATAAAAGTGTTTTTCTTCTACAGTTTTTTTCACCTGATCATGCCTTGTCCATTTATACTCACCCGGTTCACTGGATTAAAATCTGTAGAGTACATCATGTTGTTTTTATCTGTCTTTGTATCGATTCCTGTTTCTTTGTGCTTCAGTAACAGTTAACTCTTAGTGTAATGGTGAATGAGTTTTCCCAAGATTTTTTTCAATGGCATTCTTTCCTTTCAAGCCATTACAGCCTCGCTACTCTTTCCTAGATCAGTGTCATCTATTTCCCCCCTCTAACCCCAGAGACAGCACCAGCTTCTTTAATAGAAGGGCATCATGGAACATTTGTCTCACCATGTGGTCAAAAAGGAAAATTTAAAAAAAAAGAGAGAAGGTGTGAGCATTTCTAAAAATGACAGACAGAGAAATATCAGATCATTGTGTTTTACTGGATCACTACGTACTTTAAGATCGAAAGTTATATACACTAAATGTGGTGTACAATATATTTCCAAGATTGTTTTTAAATTTATTAGCATGCATACTTAGGCTTAAGGGGAATAGTTCAATCAAAAATTAACATGTTGTCAACATATACTCACCCTCATGTGATTCAAAACCTGTATGATTTTGCAGGGTTTGTTGTCCTCGGAGAATATTGAATAAATTAATTTGCTCTACCATACTCAAAACTCAATGCAAATAGTTACTTTTCTGGCTTTGTATTGGGTAATAGCTATCAAATTAAGTAACCATTAGTACACACGCTAATTAAAGAGTCACAAAACTGGCAATGAGTATTTTCATTTATGTATTTTATGTGCTTTAAAAGCAAAATAAATAAATAAATAAAAGAAGCTCAACAAAGTTAAATGATTTGCTATAGGAGTCTGGCAGAATGAATCCTCCTTTAGAGCCAAGGAATCCTGCTCTCTCATCCAAGGAATGTTTCTCTCCCACCAAGTGTTTTTTTTTTCTTTACTGGCTCTGGCCAGTCACAAGGGACTTCCTTTGGCAGAGAAAGAGAGAGAGAGAGAAAGAGAGAGGCAGTGAATGAGTGGAGCAAGTCAGAGGAGAGGTTATTGCTGTTTAGGGAGAAATTGTGAATAATGTCTGTGGCATTTTTGAATAATGTCAGCGAATACTGGCAATGAATAATGTTTTTTTTTTTTTTTTCTCTGATCATTTTTTTAGGAATGGTACCATGTTAATAGCATGCATGTACCATTACATTACCGTGTTATACTCTAAAGTACAGTGGTAATATCGCTATTAAATTATACTTACTATTTTATATCATGTTTAGGACATACCAATACAGTAATATTGTGGTTTTTAGTCATGTACCATATAGTAGTCCCTTGTGAAAAATAATTGTGCTTAATTGTACTGAATGTGCACTTTTAGTCACTTTTAGTCAAATCTCAGAAGTATATTTTAGTATACTTACAGAGAGTATATACAGATAATATAATATTAATTAAATAAAAGGCCACTTAAGTGTAAAAGGCCACTTTGATGATCATATCTATGTCTCTTAACACCCTTAATAAAGTGTATATTATGTACACTTTTAAAAAGTAGACATTGTCAGCTTGTCAGTACATTCAGTAGTACACTTTATATTTATAGTAGTGCACCATATTTAAAAAAAGTAGAAGAAGTTATGAAATTACATATAAACACTTACACTTTCCACACTAATAAGTACCTATGTTTTTGATGATGATGATTATTATGTGGTCATATTTTATACATGTTTTTAAAATATTTGCTTCTAGAGTAAACCCACCAGTGAGTCGGCTGTGAGTAGCACAGGGGACCCCATGCAGCACAAACGCTCCAAACTCAAACCAGATGAGGAGCCTCCCAGCCCCAGAGCCATTAGCGTGCAGGTATGCACATGTGTACACACATATATATATAAAACACACACACACTTGATAGACATATATGTATAGGGCTAAAAAGCACTCACACAACCTCAAGGAGGCAGTTACCACACATGCACACGTAGCAAGAGCTTTGGGACCAATTATGTGACGTACTGTAAAGCTATTTATTTGCGTGTTTGATTTGGTCGCCTGTTGTGGCACTGCTTCAGATGCGATAAGCCCCATTGATCTCCACAGCTTCAGAAGGAAATTGTTTTTTTTTTTAATCAGATGCTTAACTGAATGGAAAAATGAAAGAAAAATGAGATGACACATTTTCTACAATGCCCCTTATAGCTGATGGTTGGATGACTGCTGGATGGCTTAAACAGGCCTTTGTCTTTTCTTTTTCTTTTTTTTTACTCTGTGCTTTTATTGTTTTTCTTATTTATTTTTCTTCAAGCACTTTCCATAGCTTTATTTTTTATTTTTATTTTAGAAGTCATCCATTCTCTCTCTCTCTTAACAGACAATTAAATACATTTAGAACAGTGCAGCAGTGATTAAAAGGGGTTTTTAGTCTTCAAACGGCCCAAACCCCTTATATATCTTCTTGAATTTAGACTGGTATTTTGGTAACACTTTAGTACAGGGACCAATTCTCACTATTAACTATTTATTAGCATGCCTATTATTAACATATTAGCTGTTTATTAATACTTATAAAGCATTAATTCTGCATGACCATATTCTATACCTAAACTCAACAACTACCTTACTAACTATTAATAAGCAGCAAATTAGGAGTTTATTGAGGCAAAAGTGATAGTTAATGGTTTGTTAATGACGAGAATTGAACCTTAAAATATTAGCAGCATAATAATAGCAGCACACAATAACTTATTTCCAAATAGACCTCTGAATTCACAAATCCTAATTTCTATTTCCAAAGCTGTTAACACTTCTAGAACTTCTAAACAACTGCCAACTCTGCATAATTTGTGGCACTTACCAAGAAAAGTGCTCTTTCCAGGGCATTATAGGATGTTTTTTTCTTTCACAAAAAGAATAAAATCCCTGTAAAGACATACAGCTAAATGTTTTCTCAAGAGATATTCCAAATGTCAGATGCAGAAGTTTAGCATTGTGTTAATGATACAAATAAGGTATGAGGATTCATCTGGCTGTCACATACTCAAAATAACATCATTTATCAACGTCTGCACTATTGAATAATTCACATTTACCAGGCCACACATACAATTTTCTCCTGGAATGAAATAATTTCCTTCATGCTGCTGTAACACACATTAATATAAGTTTTTAAAAATTACCCTTTGCACTATCAGCAATAAATTGTGATAAAGCGACTGAATGTCTTTAATTGTAATAAAAGTTGCTGATTTGATGCAACAAAAACAGCTATTGACCAGAGTTCAACTTTACACTAATGAGCAGTGCTTTCTTCATTATATCAGGACAGTTGTACCAACCTGACATTTTTGACAATTATAATCATAAATCATTTAGAAATTCAATCGATCAGAAATTAAAACCATTCTCATTATAGAGGAGGTATATTCAAGTTATGCATGAATTAAATTTGTATTTTTTAATAAATAAATAATGACAGAAAAATGGGTCACATTACTGACCCATATGCCCTCACTATTTGGCTGCATGTGTTTGTGCAGGAGCAAACAGATGGAATGACGCTGGTGAAAGAGGAGGGTGATAAAGAGGAGGGCAAGCAGGAGCCAGAGGTGGTGTATGAGACCAACTGCCACTGGGAAGGATGCTGCAGGGAGTTTGACACCCAAGAGCAGCTTGTGCTTGTGAGTGGACACCACATTTGTGTTTCATCAGTTGAAATGTTCAGTCTCTTAATAGACTCATTCATGATAAGGCTCTCAAATAGGTGGAAAAGACACACATACACACACAAACACCTAAAAATCCTACATTTGCTTCAGACACCCCATTTGTCACAGCCACTCCCAAGCTTATCCAGAGGGTAAAAATACATTAAAGCCCACTTTCTGTGAAGATACACCACTGTCCCCTTTAACCATTTCTCTCTGGACAACACACACAGCCAGTCTTTAACCACTCTTTTCCCATATAATCCACACAAAGACACACATTCAAAGAAACACACACCAACCCCAAAGGCATCTGATAGAAAGATTCCCAGTTCTCCACGGCTGTCTATCCCTACTCTGACATGGCAATCCATGGCAGCCATGCTAACCCCTATCTATAATTGAAAGCCTCCAGTTGGAATGGCCTGCCTCCCACATTTGAAGTCTTGTCCTCAAAGCTTAAATATCTTGACAATTTCTTGCCTGTGCTTTTGAAAGAGGGATATAGGTACATTTTGCTATTTGTAACAATCATTTTTAGGTCTTAGGCAAAATCTTTACTTTAGTACTTGAGTTGACAAACTACACAGACATTTATTTTTTTTTGTATCAAAATTTTAAATTACACTTACCCTATATTGTGTGTTTGTTTGTTTGTTTGTGTGTGTGCGTGTGTGTGTGTGTGTGTGGTATTTCCTACGTTTTGTATAACAGGTAATGTAGTAATACTGGTACAATTTGGCCTTGTGGGGACACTTTTTTTTTTTTTGGTCTCAGTTTATAAATCATACAGAACTATTTTGAAAACTAAAATAGCAGAAAGTTTTGTGTGAGGAGTAGGTTTAGGGGTAGGGTTAGGATAGGGCGATAGAAAATACAGTTTGTACAGTATAAAAAAACATTATGTATATGGCGAGTCCCCATAAAACATGGAATCCAGTGTGTAAATATCTTATAAATTTAAACTTTAAACTTAAAAACTTTTACTCTCCATTTAGGTTTTTTTTTTTTTTTTAAGTCAAAATGTAGTCTCTCAAGAAATTGAAAATATGCAACATATAATAATTGTTTTAGATTCAGAACATTTTAGTTAAAAATAGTTTTAGTATAATGTCACATTGCAGGATAGTTGAAAAATCATATTAATTAGAATTATTTTATGCAGCAGTTCAGATTTTATTATATCCATAAAGTGAAGTGAATTGAAGTGACATACTGCCAAGTATGGTGACCCATACTCGGAATTCGTGCTCTGCATTTAACCCATCCAACGTGCACACACACAGCAGTGAACACACACACACCGTGAACACACACCCGGAGCAGTGGCCATTTATGATGCGGCGCCCGGGGAGCAGTTGGGGGTTCGGTGCCTTGCTCAAGTATTCCTGAAATCAGATTATCATCGCTCTGTTTCTTTGTTTTCCAATTCCTTTGATTGTTCAGTTATTGTGTTTTATTTTGCAATTTTCTATGCTGTTTTTAAAAAAGACACATGCTAATAAAAATATTTGCCTACAGAGTCCCCTCTGATTCAGCTGAGTGAGGGATGGGCTTCTTATCACTATTTCCTCAGTAATAGGATGAGTGTAGTGTGTGGTATACTGTGTGGACCACAGTGAATCTCATCCAACAAACGGTGGTGTGTGTGGGGGTGTGGGGGTTGGGGTTGGATCTCCATATTTCAAAGCAATGTAAGGCCACTCCCCATATTGCACAACCTCAATAAGATTTTTTGGAGGGGGAAATAAAAAAAAAGATTCCTAAAATTCTCATCAAATGATTTATCAAACTTTTATATAGATTTACTACATCATTGATGTGCTAGCAGTTTTTGCTCAGTGATTTAGTTTCTATGTCACTGTATTTTACTTTTCCCTACATATCACAGTCTAATTTTAGGTTGGAATATAGTTTTTTTGTGATGAGGGTGTGCATTTTCAGCTATGTGAAACATGCTTGCACCATGACGCATGGCTGGGCTCTTTTATCGGCACTGCTTTAGCACTCTCGATAAGATAAACATCAAATCTCTGCAATTTAGCACACTTATCTGCTCTACACAGTCAGCATAAACCAGCCGGATGTAAATTTGTGCTGATTTGTTTAATTATTTTTTCCCTTTTTCTTTATTTACTTTTTACTTATTCCTTTGTATTTTCAAACACTCTGGCCCTTATACACCCACTACAGGTGTCTTGGTTCTCTCTCAGTCTTTCTCCTTGCCTCCTTCTCAGTAGGGGTACTCTAAATTATAGGGGCTCTTTATTGTGCTGATGCGTGTGGGTTTGCTGCTAAAACCAGGCTGCCCAGTGGTGAATGAAATAGAGAGACATGAAATGTTTGTAACCCCCCTGAACTCTGAAGTCTTGACCTTCTTCGACCGTATCCAACCAATAAAATCATACAACAGTGTACATTTTTTGACATTATCTGTTGAACTGATATTCAATTTGTTGCAGTAAAATATTTTTTTAAAACTCATTAGTGTCATATTTAGCCATATATCCTTTTTGCCCCTCCAGATTCCATTAGCTGTTTGGCAAGAGTTAATTTCAGATCCCCTCTCTCTCTCAGACTCTGTCTCTTCCTCCACCCTCATGATGGTTCTGACTGATGGTGGCGCTGTAGGGTGGTCTATGTCCTTGTGTGTGTATGGTAAGAATAGCACATTTAAGCTACTCTGTGCTCCTCCCTGTGCTGGGGAGATAAACTAGGGCTGAGTTGGAAGGCGGACTCCTATCTGGCTGCTGGCAAGTACCCTTTAATTGGCAAAATGTAGATTTTTTTTGATCAGGCAGAGGATTAGACACCTTATCTGTCTGGAGTATCTTACACAGAGATGAAAAGGCTGCGCTGAATTACACATGCCAGTTGACTCCCCCCTCGCACATAACTATTGTTACTCTCTCATACTCCCTCTCCCTCTTGCTCTCCATCTTTTTATGCCTCTTGTCAGCTTTTCTCGCTTTTTTCATTGCTCTTTAGCAACTGACATGAGAAAAGAGAGCATGATTTATTAGTGTGTGTTTGATAACGCTAAACGCTGTTGCGGATCCCGGAGCTTTGTGAAATTGGCGTGAAAACAAGCACTTCTCATGCGTGGCTGCATTTTAATGGTGCAGGCCACGGCCTAGAAAAACTAGCCAGATAAGAAGACAATACAGATGAATTTAAGAGAACTGCAAATTAGGGCAGTCATGCATGTGTGCACTATGATGAAAAGCGGTAATCTGAAAATATTCTACTTCATACAGTCCATTTTGCTCAACAGTTAGGTAGGAAAACAAAATGTATATCTGGAGTTATGCCCCAGTGTGTATGTGTTTGTATTTGCATGCAGCAAACAAATAAAAGTAAGCATCTTGTTCCTTCCTACGAATCTGGGAGTCCCAGCGGTTGCTGTCGTCCTGTACCGTGGCAGGCCGAAGATGAATAGATCTCTCCTCAGAGCTGCGAGCATAGCATCAGCACCTGTTAGTTTATTTCCCTCGGCCGCAGCCGCACTTGCTTACAACAACGCCATCATCCGCTCAATAACCATTGCCATTACATCAGGCCATCAGGGCATTAGTGTCACCCCCCTCCCAACACTTCCCTCTCTTCCTTTTCCATCCTTTTATCAGCATGGCCAGGTCATGCATCACGCACGACAGCATTAAGCTCATTTGTACAAGTGAGTGTACCAGCATTCATGGATGTGTTGCAATCTCTCTCTGCCGCTCTTTCTCCGCATTATCGAGCGACAGAGCCGGCAGACGGATCACATGCCACAGGGAATCCCTCTTGGAGTGAGGTATAAAAGGAAGGATAAAAGAGTGGTTTTAAATCGAGTGTTGGCAAATATACATTAATCCAATGGGATGTACTCAAGTTTGGGGGTTTTATTTACTATTCTCAGACTTGTTTAAAATCTGTGATTTCCAAATAAATTGCTGAAAACTTTCATATGCCTTTTAAAAGATCCTATGCCACTATTAGGCAGTTTAGCTAATTTAATAATACATCTACATAAAAAAGAAAACTTTTTTTTTTAAAGAAAAGATTTCTGGTGTGCTTTTAGAAGTGGGAATCTTGTCAGTCTTGTTTAAGGAAATTATACTTACATTCTGATTGCATTGCTGAATTCTGTATTAAAGTTACTAACAAACTGATTGTAGGATTGTAGGTGGGGGGAGTGAATAACCAACACTCTCTCCACCCTCAATACCATGAGACCCTTGAGCAAGGCAACGAACCCCCAACTGCTCCCCGGGCGCCGCAACAATGGCTGCCCACTGCTCTGGGTGTATGTTCACTACTGTGAATACACTTGGATGGGTTAAATGCAGAGCACAAATTCTAAGTATGGGTCACCGTACAAAGAACCTGTTAAGCCCCTTTAAAAGTTCTTTACGAGCCAAAGAACCACTGTTGGTGCTGTTTAGCACCATTTTTGTTGAAATACAATGCAATATGGCACCTCTTATGGTTCTACATAGCACCATTGTTTAGCTGTATAGCATCTTTAAAGATATGGTGCTATATAGCACCAAAAGTGGTTCCCCTATGATTACGAGCCAAGAACCACTTTTAGTGCTATATAGCACCATTTTTTTTTTTTTTTTTTTTTGAGTGTATGCATACAGTGCACATGCTGTAAATTTCATCAACAGCATGTGTGTACTGCAAACATGCTGCCTTTTTTTTTTTTTTTTTCAAACCATGCATACTGTACGTTTAGCTCACACAAGCATTTGTCCACAGGGTAGCAACACTGGCCCTGCCAGTTGTTTCACAGTTTCACAAAAAGAAACAACAACAAACTATTTGGGAAGGTAACAATGAACATCCCCGCTGATGAGTGCTTGTGTGAGGGGGTTAAAACTCATTACACTCTTGTTTACATGGGTTACATTTTTATTAGTCATAACTTCTGGTGAGAAATAGTACAGACATTGGACAGAGATGAAACTTTGGAGTGCACGTGTTGACTTCCTGTGTTCACGCACACTATTGAATGGAGTATAAAGGCTATGCCTTTAGCTGTTCACATATGCTAAGCATTGTGTCAAAACTGAAATATACTTTGACCTTATAAAGTAGTTCTATACATCATGTTTTATAGGTGAAAATAATTAGATGTTAAAACAAACTGATGTCTGTTGGACAGGTGCTCTCAATTAAGGACATTCTCATGGTGATCATTTGCCTTAAAATTAACCCAGACAGGTGACTGAAGTTTGACACTTTGCCTAAAAGGAAGGTTTGAATGACAGTTCGACTTCAACTTCCAGTGATGTAAAAGTGTAAAAAATAGAGTGTGCACATACACACTCACTCGCATACACACAAATGAGCATGTTCCTCACCCAAACTCTGTGAAAGTTTGGCTGCAACTGCAGCGAGGTGAAAGGGAGGACTGTGATGCAGGCCGCCTTTGTGTCATGAAGAGGAATAGAGGATGAGCTCTGCTCTCTGTCTCTGCTGCCACTTCTCACTCTTTTTTTAGAAGCTGATTTACTCTGCCTTTTCTTGGCCTTCCTGCTGTCACTCTGGTCTGTCCGCTCTTCTGCTCTGTATGTGAGGGAAGTCAACTCACTCTTCTTTTTCTGTTTTGTCTTTGTCTTTTGGCTTGTCTGTCTGTCTTTCTCTTGTATTTTTTTCCCTGTCTTCCATCCAAGATTTTCTGTCTCTTGCGGAGATGCTCCATTGCTTTGGAATTCATTAATCCCGCTCACTTATGTTCAGGATATTGTGTCTGTCCCTTTGAAATCAAATGGCTTCAGGACAGGAAAAGCACTCATAAGTGCTGCACACTGTTGTCTTTGTGTGGATGCCAGATGTTGACCTCATCTGCTCAGTTTGCATGAAAATGTGTGTTTTTCTATGAAACATTCAACTCTTCACAAATCCTTCACTGTGTGTGTGTGTGACAGAGACGCCCAGACAAAAAAAAAAAAAAAAAAAAAAAGGTTACATAGAGAAAATGAGAAGGACCTAAGCAGTGGCAGCATGTTGAGAGAAAGATAGAAGAAACGCAACAGGGAACTGATGGCTTGAAGGAAAGAAAAATGGCAAATGAAAGAGAAAGAGAGGAAGTATTGGGGTTTGGTTAAGGCAGAGATGACAGTATCAACAAGAGGGTTGAATAAAGGTGCTAGGCTGCAGTTGGAAAGCTCTGGCATTAGAGATGCTTTCACTAAACTTTCGATATCTTTCACCCCAAATGCATCCCCCACAGTTGCTCCACCCCTCCCGAAGCCTTAGATTGAAAGTTGCCACAGTAGCACAACTGTCAGCACTTGTCATGGCAAGGCCATAGGCCTATAGTGATGGGAAGTGACAGGGTTTTATTTGAAATCCCGTTTAAATCGGACACTGAGACTCACAAACCATGAACACTCAGCAGACTGAGCATACTGAGCAGATGAGAGAGAGAGAGAGGGGAGAGAGAAAAAAGAGAAGAAAAGAAAATTGAAAGATGACAAATGAGAAAGAATAACAGTGTGAGGAGAAGCAGGGGTTTGTAAAAAAAAAATTAAAAGAAAGAAAGGATCATACAGATATCTGAATGGCTAACTAACCAGGAAAAAAAAAAAGTTTTAACAATTACTTTTCACAAACATTCAAACACAAACACTCAATTATAGAAATATTTTCCAGTAAAATAAAAGTAATTGAAAGTAAGTATTCAGAATTAAATGATTATAAATCCCATGAAGCCCATTTCTGCCACATACAGTATATAAAAGGATCATGATCTGGTAAACCACGTTGACATAAAAAGTCAAAATTATGACATACTAATTGACATCATGACATAGTTTTTTGTCATAATTGGCCTTGTATCTTACAATTGTGACTTTTTATGTTATAATTATTATTTATTATGTCATAATTTTGACTTTTTTATGTCATAATTTAGATTTACTATTTTGGACTTTTTACGTCACAATTTCAATTTTTTAATCCCGTAAATATGATTTGCCATGTTATAATTTCAGATTATTATGTCATAATTATTTTATATCTAAGCATTTTTTTAATTATGTGTCAGAAATGTTTTTTTTCTACAAACTGCATATAAAGCCTGACAAAAGACACACTGAAGATAAAGAGTTTTTTTTTTTTTTTTTTAAACAGGCGTTTCAATGTTGATACAGATGGTTCTGTAAATTCCCTTAAAGACTGCTGCTGCTCACCAGTAGACAAGACACTTTGACCTTAGACATCCTCCTTAGTGTATACCCTAGTTTTATAATGTTGAATCTGTTCTATAAGTTAAAATATTGCATAGATATTATGAATGTGTTAAAGTGTGCAGCGGTTGATGAGCAGTTGTTTAAGAATCAATTTTGTGATCCTGTTGCCCTCTTGTGGCACAATAATGCCATTGCATATTTCATCTACAAAATAGATGGGTTGGTAGATGCAGACTCATATTTAGAAATGTACAACTCTTTATTAATGTAGATGGAAGCAAAGATTTTAATCTGAGCATACTATAGCATGATAAATGTATTTAACATGAACTTTGACCTTCGCTTCCTCTCACAGCACATTAATAATGATCACATCCATGGAGAAAAGAAGGAGTTTGTGTGTCGCTGGGAGGAATGTTCAAGAGAGCAGAAACCTTTTAAGGCCCAGTACATGCTGGTAGTGCACATGCGCAGACATACAGGAGAGAAGCCTCATAAATGCACGGTGAGAATTATATTAAATACATTTTAGTATGTAGGACAACTTTTGATGTGGGCTTACTTGAGAAGCTACCTGCTTAAACAGGCTTGGTCTGTCTAGAACAAATCAATGTAACTGTGTGTCCTTTTCTCTCTCAGTTTGAAGGATGTTCAAAGGCCTACTCCAGACTGGAGAACCTGAAGACACATTTGCGTTCACACACAGGAGAGAAACCGTATGTGTGTGAACATGAAGGCTGCAACAAAGCCTTTTCCAATGCATCAGACCGAGCCAAACACCAGAATCGCACACACTCCAATGAGGTAATTCACACACATGAACATACCGAGTATTAAACAAGGTATTTTGCTTCTAACACATTTTCTGTTGCACATTATTGCAACAGAAAATGACAACAACAAAAAAAACAGTACCTTTAGTAAAGTACACTTTTCTTCCAAAATGTGATGACTTGCTCCTACTCTAGAACATTGCATTTTGGCTGACATCACCAAGCTGTTCTAATTTAAGCCCTTTCAACTTCAAATTACATCATAAATAATTATATTGTTGAATATTATTTTTATTGTTGAATATTATTTTCACTAAAAATACATCAAATGTTTGAAATGGGTTGCAATTACCAATTATGTCGACTTTAAGTTGTTAAAAGAGTTAGCAGACATTTATTTATATAACATGCCAATACCCCCTATCTCTTTATTTCTCTCAGAAACCCTATGTGTGTAAAATCCCTGGTTGCACTAAACGATACACTGATCCCAGCTCTTTACGGAAACATGTTAAGACTGTACATGGTCCTGAAGCACATGTCACCAAGAAACAGCGTGGGGATACATACCCGCGTCCCCCACCTCAGCCCCGAGAACCTGAAGGTAATGGACAAGGTCAGTCACCTGGACAACTGCCTGTCAGAGCAATCACTGACCAAAGGGAGTATAACCATGCAACCTCGAAACAGGACGAATGTCTACAAGTCAAGTCAATCAAAACAGAGAAGCCCATGGTAAGTGTCTTTCCATGTTAGAAATAAATGAAAAAAATATATAAAAATGGTAGTGTGCTATGGTAAAGTTTCAACTCCATAAATAACTAACCTTTAAAAAAACTGATCTTTTATGTGTTTTGTCTTACTAATGTTTATAACTAACCTTAAAAAAGACTATCCTTTTATGTCTTTTGTCTTACCCTTTCTTACCTGGTTTCATAACTGCTCAGCTAATACTTGCTGATAGCCAGCTTCCTCTTGCCACGCATGTTCAAATTAATAACTGAATCTTTTTTGTCCACTACCACATGCATTACTTTTCCTCTCTTACTAAGGACAGTGGGTGATAAGGTGAGAATGGTGATATCATTATAGGTCTGATCTTTTCCTTTTTCACTGCTCATTCTGTCCTTTCAATTCTGGGCCATCTGGAACAATTATTCAGTCAGTGGTCAACAGCATCATGTCATGTCTTACATTATTATTTGTAATGTTGTTTAATTTGTAGCATGGTGCATACTTTGTTGTCACAATATTGTTGCCTATGGTCACATGAGTATTATATCAGCTTGCATGATAAAGCTACCTCTAGTAACTGTATGTGTATATGACTCTGCAACTTGGTTTTAAATCAGTGAGCTGTGCCTGCACTTGTGGTTTCATTGTGTTCCGGTTCATTCTTTGGGTAAATGCTGAAAAAAACGGCTCACTGTAATCACAAAGAAAAATACAAGCTTTCTTGCATGCCTACTAACAAGACAGCTCGTTCTTTAGCAGCCATTATCTATTTGCAATACAGACAACAACCTAATTAGGACCCAACAACTCTAAAGGGTGACCATTGTTGTTCATGTGGCCTGTTTTCTTAAAATGGGGCAAACAAGCTTACCTCTACTTCCACTGTTGGTTATTTACTTCTAGTAAAACCGGTTTCTCGCACTTCTGTGATTCACTTTAGCTTGTATTCTGTGCAAAAGTGGAGATGAACGTTATTCAAACAGTGTTTTTATGTAGACAGCAAAATACATTTGGCATAAAAATGTGTTAAAAGTGTTATTGCTGACATTAACTACATATAGGCCTACCCTTAGAGATCCACTGTCCTGCAGAGTTTAGCTACAATCCTAATCAAACACCTGAAACAGATAATCAAGGTCTTCAAGATAGTTTAAAAATTACAGGTAGGACAGTGGGTTTTCAGGGGTATGGTTGCAGACCTCGGTTCCATTAGTTGTTATTACATGCCAGAATATGATAAATTTTGTCAACATGGAATTTCACTCTCCTCGTTGCATTCATCCATTTCACCTGTAAAAATGTGCCAGAAGATCGGGATTGTTTTTTTATTGTTGTTGTTTAAATATATGGTCTCTCTTCTCTTGCCCTCTTAGACGTCTCAGCCAAGCACTGGCGGTCAGTCTTCATGCAGCAGTGACCAGTCCACCGGCGGCCCCCATATCGGCCGTGGAGTCCAGCTTGCTGTGAACAGCATTGGGCTTGCGAGGGAGGAGGCAGTGATTAAGGACCAGGAAAATGAAGAGGAGGAGGAAGGAGAAGGAGAAGAGGAGGAAGCCCCCATTATGGACTCTACAGTATCCACTGCAACAACCACGGCGGCAACACTAGCTTTGCAGACTCATCGAAGTGTAGGACGGCCCCTACGCTGGATGGAGCATGTTAAGATGGAGAGGTTAAGGCAGGTGAATGGAGCTGTGCCTAGGCTAGGACATTTGTCCCCAACACCACCCCCTAAAGGCCAGGCCCTGCCTGCCCTCACAGGAAAGGGTAAGTCTGAGGGTGTACTTACACTAGGCAATCTGAACCATAACCGAGCACGTTTGACCCCCAAAGTCCAGTTCATTTAACTAGTGTTCCCTGGCCCGCTTAAAGAGGTCCTATTATGCTCTTTTACAAAGTCTTGATTTTGTTTTGGGGGTATACTAGAACATGCTCTCATGCTTGGTTCGAAAATCGCATTATTTTTCACATAATTTACATTATTACAATACCTTTCTCCCCAGCCTGACACAAAGTGGTAATGTTATTGTTGTTGTTATTTTTTTGTTTTAGATAGGATGTCAACACCAGCTTAAAAATAACTGCATTGACTATGTACAGATAAGCGCAACATTAATATGTATTGTTTATTGTTCTTTAATTCTAACATTATTTCATGAATTGCAGTGAAACTGTTACACAGTTGATTTTATTTATACCATAGTCCCACAGACGTACACTATTTGTGGCCGCATATATATGCAAATTCATTCTCTGGCAGTGGGAGGCGCTGTTGGAGCGGGAGAGAGCGAGGGTTCCCCGGTAACACTGCACACAAAACAGAGCTCTGCTCACAAACGCTGCTTTATCAGACATTATATGAAAGATTCAATGAAAATTACATTCAAAATTTTCTGAAAACAGTTGGTTTCCATCAGAAATACAGTGATATAAAAACACCCGCACTGGGTTTCGATTTTGAAACGTGTAGAGCTCAACCAAGCTTCTCTCCTCCGGCCAGCCATTGAATGTCTGTAGGCGGGATTTACCATTTGTGATGTCACAAATACAGGAAAACAACTTTGTAGTCCAAAGTTCGCTGTAGTTCTTGAAAATTGATTTTTTTTTTTTAAACGAAATATCTCCCTTTGGAGTGGACTTTGAGATTTGTAACTTTGTAGATCGTTGTATGTCTAAACATACACAATACACACTGACTAAAATTCAAAAAGTGAAAAATCATAATAGGACCCCGAATAGTTGACGATTCGACTCACAGTCGAATATTCGCGGGGTGTTATGATCATGCCATTTTGGCAATATGGGGGTGCTCAATGTCTGATTTCACATAGAACTACCGTTTTTTTCACAATAAGTTAATATACAGCCTATTAAGATAATGTTGTAACTAAGAATCTGAAAAGAAAGAAGCTTTTAATAAATATTTTTAATGTGCATCAATAAATCCAACCACCCCTATAGATTTAAATTGCACTTAATCCAACATTTTGGCAGCAAGGATTTAAATCTTTAACAAGCAAGACTGGATTTTTTCGATCAGGTAGGGTATAAGTGATTTCAAAATATTTAGCCGGTTCTATACTAGCCTGCCACCAGCTGGCTAGTATAGAACTCAAGATAACTCAAGATAACGACTACATTAAAAAAGCTTTACTGTTATAAAAACACAGATTTGTGAGCATTATTGGAAAGGAATTGTTAGAATAAACACACCCAACACACCTCGTGCTTGTCATCACAGAATCTAACCAATGAGTATAAAGTGTGACGTCATCAAGGCCCTCGCAGCCTATTTTGAGCAACTGCAGCGCTTGACCTCAGCGGCTGGTCTCGTTTTGCTCTCGAGGTACTTTGATGGCACATGTGATTGTAAGGCGGCTGCAGCGCAAATCAATCAAACAACAATGCAGAATATTAATAACTATGACTGGGACTGTCATATACATAACATTATAATGAGAACACTATTATAATAAAACGCTGTGAATTTTTTGAGTTTAGTTGCCGTGTTTCTGCGCGTTGTTGCATGAAGAAAGCGTCCATAAAAGGAATTAATTCAGAGCCGTGCAGACACGTTCACTTCTGCATTCGGGGCATTTTGTGCAGATAACCTATAAGTCGTAATATTGACGTTATGTTGTATAAATAACGAACCGTATTCTATATGAGATAAATTGGTTAAATCCCACTGATTAAAAACCTAGCTATCGAATGCTTCACTCTACTGGTCATCTTCAGCGCGCACAGCTCAAATGCAGAATATTAATAACTACTGTCATATACATAACGTTATCATGAGAGCACTATTGTAAAAAATTTCGAGAATTCTTAGGGTTTCGCTGACGTTTAATGTTAACTATCGTTTAATCAAAACATAAAACATTATTTTTGTATCTGAGAGGCGTCCTTTACACATTTTCCCAGTGTGTTAACGTCAGTAATTATGACTGTCCAATGTCTGACTTGATTCTTGGTAATGTATTTTGGCCCCGCCCTCAAACATATGATTTGACTATCAGTCGACTATTGGCAAGATTCGAAAATTTCAATTCGGCTATGAAAATCCTTAGTCGGGGACACCCCTAGGCCCCTTTATAGTATGAGCGCTAACAATGCCAAGACACATGACATCAATTATGCAGCTGTTCCATTTAACAAATTTACCAACAAAGATTTTTTAAACAACATATTACACATGTGAGAGGACCATGTGTCACCACACACAAAATGGCTCAAAATAATAAGCCACAGAGTTAACATTACTTATGTATTCTGTTATGCTGAGTGAGAGTGCTTTTGATCCTGTTTTCCCCAAAACAATTGCATCATAAAGACGTGCTTAGGCCTGAAACTTTAAAGTGCAATAGGAATGCAGCAGGGTAGGGGGGAGGGGGTACAATCATGTTTGGGCATGGTACAATACACCTGTGCCTAGTGCAAGTACAATCCTTACTTTCAGAGCTTTCTCAATATACTGAACTTTACGCATGTTACCCAAACGTGAAAATTAAGTCGTCATTTACTCACCCTGATGTTGTTTAAATGCAGTATAGCCTTCTTTTTCGGACCATAAAAGGAGAAATCAGGACAGATGTGAGGAAATCAAGATTAATAAGATGTGACACAACATACAATCCATGTACTTTATTTCTTAATTTTTCATTTTTCATTTACAGTTAAATTTCTGGATAAACTTATCCATTAATGTCTAATCATGACCATAATTGCATTATAATAATAACATTAACCTCGCCTAATAAGATTATTTCTCATTATTAGGTTCATGCCTTGGTAGGAGTAGTTCTGTGGGGGTTCCCCAGCCTCCTCCACGTCTTGAGCCATCCAGCACAGAGCTGACGCTGTTAAATTTGCTGCGTGAACGCCGGGACAGCAGTGGCAGCAACACCAGCTCGGCCTACCTGAGCAGCAGTCGTCGATCCTCTGGCATATCCCCCTGCTTCTCCAGCCGCCGTTCTAGTCAGGCCTCGCAGTCTGAGCACAACCACCATCGGCATATTCACAATCTCAGTGCCACTGACTCTTATGACCCTATCTCCACTGATGCCTCACGACGCTCCAGTGAAGCCAGCCAATGTGGAGGTAGAGGAAGTTCAGGTGGGATGGTGTACAGTGGAAGTGGAGGTATTGGAGGAAATGGGATGGGGGCAAGAGGTTTTCTCAACCTCACTCCTGCTCAACACTATCACCTGAAAGCCAAGTATGCTGCTGCTACTGGTGGGCCTCCTCCCACACCTGTGCCAAACATGGAGCACATGAGCCTAAAAACTCGTCTGGCTTTGATGGAAGATAAACAGAACATGGGCCAACTTACACTACCACCACTGGTCAGGCCACGTCGCTGTAGTGATGGTATGCACAACTTACATGGCAGTCAAGCATTGTATCAAAGAAGGGGACTGTACCCTGTTGAAGGTCCAGGGAATAGTGATCGAAGAGCCAGTGACCCTGTGCGCACACGGGATACTAGTGCTTTTGGTTTGCCACAGTTACAGCGTTTCAGCAGTTTAAACAACATGAATTCATTACCCCATGTTGCTGGTAGTCATTATTTAGATGGAGAAATGAATAGTCTGAGCTTCCAGAACTACATCTTTCAGAGAAGTCTACACTCGCCTTGCCCTCCCAGCATCATGGAGCAATCAGCACTTGAGGACTTGGCAATGGACAAAGATGGTCTTCTGTTACATGTTGATGAAGACATTCTGCCAGATGACTTGGTTCAGTATCTTCATTCCCAAGATCAAGGATCGGATCACAACCAAGACAACCATAGCAGTGATTCCAGTCCCCTTAGATCCAGTTTTGACCAGGGTACTGCTGATATCCAGAACTTCCTCAACCCACAACAGCAACAGGAGGAGACAGAAGGGGAAAGTACTAGTAAAGAGATACTGCCTATCCAGTGGAATGAAGTGACCTCTGGTAGTGCTGATGTTTCTCCTCCCAGGCAGCAGTCTCAGAGGTGCGGAAGATGTTCAGACCAGAGTGGCATAGTGAGCAACGCCTTTGGTCGCTTTGGAAACATGGTTGTGCAGCAACAACTGCATACAGAGTTTATGGATCAACACTCAACTCTTTGTAGAAATGGTGTCGAACACATGGCAGGTATGAACTACAGATGCATACATCCAGAGCAGCGTCAGCAAATTGCAAAGCCATCCCAACAACAGCCCAGGACAAATCCAGGCATTAAGACTGAGTCTTCTTCAAACTCCAAACTGGAATCAAGGCCCAACAACTTTGGTCGACCAAACTTCTCTCATATTTCTTTGGGCCCCCTCCGTACTAGCTGTACCCAGCAGACAAAAATATCCCAAAATAACCTCGAGCAAAATCAAACAATAACACATCAAATCAGCAGCAACCTTTTGTTGCAAAGACCAGCTAACTGCAGCTTGTCTCCAGCAACACTACTGCCTCACCAGGCCCAACAACCTATGACTCATCCACCTGTCAATAGTGGCCATAGAGGCTTATATCACACACAACCCTACTTCATTCAGCAGGTTATCAATGGTCATAATGCACATTCATGCCAGCAGCAAAGCTTGAGAAATGGAAATGGAACCAGTTGCTCTCTTGCAAATCAGGTTTCAGGACTTAAGCTTGAGGCAGATGATTACCTTCACACCAACACTTGCTCTTCTATCCAGCGACAAAAGCCTGTATTTATTGCTGAGTGTTTTGACCCGCCAGAGTCCAAAACTTTGTCTTCTCATGAGACAGAAACACCTTCTGAGGCCCTTTTGTCCCCTGGGGTTGATCAGGTGACCAGTACAGTAGAAGAAAGCCTAGATGTCTTAGATAATGTTGGTTTAGATATTTGTTCCATTCTTGAGGATGGTTTTGAGCAGGGTAGTATGGTGTCTGATATAATCAGTCCCAGTTTTTTCCAGGGTCTTTCTAGAACTTCCTCTCGGCTGACTACTCCCCGTGTTTCAGCTCCATTTCATCCAGGCACTAACAACATGGCTATTGGTGACATGAGCTCCCTCCTCACCACCCTCGCAGAAGAGAGCAAATTTCTGGCTATTATGCAGTGATCTGTGCACTCCCCTTCCAAAAAATTGTTACACTGTTATAGATAAGATAAATTTAACAGACTTGTGTGTATGTAATGTAAAGAAGTGGGATGAGAAAGAAAATTATTGCTTTATATTTATTAAAATAGTTTATTAGGTGATGTTGACAAAGAGTTGGTACACAATCTTGAATCTGTCTTATCTTCCTAGAGGCAGTGACCAATAAATCCATTCCATTTCTGGAATAGAGGCTATTTTAAAAGCTCATCTTTTATATTGTTATATGATGATGACAGACGGAGACACTGGTCTTCTTTTCATCACATTGAAACAGTATTCTCTGTGTTGTTGATATTTTTATGTTTTGTTGTACATTGTAGCTACAAGTGCATGACAATTTTCTTATTAAGTGTACACAGTGTTCACTAAACTGAGTAGGTTAACTCATTGTATTATGTATCTTTGTTGTTGAGTGCATTGCATACTACAAAAATGGTGTGAATATGCACAGACTTAACTGTCATCAGGTCAAGACAGGGTGGAATATCACTCTTAACAGGCCCAAGTCTCATATTTTGATTATTCTAAATGTCTTTTTTAAGTGTCTTATATCAGAGATGTTGCAGTGATTATAATATAAGTCTTACCAAATGTTGTTGACCAATTTTCCCAACATGGCAATTAAGAGGGACCACTTTGTTGTGTAAGGGTATGACAAGTGAAGACCAAAATGCTAGAGCTGATCACTTAATATCTTGATTATATTGACTGTATCCTTGTAAATAAATGTTAATAATTTTCTTCCTTTTTTATATTGCAAAAATTTACATTTTGCCTTAATTTGATCATATTGTTAATGACTGGTGCTGCTGTTAAGCAATGCATTACATGGCAAAAAAAAAAAAGCATTGTTGTCATTTTAGTCAATCTCAACATGTTGCTTATTGCACAAGTAATTTTTATTTTTTATTTGTGGCCAAAATGTGTTGAAAGCAATGGTATCAATTAATGTTTAAATGTATCTAAATATACCAGTGATTTTTATTTTGTTATCTTGTTTACAACAGTCAGTTGTGTGCTGTTTTTGTCACAGCAGTGCAGTGAATCTGTAGTGAGATCTCATTTATGCCATGGCTTTTTAGATTAACCTGTCTTTGCTTATCTATTAAAAAAACCTCTACCTTCTTCACTTCTGAATAAGGAAATGTATAAACACCAAGACTAAGAGCTAAGAGACTTTTTTGCAGTATTAAAAATATCCTACAGTTTCTACCTGCATATGTATAGTTTTTAAAGGTGTATTCTCATAATTAGGTTCTGTTTGTATTGTATGGTTATTTGAAAAAGTTCTGTAGTTGTGTATCTGCATCTTTTTTAGTTTTGAACACAGAAGTGGTATGACCTATTCCTCTTTAAAGGGACCAGAGGCTTTGAGCCTAAGGTATGTGCCTTATTAACGCTTGTCCATACAAAAGAGACACTGCCCTTTCTTCTTCTTCTTCCTCTTTTTTATGTTTTTTTTTTTTTTTTAAGGAATTGAAGAGAAAAATTGTGTATGGAATGAGTCCTGTGACTTCATATGTTACATGGAACACTGTTCTGTTGGTTGGGCATTGAGAAATGTGTAAGCAATGTTAGTTGCTTTGTTGTTGTTTTTAATAGTTATTACATTTGTTTTTATGCTTGTAAATACATATTCATTCTGTAGACTGTAGTTAAGAGTTTAGGTGGCATCAGGGGTCAGAATTAGTATAAATATCCTACTCTATTAAGCAGGAATCCCTGTGCCCTGTCTTACATTCAAACAAGTGATCAAAATAGAATCACGGTGCCTAGCACCCTTAGACTGGGAACAAAGTCTGAATGCGAATGCTCTTTTTTATATCAGATCAAAACAAATGTTTGTATGGTTTTAATAAAAAAATCAAATAAAATAAATAAATGCAACAGTTGTCTTTGCTGGTGAGTATTTGCTATTGATGTACTGTATAAGAAGAGGAAGTTACAGTAAAATACAATATTAGTAGGTGATACTAAACAGTGCTTTAATGCAACATACTGTATATGATTATCTTATCTGTGTGCAATATTTAATCTGGCTTTTCATAATGCAATACTATTTTCTCTGCTCTGAGATGAGTTAATGCTTCACATCAGTTCTAACATATTCGCGTGTTGTGCTATAGATAAGCTATGTGATTCTGAAGAGATTCTTGATCACATAAATACCTAATAAAGTTTATGAAACATTATTATTTAAATGCATACATCACAATGACTATAGTTAATGTTTGCATTTGTACACAATCTTGGACTGATACTGCAGAGGAAATTTAAAATCATGATGTTCTGTATTTTGAACATTTTAGCACAGGTAAATTAATTGACTTTAGTGTCAGTGGCGTTAGTGACTTTGCAAATAATTATATTTGTTATGAAAGTCAGTGGTTTAAATACATCAAGAAACTTTTAAAGCAGTGTTCAAATTGTGTCAAAGCTCTTGGGGGGTCCCCCTTTCAAAAATAAATTAATAAATAATAAATAAAAACGATAGGCACATAATTTTATTTATTTTTTTATTCGAAAAAAAATATCTCGATTCTCAAATATGTGTAAATAGATGCATTTCCCACCTTTATAGATTATGTTGATCTATAATGGGCGATGGTCAAAGTAGCCTAATAATTTAGTCTATTAACTCTGCATAAAAACCTGTTTACTTAAGTAACAGGATATGTCATGCCATAAAATATTTTTAGTACAACTGACTTTGTATTTTATGTGAATTTAATAAAAAAACATTGTAAGTTAGGCTAAAAAAAGAACATTTACATAATCAAAAAACATTAATAAAAATAAAAATAAAATATAGCTGCAAGCAGCGATTAACCGGGGTTCGTGAAATTGACACCCTTTAAGGTTGGCCAACCTGGATGTATGGCTGACAGTTAAAAACATCCAAAATGGAGAGCAGGCTCACAGACACACAACAGTCATGCACACACAGTGAAATTAAGTGATTAAACTGGCCTATTAATGCTCTATAAGCATATTCACACACACACACACACACACACACACATAAATGAAATGGTCAGACTATCACAGTAATGATCATTAAGCCTGCTAACACACAAACACAAACACAGTTGTTTGATTTAAAATAAGTGATAGGTAAGAAAGATTATTGCACATATTTGCTTTTTAAGAGTTTAGATGTCATTTTCAGGTTCCACTGTAATCATAATCTGGCAAAATTATAAAAGCTGATATGTCTGTATGAACAAAATGGTAAACTTTGACTCAATGAGGTTTAAAATGTTATAACAGTGATTTTATAATGTTTCATCATGAATCCTTCAGCAGCCATTGAACAGTGCTGTTTTACAGCTTAATAAGGCCATTAGTGGTCTTCCGCTGCCATCTAGTGGTTATAAATGCCAATTTCTCATACAACACTGTGTTTTTAAGCTTTATAACTATTATAGTGTTATTTTTGGCCCAGTCTCTCTTAAATTATAAACATTTTTTGATAATTATTGATCTAGAGACTCCAGAGAACATCACTGCTGTGGTTTGATCGAGATTGAGCAAAAAAACAGAGACAAATTAGCAAAAGTAGCTTTTTAACACATTTGTAAATAATTAATGAACGATTTGATTGACAGCATTAGTCCAAGAGGCAAACTTGTTCAGAATGAGGAGATCTATCAGATGATATGAACATGTAGTGTATAAGTGAATGTTATTAATATTTTATTGCAATTTGAGGTCATTTCCCTTAGAAATACTGTTTCAGAAGCCCTTTTTCACTGTTAAAGCACCACCTATGGTCCGATCTCCATGAAACTTTTCATGCTTGTTAACGGTTATGTGTCACACGTTTTCACCAACTTTCGTAAAGTTTCAAGTTTTTGTTTACGTTTTATAGGCTGTTGGGTATGTGTGGCCACGCAAATGAGCCAATTATAGCTAACCAAACAACAAAATTCAACATTTTTTCGATAACTATTGATCTAGAGAGTCCAGAGATTATTACTGTAGTGGTTTGATCGAGATTGACCAAAAAACCAGAGACTAGTTCGCAAAAGTAGGTTTTAAACATATTTCTGAATAATTAATGAACGATTTGATTGACAGCTTTGGTCCAAGAGGCAAAGTTGTTCGGAATGAGGAGATCTATCATATGATATGCATTATTTGTGGATATGTAAAACACCACGTGATCACTAGGCCAAAAATCTCGTTAGCGCCAACTTGTGGCCGATTTCTTTCAAAATTCTTGCAGACCTTTGGGGTCATGAGTCAAACATGTCCACCGAGTTTCGTTCCGATCGACCTCCGTTAACCTTGTCTAATAAGTGCTCAAATTTTAATGGCCGATGGCGGCCATGTTTTTTGAGATACGCGAATGTCCTCATAGATATTTAAGCCACTTCGGACAAAGACACAGCATACCAAGTTTCAAGTCGATCGGACCAACGGTTACCCAGTTACAGTTTTTTCGATCTTATAGCGCCACCAAGTGGCAGATCAGTGGAATTTTTTGTTTTTTTGACCAAAGTTCCTACTGCTATATATGTGTACCAAGTTTGGTGAAGATATCTCATTTCGTTCACGAGTTATAGCATTTTTCGTAAAATAGGTCCTCGACTTTTAAATGTTTTTGGGCCCCATTACAAAAGTGAGTGGACATTTCAAAGATTTTTTTGATAATTATTAATAAGCCCTGGACAGAGAACATTTCGGCAGTAGTTTGGTTGCGATTGGGTGAAAAACCTACGACTAGTTCACCAAAGTAGGTTTTAAACCTAATTGCGAATAGTTAAATAACAATTTAATTGACAGAAATGATCCTAGAGACAAAGTTGTTCAGAATGATGATATCTATCATGTGATATGAATGACTTATGTATTTGTGAATATCTAAGATGTTTTTTTTACAGTTAATTTCATGTACAGTTGAAATATTGTGTTTTTGATGGCTTTTCTGACTGTTATAGCGCCACCTATGGTCCGATCTTGATGAAACTTTTCTTGCTTGTTCACAGTCATGTGACACATGTTTTCACCAACTTTCGTAAAGTTTCAAGTTTTCGTTTAGGTTTTATAGGCTGTTGGGTATGTGTGGCCACGCCTCCTTTTTGAAATGAGCCAATTATAGCTAACCAAAGGACAAAATTCAACATTTTTTCTATAATTATTGATCTAGAGAGTCCAGAGATTATTACTGCAGTGGTTTGATCGAGATTGAGCAAAAAACCAGAGATTAGTTCGCAAAAGTAGGTTTTAGACATATTTCTGAATAATTAATGAACAATTTGATTGACAGCTTTGGTCCAAGAGGCAAAGTTGTTTAGAATGAGGAGATCTATCATATGATATGCATTATGTGTGGATATGTAAAACACCACGTGATTAAGGAGCCAAAAATCTCGTTAGCGCCAACTTGTGGCCGATTTGTTTCAAAATTCTTACAGACCTTTAGGGCCATGAGTCGAACATGCCCACCGAGTTTCGTTCCGATTGACCCCCGTTAACCTTGTCAAATTGGTGCTTAAAGTGTTTTGGCCAATGGCGGCCATGTTTTTTGAGATACGTGAATGTCCTCATATACACTTGTGCCCCTTTGGACCAAGACGCTGCATACCAATTTTGAAGTCGATCGGACCAACGGTTGCCTAGTTATAACCATTTATATGTTTTTTCTGTCTTATAGCGCCCCTAAGTGATCGTAATTTTTTTTATTTGACCAAAGATTGAGCTTGTACATATTTGTACCGAGTTTGGTGAATATAGCTCATTCCGTTCCAGAGTTATACTTCCAACAACATTTGGCTAACGTTAGCATACACGCTAATTGGAGTACTGTATCGGCCGACAATCAAAATTTCAACTTTTTTTTGATAATTATTGATATTCAGTGTCCACAGAATATTTCTGCACTGGTTTGGTTCCGATCGGGCGAAAAACCTAGGACTAGTTCGCAAAAGTAGGTCTGGGATATAGGTCAATTTTAGGGGAAGAAGGAAGCGTCGTAGCTCAAAAATTTCGGACTCCACTTCTGTTCGGGCTAACCCAAGGATTGCAACGATGTAAAGTTTTTGAGTCTACGGCTGTGTCCAAATTCAGGGTCTGCATCCTTCGGAGTACTCATTTGAAGGATGTTACGTCACAGCGCCGCGACGAAGGCTGTCCAAATTCGTAGGATCCTTCAAATGCGGCCCACAAATACGTCCTCCTTTTCCCCGAATTGGAAGGATGGGTGTGGTGGATCCTTTCCCGTCCTACCTATCCCATAATTCTTTTCGGCAGAGCGTAATGGCGGATGAAGCGAGCGGTAGCGGAGTGGGAGAGGAGTTTCTCTGACAAAACAAGCTAAAGTTTATGCTTCGGCTCAATGAATTTGTAGGAGAAATTAGTAGATTACTTAAAAACAAATACAAATAGGCTATAATGGCTTACCTGGATGTGACTGTCTTGTAGTCTGATATAAAAAACTCTCCGACAACGAGCAAAGAAAGTATTTAATTTATTGAATTGCTTTATTTCTTCCAAAAGAATTAAAATGAGGAGAATAACTCTTTGTTTGTCCATTTTCCCGCTTCTTGCTTGGCGCTGTCACGGTTGCTAGGCGACAGGATATGAGCAACGGGTAAGGGAGGGAACTGAAAGAAGGGTAGGCTGTCCAAATTCACAAACACCGACTTCCGGGTTTTGCGGACGTCGGAGGATCCCTCCTCCTTCAACCGGGTAGGAAGGATCCTAAGGAGGATGCAGACCGTGAATTTGGACACAGCCTACGACACACGGTTTACGACTGTGGGCCAAAAATGTCTGAAATTTTAGGTTTTTGAGCTGTAGCGCCCCCGTTTGGGCGATTGGGCTGAGACTTTGATACGTTCTCCCCAAATTGAGCTCTACGATCTGTCCAAGTTTCAAGTCTCTAGGCCTTACGGTTTGGGCTGCACGATGCGTTTTAGGGCAGAATAATAATAATAATAAAAATCCTAACAAATACAATAGGGTTTCTGCACTACGTGCACGAACCCCTAATTATCCGACTTCAGTCTAGAGTTCAAGCTCTCTCCAAAACTCTCCCATTAAAATCACTGAAGCTGTTTACACTGTGAAATGAGTGTAATTACAAATTCGTACACACATCTGCAATTTATTGTTTCTAACGAGAGAATTCGCCCGAAAGAGGTCTTCAGTCAGCGAGCAAGTGAAGAAAACACCGGCATTTTAGCGATGACTCATCTGAAAGTCTCTGATTGGCCATTGCATTCATAAGCTCAACAGAATCGTATGTGATTGGTTATAATGCAGTACTGTAAAAACGCATCTGTCTCTGGCTCAGCGCCAGCCAGCGAACGCAGATTTGAATTTAGCAACTGATGACATGAATATGAACGATCAATGATCAATGATCAAATATTAAAAATATGAATCGGCTATTTTTTGTCTTTTGAAAGTTGCATTCAAAGTCCACTTGGCTCAAAAATCTGAGGGGGCACGTGCTCTGACGCCTCTGATTAGGTGTACCAAACAGTCATTAAGCAAAGAAGAATTATATCTTACCTATAGGCACAATGGCGCAATTCCCACTTTTTAAAAAAATTCCCTTCAGCTTGATGCTTTATTTTTGACTTGTCACATGCATGTGTTTTTACATTTAGCCAGTTCGAAAGATTTTAACCCATTCAAGTGCAAGAAAAAGATAGAACTAAATTCAGGACCGGAGCACCGTTTTCTGTGTGCGCATGCACCCAAAGCCTTCACAATAGACAGCCAGTGCAAAAGGCAGTAGAGGCAGTTAGGGCCCCGTGGCAGCGAAGTTGTCAATTTAATTTTTTGGTGTGTTCAACTGGAAGCGGCTCTGCGCAGACAGATCTGTGTTTGATATTCAAAGTACCTCAAGAGCTATAGAGAGCAGACAGTTCTGCATGCTTTCAAATCGCTCTTGCGGTACTTTAATGTCCTACACGATCAGAGTGCAACTTCAAGCCGCACACACACACCTCTGATGCACCAGGGCTGTGCAACTACAGTTTGGCATATGTGTCAAACGTATGAAGAAATCAGTCGGTGTGATCAAATTTACCTCAGGAACAGGTGCATGGGTTTGAGCCTGTTTACAAACCTGCTGTCCATCAAAGAGAACTGATATGTTTTGCTCAAAATTAATTTCATAACATAAGTTGAGTGATTGAAATAACATCCTTTTGTGATTTGACATGGTTTCCCATTCACATCACAGAATGAGAAAAAAACATTATAGGTCTATTATATTCTATGCAGTGATAAAGGCTGTTGATTATCAATGCACTATATATATATATATATATATATATATATATATATATATATACAGTGGTGCCTGAAGAAGTGGGTATACTCTCCCATCCCCCAAGGAAACTCCAACTAAACCTGTTGCCTTGACTTGCTTGTACATGCTACTATACCAGGGGTCTGCAACAGGGTTTGAAATTAACTTTTTCACTCACCATACAATTTTGCAAATACATTTTTAAGTTACCGGCCAACTTCTACTAGCCAAAAAACATCAGCAACATATACAGTATAAAGGTTTTATATAAAGGGCAGTTTTTTTTTCTTAACCTTATTAAATGTGTCATCAACCTTTGTTTCATAAAAAAAATCCAGTTAATATAATACGACATGAATAAAATGGAAGAAGCAGAAGTCAACAGCATTTATTTGCATTTACACAGTTTAATGATACTGAAATGTAACATGAATGCTTTTTCCAAAATTACAACTGCATAAATAATGCTATGCGTTTTAAAATTATTTTTTTTAATATACAATAGTGTTGGGGAAAATACAGTAAGCTACTTTTAAATATGAAAGTAAACCGCCAGTAGGTGGCAGCAAGTGAGCCATTGAGTTATTTATTCAAATGATTTGATCAGATGACTAATTCATTCAAGAATGAAGCAAGCGCCTCTATGAATGGTTTATTGAATCAATGACTCAAATGATTAATTCAGTAAAGTGTGTTGCTCTGAGATGCGCGACTGTTCTGCTGTGATCTTTGTTTGGAACTATTTTTATTTATTTTTTGTTAGGCTAACCAAATCGAGTAGAAATGGTCAACATTGACTGTCTAAATCAGGGATCCTCAAATCTGGACCATTCCTGCAGAGTTTAGCTCTAACCCTTATCAAACACACCAGAGCATGCGAATCAGAGTCTTCAAGATCATTAGAAAATCACAGGTAGTCAGGGCCGGTGCTAGCTATAGGCAGAGCAGGCAATTGCCTAGGGCCTCAGTCTTTCTGGACCGATCATTCACCAATTTATTTTGAGTTTAAAAGAGCGTGAGCGCCGCTGCACTGATGCTACCACAAAGCTTTGAATTTGTGCAAGTAAATGACATCGTGTTGGGAGCTGACTAGCAAAATGGCTACAAAAGTTAAAACAAACAACTTTGTATTCAAATTAGTGCTGTTAAACGATTAATCGCATAATTGCTTGTATTTATATATACACTATAAATATACACAGTACACACACATATTATGTAAACAAACTTTTATTGTGAATGCGATTAATCTCGATTAATTATTTGACAGCACTAATTCAAATTCAAAAAGCAAACACACTAGACCATTTTTTAATGTTTCAAAAAAGTACCTCAGATGTGTGAAACTTCTAAATTGTTCTGATGTATAGGCTATTTAAGGTGGCAATGCAATAGATAGGCTAAAATCATATTAATAATATGACAATATCATAGTTAATATTGGTTAAATGGGAGGGAGAAACCCTGTCCATACCCAGCAAGTAAAAAAAATATAAAAGCACTGATGTTCATTTACTGAAGTGGTATTCAGGAACTGTGAATAAATTACAGAAAAACTTACTGCAAAATAATCTTAATTTATCATGGCTATAATAACATCCTCAACAAACAAAAAAAAAAGATTACCTTAGAAAAAGTTTGATTAATATGTACATACTGTAGGCTACTGGTCAAAAGTTTGGACACATTACAGTTTATCATGTTTTTGAAATAAGCTTATGCTCATCAAGCCTATTTGATAAAAAAAAATACAGCAAAAAAAGAAATAAATAAAAAATAAAATATTGTGCAATAGAAAAGTTAAAAAAAATAAAATAAGAGTATTTATTTAAAATAGAAATCTGTTGTAACAATACCATTCAAAAGTTTGGAATTCAATGGGTCAGTTTTTTTTTTTTTTTTTCTTTTTTCAAAGAAATTCATAAGGATGTGTTAAAAAGAAAGTGAAAAAGTGAAAGTGATGTGTGGCCAAGCACGGTTACCCATATTCGGAATTTGTGCTCTGCATTTAACCCATCCTAAGTGCACACACACACAGCAGTGAACACACACACCGTGAACACACACCCGGAGCAGTGGGCAGTCATTTATGCTGCGGCGCCCGGGGAGCAGTTGGGGGTCCGGTGTCTTGCTCAAGGGCACCTCAGTCATGGTATTGAGGGTGGAGAGAGCACTGGACATTCACTCCCCCCTCCTACAATCCCTGCCGGACCTAAGACTCAAACTCGCAAGCTTTTGGTTACGAGTCAGACTCTCTAAACATTAGGCCACGAATGATGCTGAAAATTCAGCTATGACTCATAGAAATAAATATTTTAAAGAATGGCAAAAATAGAACACCATTATTTAAAGTTTCACAATATTATCGTTCTTTCTGTATTTCTGATCAAATAAATGAAGACTTGATGATCATAAGTGACTTTCAAAAACATCAAAAATAGTAATGTGTTCAAACTTTGTTACTAAGTAAAAATATACAAATTTAAAATGGAATGTTGTATAAATAAAAAGGTTAGGAATCACATTTGTTTCAAGTGCTTTTTATTGAGGGTGGGGGGCCTCCAACATGAATTTTGCCTAGGGCCTCCTAATGTCTAGAACAGGCCCTGCAGGTAGGTGAGTTTGATCAGGGTTGGAGCTAAACTCTGCAGCAGATTGGACCTCCAGGGTAAGATTTGAGGAACCCTGGTCTAAATTATACAGCACTTAACGTTAACTACTCATTTGAACTCTTGCATAAAATCAATGCCAAATTTGCAATTGTATTGGTTTTCAGGGGGAAAAAATTAACTATCGTGTTGCTTAACTAGGCATGTTATACATAAAATAAAATAAAAAACCCTGTCTTTTTACCGCAGCATGTTTCATCTTTGTGCAGTTATGTTAATTTGTTTTGATTTCTCAACAATATTCTCTCCTACCGGCTGCGCGAGCCTCACCTGGCGCATTGTTTTAGGCTACTTTCAATAGATTTTCTCTGTATTAGAGCTGTTTTGAACTTACTGTTTGAATGCATTCGTATACTGGATCCTTGACTGAACGTTAACAGGAGATCATCAGTTTAAGAAATTTCTGATCGTTAAAACCTTCTTTTCATTTTAAGATATTGTTTTCGTTATAATGTACTGATTCAAATTAGTCAATAATTAATTATTATTTTACCACTCTGCGGACCTCTCGCGCATGAACAGGCAGCATTTCTGTCTCTGTCGGCATTCTCTCGGGAGCGGGTGCGGGGGGCGGGCGCAACCATATTTCAAAGCAAACCGCGGCGCCACGGTCCTGACCGTCTTTACTAGGCGTTTTTAGAGAATATTAGCATTTATTCACATGCGACTGGATTTGCTATTCATGTGGTGGACTGTCATGATTTTGGTTAATGCAGGAGTCAGTCAGTATAGACACTATAGCTACTGAATGTTGCGCATCAGAAGGGATTTAGAAGTGGGTATACGCAAAGCCAACTGATAAAGAAGTGGGTATACGCCGTATACCTGCGTATACCCTCCACTACACCACTGTATATATATATATAGTTTATTCATATAAAAATATAAGAGATGGCTTGTAGAACAGAGATACACCATAATCATAGAGGCATTCTCTCTCTCTCTCTCTCTCTCTCTCTCAGTGAATGCATAAGATTTCCTGATAAAAATTAAGATTTTTTTTTTTGTCAAAAATTTTTAACCATAACTTATTTTATAATAAATCCTTAGACCTTTCTAAACATAGGCCTCCTACATGTTAACAGGTCATGCTGCAGTTTTATGTAAAATAAACATTATCAATAATTATTGTTTTGTTTAACAATAATCAGAATTAGTCATATTAATATATAAAAAAATATTTTTGGACAAATAGTGCAGCCCTAAAAACAGGCACAACAACAGAAACACTCAGTGTTCTTTATAATTTTTGGTAAATAAAGAAAAAGTTAGTATGAAAACCTTTCTTGTTACAATTCAGATTTTTTTGTTACAGTTCAGATTTTGTAATTCACTTAATATTGCCTCTCAGAATAGTCTCTTGGAACATCATGAAGTCGTGTTACACATTGATGCTAGTTTTTATTTATTTGAAATGAAACAATGATAGAGAGATCGATCATTCATGATGTGAAGTTGTGGAATAGAAATGGAATCCAAACGGTATCTTTCCGGAGCTAAAAAAAAAAAGGATGTTTTGACTGCTATATACATAATATGTATTGCTGTAGTATTAGTACTTGTTTTATAAATGCAATGTTGCCCATGTTCAGACAGACTTGTCATATGAGGAAAAATTGTGCCACATTTAGTGTTACGTAAATAATTTCTGACTTATTTCTGACTTGATCTATTTACTTGCACTCGTATTTTTGTATTTGTTTAAATATATTTATATATGTTTTTTGATTGTGTTACAATTAATACACATTTACACTTAAATATTGAATGTTATTGTATGTGCGTCAAATTTCTATGACTGTTTTTACACTGGTGGGGCCCATTTTCATTATCTTGCCTAGGGCCACACAGACCTACTGGCTGGCACTGGAGACAGGCATTGTACAAGTTCACTTTTCGTCTCACCGTGCTAGAACACACACACAAAAAAAACATAATTAAATCAAAAAGAGAGTTTTGGTGAGTGTTCTCGTAAGCACAGTCTTACAGTTTTTTTTTTTTTCAACTGCTTGCACACATTTTCAAAATGTTGCCTCTTTTTTTTTCAAAACTTTAGACACAAATTCAAGAATTGCACACACAAAATGAAAATGCTTCACATCTTTTGCAAAATGAAGCACTGAATTCAAAATATCACAAACGCATCTCAAAAGCAAACTTTTGCAAACACCTTTGCTATGATATTAATTCCTGTAAGATTTTTGTGTGTTACATAGGGAATTGTGTGTTTTGCAAAAAGTGTTTTATGAAATAAAAGTCAAAGGCTACTAATCAGTGTATGGTTTTGCAGATTTGGTGTGTGGTTCTGGTGTTTGAGTGTCAGGTTTCAGAAATTGTTTAAATTATTATTATTATTTAATAAAGTAGATACAATAGAAAAAGAACAAAAGAAAACCAAGCAAATTGTTATTACATTTTTTTAAGACTCGTCGTGACCATCTACAGAATTTGCCTTCTACATAAATTCTCTGAAGTTGTTTAATGCAGGCACTAGAGAGCGCACGCGCTCCTCTTCGCTCTGGCCCTCCTCATAATCTCACAGCAGAAGAAGAACACAGCGGGCTGCTGCTGAAACAAAATGGCCGATGTGGAAATGGATTTACCGAGCAAGAGACTTAAAAACGGGTATGAGCATGTGCATTGTGTGGCCCCATCAACAACGCATTTAAGAGCTTGGATAGGGGTGTTTTAGGGAAAGGGAACAGATTTGGTCAGGGTTGTGTTGTTCTCATAGTTAACTATAAAGATTTTGCTATCTATTTTTCTGTTCGGCTAGTGTTAGCGTGCTAATGCTAAATGTTCTTATACAAGGAGCCAGTTGCCAAGATTCATTTGTTAGAGGTGATTTTCGTTGGTTTTGGAACTCTTTAGTTTTAAAATCTTTGAACTGTGGCATACCACACCCTGCGTGTTTAAACATTTTATTTGTTTAGCTTCTTTAGTAAAGTATCCACGAGTCTTCATGTGACATGACCAACACGCTCAATTAACTTAAACTCCAAAATTAATAAATTCGTCTGTCAGTTACATCATAAAAGTAGTCCAATTAGTAGTCCCTAAACACATTATCTACCTAGATAAATTTGTTGGTGAGTTGTATGGTCAGTATTTGTGTCCTTCTGAAGAACACCGTGTTGCCTTGACAAAACATAACAAAACCTCTGCATGTTATTTGGTGCCTAAATAAGCGCAAAATGAAATAATAATATTTAAAACATTTTTTTTTAAATGTTTGTGAGGAAAAAAAAACTGAAATGTGACTTTCTTTTTTACATTTTTGTTTCTTTTTACATTTAACTTTTACTGGTTCTCAATGTTAATGGGCTTGTCATTTATCCTTACAGGCCAGAGGATTTAGAGAGTCCAGAGAAGAGTGGGAATGAGGATGTAAATGGTGACATGTCTGGAGAGGATGAAGAGGAGGGTGAGGAAAAAGCGGAGGTGAATGGAGAGAAGCAGGACAGCGGTTCCAAACATCACAGCAGTGGCAGCAAACACAAGAAAAAGAAACACAAGCACCGTAGCAAGCACAAAAAACACAAACATGCATCTGAAGAAGATAAGGACCGCAAACGGAAACATAGACACAAACATAAGAAGCACAGGCGCAAAGAGGAGCCATCCTCCTCACCATCTGGGGCCATCAACAGGAAGGCTGAGGATGGCTTTCCATCACTGGGCAGTGCAACCCTGGATGACAAGGCACTTCTTGAAGACCTGGAGAAACAAAGAGCACTGATTAAAGCTGAGCTGGACAGCCAGCTGATGGAGGGGAAGGTTCAGTCAGGAATGGGCCTGATTCTACAAGGTTACAATTCTGGCTCAGAAGAGGATGGAGGGGAACAGAGGGCACGTAATGGGGAGCAACAGCAAAGAACCAGTGGGGGCAGAACTCGCTCAACTCGGGACCAGATAAGCAGGGGGGTTAGATCCAAACGGGACTCAACGGACACCAGCAAACCAAGCGTTAAACGGCGCAGCCACTCTCGAGAGAGAGTTGGTAGGGATGCTAAGCTTGAACGAATGACCAAAATTGTGAAAGAGACTGTTAAGGAGCGTAGCAAATCCAAAGAGAAAAAACGCTCCCGGAGCAGGGACAAATCCAGGGAGCGTTTAAGGAAATCCCTGTCCCCGTCCACAAGAAGACGCTCTGCGGAGAGAAAGTCAGACCAGAAGGGACGTTCTGATCGGCGTTCTTCTCCCCATATAGATGAGAAGCGGGAACAAGTCGCCCAGAGATCAAACTCACGAGGACGCAAGAGCCGGTCACGAGATCGACGATCTCACTCTAAAGATGCTCGGCTGGGTCGCTCGGAGACTGACAGAGAAAAGAGGCCTGGAAAGTCTCCATCCAAAGACACCTCATCTGGGAAAGAGAATCGGTCTCCTCATCAACGTCGAGCTCTTAGCCCTCAACGTCGACGCAGTTCCTCCCCTCGCCATAGGGACCGCCAACCCAACCAGCCCCCATCGGGTTCTGCAGACCGGAGTTTCAAACTGAGCCACTCGCCGCCTAGAAACAGGTCACCAGTCAGGAGAGGACAAAGTCGCTCAAATGAGCGCCGGAGAGATTCCCCCTCCAGGTACACATCAGCACACCGTTAAAGATTTAAAATTAACATTTTGGCATCATTTATTTACCATCATGTTGTTCCAAGCCTGTATGACTGTCTTCTGTAGCATACAAAAGATGATATTTTGAATAACGCAGGGTTTAAAGTTCTCCGGCACCATGCCGGATCTCCAGCGTGGGGCGTATAGCTGCATAAAAATATATATTTTTTAAAATGTATATCTCGATCAAGTTCATGAGTTCGCTTACTTATGGTATGAGAGGAACACAGCTTTCACTCTCAACCAAACTAACATTACTAGCCAATCAGAAGTTTTTGCTCTTATAAACACGAGATGCGCGTAATAGCAGAGGAATGGAAAAGAAGCGGCTGTGTCTCAAGCGCGACCTAAAGTCTATGAGCGGGTCACATTGAAAAATCTGCGAGGCACAATGGTCAAAAATGTCTATCTAGCTCCATATTTACATAGAAAAGCTATTAAAAAAGCAGTGGCGCTTTGTAAACAGCTAAAAAAAAAAATCACGTCATCTCCATAAGACCTATATGATTGCCAGAACAAATTTACCGGTTGTTTTGAAAAGGATTATCCAGTAAAGACCATGTGTGACAGGGGCTAAACTCTGCATAGGTGAGTTTGGGTTGCTTAACATTCATCTGTGAAAACTGCGTTATCTCACTAGATTTGTAACGAAAATCATTTATAAATGTGTGCCAGCACAGGAAAATACAACATCGCGATATAAAAAATAAAAAAGTTTCTGGCTTTGCATGTGGCCAACTATTAAAATTAAATGGATTTAAATGCCGTTGAATTACATGACACATCACCAGGCTGTTGTCGCCCTCTGCAGGTATTTTTTATAATATAGGCATCTTACATGTATTTTAACAGTAAAACTATATAATTAACCAAAAAAACATGTAATTACTTGGTTTTGATAACTTATTTGAGCCAATTATTATTGACATATCATTATTTTATAAATAAATATAGTCATATTAAAGCCTGTTTTTCAGCTCATAATTTTCCAAGTGGAAGATACAGCTTTCTTTCTTCAGGTCAATCATTTATTCATGAAAAATAAATCCGTTTGGGTAAGGAAAAACTTTGCCATAGTATCCTTTCAAATGTTAAATTTGCCACAGTCATTGCGTTCTTTGCGTGTGCAGCACTTTATTTGTAATATTTTGTTTTATTAGTTTATTTATCAGGTAGTGTCAAGGAAAATCTTTTTAAAATGTTTTTTTGTTTGTTTATTTGCCAAATAACCCTGTGTATGCGTCCACCCTCGCAACCTCCCAACCCTCGGAAAAAAGTTCAGGCTCAGGATTTTGTTTTTGCTTTAACACCTGATAATGTCCATACAAGTCTGTAAGATCCAGTTTTATTTGGAGCAACTTTTATGTTCCACAGAAAAAAAATCAGTCAAATGGGTTTGGAACAACATAAGGGTAGAAATGAGAACGTAATTTAAATTTTTGGGTGAACTATCCCTTTGAGCAGGGGTGCTCCTGGAATTTAGCTTTACCCAGCTCCGACACACTTGTCTGGAAGTTTCTAGTGAGTCTGAATACCTTGATTAGCCAGTTCAGATAAGTTTAATTAGGGTTGGAGCAAAACTGCAGGACAGTGGTCCTCCAGGACCTGGTTTGGACACCGCAGCCTTTAAGCATCCCGACTAGTTTGACAGCAACAGGGCGATCAATGATGTGAGTTTGAGGTGGGGCTATTTTTTGGTTAGCTAGTAGCAGATGAGAAGTGTTTGGGGAAACTTGTTTGTAAACATATATTATTGAGGTTATTTTTGGTGACACTAGTGGCTCAGAAATTACACACTTTCTTGAATGAAGTCAACAGAGTCAAGCAAAAAATTATGATTAAAGATTGACCAATACCAACATGTTCACCTTCTCTGTTTTAAGAAGCGGTCTTTTACTTTAGCTTGAAAACCAAATCCTCCGTTGCGCTCAGTTCGCTGCACGCACCTCCGCGCTCGTGCTGACGCAGCGAGTATAAACCAGGCTCTACACCTGAAGCGCTCGCACCTCGCACAAATGCGACCACGTCAAATTTTAACTTGCACACTCTAGAGCCCTGATACATAAATGTATACATGCATCATAATATTTAAGGACATAAATGTAATAAGATATACACATACAGCAGTTTAATTTGCTTATGGAAATAGGAAATTAGTGCAAATAAATACTTAAAATACTTGTCAATATTATTATTAAATGAGTCAATATTAATATGAACTTGATAAACGTTTTTGTTAAATATGATTTATATTAATAAATATTAATATTTGAGAACGTCTTGATTGTATAATCCTATTGTAGTGTTTTTTTTTTTAGTGTTATATTTGTTACACTGTTTGTATAAAGAATAAAAAAACTAAATATCCACAAAAATATGATATGTCAATTGGATACAGCAGAGCATAGTTTGAGTGGTTTCAGTGAAGTCATTTGAAAAGGCTTGAAGGTGACCATTTATATTTTCATGGTTCTCATCTTGACTTTACGGGATGGTTGCAAACGTACAGTCAGAGATCAGAGTTTTTTGTTTAGCTCTAGGGGTTTTCGTTTTTGTTGGCTTGAGTGACACTGAGAGGATCAGAGCTGTTTTTAGATATCGAGTTAAAGAACTACCCGCTCAATGGGAATTGCCCTGATTGTGCCATTGAAGGAACCTAACATTTGCTTTATATTACTTGGTCTATAACAGGGGTAGACAATAAGGGAAATTTGCCACTGGCCCTCCGGGCCAGTGTCTTTTGAAGTTCACTGGCCCAGGTCAACGCGTCGGGTATTGATCCCAATAATCACGAAAAAGAACAGTTTGCTTGAACAACATGAATAGCATTTATTTTTTTTAAGGTAGGTTTAGTGCAAAGTGCAGCAAAACTGTGCAAAAACATGAAACAAGTGCAAATAAACCTATTGCATAGGATTCATTCTCCGTAGTCACACAGCAATTCATTATATTATGTTCATACCATAGGTTTCATACACGTTAACTTTTCTCTAACTTACTTGTCTGCATATGTGGGCATTGATCTGCAGAGCTCACAGTAAACCTCTTTTTTTCTTGATCGTAGCCCAGCTAGGGGTGGGCGATATGGGAAAAATATCATATCACAATTTTTTTTTTTTTGAAATATCACGATTCACGATTTTATGACGATTCTTTGTCATGTTGGTTTTACTATTTTGGTTTTACAAGTTGTCTGAGCATTACAGCCAGACTAGAAAGACAAAGCCTTTCAAGGTAACAAAAAAAAAAAAAAAGACATGGCAGATATTTAGGCCAAAGTGGGCGAAGATAAAAATCTTTGTCATCATTCTATCTTTCTTATTAAAAAATAAGAACAAAGATACACATTACAAATACACATAATATACAAATAAAACAAACAGTGCTTTATTTTCAGGTACAATAGGTGTATTTAGCAGAGCATTCAATGAAATTGAATGAACAAATATAAAAATAAAACACTAGATAGACTGATTCCTAAAGCAACTGTATTAAAGATTTTCAGTCAAGAATAGTGAGTGATTTTTCTCTTTGCGTTTTGTTAACGTTAAATGAATAGTTCCCCCAAAAATAAATATTCTGTCATCTGTCTGTCAATTCTGTCATGATGTTTTATTTTTATACCATCATTTTCTCAAAAGTTGTTTTAAACCTGAATGAGTTTCTTTCTTCTGCTGAACATAAATGCTATTTTGAAGAAGGTGGAAAACCAAGTTGCTGGTCCTCAGTGACTTCCATAGGATTTTTCTTTCCTGCTATCAGTCAATGTAGACCAGCAACTGTTTGGTTACCCTCATTCTTCAAAATATCTTCTTTTGTGTTCAGCACAAGAAATTAATAGAGGTTTGGGACAACATGTGAGTGAGTAAATAATGACAGAAATTAAATTTTAGGGTGAACTATCCCTTTAATGACAGTCGACAGCATGTTTAGTGTCCTGTCCCTTTAAGAGCTGCACGCATCTAATATACAGGCACGCATCCGTTTCTCTCTTAACTATTTACTTTCATTTTAGAGATAACCAACTGAGTCTGTATGTAAACCTTGTGTGTTTTGACAGTATTAGCGCAAAAGATAAGTTAGTTGAGTAATCAGGCGCTGTTAGACAGGCTTTTTAGTGCGCGTGCTTCAGGTGTATGCGCTCAGAACAAGCGCACGTCAGACCAGCGCGCGAATTAAACATTTAACCATCAAGGCTTGTGTGCAAATAATGTACTTTTGCGATCGCGAATTAGTGGTGGAAATTTTGATTCTTTCCAGAGACTCGTTCATTTTTCGTTCGTTCACCAAAATGATTCGTTCAGATTCGTTCACTAATTCGTTCAGTGACCATTTTTCCATATTACACAAATACGTCAGCATGTGCGGCAAAATGTGTTGTTCAACTAACGTATTTACTTGTTACAAAATAAAAACCGATTTGGCTTCATTAAAAAGTGTGCCCTTCTCATTAAATGAATAAAATAAGTCTAAATAAGTGATCAAAGTCATTACTCTTTTTATCTTTTAAATTACACTCTTTTCGGATGACCAATGCACAAGTGTTTTTTTATTTGTTTGCATACTAGGCTAGTTAACATTTAATTGTTTAGGCAGAGATTTACACGTTCAAATCTGAGATTATGTTAAACGAGGAGTTATTCTGTATGTAAAATATGAATATAAACAAGCGTGCACAGTACGGATACCTGTGCTTTGCATCCGCTTTCTGCTGATTGATGAACTAGATTGACAGAATGGCCGACCTACCCGGTCAACGAACTGGGTATAGCTACCAGTTCGTTCAATTCGTTCACGAACGGGAGATCTCTCTCTCGTTCAGACTCAAAACAGAGCCATCTCGGTCAATGATGCTATTATATTCGTTCGTTCGATCCAACCAATTACATGCCCCTTCTAAACCCGAGCTGAAATGCTATTTGCTGACGTGAGTCACGTGACGCAAATGAGATGGGATGACGTGACGCAAATAATCAATACTGCCATATTTTTTTATGTTTCACAGTTTTTAAACAAACAAAAGTGCATGACATGACTAACATAATGCAATATTTTTTTATTTAAAAGTATGTAACTGTTCAAACATAAAACAACAATAATATAAATAAATAAAACAAAATGATAAAAAAAATAAAATAAAATAAATAAAACAATAATATAAAAAAATAAAACAAAGAACCAGTTGGACGAACGTAATAATGAGACGAGATGTATGTATGTAACAGTTCATTTGACTCTTTCAAACTCAAAGCAACTCAATGAAGGGCGTATTCGTTCACTAGATTCAACAAATCACATGCTCCGTCCTCGTATCATACTCGAAGGCTATTGGCTCGAGGTTTAGTCATTCTTTGACAGATGAAACGGTCCAGAGCTACGCATGCGCGCAATAGCGGCGCGCTGCGGTGGAGGGAGGAATTTCAGTGAACGAGAAATATGAGTCAATGGATTACGTGAACGAGAATGATTCGTTCATCTAAAAGATTCGTTCAAAAAGAACGATTCGTTCACGAACGTAACATCACTATCGCGAATAAGTGCAGTGTCCTGTCAGAGTAACTCTACTGCTGTATGTCGTGTTGTACAGTACATAGAGACGGAGGCACCAGAACTGATTTGACAATGTGTGCTGTAGCACGATACTACGATATTTATTCAAAAGCAGATGGTGGAGACATTTTTATCGTCCACGATCAAAAATCTTCATATCGCACACCCCTAAGCCCAGCCAATTCCAGCGGTCTCGCCACTGGGGCTGAAACTTTCTCTGCCTTTTCTTTTCGCATTCCCTTTCGCTTTCCCTCAATTCCTCTGGTGATTTTCTCTTCCTTGCCTTCTCTTTTTTTTACCCGGCGTTTGGCCGGGTGATGGGGGTTTCAGAAACATGTAGCCTAGCTTAATAGTAGCAGCAGTGTGCAGTTTGCGCGCGTAACCGCGGGAGCGAGCAAGGCGGTGCAGACGTCACGGAGCGCATAAACCCGCTGCATCTGTAAGGCTGTCGGGATCACGTAACGTGTTAGCGGTGGTTACCGAGACGATTTAACAGAAATCAAAACACAGAACCACAGGTAATTAATGTGAAATTAGACTTTTTTTAATCGAGGCATTATTTTTACTGGCCCCACCGGGCTAGTGGTTGGAGCGATCTGGTGGCCCTGACGGTTTTAAAAGCACGTCCGGGCCACCGGGCCAATTATATTGTCGACCCCAGTATAATGTCTTGGAAAAAGCCTGGTCCTAAATTACAATTCTGAGATTGTAGATATGCTTGTCTTGCCTTTTTTTATTACTTGTAAGTTATCATCTTAAAGGGATAGTTCAACCAAAAATGAAAATTCTGTAATTTACTCACCCTCAAGTAGTTCCAAACCTGTATGATTTTTTTTTTTGTTCTGCTGAACACAAAGGAAGATATTTATAAGAAAGTTTGTAACCAAGCTGTTTTGGGGCACCATTGGCTTCCATAGTAGAAAAAAAAATACTATGGAAGTCAATGGTGCCCCAGAACTGCTCTGTTTCCCACATTCTTCAGAATATCTTCCTTTTGTGTTCAGCAGAACAAAGACATTCATACAGGTTTGGAACTACTTGAGGGTGAGTAAATGATGACAGAATTTTCATTTTTGGGTGAACTATCCCTTTAATAGGTTGCAGGCCGTTTATAATGACAGGTGGAGCTTAATGTACCTAAGTGCAAACAGGTTTCCTGTGTGATAAACTGCCTTGCGTCAGAATAGCAGACTGTAAGATTGGACTATTTAAGGTGAATTGTTGTTCTATACATATGCTTTTAACTGTTGGTTGCAAAAATGCCCTAGGATTAAATAATTTATCTGGCAAATGCTTCATGTCTCTAGGAAGCGTCCTCGTGTGGATGGAGCTGGGAGATCACGGGAAACGAGTCCAGCACGGCGCAGAGTGAGCCGCTCACCACTCAGACGTAGGTCTGTATCACCACGGCGACAGTTTCGCTCCTCACCCAGAAGACGAAGTCGATCGCCCCTGAGACGCAGGTTAGACACAGTGAGGAATGTGAAGAATACCGCTATGAACTATGGATGCTCATTTTGGTTAATTTTACGCTCGTTATCCGAACATTAACCGCTAACTGATAAGATTTGAATATTAAATTAGTATTTGATAAAAATAGAATGGCCAAATGATTCTGAGACCTATTCAAAATGGAAGCAAATATTTTTCTTGGATTTATTTTAACGTGCAGAGGCAGCTTGCAGAACAACTACCTGCAACAACAGAACCTGGATTCATCCAATATATATCCTATATTCATCCTATATATATGTATGTTTTCTCGATTAATCGACAAAATTATTGTTAGTTGCAGCTCTAATGTCGACTTGCTGTGGGGCTAGTCTGAAGCACAGCCTGTTAACTGTTAGACCCATTGCAGAAAAGTATTGCAGCCAGTCACAGACATATCTGTTGATTACATGATTTTTTATAACCGATGCCAATTATTGCATGTTTATGTGCCCGATAACCGATATGCATAACCAATATTTATTTACTGTTATAAAGTAAATAAATGACTGCGTGAAGTAAGTCCATACTTCACTTTGGTTTTTCCTACTTTCAGTCATCTTAACAAAAAATGTTTTGAGAATTAGCAGTCTTTCATGCAGGGCTCTAGACTCATTCTTCCCACTGATCTCACTTTTTGCGACTAACTTTCTCAGTTGGTCGCACGGGCACATAATTTTTGTTTTTGCTACAACATTTGATTAATCAATGCATGCTGATGAACTTATCATAGTTTATAGTTATATGGTAACGAAAGTGTTCAACATTCAACTCGTTCTTTTTCATCTGTATTATTTGTGATTTAAATTGTGAACAGGAATTCCTTTTTTTGTGCGCTTTCACTTTCAAATTTGCGATCTTGGTGTCACATTTTACAAGAAAAGATAATTGTCTGTTTTGCTTATATCTATACACCTTTCACATTTTAAGACTAAAACAAAAGATGGATTCATTGTTATTCTTAATTAAAAAGCACAACAACAATAAAACAGTACGTTGACTATGACAAACTAGCTTACATAACATTTATCAACAAAAACGAATAAGACGAGGCATGGCACAGGACACATCACATGCTGTACTATATACCGAGTATATTACAGAATGTTTAGCAAACTCTGAGGAAGCAAATATTATTATTTTTTTAATTAAGGAAAGCCTCCATAGCTTAACGTGAGGTAAACAGCAAAGATAACAAGCTTCTCAAAACGAAAAAAGAAAAGAAAAGTAAAACTAAACTGGCTGTCGCTGACAGGACTTGCATGTTTTTTTCTACAAGAACACCAGCATGTTCACCTTCTCTGGTTTAAGAAGCGGTCTTTTACTTTAGTTTGAAAACAAAATCCTCCGTTGCGCTCCGTCTGCGACGCGCACCTTCGCACTCGTGCTGACGCGGCGAGTATAAACCAGGCTCTACCCATGAAGATCACCCCATCACGTGATCAGTAAAATCTAACTCCTGCTATAATGTGCTGCGGCTGGCAACGCGCGCTGTATGAAGCAGATGCTTTGGAGCAGCGCAGACCAGGCACTCGTGCAAATGCGACCACGTCAAATTTTAACTCTCAAAAAAAATTACCATTTTGGTCACAGTCTAGAGCCCTTTCATGTTAAATTTAATCTTCGTATTACAACAATAAAAAACATTTTATTTATAAAAAGCTTTAGCAGCAACAGTATAATTAGCAGTAAGCAAAATAAACGTAGAATGTCTAATGTTTTCAAATGGAAAAAATAAATAAAGGACAGGAGTCATATCAACTTAATTTTTAACTACAGTTTTAGTAGGTTTATAAGCTGTTTAATAGGCTAAAGAGTGAAGAATAATTCACTGGATAATGTTAATTCACGGAATAATATTCTCTGGAATATTGGAATATAACAAGTATTGTATTTTATTGCATTTCTCAAAAGGCATGCTCTATTTTTTGTCGTTCTAAATTATGCTGCTGACAGCGCGGTTTATCCATGCATTTACACAGAACTATAAGCTATTCAAACTGCGATCGATTGCAGAGAATTTCCATAGAGTTGTATTAATTTAGATGTTTATACACGAAATAATGGTTATATAGTAAGTGTTAATACAATTTAGGGTGCTTCAAAAAAAGTGAATCTTGTTAAAAGTTACATGCAGTGGCCGTGCTGGGGCATTTTTTTGAGCATCAACCGCTGAGTGAATTGCAATATAAAAGCGGATTCACGAGACTAATGATGAGCAAAATAGACAACAGAGAGAGAATTAAATTCAATGCTTTTATTTCCAACATGCAATCATTCATGGCTGTATTATTTAATTCATGCAAAGTTACGTCTTTATTGGGACAGGGCTTGACGGATTATCTACGTGACTCCGACTTCACGAGACTAATAGACCACAGAGAGAGAATTAAATTCAGCGCTTTTATTTCCAACATGTGCTAATTCATGGCTGTGTTATTTCAGGCAAAGTTATATCTTTATAGGGACAGGGCTTGACAGAGTATCTTATTTATTATATTTCTTAGAGCCAAGTTGCATAAACTACACATCAGGCATTTATGTAATACATCTAATTTGTGCATTTAATGACTGTAATATTAAATAGTTTACTAACTACAGCAAATCAAGTACCTGCACGCCGTTGTTGTCTCGTCTCCCCTCAGATGCGCTGCATTGCGATCCTGCGTGCAATTCTCAAAACACCCACAAGATGGCGGTGGTTATCGGTGAATACGATTTTACAAACCCGATATCCAATTATGGAAAAATGCTTAAATATCGGGAAAATAACGGTAAATCGATATATCGGTTGATCTCTACTGCTAATCAGTGGTGGATTAATTATAATCCACTCACTGCTCAAAACGCGGAAGATTTGTTCAGTGCTGCAGAGTCCTGCATGTTCAAAAATCCTCTCATTAGAGGAAAAAAAACTAAATGTAGACCTGATGTAAGAAAGAGATTGTGCAGTGTAGAGCTTCTTTAATTAACGGAACTTTGAGATCGCAATGAACTAAGATGAATGTCTTATTTTTTTTTTTTTTTTTTTTTATGAGGGTAGCGCACTTTGCACGTTTTCTAGGCTATAGTCCATTTAGAATTTGAATACATTCATTCATGGATTCACTCTCTGATAACCATTTGTCCAATTTTGCCACTTGCCATCATGTTGCATTCACCAATTAAGTTAGCTATGTGAAAGTGAAGCAGGTGCTTATTCGAAATATATCGGTGGGCACGTGCCTACATGCCCTGTAATTTAAATATATCAGGGCTCTCAAAATTTCAAAATCCCTGGTAGCCCTTCGGGCAGGTGGTACTCAGATTTTGGTAGCCCGAAAATGTATTTAACTAGCCCAAATAAAATAAAGACCATAAATGTCAATCAAAAACATTTTCAATACACAAATATCAACGAATATCAAGGAAAGAGTTTTATTTTACTATTTACAAGGTATCTGCAGAATTCTTAATCTAAGGCAATTTGAAAAATAATTTCTTATACCATTTAACGTATTTTTGCTCTTGCTGAGCAAAACTTTTCTCTTTTGGGCAATACACTGCAGTTCAAAAGTTTGGATCAATACATTTTTTTAAAGAAATTTCTTATGCTCATCAAGGCTGTATCTATTTGATTAAAAAATTCTGAATATTATTTCACAAAATAATATTGAGAAATATTATTGCAATTTAAAGTAATTGTTTTCTATTTTAATATACTTTAAAATGTAATTCATTTCCGTGAAGCAAAGCAGTATTTTCAGTGTCACATGATCCTTTAGAAATCATTCTAATATGCTGATTTTTAATCAATGTTGGAAACGGTTGTACTGCTTTTTTTTTTTTTTTTTTATACTGTATTTTTTGGGACCTGTGATATTTTTAAAAAATAAAAAGTTAAAAAGAACAGTGTTTAGTCAAAATAGAGTTTTTGTTAGAATATAAACTATTCAAACTTTTGGGGTCAGAATTTTTTTTCTTTATTTTTTAAAGATACTTTAAAAAAGTTTAATGTAAAAAGTGTTAAATGGATACAATTCATAGTAAAGACTTCTATTGTTATTCAATTTTTTTTTTCTGTACTTTTGAAATGAATAAAGCCTTGATGAGCAAGAAAGTCAAAAACCTGATAAATAGTTGAACTTGTTTGTGAGTCTATAATATAGGCCTAACATAATATATTATCAAAACAATTTAAACTGATAGATTAGAATACAAACTGAAGCAAAACTTAAGCTGCGATCTGTAAGTTAAATATTAAAAAAACGTGAACACATGAATTCTATAGCTGTCTAAACATCAAGTACAGTTTGTACAATACTCTTGTGTGTGACTGTACATTAGGGCTGGGCGATATGGCTGAAAACTGTATCACGATATCAGTGTTTCATATCGGTCGATATCGATAATTATTGATATTTTTTATGACCCATTTAAAATAAGGACCAGGAGAAAAATATATTACATTTAAACATTTTTATTTAAACTTAACCTTCCTCTGATCATACTCCCCTCAGTTATTAAGACAGAAATGTCAACAACCATGGAAAACTCAAATAATTAATGTAAACGTCTAAAGTCACAATGAACACTTAACAATTATCTCTTTACATTTAAGGTGCAAAATGAAAGAAAATGTAAGAAATGCTTAATAAAGTGTAATAAAATAGTGCAAAGTGTTAAATATAAACCTAGAAACCTGAGAATTTAGTGCAAGTTTAGTGCTAGGAAGTTCACTAGCTGTTCACCTTCTGGTGAATAAAGTGTTTGTAAAATATGTGAAGTGTTTTGTAAACAAAAATAAAACTGAGGTAGACTGAGATACATCTGTAATATAAAAAAAACAAACCTGATACAGTACAGTACAGTTGTTTGAAATATAAAACGGAAATATGAAAAAGTAACTCTTCAAATTATTCTTTCTCTAATCATACTTGAAGTTGAACTATTCAAGTATATTTTCAGTCCAGGTTTTGTGCTAGGAACACCAGCTGGTTGACCTTCTCTGGGTCTAAAGCTGCCCTGGTGCATGTAACAATATTACCCCCAGTACTAAAAATTATTTCTGAGGGGGTGCTGGTGGCTGGGATGCACAAGTACTTTTTCGCCAGCTGAGACAAACTGGGGAAGTTGTGTTCATGTAGCCTCCACCAGTCCAGAGGGTTAGACTCACTGTCTGCATCAGGGCACATCAGGTACCTTTCCAGCTCACTCTCCACTTTTTGTTTTTCAGTGAGAGGCAAAGCATCTTCTTCTTGGCACTGTTTTTTGAAAAAGCTCCCCAATGACTTGCGTTGTTTCTTCACGCCCAGTGGCATAGGTGGTCCACTGACAGCTCTTCCTTCTGCACCTTGGTCTGCTGCTCCCTCAGAAGGCCCTGCCTGTGATTGGCCCTGGTCTTCATCCATGATCTCAGACACAGCTCTCATTTGAATGGCCCCTACCTTCTCTGGTCTGATGTATTGGCCTTTAAACCTAGGGTCCACGAAAGTAGCCATATCAAGGAGATCATCTGTGTCAGGGTCAGCATATTTCTCATCGAGATAGGTCATTATTTTTGTCTTCAGCTCTTTTGTGAGCTGAGTGTCCCCCTCATTAACTTTCAGCAAACTGGAGCGGAAAAGGTGGAGCACAGGCTTCACGTACGAGACCGTCACATATGACTCCCCAGAAAGGGAGTCTGTGAACTCCAGGAGAGGAGTTAAGGCCGCATGCATTGACTCAAGGAGGTCAATATCCAGCCACGTTGGGATCAGGTGCCTGTTGTTTTTGTCAGAAGACAGAACTTCAGTGATGGCCTTTTGTTGCTCTAGGACCCTTGCCACCATCTTTTGTCTTGAGCCCCACCTGGTTGGTGACTCTGTGACCAGCTGGTGTGTGGGAAGATGGAGACGTTCCTGTGCTTTAGAGAGCGCACTCTTTTTCTTCCACGAGTAAGAAAAGGTAGATACCACTTTCTTGCACACACCTACAGCCCTCTCCACTCTTTTATCTTTTCCTGCAGCACCTGCAGAAAAACAATGCCATTTGACTGATAATAACTGATAATAGATCACACACACACACACACACACACAGAGTCATGTCAGTGTGTAAAGCTGCTTCCATGAATCATAATATATAATCTCAATTACTGGCTAATAAAATCACCATAGGAACCAACATTGATGGCGAGCATTAAAATGACAAAGCTACTCACCAATAGCAGAGTGCAAACGATGGCCAAAACACTGCAGCCGTGTCCAGTTGTTCAGCGAAGTCGCCTTTACTACATTTGCCCCGCTGTCTGTGGTGATGCACACCATTTTGTCTTCAATCAGACTCCAGGACAACAGTGCCTCCTTCAAGCCTTCTTCTATCACTTCTCCTGTGTGATCTTCGGGGAAGTATGCCGTCTCAAGGCATCTGGTTTTCAAACCCCATTCATTGTCGATGAAGTGAATGGTCAAGCTAAGTATGGCTCAGAAGTACGGCTTGACCACAGGTCAGAGGTTGTTGTAAAGTACTTGGCTGACAATATTTCTTGCTGCACAGATTCTTTGCACATTACATACAGCTTAGGAATGGCAGTCTTAGAAATGTACTTTCGGCCAGGAAGAACATCGCGTGGGTCAAGCACATGTATAAGCTTTTTATAACCTGGCTTCTCGACAGTGCTAAGCAGAAGCATGTCTTTGGCTATATGATATGCCACTGCCTCCGTTATATCTTTGTACCGTTTAGATTCTTTGTCATAAGGCACTGATGCGGAGTACCTCTCCATGATGGTCTGCTGCTTGTGCGGTGTTGCAGCTACAGATGTTGTTGGTTGAATACGGCTGTGTTCCAAAGGGTGAGCGCGGCTAAGGTGGTACATCAAGTTCGTGGTATTACCAGTCTTGGCGGGGACGACGGTCTTGCATAATTTGCAGACGACATTGGTCTGACTACGGTCAGACTTATAATATCCAAAAAACTGCCATACTGGCGAGCTGACTTTTCCTCTTTTATTTACAATTTCCTCGCTCGCTGCGGCACTCATTTTCTGCTCATGAAGAGGAATCCAGCAGACCAGCACAAGGCAACGATATGGCGCAACCAAACGTGATTGGCTGTTAGCTTGTCACTCCCTACGTTGCTAGGTTACCAGAGAGCGAGTGCCTTTGTTAATGCAACCAAACTTGCTTCGCAACCTCTGTTTTCTTCCGACGAAGAATACAAAATATCGAACGTTTTATCGAACACATTTTTTATTGATATCGATCACGTGTCTATCGTGATACATATCGTTATCGTTTTATCGCCCAGCCCTACTGTACATGTCTTTGTTACCATTCTTTGCCCATCCTCCGCTATTTCTAGCACTTAATCAAGCCACTCTTCTTTAATACATGAGGACGTTTTATTTCACATGTCATTGCGTTTGCGTTGTCTCTCGTGTTGAGCGCACCGCAACTATTGAAGTACTCCGTTTCTTCAGCGACTCATTTGGTGCACATCGTTCTCTTTCTATGAAACCGGTTCTAACTCTGTCGTGACATCAGCTCTATAGCGGTTTGCCCGAGCATTGCTATTCCTTCCCTTTTACTGGCGGCATTCAATCAAATGTCTTCCCAACTAATTTTTGTGTGCGCGTGGCACATTATTTCTTCTGCGCGGCCGCGGTGGAAGAAGAGCGCGGTCGCGCTCAGCTTAGAGGGAACATTGCGTGGGAGCCCTGTATTTAAGGTAGCCTGTCGGGCAGGGCAGTGATGCATTTTGGTAACCTGACTGGAAAACGCAATAGCCCCGGGACGTCGGGCTAGCGATTTTGTGAGCCCTGTATATATAGCATATTTTTGTTTAATCATGCAGCAAATGTAAAAAAAATAAAAACCAAAAAAAAGGCATTTTAAGCCATTTAACTGATTACATTAATTAGTCATTATGAGCGTCACTTATGAACTGTAGTGTTTGTCACTGAATCTCAGTTCAGTGTGATAGTGCTGTTAGTTATTTGTGTAATGAACTGTTCTGTTTTGGCAGGTCTGCTGAAAGGTTTGGCCGCTCCAGACCAAGACGATCCACCTCCAGAGAGCGTGAGAGGAGGAGGAGGCGGCGGCGAAGTCGGGATGAAGACAAGTTCAAAGGCAGTCTGTCAGAGGGTATGAAAGCAGACAAAGACTCCTCCTCTGAAGAAGTGTGAGTAATAGAGCTATTTTCAAAGCTTTAAACTACTGTGGTTGCATATGAATAGTGATGTCATAAAAGTTTGAAATTGTTGACTCAATAGTAAAAAAAAAAAAAAAACTGATTGTGAAACTGAGAACCAAGTCAATTTGGTGGTACCTGCTCACTGTCTGAAAGCAGACAGTTTTTGCATGATCACATATGTGTACATGCATATGTGAGGAAAGCTTGTGGCTACATGGTTACAGTTTCTCCTGGACATTTTCATCAAGAAAAATTGATTTGACTGACCATGGGACTGGCCCAAAAGCAAACAAAAAGCATATTCATGTCAAAATATATAGGCTTTGCTGCATTAACATTTTAAGAATTTATTGAAAAACTAGTGCTTTCTTTGTTTTTTCTGTTTGAGATGAAGTCGGCGACACTAACTCGTCATCTCCACAGTATTGGATGTGCCATGCACGTTTCATACGGATTACATAATCTGCGAATATTTGTTTTCCATATGAATTGGTTCATTTGAAAGTAGACATTCCACTCTCTATAGATATATTTTTCATGTCTGTAAGGCAAGTATACAAGGCAAACCAGCACCTCCACAGTTCATGCAGTGAGCGAGCTACTGTTCACCTTGACCACAAGGTGAAGCTGCAGGTGAAGTGAAGCTGCAGGCTTTTTGATTGCCCCCTGGTGACTGGCTGCAGTACAGGTCATAAACCCCACCCTCTCCATGTAAACGAATGGGACTTGAGTCAAAATAAAAATTACACTTCCAATACAATTTTCCGAAATAAGGTTTTGGTCATTTAAGGTAGTTATCACGCTGATATATGTTCAGTTATTGTTTTTGTGATAGGTTTGATTTTAGCTTGTAATTATGCTATAAAAGCGTGTCGTTATGCTTGATTGGGTCTGCGGGAGTTTGGGTAGGAGTTTGATTCCACGACTCCACCGCACGTCACTACTGCGCAGACTCTGGCTCCAATTGACGTCATTTACTCAAGGTGGCAACGGTCATACTGAGATCCTTTGGCTTCACTTTTCTATAGTGGAAGGAAGTGGAGACGCGTCGTCCATCTTTTTTTACAGTCTATGCCTTCCACATTCCGCACAGAATAGTGCACATTTTTCTAGGTTAACAGTAGATTGAGCGGTCATGTAAAGTTGCTGCTACTAACATATTTCAGATGATAAGCCATGTTTGTGGTCGATGAATGATAGACGAGTGTTTGGAGGTTCTTCCTGATATACTGGATTACCACAAAGACCAGCCGTTAACAATCTGTCTGTGAAGGACTGCGTGGATTTTATTTAATTTTTTTTCTGCGTCTAATAACATTTTGGTCAACCAAGCCTCTTCTCGCCTATTTGACTATTTTTATTATTTAACTATTATTTATTCTACAGGTACCTACAACAGCAAAATAACCACAACATAAAGATTTATCAAGAAAATAAGTATAACAATATGAAACGCATGACAAACTATTTCCACGTTTTCCCAACGAAATTACATTCAAATATATACAAATTAGGGCTGGGCGATATGGCCAAAAAAATTATCACGACAATTTTTTTCATATCAGTCGATATCGATAAATGTCATTATTTCTTTCAAGTTTAAAGCCAGAATTTTGCTCCAAAGTCAAAGTTGTAGAAACCAGACCATTAATTTTCTGGAGTCGTTTTTGTGAGAATTTTACTTTCGCATCTGAAACGCACAAAACCCGGAAGTGACGCATCAAAAGGGAGAGCGGTCCATTTAAACCACAGGAAAACAATGGATCACAATGATAGTTCAGACGCTGAGGAAATTTTAAATGTGTATTTACACTCGTATGATGGACCACAGATAAAATTATGAGCCTGCTATGCAGCCAAGAGAGCAGGACAGGCCAGGATTAGACAGAACAACGGTCAGAGGAGACAAATTGAGTTGATGTGAGGAGAACAGGGCTGGTGTTTGGTGAGAGATCAGTGTTAGCTTACAGATATACACACGTTAGCTAATGTAATCAAGCAATAGCAATGCTAGTATTGGTCATCTGAGTATTGATACTTACCAGTAATAGAAACTAATAAGCGTTGATCAGTCGTGTCACACTTGTTAATATCCGACACTAACGTTACGTGATAGTGGTTTCTTATCACCGCAGGAGAGAGAGATAAACACGTTTTTGATTCATAGGTGCTTGTGTGGGAAATGCGAGGAAAGCATAGACCTCTCCAGGCCAGCAGACACATGTTTTAGGGCAGAAATAATTTATTACTCTAAGCTAAATACTTGTATACATGTATAAATACATTAAAGATTTTAATATTAAAACAGTCTGAATAATTTTGATTCTCAATTACAAGTTAACTCTATTTAGGTCATGACTACCTATAAGTAACACTTTTTGATGCCATTGTTATAACGCAATCAATAATGACAGCATACAGACAAGTTGTCCGCTGGGCCTATGGTGCATGTGTTGTGTCAGCCATTAGAAGATAGTTTACAGAGGAAGGAGGACTTTATAAAGGTTTTGAATGGCCCCATTTTGTTGACAATCAATAAAAAATAAAATCACAATCAAGCAGATCTGCATTTATGGTTAATTCAATTCAGTTTTATTTATACAGCACTAAATCATAAATATTATTTCATAGCACTGTTAATACCCAACTCAAAACACATCACAAAATCATTTAACAATCTTTCAGTCTGGGTATCACACTAATGTGTTGTTAAAGTGTGTTAAATGATGAAGGCTGTGCTAGATCTACACCAACAGCCTCATGTTGATCCTCTGAAATTATGCCTTTTAAATTAAAATATAATTCGTTTAGAATTAGAACATGCAGAAACTAAGAAATTATTTCTTTCTAGAAATTTTTCTAGTTAGATATTTATTTTGTTAAAGTGCATATTGCAGGTTAAAATTTTTTTTCAAATGAATATATAACCTTGTATGAAAATACCACATGAACCGTTAATGCAGGATTTGAAAATGTTTTACAAGACGCGAGGGCACAAATTTAGATAAAAAAGTGAGGCTTTCCTTGACAGTTCTCAAAAACCTGAAAAAGCTCCATCACATCTGTTATGTTACACACCACCGCGGTGTTTGAAGCAGATGCATTAGTGAAGTCCCGTCTCTTCAGCTGCACAAACGCACCGAGGCCCGGAAGATACCGTCCTATTTCTTGTTAGGAAACCTGTGAAGTGAAGTGACACCTCCAAGTATGGTGACCCATACTCGGAATTCGTGCTCTGCATTTAACCCATCCAACGTGCACACACACAGCAGTGAACACACACACACCGTGAACACACACCCGGAGCAGTGGGCAGCCATTTATGCTGCGGCGCCCGGGAGCAGTTGGGGGTTCGGTGCCTTGCTCAAGGGCACCTCAGTCATGGTATTGAGGGTGGAGAGAGCGCTGGACATTCACTGTGGACTCGATATCCTGACAGGCTGGAGTTTGTGCAACCTTCACAAACACAATAATTTACCATGACAATGATGAATGGAAATAAAAATAACTACAGAAAACACACTGGCTCGCGCGTGCTCAAAGCAGAGTGCAGCACACGACTCCCTTATGTGACGTAATGTGACGCGATGTTGAAAAAAAGCTTTTTCAGGTTTTTGAGAACTGTCAAGGAAAGCCTCACTTTTTTTTATCTGAATTTGTGCCCTCGCGTCTTGTAAAACATTTTCAAATCCTGCATTAACGGTTCATGTGGTATTTTCATACAAGGTTATATATTCATTTGAATTTTTTTTTTTACCTGCAATGTGCACTTTAACAAAATAAATATCTAACTAGAAAAATTAATTTCTTAGTTTCTGCATGTTCTAATTCTAAACTAATTATATTTTAATTTAAAAGGCATAATTTCAGTTAGAGTAAAAGAAGCTTTTGGCTTCTCTCCTAAGGCCACAAGAGAGTGCATCGAGCAAAAATATTACTAATCCACGGTTCTTCAAAGCATAAAATAACGTGAAAAATGTGCATAATGTTTAACAATATGTAATTATTAAGTTGCTTAAACAATTAGAAGCAAAAAAACATTTAATACGGTTTAATACAAAGCACAGAAAACCAATCACAAAGAGTAACGTTACTTTTTACACTTAAAAACATGAGATGCAGTGGAATGGGGAGAGACCCGTTCCACAATAGTTTTGAGACATGTTTTTTCAGAGTTGAACTTGCAATCATTTAAATGGCTTTCTAAATATCCGACTCTCTTTTGCGAGACGCAAGTGCAATGGTGATAGATGTCCCTCTAGAAAATGCGCAAAATGTGCGTTCTGTGTGAATGGCTTGGTTTCAGTTTTGACGTAAACAACATCATCTTCGTATTGATGTTCTCTTTTTCCGCAGTATTTTGAATGAACAACGTATCCAGTGGGTTCAACTGGATAGGTTAAAAAAAGCATTAAAATGCAATGACACCTACCTACATCTTCATCGCATCTCGTGTGCCACTGATAAGGCTGCCTGATGCACACCTACATTTTTTGCGTTCGAATGTAGATTTTTATTTATTTTAATATTTAAAATATTTATTTTATATATTTTAATTTTTCTTTTTTTGACAGCCCTATAGCTTGAGTTAGGATGCAGAGATACATTTTTTTTTTATTGTTTTTAAATCAGTAACATCTGTAAAAATGTCAGCAACCTCAGTTTATATGGTTAAATTAATTCTGACCAAGTTTTATTATTATTTTTTTTTTATTTGTCTCTGAGACTTGGTGTTACGAGCACTTCCTCTGTCTGATTGCCTCTTCAAGATTAATCGCTCTTTGTATTCCCCAATTGTAAGTCGCTTTGGATAAAAGCGTCTGCCAAATGACTAAATGTAAATTTGTCTCCCATAGTAGCATACATTTTAAATCATGATAAACACAGTTAAAACCACACATATAAGATTCAAGATTTTTATTCGTCACATACACAATTATACAGAGTATAACCAGCAGTGAAATGTAAGTGTTTAGGTGATCAGTGCCGACGTGCGATGTGTAAAAAGAGAAAGTAAAACTAAGTAAAAATATAGCTGCAAGCAGCGATTAACCGGGGTTCGTGAAATTGACACCCTTTAAGGTGGTCTTGGTCAACCTGGATGTACGGCTGACAGTTAAAAACATCCAAAATGGAGAGCAGGCTCACAGACACACAACACTCATGCACACACAGTGAAATTAAGTGATTAAACTGGCCTATTAATGCTCTATAAGCATATTCACACACACAGAAACTTTATAACTATTATAGTGTTATTTTTTGCCCAGTCTCTGTTAAATTATCAACATTTTTTGATAATTATTGACCTAGAGAATCTAAAGAACAGCACTGCAATAATTTGATTGATTTTGAGTTAAAAACTGAAAGCTAGTTGACAAAAGCATGTTTTTCAAAATAATATCAATCTCAAAATGATTAAACTAGCCTATTAATACTCTATAAGCATATTTACATACACACAAAAACACACATGCACACACACATAGAAATGAAATGGTCAAACCATCACAATAACAATCATAAAACCTGCTTACACACATACACACACACACACACACACAAACACACTTGTATACACACACACACACACACACACACACACACAGAAACACTCATACACGGACATACATGCACACACATTTTGCTGCAGATGCAGATATTTCAAATAAGTGATAGGTAACAAAGCCTATTGCACTTATTCACTTTTTAAGAGTTTAGATGTCATTTTCAGGTTTCACTGTAATAAAAACCTGGCAAAATTATAAAAACTGATATGTCTGTATGAACAAAATGGTAAACTTTGCCTCAATGAAGTTTAAAATGTTATAACAGTGATTGTATAATGTTTTATCTTGAATCCTTCAGCAGCCATTGAACAGTACTGTTTTACAGCTTAATAAGGCCATTAGTGGTGTTACGCTGCCATCTAGTGGTTATAAATGCCAATTTCTCATACAACACTGTGTTTTTAAGCTTTATAACTATTATAGTGTTATTTTTGGCCCAGTCTCTCTTAACTTATACAATTTTTTGATAATTATTGATCTAGAGACTCCAGAGAACATCACTGCTGTGGTTTGATCGAGATTGAGCAAAAAAACAGAGACAAGTTAGCAAAAGTATGTTTTTAACACATTTGTAAATAATTAATGAACGATTTGATTGACAGCATTAGTCCAAGAGGCAAAGTTGTTCAGAATGAGGAGATCTATCAGATGATATGAAGATCTAGTGTATAAGTGAATGTTATTAATATTTTATTGCAATTTGAGGTCATTTCCCTTAGAAATACTGTTTCAGAAGCCCCTTTTCACTGTTAAAGCACCACCTATGGTCCGATCTCCATGAAACTTTTCATGCTTGTTAACGGTCATGTGTCACATGTTTTCACCAACTTTCGTAAAGTTTCAAGTTTTTGTTTACGTTTTATAGGCTGTTGGGTTTTTGTGGCCACGTGTCCTTTTTTAAATGAGCCAATTATGGCTAACCAAAGGACAAAATTCAACATTTTTTCGATAACTATTGATCTAGAGAGTCCAGAGATTATTACTGCAGTGGTTTGATCGAGATTATGCAAAAAACCAGAGACTAGTTCGCAAAAGTAGGTTTTAGACATATTTCTGAATAATTAATGAACGATTTGATTGACATCTTTGGTCCAAGAGGCAAAGTTGTTCGGAATGAGGAGATCTATCATATGATATGCATTATTTGTGGATATGTAAAACACCACGTGATCACTAGGCCAAAAATCTCGTTAGCGCCAACTTGTGGCCGATTTCTTTCAAAATTCTTACAGACCTTTGGGGCCATGAGTCAAACATGCCCACCGAGTTTCATTCCGATCGACCTCCGTTAACCTTGTCTAATAAGTGCTCAAATTTTAATGGCCGATGGCGGCCATGTTTTTTGAGATACGCAAATGTCCTCATAGATATTTCAGCCACGTCGGACAAAGACATTGCATACCAAGTTTCAAGTCGATCGGACCAACGGTTACCCAGTTACAGTTTTTTCGATTTTATAGCGCCACCAAGTGGCAGATCAGTGGTATTTTTTGTTTTTTGACCAAAGTTCCTACTGTTATATATATGTACCAAGTTTGGTGAAGATATCTCATTTCGTGCACGAGTTATAGCATTTTTCGTAAAATAGGTCCTCGACTTTTAAACGTTTTTGGGCCCCATTACAAAAGTGAGTGGACATTTCAAAGATTTTTTTGATAATTATTAATAAGCCCTGGACAGAGAACATTTCGGCAGTAGTTTGGTTGTGATTGGGTGAAAAACCTACGACTAGTTCACCAAAGTAGGTTTTAAACCTAATTGCGAATAGTTAAATAACAGTTTGATTGACAGAAATGCTCCTAGAGACAAAGTTGTTCAGAATGATGAGATCTATCATGTGATATGAATGACTTATGTATTTGTGAATATCTAAGATGTTTTTTTTACAGTTAATTTCATGTACAGTTGAAATATTGTGTTTTTGATGGCTTTTCTGACTGTTATAGCGCCACCTATGGTCCGATCTTGACGAAACTTTTTTTGCTTGTTCACAGTCATGTGACGCATGTTTTCACCAACTTTCGTAAAGTTTCAAGTTTTCGTTTAGGTTTTATAGGCTGTTGGGTTTGTGTGGCCACGCCTCTTTTTTGAAATTAGCCAATTATGGCTAACCAAAGGACAAAATTCAACATGTTTTCGATAATTATTGATCTAGAGAGTCCAGAGATTATTACTGCAGTGGTTTGATCGAAATTGAGCAAAAAACCAGAGACTAGTTCGCAAAAGTAGGTTTTACACACATTCCTGAATAATTAATGAACGATTTGATTGACAGCTTTGGTCCAAGAGGAAAAGTTGTTCATTATGAGGAGATCTATCAGATGATATGCATTATGTGTGGATATGTAAAACACCACGTGATTACAGAGCCAAAAATCTCGTTAGCGCCAACTTGTGGCCGATTTCTTTCAAAATTCTTACAGACCTTTAGGGCCATGAGTCGAACATGCCCACCGAGTTTTGTTCCGATCGACCTCCGTTAACCTTGTTTAATTGGTGCTTGAAATGTTTTGGCCAATGGCGGCCATGTTTTTTGAGATACGTGAATGTCCTCATATACACTTGTGCCCCTTTGGACCAAGATGCTGCATACCAATTTTGAAGCCGATCGGACCAACGGTTGCCTAGTTATAACCATTTATATGTTTTTTCTGTCTTATAGCGCCCCTAAGTGGCAGAGCTTCGCAATTTTTTTTATTTGACCAAAGATTGAGCTCGTACATACTTGTACCGAGTTTGGTGAATATAGCTCATTCCGTTCCAGAGCTATACTTCCAACAACATTTGGCTAACGTTAGCATAGACGCTAATTGGAGTACTGTATCGCCCGAAAATCAAAATTGCAACTTTTTTTTGATAATTATTGATATTCAGTGTCCACAGAATATTTCTGCACTGGTTTGGTTCCGATCAGGCGAAAAACCTAGGACTAGTTCGCAAAAGTAGGTCTGGGATATAGGTCAATTTTAGGGCAAGAAGGAAGCGTCGCAGCTCAAAAATTTCGGACTCCACTTTTGTTCGGGCTAACCCAAGGATTGCAACGATGTAAAGTTTTTGAGTCTACGACACACGGTTTACGACTGTGGGCCAAAAATGTCTGAAATTTTAGGTTTTTGCGCTGTAGCGCCCCCGTTTGGCCGATTTGGCCGATTCTTTGTATCTGAGTAGCGAGCAAGACTACTACCTTCTGACCAAGTTTCAGCTCTCTAGCCCTTACGGTTTGGGCTGCACGATTCGTTTTAAGGCAGAATAATAATAATAATAATAAATATAGCTGCAAGCAGCGATTAACCGGGGTTCGTGAAATTGACACCCTTTAAGGTGGTCTTGGTCAACCTGGATGTATGGCTGACAGTTAAAAACATCCAGAATGGAGAGCAGGCTCACAGACACACAACACTCATGCACACACACTGAAATTAAATGGTCAAACCATCACAATAACAATCATAAAGCCTGCTTACACACACACACACACACACACACACAAACACAAACACTCACACACACAAACACACTTGTATACACACACACACACACACACACAAACACAAACACTCACACACACAAACACACTTGTATACACACACACACACACACACACACAAACACAAACACTCACACACACAAACACACTTGTATACACACACACACACACACACACACAAACACATACACAAACACACACAGAAACACTCATACACAGACATACATGCACACACATTTTGTTGCAGATGCAGATATTTGAAATAAGTGATAGGTAACAAAGCCTATTGCACTTATTCAGTTTTTAAGAGTTTAGATGTCATTTTCAGGTTCCACTGTAATCATAATCTGGCAAAATTATAAAAGCTGATATGTCTGTATGAACAAAATGGTAAACTTTGACTCAATGAGGTTTAAAATGTTATAACAGTGATTTTATAATGTTTTAACTTGAATCCTTCAGTAGCCATTGAACAGTGCTGTTTTACAGCTTAATAAGGCCATTAGTGGTCTTCCGCTGCCATCTAGTGGTTATAAATGCCAATTTCTCATACAACACTGTGTTTTTAAGCTTTATAACTATTATAGTGTTATTTTTGGCCCAGTCTCTCTTAACTTATAACATTTTTTGATAATTATTGATCCAGAGACTCCAGAGAACATCACTGCTGTGGTTTGATCGAGATTGAGCAAAAAAACAGAGACAAGTTAGCAAAAGTAGGTTTCTAACACATTTGTAAATAATTAATGAACGATTTGATTGACAGCATTAGTCCAAGAGGCAAAGTTGTTCAGAATGAGGGTATCTATCAGATGATATGAAGATGTAGTGTATAAGTGAATGTTATTAATATTTTATTGCAATTTGAGGTCATTTCCCTTAGAAATACTGTTTCAGAAGCCCTTTTTCACTGTTAAAGCACCACCTATGGTCCGATCTCCATGAAACTTTTCATGCTTGTTAACGGTCATGTGTCACATGTTTTCACCAACTTTGGTAAAGTTTCAAGTTTTTGTTTACGTTTTATAGGCTGTTGGGTTTTTGTGGCCACGTGTCCTTTTTTAAATGAGCCAATTATAGCTAACCAAAGGACAAAATTCAACATTTTTTCGATAACTATTGATCTAGAGAGTCCAGAGATTATTACTGCAGTGGTTTGATCGAGATTGACCAAAAAACCAGAGACTAGTTCGCAAAAGTAGGTTTTAGACATATTTCTGAATAATTAATGAACGATTTGATTGACATCTTTGGTCCAAGAGGAAAAGTTGTTCATTATGAGGAGATCTATCAGATGATATGCATTATGTGTGGATATGTAAAACACCACGTGATCACTAGGCCAAAAATCTCGTTAGCGCCAACTTGTGGCCGATTTCTTTCAAAATTCTTACAGACCTTTAGGGCCATGAGTCGAACATGCCCACCGAGTTTCATTCCGATCGACCTCCGTTAACCTTGTCTAATAAGTGCTCAAATTTTAATGGCCGTTGACGGCCATGTTTTTTTGAGATACGCGAATGTCCTCATAGATATTTCAGCCACGTCGGACAAAGACATTGCATACCAAGTTTCAAGTCGATCGGACTAACGGTTACCCAGTTACAGTTTTTTCGATCTTATAGCGCCACCAAGTGGCAGATCAGTGGTATTTTTTGTTTTTTGACCAAAGTTCCTATTGCTATATATATGTACCAAGTTTGGTGAAGATATCTCATTTCGTTCACGAGTTATAGCATTTTTCGTAAAATAGGTCCTCGACTTTTAAACGTTTTTGGGCCCCATTACAAAAATGAGTGGACATTTCAAAGATTTTTTTGATAATTATTAATAAGCCCTGGACAGAGAACATTTCGGCAGTAGTTTGGTTGCGATTGGGTGAAAAACCTACGACTAGTTCACCAAAGTAGGTTTTAAACCTAATTGTGAATAGTTAAATAACAGTTTGATTGACAGAAATGATTCTAGAGACAAAGTTGTTCAGAAGGATGAGATCTATCATGTGATATGAATGACTTATGTATTTGTGAATATCTAAGATGTTTTTTTTACAGTTAATTTCATGTACAGTTGAAATATTGTATTTTTGATGGCTTTTCTGACTGTTATAGCGCCACCTATGGTCCGATTTTGATGAAACTTTTCTTGCTTGTTCACAGTCATGTGACACATGTTTTCACCAACTTTCGTAAAGTTTCAAGTTTTCGTTTAGGTTTTATAGGCTGTTGGGTATGTGTGGCCACGCCTCTTTTTTGAAATTAGCCAATTATGGCTAACCAAAGGACAAAATTCAACATGTTTTCGATAATTATTGATCTAGAGAGTCCAGAGATTATTACTGCATTGGTTTGATCGAAATTGACCAAAAAACCAGAGACTAGTTCGCAAAAGTAGGTTTTAGACATATTTCTGAATAATTAATGAACGATTTGATTGACATCTTTGGTCCAAGAGGAAAAGTTGTTCATTATGAGGAGATCTATCAGATGATATGCATTATGTGTGGATATGTAAAACACCACGTGATTACAGAGGCAAAAATCTCGTTAGCGCCAACTTGTGGCCGATTTCTTTCAAAATTCTTACAGACCTTTAGGGCCATGAGTCGAACATGCCCACCGAGTTTTGTTCCGATCGACCTCCGTTAACCTTGTCTAATTGGTGCTTGAAATGTTTTGGCCAATGGCGGCCATGTTTTTTGAGATACGTGAATGTCCTCATATACACTTGTGCCCCTTTGGACCAAGATGCTGCATACCAATTTTGAAGCCGATCGGACCAACGGTTGCCTAGTTATAACCATTTATATGTTTTTTCTGTCTTATAGCGCCCCTAAGTGGCAGAGCTTCGCAATTTTTTTTATTTGACCAAAGATTGAGCTCGTACATACTTGTACCGAGTTTGGTGAATATAGCTCATTCCGTTCCAGAGCTATACTTCCAACAACATTTGGCTAACGTTAGCATAGACGCTAATTGGAGTACTGTATCGCCCGAAAATCAAAATTTCAACTTTTTTTTGATAATTATTGATATTCAGTGTCCACAGAATATTTCTGCACTGGTTTGGTTCCGATCGGGCGAAAAACCTAGGACTAGTTCGCAAAAGTAGGTCTGGGATATAGGTCAATTTTAGGGCAAGAAGGAAGCGTCGCAGCTCAAAAATTTCGGACTCCACTTTTGTTCGGGCTAACCCAAGGATTGCAACGATGTAAAGTTTTTGAGTCTACGACACACGGTTTACGACTGTGGGCCAAAAATGTCTGAAATTTTAGGTTTTTGCGCTGTAGCGCCCCCGTTTGGCCGATTTGGCCGATTCTTTGTATCTGAGTAGCGAGCAAGACTACTACCTTCTGACCAAGTTTCAGCTCTCTAGCCCTTACGGTTTGGGCTGCACGATTCGTTTTAAGGCAGAATAATAATAATAATAATAATAATAATAATAATAATAAAAATCCTAACAAATACAATAGGGTTTCTGCACTACGTGCACGAACCCCTAATAAATATAGCTGCAAGCAGCGATTAACCGGGGTTCGTGAAATTGACACCCTTTAAGGTGGTCTTGGTCAACCTGGATGTACGGCTGACAGTTAAAAACATCCAAAATGGAGAGCAGGCTCACAGACACACAACACTCATGCACACACAGTGAAATTAAGTGATTAAACTGGCCTATTAATGCTCTATAAGCATATTCACACACACAGAAACTTTATAACTATTATAGTGTTATTTTTTGCCCAGTCTCTGTTAAATTATCAACATTTTTTGATAATTATTGACCTAGAGAATCTAAAGAACAGCACTGCAATAATTTGATTGATTTTGAGTTAAAAACTGAAAGCTAGTTGACAAAAGCATGTTTTTCAAAATAATATCAATCTCAAAATGATTAAACTAGCCTATTAATACTCTATAAGCATATTTACATACACACAAAAACACACATGCACACACACATAGAAATGAAATGGTCAAACCATCACAATAACAATCATAAAACCTGCTTACACACATACACACACACACACACACACACACAAACACACTTGTATACACACACACACACACACACACACACAGAAACACTCATACACGGACATACATGCACACACATTTTGCTGCAGATGCAGATATTTCAAATAAGTGATAGGTAACAAAGCCTATTGCACTTATTCACTTTTTAAGAGTTTAGATGTCATTTTCAGGTTTCACTGTAATAAAAACCTGGCAAAATTATAAAAACTGATATGTCTGTATGAACAAAATGGTAAACTTTGCCTCAATGAAGTTTAAAATGTTATAACAGTGATTGTATAATGTTTTATCTTGAATCCTTCAGCAGCCATTGAACAGTACTGTTTTACAGCTTAAGGCCATTAGTGGTGTTACGCTGCCATCTAGTGGTTATAAATGCCAATTTCTCATACAACACTGTGTTTTTAAGCTTTATAACTATTATAGTGTTATTTTTGGCCCAGTCTCTCTTAACTTATACAATTTTTTGATAATTATTGATCTAGAGACTCCAGAGAACATCACTGCTGTGGTTTGATCGAGATTGAGCAAAAAAACAGAGACAAGTTAGCAAAAGTATGTTTTTAACACATTTGTAAATAATTAATGAACGATTTGATTGACAGCATTAGTCCAAGAGGCAAAGTTGTTCAGAATGAGGAGATCTATCAGATGATATGAAGATCTAGTGTATAAGTGAATGTTATTAATATTTTATTGCAATTTGAGGTCATTTCCCTTAGAAATACTGTTTCAGAAGCCCCTTTTCACTGTTAAAGCACCACCTATGGTCCGATCTCCATGAAACTTTTCATGCTTGTTAACGGTCATGTGTCACATGTTTTCACCAACTTTCGTAAAGTTTCAAGTTTTTGTTTACGTTTTATAGGCTGTTGGGTTTTTGTGGCCACGTGTCCTTTTTTAAATGAGCCAATTATGGCTAACCAAAGGACAAAATTCAACATTTTTTCGATAACTATTGATCTAGAGAGTCCAGAGATTATTACTGCAGTGGTTTGATCGAGATTATGCAAAAAACCAGAGACTAGTTCGCAAAAGTAGGTTTTAGACATATTTCTGAATAATTAATGAACGATTTGATTGACATCTTTGGTCCAAGAGGCAAAGTTGTTCGGAATGAGGAGATCTATCATATGATATGCATTATTTGTGGATATGTAAAACACCACGTGATCACTAGGCCAAAAATCTCGTTAGCGCCAACTTGTGGCCGATTTCTTTCAAAATTCTTACAGACCTTTGGGGCCATGAGTCAAACATGCCCACCGAGTTTCATTCCGATCGACCTCCGTTAACCTTGTCTAATAAGTGCTCAAATTTTAATGGCCGATGGCGGCCATGTTTTTTGAGATACGCAAATGTCCTCATAGATATTTCAGCCACGTCGGACAAAGACATTGCATACCAAGTTTCAAGTCGATCGGACCAACGGTTACCCAGTTACAGTTTTTTCGATTTTATAGCGCCACCAAGTGGCAGATCAGTGGTATTTTTTGTTTTTTGACCAAAGTTCCTACTGTTATATATATGTACCAAGTTTGGTGAAGATATCTCATTTCGTGCACGAGTTATAGCATTTTTCGTAAAATAGGTCCTCGACTTTTAAACGTTTTTGGGCCCCATTACAAAAGTGAGTGGACATTTCAAAGATTTTTTTGATAATTATTAATAAGCCCTGGACAGAGAACATTTCGGCAGTAGTTTGGTTGTGATTGGGTGAAAAACCTACGACTAGTTCACCAAAGTAGGTTTTAAACCTAATTGCGAATAGTTAAATAACAGTTTGATTGACAGAAATGCTCCTAGAGACAAAGTTGTTCAGAATGATGAGATCTATCATGTGATATGAATGACTTATGTATTTGTGAATATCTAAGATGTTTTTTTTACAGTTAATTTCATGTACAGTTGAAATATTGTGTTTTTGATGGCTTTTCTGACTGTTATAGCGCCACCTATGGTCCGATCTTGACGAAACTTTTTTTGCTTGTTCACAGTCATGTGACGCATGTTTTCACCAACTTTCGTAAAGTTTCAAGTTTTCGTTTAGGTTTTATAGGCTGTTGGGTTTGTGTGGCCACGCCTCTTTTTTGAAATTAGCCAATTATGGCTAACCAAAGGACAAAATTCAACATGTTTTCGATAATTATTGATCTAGAGAGTCCAGAGATTATTACTGCAGTGGTTTGATCAAAATTGAGCAAAAAACCAGAGACTAGTTCGCAAAAGTAGGTTTTACACACATTCCTGAATAATTAATGAACGATTTGATTGACAGCTTTGGTCCAAGAGGAAAAGTTGTTCATTATGAGGAGATCTATCAGATGATATGCATTATGTGTGGATATGTAAAACACCACGTGATTACAGAGCCAAAAATCTCGTTAGCGCCAACTTGTGGCCGATTTCTTTCAAAATTCTTACAGACCTTTAGGGCCATGAGTCGAACATGCCCACCGAGTTTTGTTCCGATCGACCTCCGTTAACCTTGTTTAATTGGTGCTTGAAATGTTTTGGCCAATGGCGGCCATGTTTTTTGAGATACGTGAATGTCCTCATATACACTTGTGCCCCTTTGGACCAAGATGCTGCATACCAATTTTGAAGCCGATCGGACCAACGGTTGCCTAGTTATAACCATTTATATGTTTTTTCTGTCTTATAGCGCCCCTAAGTGGCAGAGCTTCGCAATTTTTTTTATTTGACCAAAGATTGAGCTCGTACATACTTGTACCGAGTTTGGTGAATATAGCTCATTCCGTTCCAGAGCTATACTTCCAACAACATTTGGCTAACGTTAGCATAGACGCTAATTGGAGTACTGTATCGCCCGAAAATCAAAATTGCAACTTTTTTTTGATAATTATTGATATTCAGTGTCCACAGAATATTTCTGCACTGGTTTGGTTCCGATCAGGCGAAAAACCTAGGACTAGTTCGCAAAAGTAGGTCTGGGATATAGGTCAATTTTAGGGCAAGAAGGAAGCGTCGCAGCTCAAAAATTTCGGACTCCACTTTTGTTCGGGCTAACCCAAGGATTGCAACGATGTAAAGTTTTTGAGTCTACGACACACGGTTTACGACTGTGGGCCAAAAATGTCTGAAATTTTAGGTTTTTGCGCTGTAGCGCCCCCGTTTGGCCGATTTGGCCGATTCTTTGTATCTGAGTAGCGAGCAAGACTACTACCTTCTGACCAAGTTTCAGCTCTCTAGCCCTTACGGTTTGGGCTGCACGATTCGTTTTAAGGCAGAATAATAATAATAATAATAATAAATATAGCTGCAAGCAGCGATTAACCGGGGTTCGTGTAATTGACGCCCTTTAAGGTTGGCCAACCCGGATTTATGGCTGACAGTTAAAAACATCCAAAATGGAGAGCAGGCTCACAGACACACAACACTCATGCACACACACTGAAACACTGCTTGTTAAGAGTCATCTGACATACGTTATCAACATATTTTGAGTTTTCGTTTAGGCTTCATAAGTTTTTGGGTATATGTGGCAAAGCCCCTTTTCTAAATGACGCATTATAGCTAACCAGAGGACAAAATTCAACATGTTTTTGATAATTATAGATCTAGAGACTCCAGAGAATATCACTGCTGTGGTTTGATCGAGATTGAGCAAAAAAACAGAGATTAGTTCGCAAAAGTAGGTTTTTAACACATTTATTAATTATTAATGAACAATTTGATTGACAGCATTAGTCCAAGAGGCAAAGTTGTTCAGAATGAGGAGATCTATCATATAATATGAAGATGTAGTAAATAAGTGAATATTATTAACATTTTATTGCAATTAGATTTAATTTCCCTTAGAAATACTGTTTCAGAAGCCTTTTTCACTGTTATAGCACCACCTATGGTCCGATCTCCATGAAACTTGTCATGCTTGTTAAGAGTCATATGAGACATGTTTTCACCAACTTTCGTAAAGTTTCAAGTTTTCGTTTAGGTTTTATAGGAGTTTGGGTATGTGTGGGCACGCCTCCTTTTTAAATGAGCCATTTATTGCTAACCAAAAGACAAAATTAAACTTTTTTTCGATAATTATTGATCTAGGGAGTCCAGAGATTATTACCGCAGTGGTTTGATTGAGATTGAGGGAAAAACCAGGGACTAGTTCGCAAAAGTAGGTTTTTAACATATTTCTAAATAATTAATGAACGATTTGATTGACAGCAATGGTTTTAGAGGCAAAGTTGCTCATTGTGAGGAGATCTATCAAACGATGTGCATATTGTGTGCATATGTAAAACACCACGTGATTACAGAGCCAAAAAAATCTCGTTAGCGCCAACTAGTGGCCGATTTCTTTCAAAATTTTTACAGACCTTTAGGGCCATGAGTCGAACATGCCCACCGAGTCTCGTTCTGATTGACCTCCGTTAACCTTGTTTAATAGGTGCTTAAATTATTTGGCCAATGGCGGCCATGTTTTTTTAGATACACCATTGTCCTCATAGATGCTTGTGCCCCTTCAGACGAAGACGCTGCATACCAATTTTGAAGTCGATCAGAGCAACGATTGCCTAGTTATAGCCATTTACAAGTTTTTTCTGTCTTATAGCGCCCCTAAGTGGCAGAGCTGCGCAATTTTTTTTATTTGACCAAAGATTGAGCTCGTACATACGTGTACCAAGTTTGGTGAATATAGCTCATTCCGTTCCAGAGTTATACTTCCAATAACATTTGGCTAATGTTAGCATAGACGCTAATTGATGTACCGTTTCGGTCGAAAATCGAAATTTCAACTTTTTTTTGATAATTATTGATATTCAGTGTCCATAGAATATTTTTGCACTGGTTTGGTTCCGATCGGGCGAAAAACCTAGGACTAGTTCGCAAAAGTAGGTCTGGGATTTAGGTCAATTTTAGGGCAAGAAGGAAGCGTCGTAGCTCAAAAATTTCGGACTCCACTTTTGTTCGGGCTAACCCAAGGATTGCAACGATGTAAAGTTTTTGAGTCTACGACACACGGTTTACGACTGTGGGCCAAAAATGTCTGAAATTTTAGGTTTTTGCGCTGTAGCGCCCCCGTTTGGCCGATTGGGCTGAGACTTTGATACGTTCTCCCCAAATTGAGCTCTACGATCTGTCCGAGTTTCAAGTCTCTAGGCCTTACGGTTTGGGCTGCACGATTCGTTTTAGGGCAGAAAAAAAAAAAAAATGGGCAATTATAATTACCAATATAGCTGCAAGCAGCGATTAACCGGGGTTCGTGAAATTGACACCCTTTAAGGTGGTCTTGGTCAACCTGGATGTATGGCTGACAGTTAAAAACATCCAGAATGGAGAGCAGGCTCACAGACACACAACACTCATGCACACACACTGAAATTAAATGGTCAAACCATCACAATAACAATCATAAAGCCTGCTTACACACACACACACACACACACACACAAACACAAACACTCACACACACAAACACACTTGTATACACACACACACACACACACACAAACACAAACACTCACACACACAAACACACTTGTATACACACACACACACACACACACACAAACACAAACACTCACACACACAAACACACTTGTATACACACACACACACACACACACACAAACACATACACAAACACACACAGAAACACTCATACACAGACATACATGCACACACATTTTGTTGCAGATGCAGATATTTGAAATAAGTGATAGGTAACAAAGCCTATTGCACTTATTCAGTTTTTAAGAGTTTAGATGTCATTTTCAGGTTCCACTGTAATCATAATCTGGCAAAATTATAAAAGCTGATATGTCTGTATGAACAAAATGGTAAACTTTGACTCAATGAGGTTTAAAATGTTATAACAGTGATTTTATAATGTTTTAACTTGAATCCTTCAGTAGCCATTGAACAGTGCTGTTTTACAGCTTAATAAGGCCATTAGTGGTCTTCCGCTGCCATCTAGTGGTTATAAATGCCAATTTCTCATACAACACTGTGTTTTTAAGCTTTATAACTATTATAGTGTTATTTTTGGCCCAGTCTCTCTTAACTTATAACATTTTTTGATAATTATTGATCCAGAGACTCCAGAGAACATCACTGCTGTGGTTTGATCGAGATTGAGCAAAAAAACAGAGACAAGTTAGCAAAAGTAGGTTTCTAACACATTTGTAAATAATTAATGAACGATTTGATTGACAGCATTAGTCCAAGAGGCAAAGTTGTTCAGAATGAGGGTATCTATCAGATGATATGAAGATGTAGTGTATAAGTGAATGTTATTAATATTTTATTGCAATTTGAGGTCATTTCCCTTAGAAATACTGTTTCAGAAGCCCTTTTTCACTGTTAAAGCACCACCTATGGTCCGATCTCCATGAAACTTTTCATGCTTGTTAACGGTCATGTGTCACATGTTTTCACCAACTTTGGTAAAGTTTCAAGTTTTTGTTTACGTTTTATAGGCTGTTGGGTTTTTGTGGCCACGTGTCCTTTTTTAAATGAGCCAATTATAGCTAACCAAAGGACAAAATTCAACATTTTTTCGATAACTATTGATCTAGAGAGTCCAGAGATTATTACTGCAGTGGTTTGATCGAGATTGACCAAAAAACCAGAGACTAGTTCGCAAAAGTAGGTTTTAGACATATTTCTGAATAATTAATGAACGATTTGATTGACATCTTTGGTCCAAGAGGAAAAGTTGTTCATTATGAGGAGATCTATCAGATGATATGCATTATGTGTGGATATGTAAAACACCACGTGATCACTAGGCCAAAAATCTCGTTAGCGCCAACTTGTGGCCGATTTCTTTCAAAATTCTTACAGACCTTTAGGGCCATGAGTCGAACATGCCCACCGAGTTTCATTCCGATCGACCTCCGTTAACCTTGTCTAATAAGTGCTCAAATTTTAATGGCCGTTGACGGCCATGTTTTTTTGAGATACGCGAATGTCCTCATAGATATTTCAGCCACGTCGGACAAAGACATTGCATACCAAGTTTCAAGTCGATCGGACTAACGGTTACCCAGTTACAGTTTTTTCGATCTTATAGCGCCACCAAGTGGCAGATCAGTGGTATTTTTTGTTTTTTGACCAAAGTTCCTATTGCTATATATATGTACCAAGTTTGGTGAAGATATCTCATTTCGTTCACGAGTTATAGCATTTTTCGTAAAATAGGTCCTCGACTTTTAAACGTTTTTGGGCCCCATTACAAAAATGAGTGGACATTTCAAAGATTTTTTTGATAATTATTAATAAGCCCTGGACAGAGAACATTTCGGCAGTAGTTTGGTTGCGATTGGGTGAAAAACCTACGACTAGTTCACCAAAGTAGGTTTTAAACCTAATTGTGAATAGTTAAATAACAGTTTGATTGACAGAAATGATTCTAGAGACAAAGTTGTTCAGAAGGATGAGATCTATCATGTGATATGAATGACTTATGTATTTGTGAATATCTAAGATGTTTTTTTTACAGTTAATTTCATGTACAGTTGAAATATTGTATTTTTGATGGCTTTTCTGACTGTTATAGCGCCACCTATGGTCCGATTTTGATGAAACTTTTCTTGCTTGTTCACAGTCATGTGACACATGTTTTCACCAACTTTCGTAAAGTTTCAAGTTTTCGTTTAGGTTTTATAGGCTGTTGGGTATGTGTGGCCACGCCTCTTTTTTGAAATTAGCCAATTATGGCTAACCAAAGGACAAAATTCAACATGTTTTCGATAATTATTGATCTAGAGAGTCCAGAGATTATTACTGCATTGGTTTGATCGAAATTGACCAAAAAACCAGAGACTAGTTCGCAAAAGTAGGTTTTAGACATATTTCTGAATAATTAATGAACGATTTGATTGACATCTTTGGTCCAAGAGGAAAAGTTGTTCATTATGAGGAGATCTATCAGATGATATGCATTATGTGTGGATATGTAAAACACCACGTGATTACAGAGGCAAAAATCTCGTTAGCGCCAACTTGTGGCCGATTTCTTTCAAAATTCTTACAGACCTTTAGGGCCATGAGTCGAACATGCCCACCGAGTTTTGTTCCGATCGACCTCCGTTAACCTTGTCTAATTGGTGCTTGAAATGTTTTGGCCAATGGCGGCCATGTTTTTTGAGATACGTGAATGTCCTCATATACACTTGTGCCCCTTTGGACCAAGATGCTGCATACCAATTTTGAAGCCGATCGGACCAACGGTTGCCTAGTTATAACCATTTATATGTTTTTTCTGTCTTATAGCGCCCCTAAGTGGCAGAGCTTCGCAATTTTTTTTATTTGACCAAAGATTGAGCTCGTACATACTTGTACCGAGTTTGGTGAATATAGCTCATTCCGTTCCAGAGCTATACTTCCAACAACATTTGGCTAACGTTAGCATAGACGCTAATTGGAGTACTGTATCGCCCGAAAATCAAAATTTCAACTTTTTTTTGATAATTATTGATATTCAGTGTCCACAGAATATTTCTGCACTGGTTTGGTTCCGATCGGGCGAAAAACCTAGGACTAGTTCGCAAAAGTAGGTCTGGGATATAGGTCAATTTTAGGGCAAGAAGGAAGCGTCGCAGCTCAAAAATTTCGGACTCCACTTTTGTTCGGGCTAACCCAAGGATTGCAACGATGTAAAGTTTTTGAGTCTACGACACACGGTTTACGACTGTGGGCCAAAAATGTCTGAAATTTTAGGTTTTTGCGCTGTAGCGCCCCCGTTTGGCCGATTTGGCCGATTCTTTGTATCTGAGTAGCGAGCAAGACTACTACCTTCTGACCAAGTTTCAGCTCTCTAGCCCTTACGGTTTGGGCTGCACGATTCGTTTTAAGGCAGAATAATAATAATAATAATAATAATAATAATAAATATAGCTGCAAGCAGCGATTAACCGGGGTTCGTGAAATTGACGCCCTTTAAGGTTGGCCAACCTGGATGTATGGCTGACAGTTAAAAACATCCAGAATGGAGAGCAGGCTCACAGACACACAACACTCATGCACACACAGTGAAATTAAATGATTAAACTGGCCTATTAATACTCTATGAACATATTCACACACACACACACACATTTAAATGAAATGGTCAAACGGTCACAGTAATAATTATTAAGCCTGCTTACACACACACTCACACATACAAACACACACAGAAACACTCATACACGGACATACATGCACACACATTTTGTTGCAGATATTTGAAATAAGTGATAGGTAACAAAGATTATTGCACCTATTCGCTTTTTAAGAGTTTAGATGTCATTTTCAGGTTCCACTGTAATCATAATCTGGCAAAATTATAAAAACTGATATGTCTGTATGAACAAAATGGTAAACTTTGACTCAATGAGGTTTAAAATGTTATAACAGTGATTTTATAACATCTCCATAAGCAAGATATAAACAGTACTGTTTAAGAGTTTAATAAGCCCATTAGTGGTCTTACGCTGCCATCTAGTGGTTATAAAAGCCAATTTCTCATACAACACTGTGTTTTTAAGCTTTATAACTATTATAGTGTTATTTTTGGCCCAGTCTCTCTTAAATTATCAAAATGTTTTGATAATTATTGATCCAGAGAGTCTAGAGAACAGTACTGAAATGATTTGATTGATTTTGAGTTAAAAACTGAAAGCTAGTTGACAAAAGCATGTTTTTCAAAATAATATCAATCTCAAAATTATTAAACTAGCCTATTAATACTCTATAAGCATATTTACATACACACAAAAACACACATGCACACACACATAGAAATTAAATGGTCAAACCATGACAATAACAATCATAAAGCCTGCTTACACACACATACACACACACACACACACACACACAAACACACACACACACACACACACACACACACACACACAAACACACTTGTATACACACACACACAGAAACACTCATACACGGACATACATGCACACACATTTTGTTGCAGATGCAGATATTTGAAATAAGTGATAGGTAACAAAGCCTATTGCACTTATTCACTTTTTAAGAGTTTAGATCTCATTTTCAGGTTTCACTGTAATAAAAACCTGGCAAAATTATAAAAACTGATATGTCTGTATGAACAAAATGGTAAACTTTGACTCAATGAGGTTTAAAATGTTATAACAGTGATTTTATAATGTTTTATCATGAATTCTTCAGTAGCCATAGAACAGTGCTGTTTTACAGCTTAATAAGGCCATTAGTGGTCTTCCGCTGCCATCTAGTGGTTATAAAAGCCAATTTTTCATACAACACTGTGTTTTTAAGCTTTATAACTATTATAGTGTTATTTTTGGCCCAGTCTCTCTTAACTTATAAATTTTGTGATAATTATTGATCTAGAGACTCCAGAGAACATCACTGCTGTGGTTTGATCGAGATTGAGCAAAAAAACAGAGACAAGTTAGCAAAAGTAGGTTTTTAACACATTTGTAAATAATTAATGAACGATTTGATTGACAGCATTAGTCCAAGAGGCAAAGTTGTTCAGAATGAGGAGATCTATCAGATGATATGAAGATCTAGTGTATAAGTGAATGTTATTAATATTTTATTGCAATTTGAGGTCATTTCCCTTAGAAATGCTGTTTCAGAAGCCCCTTTTCACTGTTAAAGCACCACCTATGGTCCGATCTCCATGAAACTTTTCATGCTTGTTAACGGTCATGTGTCACATGTTTTCACCTACTTTCGTAAAGTTTCAAGTTTTTGTTTAAGTTTTATAGGCTGTTGGGTTTTTGTGGCCACTTGTCCTTTTTTAAATGAGCCAATTATAGCTAACCAAAGGACAAAATTCAACATTTGTTCGATAACTATTGATCTAGAGAGTCCAGAGATTATTACTGCAGTGGTTTGATCGAGATTGACCAAAAAACCAGAGACTAGTTCGCAAAAGTAGGTTTTAGACATATTTCTGAATAATTAATGAACGATTTGATTGACATCTTTGGTCCAAGAGGCAAAGTTGTTCGGAATGAGGAGATCTATCATATGATATGCATTATTTGTGGATATGTAAAACACCACGTGATCACTAGGCCAAAAATCTCGTTAGCGCCAACTTGTGGCCGATTTCTTTCAAAATTCTTACAGACCTTTGGGGTCATGAGTCAAACATGCCCACCGAGTTTCGTTCCGATCGACCTCCGTTAACCTTGTCTAATAAGTGCTCAAATTTTAATGGCCGATGGCGGCCATGTTTTTTGAGATACGCGAATGTCCTCATAGATATTTCAGCCACGTCGGACAAAGACACTGCGTACCAAGTTTCAAGTCGATCGGACCAACGGTTACCCAGTTACAGTTTTTTCGATCTTATAGCGCCACCAAGTGGCAGATCAGTGGTATTTTTTGTTTTTTGACCAAAGTTCCTATTGCTATATATATGTACCAAGTTTGGTGAAGATATCTCATTTCGTTCACGAGTTATAGCATTTTTCGTAAAATAGGTCCTCGACTTTTAAATGTTTTTGGGCCCCATTACAAAAATGAGTGGACGTTTCAAAGATTTTTTTGATAATTATTAATAAGCCCTAGACAGAGAACATTTCGGCAGTAGTTTGGTTGCGATTGGGTGAAAAACCTACGACTAGTTCACCAAAGTAGGTTTTAAACCTAATTGCAAATAATTAAATAACAGTTTGATTGACAGAAATGATCCTAGAGACAAAGTTGTTCAGAATGATGAGATCTATCATGTGATATGAATGACTTATGTATTTGTGAATATCTAAGATGTTTTTTTTACAGTTAATTTCATGTACAGTTGAAATATTGTGTTTTTGATGGCTTTTCTGACTGTTATAGCGCCACCTATGGTCCGATCTTGATGAAACTTTTCTTGCTTGTTCACAGTCATGTGACACATGTTTTCACCAACTTTCGTAAAGTTTCAAGTTTTCGTTTAGGTTTTATAGGCTGTTGGGTATGTGTGGCCACACCTCTTTTTTGAAATTAGCCAATTATGGCTAACCAAAGGACAAAATTCAACATTTTTTCGATAACTATTGATCTAGAGAGTCCAGAGATTATTACTGCAGTGGTTTGATCGAAATTGAGTGAAAAACCAGAGACTAGTTCGCAAAAGTAGGTTTTAGACATATTTCTGAATAATTAATGAACGATTTGATTAACAGCTTTGGTCCAAGAGGAAAAGTTGTTCATTATGAGGAGATCTATCAGATGATATGCATTATGTGTGGATATGTAAAACACCACGTGATTACAGAGCCAAAAATCTCGTTAGCGCCAACTTGTGGCCGATTTCTTTCAAAATTCTTACAGACCTTTAGGGCCATGAGTCGAACATGCCCACCGAGTTTTGTTCCGATCGACCTCCGTTAACCTTGTCTAATTGGTGCTTGAAATGTTTTGGCCAATGGCGGCCATGTTTTTTGAGATACGTGAATGTCCTCATATACACTTGTGCCCCTTTGGACCAAGATGCTGCATACCAATTTTGAAGCCGATCGGACCAACGGTTGCCTAGTTATAACCATTTATATGTTTTTTCTGTCTTATAGCGCCCCTAAGTGGCAGAGCTTCGCAATTTTTTTTATTTGACCAAAGATTGAGCTCGTACATACTTGTACCGAGTTTGGTGAATATAGCTCATTCCGTTCCAGAGCTATACTTCCAACAACATTTGGCTAACGTTAGCATAGACGCTAATTGGAGTACTGTATCGCCCGAAAATCAAAATTGCAACTTTTTTTTGATAATTATTGATATTCAGTGTCCACAGAATATTTCTGCACTGGTTTGGTTCCGATCAGGCGAAAAACCTAGGACTAGTTCGCAAAAGTAGGTCTGGGATATAGGTCAATTTTAGGGCAAGAAGGAAGCGTCGCAGCTCAAAAATTTCGGACTCCACTTTTGTTCGGGCTAACCCAAGGATTGCAACGATGTAAAGTTTTTGAGTCTACGACACACGGTTTACGACTGTGGGCCAAAAATGTCTGAAATTTTAGGTTTTTGCGCTGTAGCGCCCCCGTTTGGCCGATTTGGCCGATTCTTTGTATCTGAGTAGCGAGCAAGACTACTACCTTCTGACCAAGTTTCAGCTCTCTAGCCCTTACGGTTTGGGCTGCACGATTCGTTTTAAGGCAGAATAATAATAATAATAATAATAAAAATCTTAACAAATACAATAGGGTTTCTGCACTACGTGCACGAACCCCTAATAATAATAATAAAAATCCTAACAAATACAATAGGGTTTCTGCACTACGTGCACGAACCCCTAATAATAATAAAAATCTTAACAAATACAATAGGGTTTCTGCACTACGTGCACGAACCCCTAATAATAATAAAAATCTTAACAAATACAATAGGGTTTCTGCACTACGTGCACGAACCCCTAAAAAGTAGATAAAAACACAATCTTAGTGGAGTGATCTGGACGGCGTCCGAACAAAGCGGCGCCATCTTGTTTTCTAGCACCTCAATGCCATGGTAAAAATATAACTATATGGTTTTTAGGTAGCCTATTTGTATGAAAAACAGTAGCCAAAAAACATTCAGTATAAATGTACACATGCTATAGCTTAATCACAAATAAATATACTATAATTATATACCATTTACTCCTGTAATAAAATTAAATGAGAATATCCCACATTTCTGCCACAATACCATGGTGCAGTGAGTGTTACTACAGTAAATCCATGGTAAATGATGGCGATGTGTAGATTGAAAAGCCTTCTGACTGTCTTGTTGCACACAGTGCTTCTCCTGTTTGGCTTTAAACTAGTTTAAATCAGAGTCGTTTGTGTTCACCGCTGAATGCAAGCACTTCACACTGGATCCCACAGTGCTGTTTAGTGCTCGCGTGACCATCTCATCAGCGAGTAAACGCATCTGCTTTAGTGAGCTGCGCGGCAGTTTGGCTTTGATCCAAGCGGATAAACGGTCCGTGTGGCGCGATTCAAATGAGTCACACGGTTTCGTTCCGCTTTCGGCGCGTAAACATTATATCGAACATTTATTGAACTCTTCATATCGTTTTATCGAGGAGAATTATATCACGATAATTATCGTTATCGAATTATCGCCCAGCCCTAGTACAAATTAAATCTTTATCCAACTCTTTCTCATACAAACACACACACATTCAGTATAAACTCGCAGTCTCACTGCACGGGGCAGTCGTGGCCTAATGGATAGAGAGTTGGACTTGTAACCTGAAGGTCGTGGGTTCGAGTCTCAGGTCCGGCAGGGTTTGTAGGTGGGGGGAGTGAATAACCAACACTCTCTCCACCCTCAATACCACGACTGAGGTGAGACCCTTGAGCAAGGCACTGAACCCCCAACTGCTCCCCGAGTGCCGCAACAATGGCTGCCCACTGCTCCGGGTGTATGTTCACTACTGTGTGTACGCTTGGATGGGTTAAATACAGAGCACAAATTCCGAGTATGGGTCACCATACTTGGCCACACACCACTTCCCTTTACTTTTTCTTGAACACATGTGGATCAAATGCGCATACAGAAACACTCCTGCGCTGCCCACACGACTTTATCAGTAAAGATGTTTTGCAACTGAAAAGCATGACATTTCTCAGCATGGGGGTTGTAACACTGCTGTTTTTGAAGAAGTTAAACTTGCATAATTGCTATCGGTAGCACTGCTGCCAAGCACTTTTAAAGACGCAAAGATTCAGGTTCAAACATGCTTGTCTCTCTCTATCTTTCTCTCTCGCTCTCTCTCTGTAATAACTAAAGCCTTCATTACTAGCTTTAAAATAAAATGATGATTACTATACTGATAGAGAAGGGTTCCCAAAAAATTATTTTGCCAATTTTACAATGAGGTAAATCCGGCCCTTGTCCTTAACATGTGCCAATGATACCTGCTCAAACTGGTCAAAACTCCTAACACAACCTGATGTCAACACCGAATAGTTTGTCTTTAGAAGTTCTCACAGCAAACCAATACCCCAAAAAAACGTAGCCTCATAATTTGAAAAGAAACCGGAATCATTCTTCCATTTCCATTCTGCCTCCTTGCATTCCCGCCTAACAGATGGAATATGATTGTTGAGTAGGGGTGGGAATCGCAGGGTACCTCACGATACGATAACGATAATATCACGATTCTGCGATAATCGATATATTGCTAGACAATCATATAATGATACATCACGATATCTGTCTATGAAAATAAAATGCCTGTGAAAAGGTTGTGCAAGTTTTCTTTCTTTATTCAAGTCCAAACTGTTAAATTAATAATAAACAGCAAAAAATTTTCTTTAAAATTTTTTTACATAAGTAAATAATTTTATTCTTGGACTTCTTAAAAGCTTACACTTTTCTCTGTGTGTAAACCAACACATTTAACTGCTTATCAATTATATATATGTGTATATATATATAAAATAAATAATTTTGGTACATTTCAAAATTTACCTGAAATGCTTTCTCAGCTTTTCCTCTCCTCTCATCATAAAAACGGTGCCCTGTAGGGCTGCCACTAACGACTATTTTTATTTTGATTAATCTATCGACTAATTAATCGATTAATCTAAATGGTTAATTTCTCACAAAAAATCAACAATTTTACTTAAATATTTTATTAAACCAAATGAAATCCAAATTTCTATGAAATCCTTTTTTAAAGTAAAAGTGAAGTGCAACATAGAGTGCAAGAAGCAAGTGTTCATCTCATAGTCCAAATCACTGAAATCAAACTTCAGTATTATAGTGTGAGAGAGACAACATATCCACGTGTTCTAGTCTACTAATAATAAAATTATAATCAAAAAACACTTTTTAAAAGAGTATTTACCAGAAATATTATTTACCAGAATTTATTTAGGTGAACTTTTTTTTATATAAAATCAATTAATTGGAGATAATGGAATAATGGAAAACAGAATTGGGTACAGATAAAACTGTACAACTCAATTAATTAGACAGGCTTTTTGATTAATAAAATAAATAAAAAATGAATTTGGAAATAAAACGTATTTCATAGGGCCCTATAATTATAATAATTTTTTGTGGTAATAAAAATGGATTTAAGTGAACACTAGCTTTTAAAATGACTTAAAATACATATATAATAGCAAGGATTCAATAATTAGTTCAAATAAAGTATTAAAAGCAAGAAACACATGGTTTTATTGAACAAAACTGTTAAAATACATAATGTATTATAAACAATAGAGCTAATGTAGATTACACATTACAACAAAGGCCTGCAGGGGGCGCCGACGGCCTGATGATTATTTTTATACATTACTGTTTAATATTGACCAAGCCCCATTTAATTCAAACGTAAACTTAATCTTTAATATTTGGCCATTTCTTTAGGACAGAAATGCTATAGCCGCTGTAATTACATGAATATGTGGACATCAAACCTTGTAAACTAAGAGTGAGGGATTGAGCTTTTATTTTGAAATCGTGATGTATTCTCCTGTGTTTGTGTAGATTTATAAATTATTTACCTTACAAATCTGATGAAATGGTCCATGTTGCGTTCCCAGATGAACATTATAATAAACACAAACTCACAACAACATGCAGAGATGGAGTTTGAGACGCTCCACACATGTAAATGAAAACAGTTTCTGTGGAGCTACTGTGAATGGAGCTGCTGTGAGACGCACGAACTTAACCTACAGGCATGTAAATAATTAAAAAGCATATACTGTGTGAACTGCATCGCATATAATTATTTAATTAAATCATAGCATTTGTGAATTCACAATTATGCTTAATTATGATTTTTAAATGGGTTTAATATATCATGCAGCCTTGGAAAATAGTTAAAAAATGTGTTTTATGGATTCTCGTCCGTGAAATGCGCCACTTCCGGTGTTTTGCCGGTTAGTCGACGCGAGCAAACTGAAGTTGACGATTTTTAAAAATCGACTAAAATCGACAAATCGTGACAGCCCTAGTGCCCTGCACATATGGCATGCAGGAAAAAAATTGCCGTTCGCATCGTGTCTTTTGCATGCTCAGGCTCGTTATTTCAAATGTAGATGCATTCTTTGGAAAGAAGCTAGAAAAGGTGTGGCCGCGATTTCCACGCATTTTTAGACGTTGGAAGCAGGGAAATCTATTTAGAGAGCCTTATTGTATTAATGAAAATATCAATATTTGGTGTCAGATATCGATTCCCGTATCGCATGGAGAAGGATCGCGATATATCGCCATATCGATTTATTGTCACACCCCTATTGTTGAGTTGTGGTGCTGAATTGAGCTCAAGTTTCCCAACTTTGTATGGAGCAACCAAATCCAAAATATTTAAACAGAATTAAACTGTCCACAGCTGATCTAGGCCCACAGAAGCAGGAGGGAACACAATCAAATCATAATTAAGGAACAGATACATCAGAAAATTCAGCAGCATTGGATGGCTGAGGCACTACCGGTTTGCATGGCATTTAAAACATTAAAAATGACAGGCATATGATCAGTCAAATAGTAATTATAAACATCAGTATTGCAAATCGAAACGACAAGAGACTAGACCAAGTCCAAAATATGCAATCTACTTCTACAGCTTTCATAATATCCTGTTTCTTTATGGTGAATTACTGTGAAAATAGCGCATTTTCAATTTATTGTAAAATACTGGCAGCAGATATGCCACTAATGTACTGTAATTCTATGAGATTAATACTGTGAAATCAGGGTTGTGCGATATGACGATTTTTGATCGTGGACGATAAAAATATCTCCACGATCTGCTTTTGAAGAAATATTTTAGTATCATGCTACAACACACATTCTGTCAGTTGCAGTTCTGGCGCCTTTTAAATTATGCTTTAAAAACAACCCAGTTTGGGTAATTTTGGCAACCCAGCACTGGGTGAGAAAGGGAACAGTATGTTGTGAACTAAAAAAATCACCATGAATTACTACAGTAAAACACAGGCAACAGTAATAGGCTAATTAAAAAGTGAACATTCATTTATTTTTGCAGTCCCAAAATGGACAAAAATAAGCAGGTTTAAAAACATGAATATGTAAGAAAAAGTGTTGCAAACGATTAAAATAAAGCTCATACATGCTTAATATTTAATCATTTAAAAACATGATCAGTTATTTTTATTTTTTTATTTTTCTCCTAACAAAGAGCACTATACAGTTGTTAAATAATAGCAGTGTGTTTAAAAAAAGCGAGTAAAGCTCAAAATCCTTATAACTTTTACTTCAATACACACAAATGCATTGGGAACATTGCACATTCTATTCTAAATCAAATTTAGCAAATTTGTTATTACTTTACAGAAAGTGAAGAAAAATGAATATTAGGCTGTTCAAAAAAATAGCAGTGTCTGCAATTTTCTTTATAAAGTCAAACATTTACTGTATAAACAGAAAAAATGTTTGGAGATTTAGCTTTCCTTTTGAATGACCGAACTAACATTTAGTTGTATAGCCACGGTTTCTGAGAACTGCTTCACATCTGTGTTGCATGGAGTCTGGCACCTGTGAACAGGAACAGGACGATTGCACTACATACCACAATTCCTCTGCATTTCTTGGTTTTGCCTTAGAAACAGCATTTTTGATGTCACCCCACAAGTTTTCTATTGGATTAAGGTCTGGAGATTGAGCTGGCCACTCCATAACGTTAATCTCGTTGGTCAGGAACCAAGGTTTTGGTTTTGGCTTACCTGAAGGACACCACTGGACCCTTACTGGACCCCCTGCAGTTTGCCTACAGAGCAAACAGGTCTGTCGATGATACAGTCAACATGGGACTGCACTTCATCCTGCAGCATCTGGACAGTCTTATGTGAGGATCGTGTTTGTAGACTTCCGCTCTGCTTTTAACACCACCATCCCATCACTCCTTCAGCCCAAACGAACTCTGCTCTCTGTACACCACAGTCATTGGCCTCATTCAGGACGGTGACAAGTCTGCTTACAGACAGGAGTTTAAAGAGCTGGCTGTCTGGTGCAGTTTTTACAACCTGGAGTCTAACACGCTCAAAACCGTGGAAATGATCATGGAATTCAACCTCCCTGCACCCCCACTCACCATCATGGACAGCACTGTAACAACAGTGGAGTCATTCCTGGGCAGCAGAGTGGGACATTCACATAGACTCTATTGTCAAAAAGGCCCAGCAGCTGCTGTAACAGTTCTACTCTGCCATCATTGAATCTGTCCTCTGCACTTCTATAACTGTCTAGTTCAGCTCAGCTACCAAATCTGACCACAGAAGACTACAGAGGGTAGTCCGGACCGCTGAACGAATCATTGGTACAACCCTCCCCAGTCTCCAGGAACTGTTCTTATCCAGAGTGAGAAAAAGGGCTGGCAAAATCACCCTGGACATCTCACATCCAGCACACTCCCTCTTTGAACTGTTCGACTCTACAGAGCTCTGAGCACCAGAACGGCCAGGCACAGGAACAGTTTCTTCCCTCAGGCAGTTCATCTCATGAACATTTGAACATTTAACCAACATGAAACACACAACACCGTCATACATTTATTTGTTTAACACACATACTTATTACATTTCAAACTTGCACCTAACATACCTGTACGTACAAAATTGTCTATTTTGTATATTGTTTGTGCTATTTTGCACATAGTCTATTTTGTATATTTGTATATTATTTTTATTATCTGTGTCTTGTCTTGTCACTGTTATTCTGTCGCACTGTGGACCTTCTGTCACCAAAACAAATTCCTCGTATGTGTAAACATACCTGGCAATAAAGCTAATTCTCATTCTAATTTTAGTTTAGTTTTTGATCACCCTGGAGCTGATCATTGGCTGAGTCTTTGACATTTTGGCTATTCTTCGATCCATGTGAATGGTAGTTTTCCGTTTTCTTCCACATCTTTCTGGTTTTGGTTGCCATTTTAAAGCATTTGATGTCATTTTAGCTGAGCAGCCTATAATTTTCTGCACTTTATACTGTGTTTTCCCCTCTCTAATCAACTTTTTAATCAAAGTACGCTATTCTTTTGTACAACGTCTGGAACAACCCGTTTTACTCAGATTTTGAGAGAAATGCATAGTGCAACATTTGTTGCCTTCGTCCTTAAATAAGGGCCACTTGTTTAACCATTTTTTTCACAGAATGATTTACCTCTAATTAAACTCCACACTGCTATTATTTTGAACCCACCCTTTTCAATTAATGATTCAATTACACAGAATCAACAGCATGCATGTCATGACTGTTGGGTCTGTTGGTTTTCTATTACTCTACCACACCTACTAGTAAATATTTTCCATGTAGAAATATAATTTCTACCAAAAACAGTGATTGATCTGGTTAGTGATGTTGGACTGCTATTATTTTGAACACAACTGTATATGGCCAAAACAATCAGGATGAGTGCCACCAAGAAACACAAGTCGAGATAGCCAAATACATATACATAATATATAAATGATAAATAGCCAAATAGGCTATGTTTTACAGTGAATTGACAGGATTTTACCCTCTTCCTTTAATCATTCACTTATAAACACTCACTGTATGAGCGATTTCAATTTTCTTTCTACTGTTTTTTTACACTCATTCATGTCATGAGTGCCACGAACACGGACAGACATAGACTTGTACTCAAACTCCTGTGAAACACCCATTCACTGCCATTGTGCTATTTCTTCAAATGGACTGGAACACAATGCATTATGTACTACAGTACAAACATTAGTGTTGGAAATGGGCTGTGAATTAACGGCACTTGCTTACTGTGCAGAATATTGTCCAGAATGCATTGTTTTCTACAGTACATTACTGTTTTAATGGAAAACAGTGTATGTCATTGTCAGAATTTGGCTTTTTTTTTAAGCTTTTAAGCTTAAAATTAAGCTTTGGCGAGCATAAGTGAATTTTATAATAGGATAAACTTTCAAAAGTTTGAGGACTGTAAGAGCTTTTAGTGCATGTTTAATGGCAAAATATATTTTTCTGTAGTAATAAAATCATTTGACTGATATTTGTATTGTAACACTCCTATTTGAGAATATAGCTGCATTTAACGGCAATAATATTGTCATAGAAGTGATTGAGTCTTTTGAGTCTCTTCATTCTATTAAAATTCACCTTAATGAACGTGTTTAGGATGGAGGACTTTGATGCTGAAGAGGAGGATGAAGAGGCTCTGATTGAGCAACGACGACAACAGCGACTTGCCATTGTCCAGGTAACACAATATAGCACATTTTTCTGAAAGACTGTAACTTACTTCCTTTTAAAGCCTTATTCGGACGGGATTAGTTTTACATGGAGAGGTGGGGTAAAGTAAATATTACCAGAGCTTCTCAGCGTTTTTAGTCCCATCCGAAAGCGCCAACTCAGTAATCATTACAGACAATGTCAGTAAAGATTACTGCAACTTTTACCTTCTGTAAAAAGTTTCAGAGAAATTACCTCAGGTAATACTAACCCCGTGCGAATAGACCAGCTGTAAAAATATATGTAAATATTCCGTAATTTCCTGTCATTTTCCGCAGTTTTTCAAATATGGAGGCGCTTGAAGAAGCTTTCAGTTGCGTTCTAGGCAGAGGGACAAGTCAGTGGCAAACCTCAATTCTTTTAAACATAAAACAATACCAGTTACACTACGCTTCCTCTCTCTCTCTGACAGTGAGTTCATATCACACACAGCAGTTCTACATAGGCACGCCTCCTGTCAATCACTCAGCGCATCACTCATCTTGTCTAAACCACCTCAAGCATTTTTACTGTTACAGAACGATGAAGAGCACTTACATTCAGGAACGCATGTGACGACAGGCAGGTGACGGCGGTGCGTAAATCGAGTTACCCCTCCCACTTCTGATAGTTTTACTGAGATTTCTAATCCCGTGTGAATCGGCCATTAATATTACAGACGTCCTCTGGTAAAATTACATTACCCCATCTACCCCCGTAAAACTAATCCCGTCCGAATAGGGTTTAAGAGAACATGATCAGATTATACATCCATGAGACTCTGTTCTGTATTGATATAGAAATATAAAGCGGTAAATGAGGACAGCAATATGGGCTCCATGGCATCAGAGCCCAGCAGTCCTCAGAGCAGCACCCGCAGTCGTTCACCTTCCCCTGATGACATCCTGGAACGAGTAGCAGCTGATGTAAAGGAATATGAGCGGGAGAATGTAAACACTTTTGAGGCCAGCATCAAGGCCAAGCACAACCTCATCGCTCAGGAGAAAGAAGGTATTATACTCTGGCATAAGTTGGGTTATTAGCAGGGTTCTTGCTTGAACAGTTTTCAGGGAATGTGGGGCAGTTTTAATGTGTTCCAACTGGATGGTCTTTTTCCTATAAAGACACATCAAACAATCTGTAATCTATTGATTGACTCTTGTTGTCTTTTATGCAGGAGCCAACCCAAAGAAGCCCTCAGCACCCGACATGTTCACAGAGTCAGATGACATGTTTGCTGCAGATTTTGATGTAAGCTTATTTGGTCTTTCTGAAGCTTTAAGATTAAACCAATTGGTTATTTTGAGAGATCTGACTGCTTTGTCACTCCCATTACAGAGTGCCAGACTGAGGGCTGTTATTGGTAAAGATTTTAAGGAGAACCCCAATCTCAGGGATAACTGGACTGATGCAGAAGGATACTACCGTAAGCCTTATTTAAATCCAAAGTCTTGCTGCTTTCCTGAAGGCAATGCATTTTAAATGCAGAAATGAATAATTAAAAACATCTCCTTTTAGGTGTGAACATCGGTGAGATACTGGACAAGCGATATGATGTGTATGGGTACACTGGACAGGGTGTGTTCAGTAATGTAGTCAGAGCTAGAGACACTGCCCGGGCCGGCCAGGAAGTGGCAGTCAAGATCATCCGAAACAATGAGCTTATGTAAGTACTCATCTAAACAATGGCTGTCACCGTGATGGTAACACTTTATAATAACGTTCAGTTGTTAGTCATTTATAAGTGTTTAGTTAACGATGAACTAATAATTTACAAAACAAGACTGTGTTCATAAATTAAGTGATATGTTAATATTTTTATCTGTTTTGTATATTAAGTTTTAAATAATTTACAAGTGATTAGATAATGACGAACTAATAATTTACAAAATATGACTACGTTCACAAATGAGTAAGTAATATGCTAACGATTTACAAATCTGTTGTTATCTTTAAAAATTAGCATGAAATAATCAAACAGATGCTTAGTAAATGGTTAATAAATTACTAGTTAATATTATTAATCACTTATAAATCATTGAAATGTCAACATTATACTATTTTCCCAAACATTTGTTAATCAAGAATCATTAGTAAATGATCTGTATATAATGTATGTTTCGTTAAAGTTGTAAACTGGTCTGTTAAAAGGTACAAAAATGCAATTATGCTAAAACTATTTTTTTTAAAGAATAATAAATTATTTGCTGTCAAGTGAATAAACATGTAAGTGACTTACAGTCATGGGATTCCAGTGGGTTTTGTCAAACCCTTTCTCTCATCAGCAAAGACTTGTGTTCTGTGTACAGTGTGTGGGATCTAGTGATAATATGAACCAGTTTTACCCTCCACTGAAGATCACATTAGGTGCACAGAGTTAAAATACTCCATGTGTGTCAGAGAAGACATCTGTCTACACCCTCACCGGTCAGCCCTTACATTGCAGTACACACTACAAAGTATTTAAAACCTGTTGTGTAAACTACTCATCAATTGTAAATGTTTTACAAACCTTATGTTTCCGGTTGTGTGTGCGTAAAAATTTATTTATATATATATATATATATATATATATACCTACCTACCTACCTACCTACCTACGCACACACACACAACCTGTAACCGGAAGGTTTGTAAAATGGATGCAGAAAGTGTTGTAAATGCCTTGTATACAGCTACAGATAATTTGTAACAGGTAAGAAAGATCTACAAATGATGTGTAACACATTTACAAGTGATGAGTAGTTTACACTTTAGATTAGGGGATGCAGAAAGCTTTGTAAATGATTGTTTGAGGTAATAGTACATTGTTGACATTTCAATGATTTATAAGTGATTTAATAATATATTAACTAGTAACATAACTATTAACCATTTACTAAGGATCTGCTTATTTCATGATGCTATTTTTTAAAGATAACTTGTGACAGATTTGTAAATCCTTAGCATATTACTTAATCATTTGTGAATGTATAGTCATGTCTTGTAAATTAGTTCATCTAATCACTTGAAAATGATTTATAACTTAATCTGCAAAACAGATAAAAATATTAACATAACACGTATTAATCATTTATGAACAGTCATGTTTTGTAAATGATTAGTTCATCATTAACTAATTACTTGTAAATGAATTAACAAAACATACACACATTGTCAGCATATCACTTATTAATCGCTTATGAATGTTTTGTAAATTAGTTCATTAACTAATCACTTATAAATGACTTACAACTGAACGTTATTATTAAGTGTTACCACCATATCTACTCTTTTGGTAGTCATGGCTGAGAAAGCCATTTTTATTCAATGGTTTTGTTTGTTGTGTCTTCAGGCAGAAGACAGGACTGAAGGAGCTTGAATTTCTAAAGAAGCTGAATGACGCAGATCCTGATGATAAATTTCACTGTTTGCGGCTCTTCAGACACTTTTACCACAAACAGCATCTCTGTTTGGTGTTTGAACCTCTCAGGTATTTCATGGCTGCTGCTTGTGTGTGCATGTGTTTGAGAAAATTGCTAAGGATGCAGTATATATTTTGGCTGATACCGATGCAAAAATAAGTTTTCACTATTAAGCAGTGTGACTATTTTCAACATTTAGAAAAACAACATATTAGAATTAGATTTCTGGAGGATCACTTGAGTAATGGCTCCTGGAAATTCAGCTTTGCCATCACAGGAATAAATGACATACACCTTGTCGCTTTTCCATCCGTGATGAGTTTGCATCCCTGATAGATATATACATGTAGAATTTTACATTCTTTGTGAATAGGGCATCAAAACATTTTCATGTCATTAGAAAAGGTGTATGTTTAGTGTTTTAAAATGTTGAAATTGACAGTGTACACCTGTTTGAAATGGGGCTGAAATGAGCCTTGATATGATCTGCTTCCCTGATCAGCCTTATCAAACGAATTCCAAAATGAATATCATATAACAAATATGAATATTAATGTTAATGTGGTCACTAACATGAAATGCATTGAAAATTATCTCAAATATAATGCAAAATACAGTCATTCACAGCTGTTTTTCTCTGTGTTTGTCTCTATCAGTATGAATCTGCGGGAAGTGCTTAAGAAGTATGGTAAAGACGTGGGGCTGCACATCAAGGCAGTTCGTTCCTACAGTCAGCAGCTCTTTTTGGCCCTCAAACTACTGAAACGCTGCAACATCCTCCATGCTGACATCAAACCAGACAACATATTGGTGAGCATCATCTGTATGGCTGCTCACTCAAGAGACTTCATTCATTCACTCACTCTCTCTGTCTGCAGGTGAATGAATCAAAGACCATTCTTAAACTCTGTGATTTCGGCTCTGCATCTCATGTTGCTGACAATGAAATCACTCCCTACCTAGTCAGCAGATTCTACAGGGCACCTGAAATTGGTAAGTTGCATTGTAGCTGTGTGATTAGCAGGTTTACCTACATTCATGTTATTATATTTTAGTTTCCACAGATGGTTTTTCACACCCTCAGTCACAGCTGAACTTGTGAATGGGCCTAGTAATTGGATCTAACTTTCTCTTTCTTCCCAGTCATTGGTAAACCATATGATTATGGCATTGATATGTGGTCAGTCGGCTGTACCCTGAATGAGCTATACACTGGGAAGATCCTGTTCCCTGGCTCTTCCAACAACCACATGCTGAAGCTGGCTATGGATCTGAAGGGCAAGATGCCCAACAAGGTACTGAAGTATTCAAACCTTTTTTTTTTTTTTTTTTTTCTTTTTCGTAACTTGCTTTTTTGTTACATGTAAAAGGTATAGGGGAAAAAAAACTCTACAAATTATTTTTAATTGCAAATTTCAGTTTTTCATCATCCTTAATATTTGCGAAGAAATATGTGCATTTCTCAAAACAATTTGTACAAACAGCACCACACAATGGATTACCTGCAAAAGCCTGTAACTTACATTTGAGAGATGAACTAAAGATTTTGAGTAAGTATTTGTCGATGAACATATTAGTGCCATCAGAATGAAAAGTCCTTGTGTCATTGTTCACAAACAAGATGATCAATTGTAATCAATTGATCAATTGTCTTGTCAATGTAACAGTGCACTCTGTTTATATTACCTGATGTAAACTATGGCAACATAGTTATAATTATAATAATTATAAAGTTTAGATGACATTTACTGTATTGAAGGTTCATGGGATGTACCTTTTGAGCTATTTCAGAGAACTGGTGTATCATTGTTTGAACTACATTCTCTTCATTATTGAAAGTCAAGGTTCCCTTGCACAATTCATGGCAAATTTACAAAAAGTCTAGTAGAAATGTGTAGGAAAATATGCTTGACAGTTTGACAACTAGGTCATCCATTTTGATTTGTGCGATGAACTAATGACTAGATGTTTTGAGGAGTAAGACTTGATGGAATGTTTTGAGCAACATGACAATAGCAAATGATAATAATGTAGGAAACCGCAGAGAAACATAATCAGTTGCATGAATGTACCAAAGCCATCGCAACTTGTTCAAAAGAATGAGAAACTGCTTTTATGATGTGCAGAAGTGACTAGAGGATGTGGAGGTTGAACAAGTATTTTTGATAATTTAGTTTCTGATTTGAGAAATGCACCAAAGCGACTGAGAAAAACTGTAAATAATATTTTCTCACTTTATGGCATTACATTTTTTATGTATAAGTTCTTACATGGTGTTTTTTTTTGTTTGTGTGTAGATGATCCGGAAAGGCCTGTTTAAAGACCAACATTTTGACCAGAACTTGAACTTCCTGTATATAGAGGTAGACAAAGTGACTGAAAGGGTACGTTCCAGTTCATGTGTTGGTTTCCACTTTCATGTTATTTTTTTCTAATTGGCTTTCACACAACTATGATAACTAGGGATGGGTATCGTTAAGGTTTTAACGGTATTACTACTCTTATCGATACTGCTTATCGATCCGGTACTTTAACGGTATTCTTATCGGTACTTTTTGTTTTACTTTGTTTCTTTGTTCATATTCTTACAGTATCTTATCTTATGTATATAAAGCACTAAAAATGCCTGCACTTCATCAATTTGTAAATGCACCAGTGTGCAGGTATTTTTAGTGTTGTATATACATAAGATAAGATACAGTAACAACATGAACAAAGAAACAAAGTAAAACAAACTGACAAATACAATAAAACAAACACACAAACGAAGTGAAATAAACTTTCATTTTTCCATGAAGGTCTACTAATATTAATGTTCAGGTAAGTAATAGTTACAAAAGTAATCAAATGTAAATGAGCACTGCATAGTTTTCACTGTATGTACTGATAGATCTATGTTTATTAAAGCTATAACGTTGTTCAGATTAAGAGCTGTGGGTGATTTTCTCTTTGCATTTTGTTCTTTGTTTAACATTGATGGCTCAAGCTCCAGTCTGACACTTTAAGACAATGTACTGACACGCATCGGATTTTCTCCTAACTGTTCTCGTCCACTTAAAACATAAAAGTGAAGACTCTCATAACCGGCCATTTTGACACATTGTGTGTGTATTTTTTGCCATATTTTTGTGTGTTATTTCGACGCGGCCGAAGCTCAAAGTGTACTTTGCTTGTCCGTTTTGGAGCACGCCGCCGCGCAGGCACACGCGCACACACATTTCAGCCTGGGTAACAGCGTCACTTGTTCAGATTGTACTGTCAACGTTTTACTATCAAATATGTCCTGCAATGTAGCAACAGTAAAGACGGCATTTTATAACAATCACAGATTGAGCTGATTCAGATGTTAAGTTTTGGTTCGGAGGAACGAATCCGCGCCGCTATGAATTGCGCATAGCAAAAATGCAAAGTGCACAAATGTTTGAATATTATTGCACATAAAAACAGCTGCCGACTTATATATATATATATATATATATATATATATATATATATATATATATAGAACTTTCGGTACCCATCCCTAATGATAACAGCACATCTGTTTCATGCCCTTCACCTTCTCTCACACATTCTTTTAAACTTTCAGGAGAAGGTAACCGTGATGAGCACCATTAACCCCACTAAAGACCTGCTCTCGGACATGATCGGAGGTCAGAGGTTACCTGAGGATCAGAGAAAGAAGGTCATGCAGCTTAAAGATCTGTTGGACGGTACTCTGATGCTGGACCCAGCTAAACGCATCAGCATCAACCAAGCCCTACAGCACCCTTTCATTCAAGAAAAGATATGATACGTTCATGTCTAACCTGTGACTTGTCCATTGTTCCAGGACTGAGCCAACAGACTCAAGCTCAGAATGTTTGGAATCATCACAAGACTTTCAATTTTCTATTTTTATTCATGTTTTTCTAGTAATTTTTGTTTTGCCCAGTCATTTTTGATTCAGATCTCTCAGAATGGTCTTGTTTTTATTGTACGTATGAACACATTGTCATTCACTTGAGCGAGAGAGAGGCATGTTTAGAAGTTATCAGACTTTGTCTTATTTGACTTCATAAGTGACTGAAATGTGCAAAATGCAGCATTTATAGGTTAGTTTAGTGTTCAGATGTTGAAGGCAAGAAATGGCTGGGCAAGCATATCAGAGAGACAAATTATTCTCCAATTATAATGCAAATGTGTCCTTTTTGGTGACCATTTAAACCAGTGGCTTCAATTTAGATTTATTTTATCTAATCACTTTTGCTGGTTATTAACTTACAACATACAGCCTCCTTACTGTTGAAAACATTACACGATAGTTCATTATGTACAGCTGTTTAAAATATTGGTTTTGCTCTAATACATTTACCTAAATTGATACTGGAGATCACACTAGAAACCTTCTTGTCCCATTTTATTTGTCCCACCTTACAAGCCCATCCTATTAAGAGATCGATTTTTAGAAACGTTAATTTATGTAGGCCCTTAAGGTGTGAAATCTTAGTGAATGATGCCAAATTGTCACTTTTCGACTGCTAAATTGTAAATGTACCTATATTTCCAAAAACTAAAGCTGTTGTTTTAATTTGAAAAATCTACTTTTTGGATCATTAGTCTCTATTGGTGTATATTAGCCACTTGTTATTGCTCGTTATCTCTGGAGTTTGACTTGGCACCACATTACGATCCAATTTCAGTATACCAGGCATGTTAGAGATGATGCTTATTTAAAGTCCCCAATGTTAAGGTTATGTGATAGGAAGTGCCTCCCTCTATGCCTGCATTGAAGCATAATAAAAAGTCTCTCAGATATGCCCTGACAGACGGGTGATCACTTATTTTACAGTGTACATAATTCAGTTTTCGCAGTGTAAAACTTTCTTTTTTTTTTCTATCTGGGAATTATTTTTTTTGTTGAATAATAAACTTGAAAGATTTGATTGTGAAGGAAAATGAAAATGGCTACATGGGTGTTATCTTTTTAGTAATAAAATGTTTACTTTTCTGATGTATTGACATGTTTTAACTATGTAACCCATTAAGTCATCTGCAGTTCTTACACAATCTGTGGCATCTGAGACATGCTGAGACCTCTTCTGTTTTGACTCCCTGATGGGACATTTAAGCAGTCATTTGGATATCTAGTGGAAGCCTCTAAAAATTCCTGCCTCCTATATTTCATGAATTAGCTACCTTACTCACATGGTTTCATATAGTCAAGCTGACAAATACAGATTAAGGTAGTAAAACAAACAACTTTAAGTTGAAATGTTAATGTAGATTTATTGTTCTAACTCATTTTAAAGATTGTGAGATATATGTTGAAGTTGCGATCAAACTAAAGTAGCAACATAGTTTTTTTCTGTGATTGTGAGATACATCCAAGTGTAAAAGATTATTAAAAAAGAAAACAAATGTAGAGTGGGATCTATCCACTGGTTGTTGATTGGATTTAGAGATGTGGGCTTGCAGTCGATTGTTGAGGGATGCAGTTTAAATGGGATAGATTATTTTGCATACATCACCAGAAAAAAGTCTGTTTTCACAGCAAGTTTGAGTTATGACGTTCTGATTAAACACTTGGTCAAAAATGTTTTTAAAATAAAATATTTTTTCATAAGATCTACAGGTATGTTTAAAAAAAATTGAATATCGTGAAAAAGGTCAATATTTTTTGTCACTCATTTCAGAAAGTGAAACCCATGTATTATATAGATTCATTACACATAGAGGGAAATATTTCAAGCCTTTATTTCTTGAAATTTTGATGATGATGGCTTACAGATAATGGAAACTCAAAATTCAGTGTCTCAGAAAATTTGAATATTACATAAGATCAATTAAAAAAAGGATATTTTAAAGGATACTTTGGCAGTGTGGGCAGGTGCCAAGTCCTGCTGGAAAATGAAATCAGCATCTCCATAAAGCTTGTCAGCAGAAGGAAGCATGAAGTGCTCTAAAATTTCCTGGTAGATGGCTGCATTGACTGTGGACTTCAGAAAACACAGTGGACCAACACCAGCAGATGACCAAATCATCACTGACTGTAAACTTTCCTACCCAAATTCTTCCTTCCAGTCAACTTTGCATTTAATATGCTTTGATACAGCACTCTGTAAATAGCCACACCTTTCAGTAATGACCCTCTGTGGCTTACCCTCTTTTTGGAGGGCGTCAATGTTCGTCTTCTGGATCATTGCCAAGTCAGCAGTCTTCCCTATTAGTGTATTTTCAAAGAACAAGAGATACATGGAATTTTTGAGATACTGATTTTTGATTTTCATGAGCTGTAAGCTCTAATCATCAAAATTAAAACAAAAAAAAACTTTTGAAATGTTTTACTTTACATGTAATGAATCTAAAATATATGAAAAAAGTTTCTTGAAATGTTACAAGAAAAAATGAACTTTTTCACGATTTTCTAATTTTTTGAGATGTACCTGTATAACATATGTACATTTACAAAATGGGGTGTTTTTTCATGCTGGCTTTAAAAAGGAATTGATTAATGTGAATATTTTTAAAATGATAAATTAAAGAATTTACTTTTCTTTTTTTTGGTTACACAACTGGTTATGTAGCAGAACATACATTTGAGATGTAATATTTTACTTGGTGCAAAAAACTAGCAAATGATTTCAGATTTGAAATCACAACTTTTTTTCAGCTGCTATTAGTTGTTTAACTGAAAAATATTTATTTACCTTTACCATTTACATAGACTATGGATACTACTGCATTGCATCATTATAACAATAAAACAAATGACATTACAAGACAAATCTGATCTAAAAAATCTAAAAGCAAACAAATCTAAAAGCATGGCATACTGTTAGGTCCATATGCAGTCATGGTAAGAATTATTGGCACCCTTGGTAAATATGATCAAAGAAGACTCTGAAAATAAACCTGCATTATTAATCATTTTGATCTTTTATTTAAAAAATAAAAAAAATCTAACCTTTCATTGAACTAAAACAATTGAAAATGGGGGAAAATCTCATTATGAAATAAATGTTTTTCTCAATTACAGGTTGGACACAATTATTGGTACCCCTAGAAATTCTTATGAGTAAAGTATATTCCCATTCATATTCACAATTTTGAGCACTCCAGGGTGAACATGAAATTATCCAGTCATGGCTTCCTTTTTCACAGAAATACAAATAGGAGGGAAAACAAAGCCCAAATTCCCTTAATCATCCATCACAATGAGAAAAACCAAAGAATATATTTCTGATGTGCAGTAAAAGATCATTGAGCTTCTCAAATTAGTGAAGTGCCTTTAAGAAAAGAGCTAGAGCAGTGAAAATTGGGCAATAGTGCCCAATAATGCAATAATGCCGTCAGGGCAATAATTAAGAATTTCCAATCAACAGAAAATGTTACGAAACTGCCTGGAAGAGGACGTGTGTCTATATCATCCTAATGCACGGCGAGGAGGAGATTCTGAGTGGCTAAAAACTCTCCAAGGACCACAGCTGGAGAATTACTAGCTCATCCAAAAACAATCTCTAGCATATTCAGTTATCAGACACGTCTGGAACTTCAAATGGGACTGGCTTCCATGGTCAGATGAAACTAAAAAAATTAGCTTTTTAACAGCAAACACTTAAGAAGGGTTTGGTGAACACAGGGATAAAAAGTACCCCATGGGTACAAAGAAATATACTGCTGTATTTTTGATGTTGTGGACCTATATTTCTACATGTTGATAATGAAAGAGATTCGTTGGGATCAGTATTTATAGACATTCTAAACTCTATTGGTGTTAAACAACACGTGTCAGGACCTACTCATTGTCTAAATCATACTCTAGATTTAATACTGTGACATGGAATTGATGTCAGTGGCGTTGAAATATTGCAGCAGAGCGATGATATCTCAGATCATTATCTAGTTTCTTGTATGGTAGAACCATCACTTCTACCACTAAAAACTACTTTAAATAATCTTCCTGACTTATCTCAATTCCTCAGCATATCCAATAGCTCAGAACAACTTGATGATGTAACAGCAACTATTGACTCTCACTTTCCTAGCACTTTAGATACGGTTGCTCCTTTACGCTTAAGGAAGATTAAGGAAAAGACAGTGGTATATAATGAGCACACTTGGACCCTAAAGAGAGCAGCTGGAGCGCAGCTGGAGAAAAACAAAATTAGAGGTATTTCGTATTGCTTGGCGGGAAAGTACCCTATCCTACAGAAAAGCATTAAAAACTGCTAGATCTTTACGTCTCTTGTAGAAGAAAACAAACACTTTACTTTACGTCTCTTGTAGAAGAAAACAAACACAACCCCAAGTATTTATTTAATACAGTGGCTAAATTAACAAAAAAATATAACATCAGCAGGTGCAGACATTACCCAGCAGCATGGAAGTAAAGTAGTTCATAAAGTCATTACTACTAAGATCAAAACTATTAGAGATAAAATTGTAACCATGCAGCTGTCAGCCACAGTATCGTATCAGATAGTGCACTATAGATCCCCTGAGGAACAATTCCACTCATTCTCTTCTATTGGAAATGAAGAATTGTATAAATTTGTTAAATCATCTGAACCAACAACCTTTATTTTAGACCCTGTTCCATCTAAGCTCCTAAAAGAGGTGCTTCCAGAAGAAATAGATCCTCTTCTGAATATTATTGACTCATCATTGTCATTAGGATATGTCCCAAAAGCCTTCAAACTGGCTGTTATTAAGCCGCTCATTAAAAAAACACAACTTGAATTAATTAATTACAGACCGATCTCAAATCTCCCTTTTCTGTCAAAGATATTAGAAAAGGTAGTATCATCACAATTATGTTCCTTCTTAGAGAAAATGATATATGTGAGGATTTCCAGTCAGGTTTTAGACCATATCATAGTACTGAGACTGCTCTCATTAGAGTTAAAAAATGACCTGCTTTTATCATCTGATCGTGGTTGTATCTCTCTATTAGTGCTACTGGATCTTAGCGCCGCATTTGACACTATCGACCACAAAATTCTTTTAAATAGACTAGAAAATTATGTTGGCATTATAGGAAGTGCACTGGCATGGTTCAAATCGTACTTATTTGACCGCCATCAATTCGTGGCAGTAAATGAAGAGGTATCATACCAATCTCAAGTGCAGTATGGAGTACCTCAAGGCTCAGTACTTGGTCCTTTACTTCTCACGCTTTACATGTCACCCTTGTGAGATATCATTAGGAAACATGGTGTTAGCTTTCACTGTTATGCTGATGATACCCAGCTCTATATTTCTTTGCGACATGATGAAACTTACCAATTTGCAAAACTAATGGAATGTATAGTTGATATCAAAAACTGGATGACTAGCAAATTCTGAAAAAAACAGGTGTTAATTATTGCACCAAAAACATTTGACGGCTAATATTTAATCTAATATTTGACGGCTGCTCTGTAAATTCTTCGTCATCAGCTAGGAACCTAGGCATACTTTTTGATAGCAATCTTTCCTTCGAATAACATTACAAACTAGCATTTGTAAAACTGCATTTTTCCATCTTAAAAATATATCTAAATTACGACCTTTGCTCTCAATGTCAAATGCAGAAACATTAATTCATGCATTCATGACCTCGAGGTTAGATTATTGTAATCCTTTATTGGCAACGATCTCCCGCCCGCAGTTGACTTTGATATTCTAGGTATTATCAAATGGCCAGAGTTTTGAGATCGCAGCAGACGTGAAGGACTATAGTGTGGTAAGAGCTCACTCAAATACTGAGGTGCCAAACCATTCAGGGCCTTATAGGTAATTAGCAAGATCTTAAAATGTATACAATGTTTAATAGGGAGCCAGTGCAGTGTTGACAGAACCAGGCTAATGTGGTCATACTTCCTGGTTCTAGTAAGAACTCTAGCTGCTGCATTTTGAACCAGCTGGTGTTTGTTTATTAAACGTGCAGAGCAACCACCCCATAAAGCAATTACAAAAATCAGCAGTTTAAATCTAGGCTAAAGCAGAGTCAGATTGTGCAAAGGACTCATCTGGTTCCTGTGGTCTTGTCCTGATAGCCATCTCAGGGTCTTCACTGGGGATCAGTCTCTGGGGCTCATCTAGTTGTCCTAGGGCCTGTACCATGATGGTGGCTGAACAAACTCAGGGTTACAGGATTAGTTTTGAGTTGACAAAACCAAACCAGTCTAATCCAGCTTTGTTGGTACCATGAAGCTGATTATCAACTTTCTCTGTCAACTTAGGCTTGATCCTGAGTTAATGGAGCACGTGCACATGAATGTGGACATCAGTAATGAGCAGCCAATCAAGTGCCATGAAACTGTGATTCACTTCTTGTGAGAGAGTCAGTGCTATTCACTACCAAAGATTAAAAGTTTGAACAATATGAAGAATTTAAACACATTTACACAGCAAGATGAAACGATCTATCCATGAAAGAGGAAAACTTTAAAAAAACATCTCGCCATATAAGTGCAAGTCTCCAGGAGGTGTGTCACTGTCAAAGTCTACAAGAGAAGTCTTCACGACAGCAAATACAGAGGGTTCACCACAAGGTGCAAACAAGGCCAGATTAGGCTGTGCCAAAAAAAAAAAAAATGAAAAGCCAGACCACTTCTGGAAATGCATTCTTTGGATGGCTGAAATGAAGATTAACCTGTACCAGAATGACGGGAAGAAAAAATTATGGAGAAGGCTTGGAACAGCTCATGATCCAAATCATACAACATCATCTCTGAAACATGGTGGAGCAGTGGTTCCAGTGGCACTGGGTTACTGGTGTTTAGTGATGATGTGGCAGAGGACAGAAGCAGCCGGAAGAATTCTGAAGGGTATGGGAATATACTCTCTGCCCAGATTCAGTCAAATGGAGCAAAGTTGATTGGATGGCGCTTCATAGTACAAATAGACGATGACCCAAAACATGCAGCAAAAGCAACCCAGGAGTTTTTGAAGGTAAAAAAGTGGAATATTCTGCAATGGCCAAATCAATGTCCTGATTTCAACCCGATTGAGCATTCATTTTACTTGCTGAAGACAAAACTGAAAGGCAGAAAGACCCTCAAACAAACAACTTGAGTCAGTTTCAGTAAAGGCCTGGCAAAGCATCACAAAGGAGGAAACCCAGTCTCTGGTGATGTCCATGAGTTCCAGACTTAAGGCAGTCATTGCCTGCAAAGGATTTTCAACAAAATATTAATAATGAACATTTTATGTATGATTACATACAGTATATTTGTCTCCACTTCAATTTCATCTTGTTTGTTTTATTTTTAATTCTGTTCTGGTGGCATACAGAGCCAAAATTATGAAAATTGTGTCAGTGTCCAAATATATATGGACCTAATATACATATGGACTAACTATACTAACTGTACATACAGTAGGTGACCAAAGTGAATAATAAATATATTTTAATTTTAGTGACTTCTTTATATTTTTTTGGTATATATTACTGTGTTAATGCACAACTGACTGTTTTGTTGTAGTATTCTATAGCATTATTATCTGGTTATGTTGTAGGGAGAATGTGGCGCGTACTCTGAACGTTTTTTTATTAATCAATGTAGAGGAATAGTTATTTCCTTTTCCTCTGTCTTTTTATATGTCCCACTCTTCTGTTGTCCCTAAGGGGCCTTTCTCTCTCTCATTCTTGTATGAAAGGTATTAGGAGTATGAGTACATCTCCCTCTGGAAATCATCAGTATATACTCCCTTCAATTGCATGTTTCAAAGGTGAACATCTGTCTCCCATTACTATCTGTTCATTCTGAAGCAGCTTATTAGATATTAAGTTATATTATAGTGGGGCACGTGTTTCATTGTCATTACATGAAGTATTATCACACATCTACATTTTTGTGTCTCAGAGAGGCCTAGGAAAAAAACACTCAACTATTGTTGTTGTTGTTGCACTCAACTATTTAGATGATAATTCAACTTTCAATTATTTCTATTTTTTATCATTTATTAATAAATACATACATAAAAGTAAAACTGTAGCACATCAATCAGACATATTAATAAAACTGTGCTTCTGTTTTGTTGGGAGACTAAATCACTGTAGTTTATTTAAACTTCAGACAGTCTGATAATTATCAGTTGCACTTAGCATTTAGCAACAGTTTTTTATCCTGTGTGTATCATATCACCATATATGATCCTCTGGCTGGCAATAACTAATGATTTGGGAACAATTGACCACATTCACAAAAATGGCGTGTGCATGTGAGTATGCTTATGATATGACTGTTCTTGCCATATGTCAATTATTGATGATAACATTTGATGATAACATTTTGACAGTTTTGTCAGCATTTATAAATGAGCCTTTTTAGGGGTACCCATGATTGGCTCTGCAGCAGGAGTTTGAAACATGAACTCAGCAGGGATGAGATGGTGAGTGAAAGAGTAGCATCACAGATATGAGAGAAGACATATTTACTGATATGTGAAAAAATATTTGTATTTTTTCACATATCAGTATCAGTTTGTATATCATATATCTTTGCATCAGAATATCGTACAGACATGGAAGTTGGTTCTTTTGACTCATGCTAGAAAACCGGACTTCAAACATGCTAGTCATGCTAGCAGTGAATAGCTACATGCTAATAGTCATTAGCTAAGTGCTAATTCAGGCTAACAACATGTTAATAAATCTATAAAACTCCATAGTAACGATCTGTGAAACTAACAACTGCCTAGCAACACCCTAGCAACACCCCAGGTACCATAGCAACCTCCACAAGTACCCAAGCAACCGCATAGCAATACCCTAGCAACCACCCCAAGTACCCTAGCAACCACTCTGGGTACCCTAGCAACGGTCCTAGCAACCACCCCAAGTACACTAGCAACCACATAGCAACACCTTAGCAACCATCCTGGGTACCCTAGCAAACCCATAGCAACACCCTAGCAACCACCCAAGTACCCTAGCAACCACATAGCAACACCTTAACAACCATCCTGGGTACCCTAGCAACCACCATAGCAACCATCCTGGCTAACCTAGCAAACCCATAGCAACACCCTAGCCACCACCCCAAGTACCCTAGCAACCACATAGCATATATGTATATGTATATCTTTGAATATTCATTGATTATTATGGTGAATGACGTCAAGTTGACCGTTCCAAAATGGCGGACACGCCAATGAATCTGTTTACATATATATATATACCTATGGTGCAGCCCACACACTCAAAATGACGACTGCCATCACGGGCAGCACAGTAGACAGAGGGAGGCTTGACAGTGTTAGGGTTGGCCGTGGTTTGGCAGATATGACGTTAAAAGGCCTTGGCTTGGCTGGCATGGCGTGAGCAGGCCCCAGACTGGCAGGCATGAAGTGAGCAGGCTCTTGCTTGGCAGGCATGACATGAAAAACTCCAGACATGACGGTCGGGACGTGGAAAGGTTCTGGTGTGGTGGGTACTGGAGGATAGCAGGGTTCTTCATCAGCAGTCCCCACAGTAAACGAGGAACCACTCAACCAGAGTGCAAAGTCAATATATTGCTGTAGTGACCAGTGTGGGGTATGTGGTGGCATTAAATACGATATTTCTTTAGTTAAACCAAAACGAAAAATGTCTTAGGGAGCAATGTCGTTGAAACCCATCTGGTCACAGAGTTCACCAAACTCTGCCACACTATTCTCAATAGGCCGATCTCCCTGACGAAAGTGAAGATACTGGATCCATGCTGGTCTGGAAAAAAGCTACTGGATCTTAGGTAGGCAAAGTCTTCTGTAGCGGACGGGGCATAATAATGGAGATGTAAATATGAACTTTATTGTACAGATTGCAGTCAAAGCAGGCAGGGTCCAACACCAGCAAACAACAATATCCAGTGCAAGGCAAAAGAGTAATCCAAAACAGGCAATAGCCAGGGCAGGCAGCAAACAATCACGAGAAAAAATTAAACAGTCCAATGTCAAAAACACAGGCAAGGTGAGTCAAGACAAAAACAAGGTAAGGCATAAACATGGAAACATGCTATGTAATGTCTGTTAACAGTGTAACTTTGCCCTGTGTGTGTGTGTGGGCTTATTTAGCTATACTTGTGAGGACCAGATGTCCCCACAAGGATCGTAAAACCTAACAATTTTTACTTTGTGAGGACATTTGGCCAGTGTGTTTGTGTGTGTGTGTTGTGTGTTGTGTGTGTGAGTGCAGCTTAAATAGTCCTCCTGACAGAAAGCAAGGTGTATGCGATTGCACGATTTAGCATCCCCCCCCCCCCCCTCCCGGATGAAACATTCAGACACAGACCCCACAGACACACACACACAACGTGATTTGTGCCCCCCCTAGATGGAGGTGACCTGGCGCCGGCTTTGCTGAGGTGCCAAACCATTCAGGGCCTTACAGGTAATTAGCAAGATCTTAAAATGTATACGATGTGTAATAGGGAGCCAGTGCAGTGTTGCCAGAACCGGGCTAATGTGGTCATACTTCCTGGTTCTAGTAAGAACTCTAGCTGCTGCATTTTGAACCAGCTGGAGTTTATTTATTAAATGTGCAGAGCAACCACCCAATAAAGCATTACAATAATCTAGCCTCGAGGTCATGAACACATTAATTAATGTTTCTGCATTTAACATTGAGAGCATAGATCGTAATTTAGATATATTTTTAAGATGGAAAAATGCAGTTTTACAAATGCTAGAAACATGTTTTTTGAAGGAAAGATTGCTATCGCCTTAGGTTCCAAACTGATGACGAAAAATTTACAGAGCAGCCATCTAGTATTAGATAGTGATCTAGGTTATTATATGGAAAAGTTTTTGGTCCAATTATTAACACCTCTGTTTTTTTGGGAATTTAGCAGTAAGAAATTGCTAGTCATCCAGTTTTTGATATCAACTAGCATAAAAATGGTGTTAGCTTTCACTGTTATGCTGATGATACTCAGCTCTATATTTCTTTGCGACCTGATGAAACTTACCAATTTGCAAAACTAACAGTTTTATAACTATCTATAGATCAGATAGTTATAAAACTGTTAGTTTTGCAAATTGGTAAGTTTCATCAGGTCGCAAAGAAATATAGAGCAGAGTATCATCAGCATAACAGTGAAAGCTAACAACATTTTTATGCTAGTTGATATCAAAAACTGGATGGATCTATAGATAGTTATAAAACTGTTAGTTTTGCAAATTGGTAAGTTTCATCAGGTCGCAAAGAACTATAGAGCTGAGTATCATCAGCATAACAGTGAAAGCTAACACCATTTTTCCTAATGATTTCTCCCAAGGGTAACATGTAAATCGTGAAAAGTAAGGGGCCAAGTACTGCGCCTTGAGGTACTCCAAACTGCACTTGTGATGGTTAAGGGTTCGTGTTCATTTCACGCATTTCTATGAGATCAGGTTGGATTGGTATGATACCTCTTCATTTACTGCCACAAATTGATGGCAGTCAGATAAGTACGATTTGAACCATGCCAGTGCACTTCCTCTAATGGCAGCATCCTTTTCTAGTCTATTTAAAAGAATGTTGTGGTCGATAGTGTCAAACGCGGCGCTAAGATCCAGTAGCACTAATAGATAGATACAACCACGATCAGATGATAAAAGCAGGTCGTTTGTGACTCTAATGAGAGCAGTCTCAGTACTATGTACTGAGCATTATTTCTGCTAATAATCCCCATATTCAAATCAATTGCGGAGTCCTGACAACCTGTCCTGGTGCTCCCAAGCCAGGCAATTTGCATGCACAATATATACTCTCAAAATATTATAACTTTACTTGCTATGATTTAATTCTTGTAATTTAGATTTTTTTTCCTCAAAACATTTCAACTTTATTCTTGAAATATTTTGATTTTATTCTCGTAATTTCAACTTTATTCTCAAAATAGTTCGACTTTATTCACGTAATTTTGACTTTCTCAAGACTTTGTTGGACAGTCGTACAATACATTTCACTACATGTCGTACTATGTATGTATATGTATGTGACAAATAAAATTTGAATTTGAATTTGAATTTAATCCCATAATTTAAGAATTTATTTTTCTTTCTAAACGTGGCACTAAAACGCCGTCGTAGTACCGACCACACATGTAAAATGACTAAATTTCTCAAAGAGCATATGCTCATGACGTTCATTTGGGAGTTTACTCTCTCTCTCTCTCTCTCTCTCTCTCTCTCTCTCTCTCACACACACACACACGTAAATTCCTCGCATAGAGCTGTTGGGAAAGAGAATGAGAGGGAAGGAGGGGTGAAGACTCAACTTCTGTCAACAGAAGGAAACGCTGTCTTTTTACGCCAGTAACAAAACTCTCGGCTTGTTTTCGGCGTCTATTATTCACTCTGGTCAGCTGATCGACTCTGGACTTTATCTGTGATTAACAATATCTAATGAGATTAAAGAGGCTCAAGTTACCGATACGTACAAGTGAACTGTCGCAGTCCGTTATATTAAATTTCATCAGAAATTTAAGAGAACGCCTAAACTAACTTTTTGACGGATATCGGGCGTCATTTTATATAAAACGTCCGACGTTGTGAGATCTGCGCACCCAGTTGAAGAAAAACGACTGGAGCATAGAAATACTTAGGATAATATTTTAACTAGCTACTTGATATTTGTGGAGTTGTTTTTAGAGATGTGCTATTCTTGCATATCCGTTTGCCACGTTTGAAGACGCAAACGAATCGAAACCGTTTCCTTTAAGGTCGACTCATATTTTACATGTGTGGGCTTTCCCTCAAACTGGACCATGAGCCAGTTTGACTGACTTAAATGCTGTTATAGTTGAGCAGAAGGATAAATCCACCCATTACAGAATGCTGGAGTGAGGGTACTGAAGATGGCATCGGCGATTTTTGAGGGCACATCCCTGGTGAACATGTTCGTGAAGGATTGTTGGGTTAACGGGATCCGCAGGCTCATCATTAGAGGAGAGGAAGAGGAGTTCTTTGAAATAAGGACTGAATGGTCGGACAGAAATATACTCTACCTGCACAGAAGCTCTTCAGATTTGGGAAGACTTTTAAAAAGACTCCTGGAGTGTTTCCCCGAAGACAGGCAAGATTTATTAAAGTCCCCCCTGATAGAAGGTAGGTGTGAAGTGTTATTAAATTCTTACTCGAATAATCTATTCTATTCTATTTATTCAATTCTATTCTATTCTATTCTATTGTACAAATCATTACTGTACTTAAGTAATTTTTTTTTTCGTTTACTCGATTTATTTAATATTTCTGTTTACTTTTACTTGCTACATTTTAAAGAGAAATATGCTTTTGCATATCACAACATTTCTGTAGAACTATTCGCCTCATCTGCGATTGAAAAGCACAATAAACATCTCTACTCGATTACACACTACTACTCTTCCCTACACTTGAAAATCTGCAGTTATTATCTCAAGGAACTATTTCAGCCAGATAAAAATGACTTTTGTTGTTGTAATGTAGTAAGGTTTATTCAGTCAAATAAAATATAAAAAATTGAATCTAGAATAAAATCAGTTCATTTAGTAGGCCTACAAGGTTACCTGACAAGGAATATGCCTACTATGCTGTATTTCTAAATTCAGATGTTTTTCACTGAAAGTACCCACCGGAAGCAAATGTGTTTCTTGGTTTGGGAACAAGGTTCAAGTATTTTGCTTAATAATTCACACTGGACTAGATACAGTGACACACAAACCAGACCTATCATGTGGCTTCTTGCTTTTGAAACATATGAGTCAGTGACTAGAACTTTCTGAATATAGAGCAGCCTTTTTTTGGATTTCACATGCCAGGACAGGTCATATAACATATTGAGGTTAAATTGGCGGTTAAATTAGACTTAATGGTAATTGGTCACCTTCTATTGGTGGCTTGTTAAAACCAATGAATCCTAATGGAATATGTCCCAAACCACACAAATGTTTGTAATGGTATTTGTGATTCATTTGTGATGGTATTACAATTTTCTGTGAGGTTCTATTGTTGTTGTTTTTTCAGTAGGGTTACCTCATTGTTTTTATATAATGCATTTTAAGTCATCTTAAAGGGTGTTGTTGGCTTAGGTTTGTTTTTATAACCTCAAAAATATTATCTTAATACTACTGTACTGAGTCCAGCAGCTATAGTTTGATCAACTATGATTCATTTCTTCAGTCTGCTGTCCTCTTTGTGATCAGTTATGACAAATTATTTATCTTAACTGTGCAAGATGACTGTTTCTACTGACAGTAGAAAAGGTATGTTTTTTTTTTTTAAAGATATAGTTTACAGTGTTAAGCTACTTAATATATGGATGGATGACTTGAGGTCAACATCTCTTTTAACCAGACCTTCAGGCTAGCGCTATTGTGTAACATGGCATCTATATACATGGCATGCTACTCTGAGGATCTGTGGCTGCCCTAGCACGTGTCATCTCACAAAATAGTTTTGCATTGGTGCTTTTTTTGTTGTTGTCTGTAGACATCAAGGCAGAGTCAGTTTCAGAAACATGTGCCAAAGGACTTTTCTATAGTGGCTGCATTTCCTGACCTTTATCCCTCTACTACGGAAATAAGCATTCACAACCTTTGAAAACAATCTCACCGGCACCCCGGAAACAAGACAAGAAGAAAATTACTCACTTCCAGAATACTGACCCTTTTTGCCCATCTTTCAGTTATTTTTTAATTTGTATTTTTTTTACCGTACTTGTTGTGGTCCAGACGTTATTGGATCTAGAGTTCGAATCTGACAGTGCTACTCAGGTTTTAATGTTTGAATCAGTGTTGAACAAAAGTCTGTTTACTGTACCTTCTCTTCATTGACCAATCCTTTGCTTTTCAAAAAGTTAAATTTGCTTAAATTTAGTTACATTTATACAGAAATTGCCTTGAATCGATACCTATTTGGCCTCTTTGGCTCTTTCCCACTGCTTGTTTTTGAGTTAAAAAGCATGACCTTAGCAACAAGTGAGATAATGCTTCTCTGACTTATGTCATTGCTGAGGCTGAGTATGTGTTGTAAGGGGTGCCTCCTAAGTTTAGCCCCCCATGGCATCAGTGACTGTGCGCACACACACACACACACACACACACACACACACACACACACACGTCTGGTCAGCTATCCTTGTAGGGACTCTCCAAAGGGGTAATTGTTTTTATACTGTACAAACCGTATTTCCTATCGCCCTACACCTAAACCTACCCCTCACAGGAAACATTGTGCATTTTTACTTTCTCATAAGCTTTTGTACCCATGGGGACCTCAATTTAGGTCCCCACCGTGACACGAGTCCCCATAAGTCTGTGTGTATTCAGGTTTAAGTCCCCACCAGGATATTTACCTGACACACACACACACACACACACACACACGTCCCCACAAGGTCAAAATTGACTGGTATTACTATACTTGTGGAGGCATTTGGTCCTCATAATGTAGGGAATACCAGGTACAAATGTACAAACACACACACTTGTATTTGTGAATTATAGGGACATTGAATAACATGTAGATCCAAGGCTGGATAACTCACTGCAACAGTCCCAGTGTGCATATGTAGATAAAGTGTTAATGCATTACAGTTAAATAAACAGACATGACTTGATATTTTTGCTCTTATTTTTGTCTTTTTCAACATCAGCAGGTTGTGAAACAGTTTTGTTCTTATCAGTTCAGTACATCTGATTGAGTGAACTGCATGTGTAGCCACATCATGCTTGTTTTCGACATTACTATATACTGAGTAGCTACTGTTAATCTGAATGTGTTATTGTGTTTGAGGGACAGTTTGAAAAATGTGAATGCTGATTAGGGGAGAAAATCAATAAACTCTGTGAAAGACCAGGTATCAAAGTGGTTTCCCCCATTTCCCCCATCTGTGTGGTGTCTGCTAACACTGGCTACGCTTTTGTTATCCATCTGGAAACTGTTCAAAGTAAATGGTGGCAAAATGTTAACAGAATGTTAACTTTTTGAAGGTAGACAACTTGAAAGTGTCTTTTTAAACACAAAAGACCCTAGTTTTTACCCCACATAGGCTTAAATCTTTTGCCCACAGGAAACAGAAACTTCCACAGCAAATCCTTACAGGAAGATCACCGGAAGAGCATGGATATCTGTTAGGACAAACAGCATAGTTGGATTAAGTCACATTTAGCTTGTATTTTGTTTGGGAAAGAGTGGTATCGTCCTTAAAGACACACTATTGGATTTTCACAAAATATAAACTATAGACTCAAACAAAAATAATCCCTCTCAACCATTACTTTATGATCCACTAGAAGTGTGTGATGGTGTTTTGTCTACATAGACATTGTCCTTTGCCTGTATTTTCTTATTTGAATCTTCTATAGCTGTGCTAATTTCTGGGCTGCAATTTTTGTCCAGTGGGTATGTTGTCAGTGTCTGAAGCTCGGGAAACTCCACTAATTTGTAATGTAACTAAAACAATTTACTACTGTTACTATTGCCTTACTAACTTCTATCTGTAACTTTGCAGATTGCTAGGCATTGTAATTAAATTTTTTTGATGACATAATTATTGTTTATTGGCTAGCTAGACTGAAGACAGCTCACTCGCAAATTGCAGCCAGTCATCTAATTATTAGTGTAACTATTCATTCATATATACAAAAATACCATGCATATGCATAATGAATGCAATATTTGAAACAATATTTGCAAAACACATCATCGCTTATCTTCCCACAAGTAGTCCGCTTTTGACTTGCTGCAGGTTGGGCCGTGTGTGTTCTGGCAACTGATATCATGTCAGGGGCTGGGGTATACACTTCTGAATGTGTTGAGCCTGTTCACGAGGAGGGACAAGGTTTGAGGTTTGAATATTGTTTACAGACAGAAACTGAAAATCCTACATTAACAACCTAATTGTTTCTTTATAGATTATTTGCTGCAGTGTCGATGTACTTTTGCATCTGTCTGACTCATGCTACTGGAGTGTTATCAAAAACACTTCTACAAGTCTTTGTATTTTTTGTCCACAGTAACATTAAAAGGCCAGTGATTTTTTATCTTTCTTTCATTTTTTTCACAGTTTTTTTTTTGTTGCACTTTTTACAGATCTAATTTTTATGTTTTAAAGGGAATATTTCCTTTATGTGTAACTGTGATATGTATACATTGGAGGAATTATTTCACATAGGTTATATCTGTCAGCAGTTCAAATCCTCTGTTTTGTTGTGTGTAAAATATTTTCTTTTGAATGTATGATAATGATAGAAATTAGTTTTGAAATAAAGCGTAACACAGCTGTGGCTGCTAGAGTCAAAATGGTCCTAAAATGATTTAATGACCTAAAACTATACTGCCCCTGAGGGGTGATGTCATCAGCATGAGACGTTAGTAATGAATAGTCATTACATCAGCGTGGACTTTTGTGGACTCTTTCACAGTCTGAATAAGGAGAGGCTGTTGTGTACAGTCTTTTTGTTTGTGACTAGAGATTGTGGTCGTTGTTTTTATCGTCACTGTCATCATAATTATAGCTCTGTTTTTAGTCTTAATGATTATACACGCTGACCAAAAACAACACAGATTTATCATTGTTTTCAGTCTGAATTTCTTTGAAATACTCAATGTTTCAATAATTTAAAATTTGCCCTCCAACTAGTGTTTTCATTTGATTGTTGTCATGAACTGGTCTTGCAAAAAATAAATAAATAAATAAAAATTAAATATATAGGGTTTCACAAGTTCGCTTGCCCATTCAGTCCTGCCAGATTATGGTAAACGAACTTGGCTTGCTGTCCATGAAAGAGATTGGAACCCGAGGCTCGACTCATGTTCCGAGTAAGAACCCTTCTATAATAGTACAGTGTGGAGGAAAAGAGAAGGATTAAAAGGAGAAGAAGGGGAGGTGGAAAGATGACAGAAGAATTGTCGCCAGAAAGGAGCAATGACTGCTGCTTATATATGGTAGTAGCGATGATTGATAGGATTGGATGATAAGGCTCCTCCCAAACCCTTGTTTTGAACTTCATTTATTCAGAGTGCTGCGAGAGTGGTGCAAGAGCAGTTTTAAAAATCACTGCTACGGCAGTGAGAAATAGAGTTTAGTATAATATCTGCTGTGAGACTGGATAGAAAGACTACCTCGGATGGGTGATGGGTCTTCATATGAGCCAATGTCCTAAATTTCTGAAAGGCAGAAAATGAGAGAGGCAGCAGTTTGAATTTTAAATCCTGCTATAAATTCTGTTTTAATTATAATGCAAGCAGAAGACCAGATTAGCCAACTGAGGAACAGCATTAGTTCAACAGAACTTGATCTGCATTAGTTGAAGCAATATATTGTCGTATTGGAAGAAATTACATTACATTAATTATAATTATTTTATATTATTTTCCTTAAATAATTTATTGCACAAAGCAATGGTGATGTCATACAGTGGTTTAATATAATTAACACAAAAATGTATGTCATAAACATAATTTGAAGAAATCTGCCACAAGAAGTAATTCAACATGATTCCTGACACAACACATACCCTTCCACGTGTCACTTTTCGGTGTAACCTACTGATAGTTTTCGCGTGATGTCACACCCTTGTAGGAATGCCCACCTGGAGGGCAAAATGCAGCTTTGCTACACTGACCGCCAGCTATTTTGACGCAGATTGCATCAAGTAATAATGTAGTAAAACACAGATATTAAAAGGCGAGATTCAGTGGACACCTTATTGATGATGTATATTTTGTGCAGGCAAGAAGATGAAGCCAGAATATAAACGCAATGTGCAAAGTTTTACATTAAATGGCTTCCTGTAGAAAACCATTAGAAGGAAAACACTGAACCATTAAGGGGAAAGGGAAGTGGTGTGTGGCCAAGTATGGTGACCCATACTCGGAATTTGTGCTCTGCATTTAACCCATCCAAGTGTACACACAGTAGTGAACATACACCCGGAGCAGTGGGCAGCCATTGTTGCGGCGCCCGGGGAGCAGTTGGGGGTTTGGTGCCTTGCTCAAGGGTCTCATCTCAGTCGTGGTATTGAGGGTGGAGAGAGTGTTGGTTATTCACTCCCCCCACCTACAATCCCTGCCAGACCTGAGACTCGAACCCACGATCTTTGGGTTACAAGTCCGACTCTCTATCCATTAGGCCACGACTGCCTGATTGGTTAAGCGAATTGCATTCATGTTCCCGGCCTCATTTGTTTGCCTGTGTAAACTGTGCATTATTAATGTGGTGATTACTGAATTTGATCTTTTAATATTAATGTTTTAAATATATTAAGGCACTTTTAAGTTGATGAAACAGATGAAAAATTGACACGCTTGTGCAGCAGTTCTATGGATGTTTTGCCCTCCAAGTCTTCGAGCCGGTCACGTGACTGAAAACTATCAATTGTCAGAGAGTCACCACAGTCACTGCAGTCTCCACCAACGACACTCACCAGATCCCAATCCCCTGATTTCTGATCACCGCCACCTGTCAGCACTAATCAGCAGCACTATATCCCTGCACTCCTCCCGTTCCCTCACTGTCTGGTCTCAAACATTCTATGTTGACTAACCTGACCGGCTTACCTTTTGTCTACCTACCAGTTGCTCCTCTGTTCCTATCCCCGTTCTCCATCGCTCCTGTGCTCCACCGTCTCCACGCTCCGCTGTTTCCTCTGGATCCCCTTGATAAGGAAACAAGGACATTAACACTCAGATAAGCCCCAAGAGACTTACCCATTCCCCGCCTGCTTACCCGGACTTACTGCTCATCTCTATTCCCCTCTGCTGCTTTTCAATGAACCAGTTGTTTGTATTGCACTTACCTCTGTGTCCTGTGTCTATCTGCTGACACCTATGCTCATAGTTTCATCTTCGCTACCTCCCCCTAAACAGTTATCATCTCTTGATGCTAACAGCGCTACTGATACGTTCTGCTCCACTCTGACGTCTTGTTTAGACACTTTCTGCCCCTTGTTTTCCAGGCCAGCCCGTACCACCCCTTCTGCCCCTTGGCTATCTGATGTTCTCCGTGAACATCGTTCTAAGCTCAGGGCTGCAGAAAGGGTATGGTGCAAATCACAAAATCCTACTGATCTTAATTTATATCAATCACTCCTCTCTGACTTCTCTGCTAATGTCTCCACTGCTAAAAGGACATATTATCACTACAATATTAACAATTTTCCTCTCTCCTTTGTCCTCCCCCTCCTTTATCAACTCTAACAGCTGACGACTTTGCCACATTCTTCATTAATAAAATTACAAGCCTCACGGCACAATTCTCCTTATCACAAACTGTCAAACACATCTTACCAACAAACATACAATCGTTCACATCCTTCTCTCCACTCTCTGAGGCAGAAGTTTCTAAACTCATCCATTCCAGTCATCCTACTAGTCCGCTTGATCTTATTCCATCTAATCTCCTTCAAGCCATTTCTCCTGCAGTTGTACCTACACTTACTCACATCGTTAACACATCCCTTCACAGTGGAGTTTTTCCCTCAGCATTTAAACAGGCTCGTATAACCCAACTTCTTAAGAAACCCACTCTTAACCCAACTATTTTAGGGAAGTACAGACCGGTTTATACTCTACCTTTCATTGCAAAACACTTGAATGAGTTGTGTTCAAACAAGTCTCTGTCTTTCTCATACAGAGCAACCTCCTGGACAGCAACCAATCTGGACACTCGACCGAAACTGCCTTGCTCTCAGTTGTTGAAGCCCTAAGACTTGCAAGAGTGGCTTCCAAGTCTTCATTACTTATCTTGCTGGATCTGTCTTCTGCTTTTGATACGGTCAACCACCAGATCCTCCTGTCAACCCTATTGGGACAGGGCATCTCAGGAACCGCACTCCAGTGGTTTGAGTCTTACCTCTCAAATAGGTCCTTCAAGGTATCTTGGAGTGGTGAGGTATCCAAGTCGCAACATCTAGCTACTGGGGTGCCTCAGGGCTCAGTTCTTGGACCACTTCTATTATCTGTCTACATGGCATCGCTTGGTTCTGTCATTCAGAAACATGGCTTTTCATATCACTGCTATGCTGATGACACTCTACCTCTCATTCCATCTTGATGATCCGACGATAGCTGCTCACATCTCAGCATGTCTAACAGACATTTCTTGCTGGATGAAGACACAAACACATCTCTTCCATCTTTATTTGACCCTCTAACTCAAGCACTCTCTATTTTATCCATCTGTCTTCTTTGTATCTATTAGTCTTCTTTTTGTATCTTTCTGACCCTCTAACACTAGCTTTCTTTTTTTCTATTCCATCTACTTGTTTTCTTAAAAAACAAAAACACACAAAAAAAACCTTGCTCATAGCGCTTGCATATTGTTGCTCTTTTGTTGGTTTTCATTGCTTCTATTGTCCTCATTAGTAAGTCGCTTTGGATAAAAGCGTTTGCTAAATTACTAAATGTAAATGTAAATGTAAGTAGCTATGATGAATAACCAATTTATACAGAAGCATCTGATGACCAACTAAATTAGAATTGGCGACGGGAAAAATTTGTATTCACAATTAGTGATCGACCGAAACTGATTTTTTATAACCGATACTGATACCAATTATTTGCATGTTTATGTGCCCGATAACCGATATGCAGAACCAATATTTATTTACTGTTATAAAGTAAATAAATGACTGCGTGAAGTAAGTCCATACTTCACTTTGGTTCCCTATCTGTCTGTCACTACGAGTTATGTCGTGACGACATTAGGGGATTTACTTGGAAGCCCCAATCATCTCTGACTTAAGGGCCTTACTGTTTCTAGACGCTATTTTAAACATTTTTCAGAGCAGGCATTTTTATCTGACTTGGCAAGACTGAACTGGAACCATGTTGTATTGATTCCTACTGTTGATGAAGCTGTTGATTTTTTTCAGCAACAGTTTCTATTGATTGCCAATAAACATGCTCCTTTTAAAAAGCATAGAATAAAAAATAGGGATAATCCTTGGTTTACTCAAGAACTAGCCCAGTTAATTCAATTAAGAAATAAACAGTGGTCCCTTGCAAGGAGGTCCAGCAGTAATGTAGATTGGCAGCGTTTTAGAACTTTGAGAAATAAATGTACCTCAGCCATTCGGGCCTCTAAATCAAACTATTATCTTAATGTAACTTCTGATAATTTTAACAATCCTTTTAAATTCTGGAAAGCAATCAAAGTATTGCAGAACAAAAAGATTTCAGATTTTCCCCAGAAATTGAATATTGGAAATGTAACCATCACAGATAAAAGTGACATTTTAAATGCTTTTAATGTACACTTTGAGAAGGCAGGTCATTTATTTGACCAGCAGTTTCCATCAAATTCAAGGGATGCTTCATCATAATTTTTTGCCACCTAGTACATTTTCTATTTCTGAGTTATCATTTGATTTTGAAGCCCTACAAGTTCAAGATGTTATGAAATCACTAAATTCTATTGACCCTAAAAAGGCGCCTGGACCTGATGGTCTAGATCCCTTTTTGTTAAAGGTGGCTGCACCGGTTATAGCTGAGCCTATTACTCATATTTTTAACATGTCATTAAGTTGTAATCAGATCCCAACAATCTGGAAGCAAGCCTACATTACTCCCCTGTTCAAATCTGGTGATCGATTTGATATGAATAATTTTCGACCCATCTCTAATCTTCCTGTTCTTTCTAAAATATTGGAATCTTTAGTTGCTACTCAACTTAAATCATACTTACACTCACATAATATTTTAAATGAAATGCAATCTGGGTTCCGGTCGGGGCATAGTACAATATCCGCCACTTTAAAAGTTATGGATGATATCAAAGAGGCTATGGATAGTAAACTTAGCTGTGTTTCTCTGTTCATAGACCTCACAAAGGCGTTTGATACTGTGGACCATTCATTATTGGTTAATACCCTGCTGAGAGCTGGTATTGGATGTAACGCGGTCAAATGGTTTCATAGCTATTTGACCAATCGTTCACAAATGGTCAAAAATGGCAATGACCTGTCAAATCCAGTCCTTGTAACTAAGGGTGTTCCACAGGGTTCTGTTTTGGGTCCTTTGCTTTTCCTAGTTTATATTAATAATGTTTGTGATAATTTTAATTTTTGTAAATATCACCTCTATGTAGATGATACAATTCTGTATTCTTGTGCCCCCACAGCTAAATTAGCTTTTTCAAATCTGCAGGCAGATTTCAATATCCTGCAATATGCCCTATTAGATTTGAAGCTGTTGCTAAACCCACATAAAACTAAAGTTATGGTTTTTCAAAATGGGCGAACAAAACTATCATCCTTCTCCATCAAGTCATTAGATGGAATTTGTATCCAGTCTGTAGATAATTACAAATATTTGGGTTTTTGGATGGATAAAAACCTAAATTTCAAATATCATGTTGGTTTCCTTGTAAAGAAATAAAAATTCACATTGGGTTTTCTGTATAGACTAAAGTCCTGTTTTTCTTTGGTTTCAAGAAAACGTTTAGTTGTTAGCCTTTTTCTGTCACAGATTGATTATGGGGATAATATTTACAGATTTGCCTCTCTGTCCACCTTGTCCAAACTTGACCCCCTTTATCACTCTGCTCTCAGATATATCACAAACTCTAGTTTTAGGACACATCATTGTTTACTTTACAGTTTGGTAGGATTGTCATCTCTGCATTTGCGCAGGCTTGAACATTGGTATATTTTAATTTATAAAGTTATTTTAGGAAAACTTCCAAAATATCTATATAGGAAATTTTTATCATTTCAAAATTCCTATAATCTCAGGTCACAAAAATGGTTACAGTTTAAAGTGCCGGCTATTAGATCAGAGGCTGGAAAGCTAAGTCTGTTCTATTATGGTCCCTGGTCCTGGAATGATGTGCAGACTAAACTTAAACTACAATCCCTCATCTCTTTAAATGATTTTAAACATAGAATAAAATAATTGGTCATTGCTAAGTGTAGATGTTTTGATAATTCTACTTCCACTTAAATTCATTATCAACACGATCTTATTAATGTCGTTTTTGTGAACAGTATTATACAGGGTATTAGGTAATACCTAAATGCTTATGCTACTGTATTCTTTGTTGTATTCATTGATGATGTTGGTTTAGAATCCTGCTATCTGACCTTGTCTTGACTAGGTCTCACTTGTAAAAGAGGTTTTAACCTCAATGTGACTTTCCTAGTTAAATAAAGGTAAAAAAAAAAAAAAAAAAAAAATGCCAATGAATATTGGCTAGTGGATTTTGCATACCTGAGCCACTCCCCGTGCATACGGGTATAAAAGGGCGACAGGTTCATCCACTTATCAGATTTTTGCTTCGGAGCCGAGTGGATGAACGTGCTGATCTCCACAAAGCCATTCATCATCTGTCTGGAAGCTGTTCTGGTTGGCGTCACGGTGCGAACAGCGGTGTCCTGTCTGCAGCGATTCCCCTGGGCACTTCAACTGAAAGAGCAAATTTCCTAAAAGAGCAAATCATGGTCGGTTCACGTCTTTTTAAAGACGCTGTTCCGGCCGTGTCCTCTTGGTTGCGATCGTTTCCTGTCCTCCGTCGACAGCCACGATCGTTGTCTTCAGTGTCTGGGGCTCCAGCATGCTGAAGCTGCGTTCGTGGATGGTTTACGCGTTCATTGAGCGTGTAACCATAGCAGCGCTGCGATCGCGCCTCTCTCTCCTCACGGGGATGGGAGGGGCTCCCTCTGTCACTACCCGCGCTGGCTTCTCTGCCGAGCAGAGAACCATCGGCTAGTGCTCTGGGCGATCTGAGGATTACAGTGAGAGCCTTCCGCCGGGCCAGTCCCCACGGACCTTTCACTCCTCCTGCAGCAGCTGTTCTGTGCGGCTCCCCGATGAATCTGCTGTGCCGTCTTACGGCGTGCCCAGCATTTTCGTTCGGCGCGCCGATAGAGGATTAGATGTCGATCGCGGCATCGGGGGATGGGCAATCGTCCTCTGAGGATGAAGGTTTGGCGCAGCTGCCCCCTCGGGCCCAGAGTTGACGGCCGTGCTTTCCCGGGCCGCCGCGAGATCGGGCTGGAGGCGTGCACACCTCTCAGTCCCGAGCCCTCGCGGTGAGGTGATTGGCTCCTCGGCATGGGCTGTGGCTCGCGACCACGCCCTGCCTTGGCTCTTTTCTTCCCGGAAGTGCACGAGGAGCTGATGGAGTCGTGGATGGCCCTTTTTACGGCCAGAAGCGGCGCGTCTGCCTCCTCCGTCCTCGCTACCCTCGATGGCGGGGCGGCTAAGGGTGACGCTGACATTCCCCAGGTGAAGAGAGCGGTCGCAGTGCACTGTTGCCCGTGAAACTTGGAGGAATCGTCCGTGTCTCCCGGCCAAAGCCTGTAAGTTCACGGCCGCGCTTGCCGCCAAGGCTTACAGTGCTGCGGGCCAGCCTCTGCCCTGCATGCCACGGCTATCCTGCGAGTACACAAGCCAAGGCATTAAATGCACGAGGGTAGTACCAACCCGAGGTTGACGCAGGAGCTGTGCTCAGCGACTGACCTTGCCCTATGGGCAACGGAAGTCACGGCGCAGTCCCTCGGGAAGGCGATGTCCACACTCTTGTGGTCCAAGAGTGCCGCAGGGTTCAGCCTGGGGAGAGGGACGAAATCGACAAAGTGCACTTTCTCAATGCTCTCATCTCCCAGGCCGGACTGTTCGGCGACACTGTCGGGAGCTGTGCCAGCAGTTCTCGGCAGTACTGCAGCAGACTGAGGCGTCCAGCACATCTTGCCCCGGCGTGATGCATCGCTCCGCTGCAGGGCAACCCCAGTCTGCTGGCCGCCGTGGGCGCCCTCCTGTGTTCCCCTGAGCTGCTCCGCCTTGTGCTGGGGCGTCGAGCCTCTTGCAGGAACAGGGAGCCCCCCGTGTTTCAGCTGGCCCGATATCGTCCAAGGAGGCGATAAAACGGCCCTGACACGGGCAACCCGGAGATGTGGAAAGCTGCTCTATCTCAGGAGATGGCGCTCCTTCCCTCGAAGGAGGGCTGGGGGAGAATCATTCATTCTGTTCCGCCCACTGGGGGAGAATCATTCATTCCCTGGCCGCGGTACCCACATTTTCATAAAAGAGCAATTTCCCTTCCCTCCGGGTTCTCAGGTCTGCGGGCTGACAGTGTGCGACGCGCTGCCTCCTTACTCTCGCCCACGACCCATCTTGCCAGTGGCCAAGAGAGTGCGGTCTGGGGACGCGGTGCCTCCCCGCGCACCTCTAGCCAGTCCCCCCGGGGACTTAGGGAGTTTTGTGGGGATGAGTCAGAATGCACCGCCTTCTGTTCCATCCAGCCTTACTCCCCCTCGCTGCACCACTGCGGGCACGTCGATTGTGCCTTTGGTGCCACTTGTACGGTATCTGGGGCCGTGGCTTGCGCTTCCCAGCCCGTCTCGCTGGCTCATTCGCACAGTTCGACTCGGCTATGCGATTCAGTTCGCCAGGCGGCCTCCCAGGTTCAGTGGCCTCTTTGAGACTTCGGTGGCAGTCCGAGATGCACCTGTCTTGCACGAGGAGATTGCTGCCCTTCTGGCAAGGGGCACAATCGAGCCGGTCCCTCCAGCCGAGATGAGGCAGGGGTTTACAGCCCCTACTTCATCGTGCCCAAGAAAGGCGGTGGCCTTCGGCCAATCCTGGATCTGCGAGTCTTGAATCGGGCCCTACACAAGCTCCCCTTCAAGATGTTGACGCAGAAGCGCATCGTCAAAAGCGTGCAGTCCGCGGATTGGTTTGCAGCGATCGACCTGAAGGACGCTTACTTTCATGTCTCGATTCTCCCTCGACACAGGCCGTTCCTACGGTTCGCGTTCGAGGGGCGGGCATGGCAGTACAGGGTCCTCCCCTTTGGGCTCTCCCTGTCCCCCCGTGCCTTCACAAAGGTGGCGGAGGGCGCCCTTGCCCCGTTACGGGAAGTGGGCGTCAGGACGATTGGCTCATCCTGGCCCGGTCGCGAGAACAGTTGTGTGGTCACAGGGACCTGGTGCTCCGGCACCTCAGCCAGTTGGGGCTTCGGGTCAACTGGGAAAAGAGCAAGCTCTCCCCTGTGCAGAGAATCTCTTTTCTCGGTATGGAGTTAGACTCCGTGAGTATGACGGCACGTCTCACGGACGAGCGCGCCCAATCAGTGCTGAACTGCCTGAGTTCCTTCAGAGGCAGGACAGTGGTTCCGTTGAAACAGTTTCAGCAGCTCCTGGGGCATATGGCACCCGTAGCCGCAGTCACGCCACTCGGGTTGTTTCATGTGAGACCACTTCAGCACTGGTTACACTCACAGGTCCCGAGATGGGCATGGCGCCGCGGGACACGTCGTGTGACCATCACGCAATCGTGTCTCGCTCTTTCAGCCCCTGGTCGGACCTTGCGTTTCTACGGGCCGGGGTGCCCTTAGGACAAGTGTCCCGGCATGTTGTTGTCACAACAGATGCCTCCAGCACGGGCTGGGGCGCTACATGCAACGGGCAGGCAGCTTCGGGGCTCTGGACAGGGCCTCGACTGCTTTGGCACATCAACTGCCTAGAGCTGCTGGCAGTGCATTTGGCCCTAAAGCAGTTCCGGCCACTGCTGTTGGGCCAGCACGTGTTGGTCCGTACGGACAACACTGCAGCTGTGTCGTACATCAACCGTCAGGGAGGTCTACGATCACGCCGCATGTCACAGCTCGCCCGCCATCTCCTCCTCTGGAGTCAGTCACAGCTCAAATCGCTGCATGCCGTTCACATCCCGGGGGAGCTCAATTGTGCAGCTGACGCGCTCTCACGACAGCTCACGTTCCCTGGAGAATGGCGACTCCATCCCGAGACGATCCGGCTGATTTGGATTCGATTCAGGGATGCTCAGGTAGACCTGTTTGCTTCCCGCGTGTCCTCCCACTGCCAGCTGTACTTCTCCCTGGCCGAGGCCCCCTCGGCACGGACGCACTGGCACACAGCTGGCCTCGGGCTCTGCGCAAGTATGCATTTCCCCCAGTGAGCCTGCTCGCACAGACACTGTGCAAGGTCAGGGAGGACGAGGAGCAGGTCCTGCTGGTTGCGCCTTATTGGCCCACCCGGACCTGGCTTCCCGAACTCATTCTCCTCGTGACAGCCCCTCCCTGGCGTATCCCTCTGAGGAAGGAACTTCTCTCTCAGGGGCTCGGCACCATATGGCACCCGCGTCCAGATCTGTGGAACCTCCATGTGTGGCTCCTGGACGGGACGCGGCAGACTTAAGTGGTCTACCACAGGCGTGGTAGACACTATCACTCAGGCTAGAGCTCCTTCAACAAGGCAAGCCTATGCACTGAATTGGAGTCTGTTCGCGAACTGGTGTTCTTCTCGCCGGGAAGACCCCCGAAGATGCACGATTGGAGTAGTGCTTTCTTTCCTGCAAGAAAGGTGGGAGCGTAGGCTGTCACACTCCACCTTGAAAGTGTATGTGGCTGCTATCGCAGCCCATCACGATGCAGTGGACGGCCGGTCCCTGGGAAAGCATGATCTCATCGTGAGGTTCCTGAGGGGTGCCAGGAGGTTGAATCCCCCTAGGTCACCCCTGATGCCCTCCTGGGACCTCTCTATCATCCTGGCTGGACTTCAGAGGGGTCCCTTTGAGCCGCTGGACTCAGTCGAGCTGAAATTCCTGTCGAGCACAGCGCTCCTGACCGCGCTCACTTCCATCAAGAGGGTCGGGGACCTCCAAGCATTTTCGGTAAGCGAAGAGTGCCTTGTGTTCGGGCCGGCCTACTCTCACGTTGTCCTGAGACCCCGGCCTGGATACGTGCCTAAGGTTCCCACCACGCCCTTCCGCGATCAGGTGGTGAACCTGCAAGCACTGCCCTCGGAGGAGGCAGACCCAGCCTTGGCGTTCCTGTGTCCCGTAAGAGCGCTGCGCATATACGTGGACCGCACCCGGAGCTTCAGAAGCTCTGAGCAGCTCTTTGTCTGCCACAGGGGTCAGCAGAAAGGGAAGGCTGTCTCCAAGCAGAGGTTGGCCCACTGGATAGTGGATGCCATCGCCTTGGTGTACCAATCCCAAGGCGAGCCGTGCCCCCTTGGGGTGAGGGCTCACTCTACACGGAGTGTTGCCTCCTCCTATGCGTTGGCGCACGGCACCTCTTTGGCAGACATCTGTAGAGCTGTGGGGTGGGCGACACCGAACACCTTCGCGAGATTTTACAGTCTCCGCGTTGAGCCAGTCTCTCCCCGTGTGTTGGGTAACAGGTAAGTGGCGGGAAGAGTTGGCCGGTGTCACGCTTGCTGCGCCATTCCCCCTTACCCGGGGATATGAGCACCTGTTTCTCTCCTCCAGTTAGTTCCCAACGGCAAACCCTGGGGGAGTCCTCCAGCACCCCCGGCAGTCAGACCGGGCGGAGCAGTCTGACGCCAGGCCCAGTACCGGTGTTAGCTTGCCCGGGTCTCCGGTCAGCCCCTGTACTCGGCTAGGTGCCCGTGTGGCCTGATTCCCTTCGGGTGATCCTCACGGTAAACCCGTGTCTTCCCTTTGACAGAGCTCTGTCAGACCCTGCTGGCAGCCCTCCTCCCTACTCCTAGGTAGGATCTGCCCCAGGGTCCAGGCGTATGTAGCACTGCCCCAGGCCTGGGCCAGTCCATACCAGCGTCTCCACATGTTACCTCCCTTCGGGCAGGATGTGGCCTCCGTAGCGCCCTTCTCCGGAAGGCTCGCTTCCCCATCGTTACTGCCAAGCTGTAACAACAAATAGGAAAGACTTGAAGCGGTCTTTCATAGAAGGTCGAAATCCCTTCCGACTTCTTGGGGAAAGGAACAGCGGCTTGGCTATCTCCAGCAGCAATGTACTCAGCGGTCCCTGCGGGCGCCAAGGTTAGCGAATTTGCGCTGGGGCGACGGGAAGGTTGCGACCTTCGCATGGCATTTGTCTGTCACGCGCTAGCTTGTCAACATCTGCATGCCACAAGGTCGTGACGGGGTTCAGGTTGTGGCGCTTTCCATAGACCCCTAATGTCGTCACGACATAACTCGTAGTGACCGACAGATAGGGAACGTCTCGGTTACGTACGTAACCCTCGTTCCCTGATGGAGGGAACGGAGACGTTATGTCCCCATGCCACAATCTTGAACCATCGCTGGTTGCCAGGGACACGTTCTCGGCTCCTCAGCGGAAAACCTGATGAGTGGATGCACCTGTCGCCCTTTTATACCCGTATGCACGGGGAGTGGCTCAGGTATGCAAAATCCACTAGCCAATATTCATTGGCGTTTTCTCTTAAGTCAGAGATGATTGGGGCTTCCAAGTAAATCCCCTAATGTCGTCACGACATAACGTCTCCGTTCCCTCCATCAGGGAACGAGGGTTACGTACGTAACCGAGACGTTTTTCCTCCTTTCAGTCATCTTAACAAAAAATGTTTTGAGAATTAGCAGTCTTTCATGCAGGGCTCTAGACTCATTCTTCCCACTGATCTCACTTTTGCGACTAACTTTCTCAGTTGGTCGCACGAGCACATAATTTGGTTGCAATTAGTTTTTTGTTTTTGCACATTTGAACATTTGATTAATCAATGCATGCTGATGAACTTTTATCATAGTTTATAGTTATATGGTAACGAAAGTGTTCAACATTCAACTCGTTCTTTTTCATCAGTATTATTTGTGATTTAAATTTTGTGAACAGGATTTCCTTTTTTTCGTGCGCTTTCACTTTCAAATTTGCGATCTTGGTGTCACATTTTACAAGAAAAGAAAATTGTCTGTTTTGTTTATATCTATACATCTTTCATTTTTTAAGTCTAAAACAAAAGATGGATTCATTGTTATTCTTAATTAAAAAGCACAACAACAATAAAACAGTACATTGACAATGACAAACTAGCTTACATAACATTTATTAACAAAAACGAATAAGACGAGGCATGGCACAGGACACATCACATGCTGTATTATATACGTCTAATAAATTACATAATGTTTAGCAAACTCTGAGGAAGCAAATAAATATGAATATATATTTTTTTAAATTAAGGAAAGCCTCCATAGCGTAACGTGAGGTAAACAGCAAAGATAACAAGCTTCTCAAAACGAAAACAAAAAGAAAAGTAAAACTAAACTGGCTGTCGCTGACAGGACTTGCATGTTTTTTCTACAAGAATACCAGCATGTTCACCTTCTCTGGTTTAAGAAGCGGTCTTTTACTTTAGTTTGAAAACAAAATCCTCTGTTGCGCTCCGTCCGTGACGCGCACCTTCGCGCTCGTGCTGACGCGGCGAGTATAAACCAGGCTCTACCCACGAAACGCTCGCGCTGAAAGCACCTCTCTTCACGTGATCAGTGAAATCTGACTCCTGCTATAATGTGCTGCGGCTGGCAGCGCGCGCTATATGAAGCAGACGCTTTGGAGCAGCGCAGACCATGCACTCGTACAAATGCGACCACGTCAAATTTTAACTCGCAAAAAATTACCATTTTGGTTGCAGTCTAGAGCCCTGTCATGTTAAATTTAATCTTCGTATTACAACAATAAAAAACATTTTATTTATAAAAAGCTTTAGCACCAACACTAATATTAGCAGTAAGCAAAATAAACGTAGAATGTCTAATGTTTTCAAATGGAGAAAATAAATAAAGGACAGGAGTCATATGAACTTCATTTTTAACTACAGTTTTAGTAGGTTTATAAGCTGTTTAATAGGCTAAAGTGTGAAGAATAATTCACTGGATAATGTTAATTCACGGAATAATATTCTCTGGAATATTGGAATATAACAAGCATTGTATTTTATTGCATTTCTCAACTGGCATGCTCTAAATTATGCTGCTGACAGCGCGGTTTATCTATGCATTTACACAGAACTATAGGCTACTCAAACTGCGATCGACTGCAGAGAATTTCCATAGAGTTGTATTAATTTAGATGTTTATAAACGAAATAATGGTTATATAGTAAGTGTTAATACAATTTAGGGTGCTTCAAAAAAGTGAATCTTGTTAAAAGTTACATGCGGTGGCCGTGCTTAGCATTTCTTGAGCATCAACCGCTGAGTGAACTGCAATATAAAAGCGGCTTCACGAGACTAATGATGAGCAAAATAGACAACAGAGATAGAATTAAATTCAATGCTTTTATTTCCAACATGCAATCATTCATGGCTGTATTTTTAATTCATGCAAAGTTACGTCTTTATTGGGAGAGGACTTGACAGATTATCTACGTGACTCCGACTTCACGAGACTAATAGACCACAGAGAGAATTCAATTCAGCCATGAATTAGAGCATGTTGGAAATAAAAGCGCTGTGTTATTTCAGGCAAAGTTATATCTTTATAGGGACAGGGCTTGACAGAGTATCTTATTTATCATATTTCTTAGAGCCAAGTTGCATAAACTATATATCATGCATTTATGTAATACATCTAATTTGTGCATTAATGACTATAATATTAAATAGTTTACTAACTACAGCAAATCAAGTACCTGCACGCCGTTGTTGTTGTTGTTGTCTTGTCTCCCCTCAGACGCACTGCAATTGCGATCCTGCGTGCAATTCTCAAAACGTCCACAAGATGGCGGTGTTTATCGGGGAATCCAATATTACAAAACCGATATCCGATTATGGAAAAATGCTTAAATATCGGGAAAAATATCGGTAAAACGATATATCGGTCGATCTCTATTCACAATGGTAAGTTTAGAGAACCATACAGATAGCTGAAAGCAAAAACTATAGTCAAGTCAAGCCACCTTTATTTATATAGCGCTTTTAACAATAAAGATTGTGTCAAAGCAGCTTTACAGTATTAAATAGGAAAACAGAGTGTCAATAATTCAAAAGGACAATAGTAAGCACTCAATTTTCAGTTAAAGGCAGTCGATCATTGAATTCAGTTATGCCATCATCCAGCTCAATTCAGTTTAAATAGTATCTGTGCAATCAAGTTGATGATATCGCTGGAAATTAAGTGTCCCCAACTAAACAAGCCAGAAGCGACAGTGGCAAGGAACCAAAACTCCATCAGTGACAGAATGGAGAAAAAAACCTTGGGAGAAACCAGACTCAGTAGGAGCCAGTTCTCCTCTGGCCAGACGAACCAGTAGGTTGTTCCATGCTGCAGCAAAGTTAAATTGTGCAGAGGACTCATCTGGTTCCTGTGGTCTTGTCCCGATGGCTGTCTAGAAGGCAAGGTCTTCACTGGGGATCTGTCTCTGGGTCTCATATAGTTGTCCTGCAGTAGAGGCCATCGCTAGGTCCTGATCCACCATCTGATCTGGATACAGACTGGATCTGGTGGCTACGGTGACCTCGGAATAAGAAAGAAACAGACTAATATTAGTGTAGATTAGGGCTGTGACGGTCGCCGTGACAACTGCGTAACCGTGGTAGTCTATTGCCACCGGCAGTAGTGCATGTGACGTCACACACTCTATAACAAGCATAATACAAAGTTTTGCATACAAGTGTAATAATAGTAACAGTTGCAAATTGTTTTATTTAGACTATAAATCTAGGCTAATTCACAAATTACCTAAAATTTGCTACAATGTCAACTATGCATTCCGTTTTTTAAATTGGTATGTTTCGCCGGGCCACAAATAAATATAGAGCTGAGTATCATGAGTAACAATGAAAGCTAACACCGTGTTGTATAACACCGCGATACCTCCCAAGGGTAATATGTGTGAACAAAGCGTGAAAAGTACCGGCCCTAGTACTGAGTCTTGAGGTAATACATACTGTACTTGTGATCAATATGATCCCTCTTCATTCACTGCTACGAATTGATGTCGGTCAGATGAGTATGATTTGAACCATGCTAATGAACTTCCACTAATGCCAACAAAGTTTTGTAGTCTATTCAAAAGAATGTTGTGGTTGATGGTGTCGAACGCAGCACTAATAGAGATACAACCACGATCAGATGATAAGAGCAGGTCATTTGTAACTCTAATGAGAGCAGTCTTAGTACTATGATACGGTCTAAATCCTGACTGGAAATCCTCACAGATACCTTTTTCTCTAAGAAGTAGTATCTTTTACAGAAAAGGGAGATTCGAGATTGGTCTGTAATTAACTAGACCTTTGGGGTCAAGTTGTAGTTTTTTAATGAGAGGCTTAATTACAGCCAGTTTGAAGGTTTTGGGGACATATCCTAATTACAATGATGAATTAATAATAGTCAGAAGAGGATCTATGACTTCTGGAAGCACCCCTGTACTCAGACACCTCTGTACTTTTCCATTTGCTTTAGAAAGGTCTGCAATATTATGGAGTGCTGACATAAGGACTGAACTCAATGGAACACGTTTGACGATATTTAGAGCAGTTGATCTCGTTTCAAACAAGCTTTTGCACAATATAAAGTGATGCGTAGATCTTGGGATAATGTTTACAGAGTGCCATGACATGCTGTTAGTCTAAAGAAATAACTTCCGGGATCCGATTATGTCGCAGTGATGGCACAGTCTATCATTTAGCATACACTTTAGAGTAGGAGTGCACAATGCTGAGACAGATCATCACGTTCACAAAGATTTTGTTTCTTATTTAGTAAAATTATACGTTTAGTAATACTGCTTCAGATCTTCAGGGTACTGCATCAGATCATTAGAAATGCTTTCAGGATGTAATGGGACATTGTTCTGAAGGATATCGCCAGTTACAAGTCACCATCCCCCAGCACTGTGGAGAATCAACACCTGGCAGACGACTTGAACAAGTTTTATTGTCGTTTTGAAAAATCACCCCACACCTGCCCTGAACACCTCTCCACACAACCATTAACACCTCCAGCAACCCTCCTCTACCCCACACCTACAATTCAAATCAGCAAATATGTCACTCGTACCATCAGCACCGGAGCTCCTCAGGGCTGCGTACTCTCCCCACTGCACTTCTCCCTCTATACCAACGACCAGGGCCGTGCAGAGACCTTTGGAGGGGCAGGTGCTCAAAGTATAAAAGGGGCACATGGAACACGGCTTTTAGGGCTGTGCACCTTGCTGATATGTGTATCAAAATGGATGCTTCTGTATTGATAAAGCAGCAAATGCCATGACGCAGGTTTGAAAAAGAAACACAGAACAGAAAAGGCCATTTTAAGTTTAAACGTTAAAGACATTTTTTGCACCTTAATTACTCTGTAATGATATTATTATTATTGTTGTTGTTGTTGTTATTGAGTTTACAGGGTATGGTGGTTTTGCTGTTGTAAACACTACTGTTGTTCCTGTCTTATTTAAAATAGAATTATATTCTAATTCTGTTCTGAATTTATTAATTTTTTGATAATGATAATAAAAACAGGATTGATTAAGTATAATTCGGAGGACGAGAAAATCAGTATAATCCTGTTTTACCAGTGTTGTGATAATTATTTTTAAGGCACTCAATGTTTTTTAAATAAATACTGTAATAATAATAGTTCAAAGTGTGAATAGTTTTTAGTTAGATAACATAAAGACAAGACACCTTGACGCACTTTAAACTTCTCCTAATTAAACAGCAAGAACGAAAGAGAACAAGCACCTTTGTTTTTATTGCTGTGTGTAGAACTACGTTAGCTGCATTTTTTATATTTAATATTAACTTTAATAAAATGTAAATTTGTCCCCCGCACTTTATTCAAGCTCGAGCAGGTGTTTTCACATAGAGGTTTCTAGATTTAAATCTAGATTTAAATTAAAAGAGACATGACCTGACCTTTTATTCGTAACCAAAATGAGGAGATATGAATATCAGGAGAGCTGAACACTCTCGTGCAGTGCATGTTTCATTCATACTCGAAGTCAGAGGGCGCTCTCACGCAGAAACTTTTGACGTGCAGGAAATCCCTAATATGGGCAAACTCACACGGCTATCCGCTGTAGCTGAGCTGAATAAAAAGCAGAAACGTTTTTCCTGATGAAACGTGAAGACAAACACACGATTGCGAAAATATATGGTTTATGTGTGTTTTTCGATTTATCATCAGGTAATAAACTATATGAAAAATGCAGTACTGATTGACATATCATTTAGTATAGAAACTATAAAATATATTTCCTGAATTATTCTGTGATAAAAATAGAAAAAGGGTGTTCGTAGTAGCCTTTATAAACCAATCATAAAATTGTCATTAGGAAAACATTGAACAAAAATATTGTAGCCCCTTGCTGCAGCTAACCTTGCTTCCACAGGCTACACACAGCAATATAAACAACAGCTGTGTATGATCTCTTCACGCCGTTCTCGTAAAATAATAATAATAATTAAATAATATAACACCGCTCCACTGAGAACTCCACTTACCGGCAGCCGCGGACGTTATTGAAGGCATCCTAAAGGTGTCTGAACGTGGGATCGTCCCAGATGAGATCGTCAGGTGAAAGGTCATCATGTGGATAATTTAATTTACGGCTAAACTATTATTAATTAATTTTACTAATAGTTAGATTGGGCAGGCCTTCACAAAAGGACGTTTAATTACAAAAAAAATTAAATAAAATTGCCTTGACCAAAGGGCATTTTGGGCATCAAGGTGAAAAGGGGCAGGTGCTCAAGCACCCACCGCACCCCCCTCTGCACGTGCCTGCCAACGACTGCACCTCTAAAGACCCCTCTGTCAAGCTCCTGAAGTTTGCAGATGACACCACACTGATCGGCCTCATCCAGGACGGTGACGAGTCTGCTTACAGACAGGAGGTTAAGGAGCTGGCTGTCTGGTGCAATCTTAACAACCTGGAGCTTAACACGCTCAAAACTGTGGAGATGATTTTGGACTCCCCCCACTCACCATCATGAACAGCACTGTGACTGCAGTGGAGTCATTCAGATTCCTGGGCACCACCATCTCCCAGGACCTGAAGTGGGATATTCACATAAACTCCATTGTCAGAAAGGCCCAGCAGAGGTTGTACTTTCTTCGCCAGCTAAGGAAGTTCAACCTGCCACAGGACTAACTGAAACAGTTCTACTCCACCATCATTGAATCCATCCTCTGCACTTCAATAACTGTCTGGTTCAGCTCAGCTACCAAATCTGACCTCAGAAGACTACGGAGAGTAGTCCGGACTGCTGAGCTAATCATTGGTACAACCCTCCCCACTCTCCAAGAGCTGTACTTATCCAGAGTGAGCAAAAGGGCTGGTAAAATCACTCTGGACCCCTCACATCCAGCACACTTCCTCTTTGAACTGTTACCGTCTGGTTGACGTTACAGAGCTCTGAGCACCAGAACGACCAGACACAGAAACAGTTTCTTCCCTCAGGCAATCCATCTCATGAACACTCAACAATAAATGTGGAACACACAACTATAATACATTATCCAGTCACCACACTCGCTTATTTTATTTTTATTTTGTCATTTATTAATTTGCACATACTTGACCTGTACATACATAGTTGTCTATATTATATATTGTGTTTTTGCTGCTTTGTACATTGCCTATTTGGATATTTGTATATTATTCTTTTATTAGCTGTGTCCTGTCCTGTTGCTGTCTTTCTGTTGCACTGTGGAGCTTCTGTCATTACAACAAATTCCTTGTGTGTGTAAACATACTTGGCCAATAAAGCTCATTCTGATTCTGATTCTGAACAGTAACATCCTGACGGGAATAAGGAAAGGAGCTGAATTTCTGTTTGTTTTCGTAGGAAATTGATGTTTGGGGCAGCAAACGTGCCTCAATCATTTGACTGTCCGTTTTCCTATTTTTAGAATGGGAGATTTTCTGGATGAAAGTGGATCATCTGGAATTTTGAGTAGCAGCTGAAATGGCTGGGGGTGTGCGGACGCCTACCTGAAAGGGGAACCAGATTAAGAGGGTCTTTGCGGAGGTGAAGTGCTGGAGTTTATCGGGTTGGGACACTGTTCATGGCACAGGACAAGGACAAACGCTGGAAGAATTGTCGCTGGGATGGCACCATGAGTGCTGATTGATGATTGACAGGACTAAATGCTCCTTCCGAACCTATGTTTGGAGCTTCACATTGTTGTCAGTGTGTGTGTGAACAAAAAAAACATAAGCAGCTGTGTGAACATATTAGCAGCCTTTGTTTTTGCTCCTCATAGAATAAAACAATGCCTGGCCTTCCACGTAATTTGGCACATCCTCTTTTGTATGCCACTCCTGTGAATTATGTCATTTAGAAGAAATTTCTTCATTTTTGTAAATACTGCTTTGAATGGATAGATAATGGGTTGAGTATTGTTAACACAAACCTGTATCAGACTTGCCCACATTTAAGCCAACCTTTTACTAAACTAGGCAAGATTTTTCTATGGTCCATTACATGTTATATGGGGTCAAATAAAGTTGTTTTAGGTGTTGCCTGAAAGTGATATCGCTGCACCCTTGTCTAGACTGCACAATGATTGCTAAGCTCATAAAAGAAATGGTAAAATAGTTATTGGTCTGTTACCCAATTAGTCAATGAGCCAAATCTCAATACAACACATAAAATCTTGAGGTGAGAGGCAGAATGCTGATCTGATGATACAGGCTGATATGTATGTGCTCTCACACAGGGCTTGTCAAGATTAAAGAAGCAAGAGACATTGAGACAAAGCTAAATGAAGTGGAGCGACTGTTGAAGAATGCCATTAACATGCCCTGGAAGGTGAGAGATCTAACTGATGACACCAGCAAGAAAAGGGCTTGTGTATTTGAGTGCAACAAACAAGAATCTCTTGTTATTTATTATTACCTCTTTCCACCTTAATTTAATTACCTGAGCATCTTCCTGAATGGTTTACTGGAAGTGTTATCTTAAATTGCATACTAAAAGGATGTTTTCTCAGTTTTCTAGGTCAGAAGTTGTCTTAACATTCTTTGAACGCTCGCAGCTTGACCAGGTCCTGAAGAACGACAGTGTCCACAAAATTCAGCCATGCTTTCAAAGTCCAGTTAAAATTTCAGGTATAGTCTTTTAATGTTAAAATGCTTGTTAATATTTATGAATATTACAATATTTTATTATAGTGTGATATTGTTACAATTTAAGTAATACAAGTAATAGTGTAATTATTGTTATACTGTTATAAAATTTAAGGGAACATTTAATCGTATAACACGCTGTCAGTTAAACTTCAGGGATATCAATCTGTCCAGTTAGGAAGCATAAGTGATTGTGAATCAGTTTCACCTGCGTTGGTGCAAATGAACAATGAACCTTGGCTCAAAAAAAAAAAAAAAAAAATTAGAGCATTAGAGCTTACAGCTCATGAAAGTCAAAAATCCAGTATCTCAAAATATTAGAATATTTCCTAAAATCAATCAAAAAAAGGATTTGCAAAACAGAAAAGTTCAAGTTCTTTAAAGTATGTTCATTTATGCACTCAATACTTGTTCGGGGCTCCTTTAGCACAAATTCCAGCATCAGTGAGGTGAGGCATGGAAGCGATCAGCCTATGGCACTGCTGAGGCACTATTAAGGCATGTAGTCAGGCATGTTGGCTGGCCAATCAAGCACAGTAATATCATGGTCAGCAAACCACTTGGAAGTGGTTTTGGTACTGTGGGCAGGTGCTAAAGTCCTGTTTGAAAAGGAAATCAGCATCTCCATGAAGCTTGTCAGCAGATGGAAGCATAAAGTGCTCCAAAATCTCCTGGTAGATGGCTGCATTGACTTTGGACTTGATAAAACACAATGGACCAACACCAGCAGACATCACGGCAGCCCAAATCATCACTGACTTTAGAAACTTCTCACTGAACTTCAAGCAGCTTGGATTCTGTGCCTCTCCACTCTTCCTCCAGACTCCAGACCTTAATTTCTAAATGAAGTGCAAAATTTACTTTTATCTGAAAAGAGGACTTTGGACCACTGAGCAACAGTCCAGTTCTTTTTCTTCACAGCCCAGGTAAGATGCTTCTGACGTTGTTTCTGTTTCAGAAGTGGCTTGGTTGCCCTTTTCCGGAAGACATTTGAGCACATTTGACTCCAGCTTCAGTCCACTACTTGTGAAGCTCTCACAAGTGTTTGAATCGGCTTTGCTTGACAGTATTCTCAAGCTTGCGGTCATCCCTCTTGCTTGTGCACCTTTTCCTACCCAAATTCTTCCTTGCAGTCAACTTTGCATTTAATATGCTTTGATACAGCCCTCTGTGACCAGCCACCCCTTTCAGTAATGACCTTTTGTGACTTACCCTCTTTGCGGAGGGTGTCAATGATTGTCTTTTGGACCATTGCCAAGACAGCAGTCTTCCCCATTATTGTGGTTTCAAAGAACAAGAGATACCCAGAATTTAGACTGTACACTGTAAAAAGTAATTTGTTAAGTTTACTTAATTACATTGTGTAAATTTGTTGCCTTAATTCAATTAAGCAATCTTAACTTCATTGAATTAATTGCAATTTAATTCTTATTTACTAATATATTAAAAGTATTCCTTACTTATTTTAAGTCCTATTTACTTAAGCCATTTAAGTTTAGTTAACTTAATTAAATCTGTGATCTGAGGAACACTGAGAATAGCTATACCTACTTAAAAAAACACACAGCTCTCCATTCACATTTCAAAACATTTATTTTTCAAACTGCAGAAATCAAATGTAACTCAACATGGTAATTTGTAATAGTTGTTCATTAACAATGCTTGAATCAGAAAAAAAATCCCAAATTAAATGTTAAGAGTTGTACATTTACATTTAGTCATTTAGCAGACGCTTTTATCCAAAATGACTTACAAATGAGGACAATATAAGCAATCATAACCAACAAAAGAGCATTTGAGAAGAATAATATTCCCTGAGCACATTAAAACAATAAAAAGAACGCACACTCAATATACTTTAACTTACATAGTAACAAAAACATTTGCTCATACTGTCTAACTACTTTGACATGTACTGCAATGTCCACTTGTCATCACAAGCTGTATATACAATACTATATACAATAGCTGAATCAAGAGAAAACATCAAAATAAATACACAAGACCTTTCCTCTCCTTGTTGTCTCCAAGCAGGACAGGAATGCCATGGAGAACTGCAGTGTGTTGAAGAGTAACCTCAGTTTCCTGAAAAGAGGGAAGAGTATATAAAATGAGATTCCATGCTATTCTGTATGTGTAAAGAATGTCTTATTTATTGTTTTTAATTTGCTGACAATCCACTTAATTTAATGAGGTAGTCCTTCTAAAAATTACAATTCTCTTATCATTTATCACCCTTGTCACGAATCTTACCGAGCCTTCTGTGTTTATGTCTAGCTCTGAGTCTGGTTCTACGTTTAGCACTCTCCAAGTGTTAGCTGCCTTTCTGTATTCTTTAAGTCTAAGTTTAGTTTATTTTGTTTATAGTCTAGTTTCCTGTTTCCCGCCCTTGTATCGTGGATTTACACTTGTCTCATCGTTTCGGACTCTGTGTTTACCTCGTTTGGATTATTGCTCAGGTTATCGGACAACCTCTCTTCTCAAGCCCTCTGGATATTGTTCACCGATCGAGGACCCACGCATGCACTGGGATTACTCTTGTGTGTTGCCCGTGCCATACCCATTTGCTGGTGTTTTGACCCTGTCTGTTATTTGACTTTATTAATAAAAGCTTGCAAATGGATCCGCACATCTCACGTCTTGTTCACCCTGTTACAACCCTCATGCTAACCTCCATGTATATTACTTTCTTCTGATAAATACAACAATTTTTAGAAAAATAATCAATCTCTGTGAGTCCATATTTGATGCTTTAAAAAAAATAACCATACACCGCAATTGTGACTAATTTATATGAGCCCAGTGGAGGAATAAATATCTACTAAAGACATCTTTTTGAAGCATTAAGTTTAAGGGTCCCTTCCTCTAGCATTATATGGTCTCACATAGATGGTGTTACAGATCTGCCAGGTTCTGCTACCCAATCACAGCGCTCACCCTCACCAGAATACTGATCATGCACACCTGTCACTCATTTCCCTTCTCATTACCCACGCAGTATAAAGACACACACCGCCCAACACCAGTCGTCCAGTCTCGTTTCTACGAAGAGGACTAACTCACTACGCTCAGTCATAGTGCAGTACCTACCTAAGAAACTTACCTGTCGATTACTTACCTGTTCTGCTCGCTCCTAGGCAATCTTCTGATCCAGCTCCAGTGACATCCGTTCCGAGAGCGTTTCCGGATAATCCCAAGTCTGCGGTGTGTGTCTGTCACATCCTCCTAATCCCTCTCATCTCCTGCAAGAAGAAAACCCAAGATCATCAGCCTGTTCGTTCAGCGGCTCCAGATTCTGACATTACTTACCAGTTTCCATTACCACTGTTGATCATTAAACCTACCTTCATTTGTGATTCGGTCGTCCTGTCCTCTCAATGTAACAGAAGACTGGACCTTAACATCAACGATCAACAGCATGAGCAATCCGGACGCATTCCAGGACCTGGTTGACATTTTAAAACAAACACTCGCTCCAGCAGCGGTCTCTTCCAGCCCAGGTGCTTCCGCAATCTCTTCTTCGATGCCCACGAACCACCCGACAGTCCGACCAGCGCCCTATGCTGGTTCGGCGGAAGATTGCAATGGTTTCCTGCTACAATGCGACCTGGCGTTTGAGATGCAGCCCCACTTGTTTTCCACTGAGAAGGCCAAGATTGCGTTCATTATCCAGCATCTCCAGGGTAGAGCTCTGCAGTGGGCTAGCACCATATGGACACAAGGAGGCAGTGTTACCCAATCCTCCCAAGCCTTCATCCAACACTTCAGAGATGTGTTCGGTAAACCCGCTTATGATTCCTCTGTCTGTGATCAAATTTATCAGTTACGTCAAGGCAATAACAATATCCAAGACTATTCCTTACAGTTCAGAACCCTAGCCGCGGCCAGCGGATGGAACGAGCGAGCCCTGTTAACCGCCTACCGGCAAGGTTTGGCACCACACCTCCGTCTACAACTTGCCGCCTTTGATGATGCCCTGGGATTAGAGGGCTTAATTCAACATTCCATCCGATGTGCCACACGCATGAAGACGTGTCTGTCTGAATTCAACCCGGGTCATAGCTCCTATCTCCCCGTCACACCGAACCCACCAGAATCCACTCCTGAGCCTATGAATGTTGATAATTCTCGTCTCTCCTCCCAAGAAAGGCCACGCCGATATGCCCATGGACTCTGCCTGTACTGTGGAGAGAAGGGGCACCTCCGAGTCACCTGCCCAGTAAGACCAACTCGCTTTCTGGTGAGTGCCTTGAATTCCGAGATCCCTAATCTCAAGCCTTTAACCACTGAGGCACTTCTTATGGGTACCACTTTCTCCGTTCCAGTCGTTGCCCTCCTCGACTCCGGGTCGGCGGGGAACTTCATTTCGGGCAGTCTCTGTAGACAACTCGGCCTCACAACCTCCATCACCCCAAGGAACTACCAGATCCAATCGGTGACGGGCAAGGCGGTAAGCCGTAAGTTTGTGAACAGATGGTCTACTCCCGTATGCCTTAAGTTAGGTTTACTCCATGAAGAGTATATAAGATTGTTAGTGCTCGAAGATGCTACTACGGACATCATCTTAGGGCGACCCTGGTTAGTTCAACACAATCCCATCCTTTCATGGAGAACGGGCGAGATAATTAAGTGGGGTGAGTCATGTTTTCCCGAGTGTTTCCCACATATTCCTAGACCAACAAGACCAGCCGCAGAGATCCTGAAGTTACTTACCACCTCCGTAGAGAGTCCCCCAGAAAAACTATCCACCGAAATTCCTCCTTGTTATGATGAATTCAAAGATGTCTTCTGTCCCCAGAAAGCCGCACAGTTACCACCTCACCAACCCTGGGATTGCGCCATTGACCTCCTTCCGGGTGAACCAGTGCCTCGTGGTAAAATATATCCTCTATCCATCCCAGAGCAGATGGCCATGGAGGAGTACATCGAGGAAGCCTTAAAGCAGGGATACATTCGCCCTTCCACCTCTCCTGCCTCCTCCAGTTTCTTCTTTGTCGCAAAGAAGGATGGAGGACTCAGACCTTGCGTTGATTACCAAGCCTTGAACCAAATCACTGTCAAGTTTAGATATCCGCTTCCCCTCGTCCCAGCTGCTCTGGAACATCTGCGAGGTGCCACCGTGTTCACCAAGTTAGACCTCCGCAGCGCCTACAATCTTGTCAGAATACGTGAGGGGGACGAGTGGAAGACCGCCTTCATCACGCCCACAGGCCACTATGAATATCTTGTCATGCCCTATGGGCTCGTCAACGCCCCCACCGTATTCCAAGATTTCATGCACGAGGTGCTCCGGGAGTTTCTCCATAAATTTGTACTAGTGTACATTGATGATATTCTGATTTACTCCTGGAGTATGGCCGAACATCGTCGCCACGTTGCGGAGATCCTACAACGCCTGAGGGAGGTCAACCTGTTCCTTAAGGCGGAGAAGTGTCTGTTCCATCGACCCTCAGTGCAGTTCCTCGGCTATAACATCAGCCACGGTGGTATCCAGATGGACGAGGGGAAGGTTACGGCAATCCGAGAATGGCCCACTCCTGACACGGTAAAGGGACTTCAACGCTTTCTAGGCTTTGCCAATTTCTATCGCCGGTTTATTTACAATTACAGTTCCATAGCCAGTCCCCTAACCAACCTGTTGAAGGGAAAGCCCAAATCCCTCTCCTGGACAGTAGCCGCTACCACTGCATTCCAAGAATTGAAGGATGCTTTCACCCGAGCTCCCATCCTCGTACATCCAGACCCAGAGAAACATTTTGTTGTTGAAGTTGATGCCTCCACGTCAGGAGTGGGTGCCATATTGTCCCAGAGGCAGGGGACGCCACCACGACTCCATCCATGTGCCTTCTTCTCCCGTAAACTCAGCCCGGCGGAGAGGAACTATGATGTTGGCAACCGAGAACTTCTAGCCATCAAGCTCGCTTTGGAGGAGTGGAGACATTGGTTGGAGCGAGCTCAACATCCGTTCCTAGTCCTCACCGATCAAAACCTCCAATATCTCAGAGAAGCCAAAAGATTAAACCCCCGGCAAGCCAGATGGGCTCTGTTTTTCACCCGTTTCAACTTTTCCATTTCCTATAGACCCGGTTCCACGAATACAGCGGCAGACGCTCTTTCCCGACAATTCGAATCCCATGAAGAATACGATGAAGTTCCAGAATCAGTCCTCCCAGAATCTCTTTTTGTCTGCCCCATCCAGTGGACCTCTCCTAGCTTTACCTCCTCCAATGTCTCCTCCAACATTCCGCCGGGCTGCCCACCAGGTACACAATTTGTTCCCAGAAACCAACGCTCACAGATCATTCAGTCAGTTCACTCTTCCCTTGGCACTGGTCACCCAGGGACCAACAACACCCTCTCGCTGCTACGAGAGCGCTTCTGGTGGCCCAACATGGCCAAGGATGTGAGTAGATTCGTCCAGGGATGTAAGGAATGTGCCATGTCCAAATCTCCTCGACATCTGCCAGCCGGTAAGCTACTTCCTCTGCCTGTTCCCAATCGACCGTGGTCACACCTAGGAGTTGACTTTGTCACGGACTTACCACCATCGGACGGGAACACCTGTATCTTGGTTCTCTAAGGCTTGCCGATTACTCCCACTTAAGGCCCTTCCGACGGCCATGGAAACTGCAGAACTAATGTTTAATCATGTGTTCAGATACTTTGGGATCCCGGAAGATATAGTCTCAGACAGAGGTCCACAGTTCGTGTCCCGTGTATGGAGAACTTTCTTCAAGCTCCTGGGTGTGACCATCAGTCTGTCTTCCGGTTACCATCCACAGACGAACGGGCAGACGGAGAGGAAGATCCAGGAAGTAGCCCGGTTCCTCCGAACCTTCTGCCATGGCCACCAGAACTCCTGGAACTAGTTCATCGGTTGGGCTGAGTATGCCCAGAATTCCCTGCGCCAGCCTACTACAGGTATAACCCCATTTCAGTGCATACTTGGTTTCCAACCTCCCATGTTTCCCTGGTCAGGCGAACCTTCAGACTTACCTGTTCCGGGAGAGCGAGAGGGTCTGGGACAGCGCTCATCACCACCTCCAGCGCGCAGTGAGTAGACGTAAATTGACAGCCGACCTCCGCCGCTCCAAGGCTCCCGTGTATCATCCAGGGCAGAAGGTCTGGCTGTCAACTAGGGACATCAGGTTACGTCTACCCTGCAAGAAACTCAGTCCCAGATTTGTTGGTCCCTTTCCCATAATCAGACAAATCAATCCAGTCACTTACCAGCTCCAGCTCCCCTCACAGTATAGAATTCACCCCGTCTTCCACGTGTCACTGCTAAAACCGTTTCACCCTCCTGTTTCTCCCCCTGCAGAACCTGGTCCCGAGGAAGAACCCCCTCTCCCACTGGTATTGGAGGATGGAACGGTCTATCAGATCAAGGAGATCTTGGACTCCCGACGCCGAGGCGGCAGGTTAGAGTACCTCATAGACTGGGAAGGATATGGTCCTGAGGAGAGGTCCTGGATCCCCAGGGATGATGTGCTGGACCCAGTGCTACTCGAAGAATTCCACTCTAACCACCCAGATCGTCCTGCCCCTAGGGGAAGAGGTAGACCGCCACGGCGTCGGGGTCTTCGGCCCTCGGGAGCGGGCCGTGGAGAGGGGGGTAATGTTACAGATCTGCCAGGTTCTGCTACCCAATCACAGCGCTCACCCTCACCAGAATACTGATCATGCACACCTGTCACTCATTTCCCTTCTCATTACCCACGCAGTATAAAGACACACACCGCCCAACACCAGTCGTCCAGTCTCGTTTCTACGAAGAGGACTAACTCACTACGCTCAGTCATAGTGCAGTACCTACCTAAGAAACTTACCTGTAGATTACTTACCTGTTCTGCTCGCTCCTAGGCAATCTCCTGATCCAGCTCCAGTGACATCCGTTCCGAGAGCGTTTCCGGATAATCCCAAGTCTGCGGTGTGTGTCTGTCACATCCTCCTAATCCCTCTCATCTCCTGCAAGAAGAAAACCCAAGATCATCAGCCTGTTCGTTCAGCGGCTCCAGATTCTGACATTACTTACCAGTTTCCATTACCACTGTTGATCATTAAACCTACCTTCATTTGTGATTCTGTCATCCTGTCCTCTCAATGTAACAGATGGAGTATTTTTCTAAAATTTTTTAGATAGTGTTTATCTGAAGAAAAAAGTCATATACATCTGGGACAGTATAAGAATGAATAAATGATCAGATAATTTTGATTTTTGGGAAGAGTATCCCTTTAAAACATCCTTTTCTGTCAAGCAAAGTCAACACATACCTTCTCCAAGTTGTCTGTTTTTCCTGCCAGGATTAAGAGATTTAGAGAAAATGAACTGTGATTAGTTGTAGAACAACAAAAAACACATTAATGATCAATATCTTTAGCATAATTTTCATTCCTGCACTTTGTATTATATTAAAAAAACTAACCTCATATATGTACGTATTGATTTGGAATCACCTTTCGTATCTCCTCAAATGCATATTAATCAGAAGGCACGGGTCTATAATATGATGATGCAGATAAAAATAACTCAGTTAATTCATGAACAACAGCAGATAAAGCCTAACTGACCATAAATATATACCTAAAAGACTGTCAGTACTTTTGTGATGTGATAACATCTCCAAACTGTTGTGCAAAGTTGTCACAAAAATCTCTTTCCTAAAAAAAGACCAGGATAGCAATTATTAACTGGATTGAAGGTAAACAAAACCATAGATAAATAAATAAAACATTAAAATGACACTATATATATATATAAATACATATACTTGTCACTTAGTATTAATTCAAATAAATATATATACAGTGCCCTCCATAAGTATTGGAACAGTGAAGACACAATTGCTCTGTTGGCTGTGGAGTCAAGACATTTGCAAATATTATTAAAAGATGAATATGAGACAAAACTACAGAATGTCACACTTTATTATTAGCCATTTCAACACATACATGTTTTACCAAATAAAAATAACAGCACTTTTAGAGTTCATCCCACTCATTGATGTGAGCATAAGTATTGGGACAGTTGAACATAAGGCAGATATAAAAGATTAAAAGCTTTTTAGTTGCAGATCCCTTGCACACAATCACAGCAGTGAGTCTGTGACCCATAGACATCACCATCTTCCTTTGAAATACTTTCCCAGCCAATTCCAATTGTTGCTTGTTTTGTCCTTTACTCTCCTCTTCAGCTGGTGAAATTAATGTTCAATTGGATTTAAATCTGGAGATTGACTTTGGCAATCTAAGACTTTCCTTTTCTTTGCCCTTATAAATTCCTTGACTGAACTGGCAGGGTGTTTTGGGTCATTGTCCTGATGCAACAAGAAGCACTTCCCAATGAATCTGGTGGCATTTTCTTGAATATTGGTAGGCAAGATGGTTTTGTACCCTTCCAAATTCATTCTGCTACTGTCATCATACATTAAGTCATCAGTAAAGTTGCCCATGACATGACACCACCTCCACCATGCTTTACAGATGAGGCTGTATACTTGGGATCATTTGCAGTTCCCTTTTTTCTCCACATTTTTGCTTTCCCATCACTTAGTTAAAGGTTCATCTTTGTCTCATCGGTCCATAAACACAGTTCCAAAACTCTTCTGGCTGACCTGCAAACTCTAATCTTGCCTTTCTATTTTTGGTGCTGGTCAGAGGTTTGCATCTTGCTGTGTAGCATCTGTAATTATGTCAAAGTCTCCTGAGGACAGTAGATTGTCAGAGCATCACCCCAGCTTTCAGGAAATTGTTGGTGATTTTACAGACACGTCTTTTAGGGTTAATTTTCACAGCTTTTATGATTTGTCTGTCATCAACTACTGTTGTTTTCTCAGCCGATCAGGTCGTTGTTGGTTTCTGGTGTCGCTGGTGGTTTCCAAACTCTTGATTTCTCCATGCCCTTTGTTTTTGCTATAGCTCTAATTGACTTCCTCTTTTCTTTTAGCATTCAAATTGCTTGCTTTTCTCTCAAAGTCAGCTCCGTCATCTTCATCCTGGTTTTCCCCATTTAACATGTCAGTAATTCAAACACTGAATACTGCGCGGATATATTTACCAGGCGCGACATAGATGACATAACAAAATGTATATTGATACTAATTCGACAAAACACGTGCATTAATCCATTAACTTTGACTTTAATATCATATAATCAAGTTCCTTAACATTAAACTCAAACTTATATGTATAAATACTCACCAGTTTTATTGTTTATCAGCCGAAGTCTTCCACAAAACAAGATCGCCGTTGATCAGAAAATTCTCAATCCAAACCCTGATGACATCAGTGGTCACATGGCTTGCTCAGCACATTTGAGTAACTAGGACTTTTAGCACAAATAGCAAGATTTAATAGATCTACACCAGTAAGGTAAACAAACAATAGCACTTTAAGTAAAGTCAGCGAAAAGAATGGAGTTAGCACGTTTGTTAGATTTGAGTTTCATTAAATGACCATCCAATGTAAATATTCTAATATTTTTAGATACTGGATTTTTGACTTTCATGAGCTGTAAGCTCTAATCATCAAAATTAAAACAAACAAAAAAACTTTTGAAATGTTTTACTTTACATGCAATGAATAAATGAAAGTTTCACTTTTTGAAATAAGTTACAAAAAAAAAAACTTTTTCACGATATTCTTGACCATCAATGAGATTTAGGAAAATACGACAAGGCAGATGATGGCAATTACAACAAAGGATTTTGCAAACTGTTTTGAATAGTGCAAGAGATGCTGGGAGAACTGTGTGAAGTCCCAAGGTGCCTACTTTGAAGGGGGCTAATGTCTCTATTTGTCATGGATATGTATTTCATGTTATTACATTTATTACAGTTATTACGAATATATAATTAATATTATATATAATAATATAAATAGTCTTTGAGAGTTGTATTTCAGAGTTGTCTGTTTGATTTCTGACTGTTCACTTGACATTTCTACAGAGATCATGAGGTCTAATGGGTTTTGCCTGGCAAACACAGAGACCATTGTGTTTGATGAGAGCATTCCACTGGACAAAGAAAGACCCTCCTCCACTGACTCAGCCCAGCACTCGTAAGTGTCCGACATTGCCTCTGTCATCCCAGTCCCAGTGTACATAACAATACAGGAAATGTATATTGATAAAGCTTTGTTGTCATAGAGCCCCGATTACATTCATTTTTACATAAGCCATTGACAACATTCATGCAGTAATGTTTTCCTTGAGTGCATAGTAGGGATAGCGGTATACCGGTACTGGAAAAATACTGGTATATATTATATTTCAAACGGTACGATATCATAATTTTGCTCAATTCGGTATTTCATACGCTGCAGTTGCGAAGTGCTTCCCAAATTGCTGCACAACCAGTAAATGTGACAACAGAACAGTGCAATGGATCAAACAGATGAAACTCAACGCACCCGAAATTAATAAATAAAGAGAACAGTAGAAGTGAAATATGGCATTACTTTGGATACAAAACACAAAGGTGAAGGAACTGACCTTACTGCACCTGTATGCAAGCATTGCTATAGGCCTAAATCATGTTGTCACAGGAACACATCAAATCTTTTTAAGCATTTGTCGCTTGCTCATCCTGATCTTTTCAGAGAATTAAGAGATCGATAGGTGAGTGCATCATTCATAAATTCAGATTTAATTTGACCTTTTATTTACAACTGATCAACGCACATACAGATGTGATACAGTAAGCGCAAATGTCCATGTGAGACACGCTAGAATCAATTAAGTTTTGGTCACATAATATATGCACTTGCATTTCATACAATCGAATATTAATTGTATATGAATTGAGCTATTGTTTGCTAGATTAATTTTAGTATCATGATTTACGCAGTTCCTCCTTCCATCCCAAACACTATGGCAAGCCGTTTTAACATTTAATCTATAAGCCACTAGTATCTAATTTAATGTTACTGGTACTTATTTTTTAAATACTAGTATCTTTTCCATTAAGTACTAGTACCTAGTCATTAACTACTAGTGCTTATTCTTTAGGTACTAGTGCTCATTCTTTAGGTACTAGTGTCTTTTGTAAAGTTACTAGTACTTATTCATTAGATACTAGTATGTTTTCATTAGATACTAGTGCTTACTTATTAGGTACCAGTACTTATTAATTAGATACTAGTACTTATTTATTAGGTACAAGTACTTATTCATTAGATACTAGTACTTATTAGATACTAGTACTTATTCATTAAATACTAGTATTTATTCTTTATATACTAGTACTTATTTCAATAGTGACTAGTAACTATTATATTGTTACTAGTAACAAATTTTAAATTTTTGCCATTGACTTCTATGGGAATCCATCATTGAGATATCAACTATTCAGTTTTGACTAGTAAGTATTCCACTAGTGACTAGTACTTAATTTTTATGTACTAGTAGTTATTCATTAGGTACTAGTACGTATTTTTTTAGATACTTTTACTTATTCTTACTGATAATTTTACTTATATAGTTTTGTTTTATTTTTTTATTTTTGGTTTGCACTCTATCTGCCATGTGCCTTATGCCACTTTTTTTTTTTACAATGTCCTCATTTGTATATCTGTATAGTTGTATGTACATATGTTTAAACTGTACTTATCTGTATTTGAATGTCTACTGTCAGTGTTTAATGTTAACTGTATGCACCAAGGGTCTGAGAGTAACACAATGACATACATGTGGAATGACGTACATGTGGAAGAATTGACAATACAGCAGACTTGACTTGACTTGACTTATTCATTAGATACTAGTACCTATTAAATAGACACTAGTACTTATTCATTAGATACTAGTACTTATTATTAGATACTAGTACTTATCCATTAGATACTAGCAGGGCTTGAAAAGGAAAAAAAATGTCAATCGGTTCACTCCGAGCAGAATCGATATTTTAACGTTTCCGTTCCTGCGTTCCTCTGTATTATTACCGCTCCGAAACCGGTTTGAGTAGAAAACATAACGGTTAATACCGTTATTTTTAAAATTGTCTTTGCCTATAATAATAATAATAATAATAATAATAATAATAATAATAATAATAATAATAATAAAGTACTGTGTTTCTTTACACAAAAAGAAAAATAAATAAAAATAAAAAATACAGAAAGAGATGGTATCTTAACCCACTGCGCTAATAGGCTATACAGCATCATCTTTTCTAGATTTTTACATTTCTAAATGTAGGCTACTAAACAAAATAAAAAAATCTATTAATGCTTTAAAGACATTAAAGCATTTTTTAAAGATGTTTGCTGCAAATTGTAAAAAAAACAAAAAAAACGCTACTTGTATAAAATGTTTTGAGGGGAAAAAAAACAAAGGCTAAGCCTGCATTTTATTAGCCTATTATTCAGAAATGATGTAGGCTAAAATGCCGGTAAATCAAAAATGTTTACAAACATTATAAACACTAGGGATGTGCGCTACGACTAATTTGACTGTCGTTTAAACGGAAGTTTTGTATCCGACTAGTCGACTAGTCTAAAAGCTAGAAACCCCCAAAAAATGGCAAAAAAAGTGCGTGTGTCTATATAACAGCCTACACTTGAAATACTTAAATCTTTGAATCACACTGTCAAATCCCTCAATTAATTCTGCTAAAAATAGGTCATGATTATGCTTGCCTCGCGTTATCATCATTTAATATTAGGCGGTCGTTAAACAGAAAAAAATAAAGAGCATACACTCAACAGAGCCGTGCACGGCCCTCAAATTTAGGCCCTAGCCCGGCCCTGGCCCGAGACGCTCAGGCTAGGCCCGGCCCACGTCCGACAGCTTATCAGAATTACCGGCCCGAGCCCTTTTTTTCCCCCTTCTCCTAAAACCGTTTATACTACTGTTTCGGCTATTAAAATAGTTCCGTTTTGTCTGTAATGGCAAAATTATTATATTTCGTTTTGTTTTTTTATTAAGTTAATTTAGAAAAAACATTGGGAGCATTTTTGTTCATTAAATAGCCTATACGTTTTTTTTTTTTTTAAAGTAATGGCCAAGCGGCATGAGTTGATCATAGCCTATGTTTGATAAATGTAGCCTTCTCATATCATCACGACTTGCCTAAAATAAAATCTATAGATATACTAAAACAGTTCAAGTATATAACAATGTTTAAATGTTAAACCTGCTATAATAATAATGTGCGCTAGCCTATATGTAAGTTTGTGCGGAGAGTGGAAGCTAAAGCGCGCTCTGCAGGACATGGAGGCACCAGCAAACACTTGCATTGCTTTCAGTGGAAACAAATTAAAATAGCCTACGCCGTCATTTTTTGTTTGTTTGTTTGTTTGATAAAGGTAAGAATAATACATCATTCCGACCTGTAAAGGGTCTACTTGTATTTGTGCGCACTCACAATGCCAACAAAAAGGTAGTTCTTTTATAAAACAAAGAAAACAAACATGATGTGCTTTCTCGTCTTGAACAGGAGCGCTTCATAAAAATGAACCGAAGCTGAGCGAATACATGCCTCACAGACATGATAAATATATCTATAGAAAGCTTTAAATGATCACTTAACGAAATAAAAAATTGAAAACAAAAACTCTTTTATTATAATCTTAATCATAATCAATAAAGATGCATTTCTCTCTAAAGGCGCGTCTAATGAGGAGACGGTGAGTCAGGATCAGCAACTTCATCCTTGCGACACGGACTCAGAAAACATTAGTTTATTAGTAAATAGTTAAAATATCTCCTTTCTATTTCCCGCAGACACATTCATGGTTATGTTTGCTGGGGTTTTGCAGCAAGCTTTAGCCTATTGCGTGCATTTGAACGCAGAACTATTCCGCTGCTCTGAAGTCACCTGCTGCTGCTGCGGGACACTAAACACCATCGAGCTGCTCTCAGTCGTGTGGTCTCCTGTTGTTTCCACCAGCGCGGTGATTTTTTTTTTCATCACTAATCGATAGATGTCTACAATATAAAAATAATTTTGCAGGGCTCTAACACTCAACATAAACCGGTGCATAGCTTATTTATTCAGATCGGCTGGAGCAATGCAGAAATGGAAAATCAATCAATAGACTGACAGAATTCTTCATTTTCATATAAAGTTAGCCAACATATAAAAACAAAAGTAAAAAAAAATAGGAACGTTTATTAAGGAATAGCATTAAAATGGCTTTAAAAAATTTACTTCATGTTGGCTATATTGTCTAAAAACAAAAGAATGCTAGTTTTACTTACTCCATGCACATTTGTTAACGTGGTCTGGTGAAAGACTGGACTAGACGATTCTGCACTTGAAAAAACAAACAAAAAAAAAACTTGCTCGGCAGGAACTGAAGTCACAGGCACGCAGAGAGTTTCGAAAAGAGCCTGGAAATCCCACAGCACCACCGAAGTGGGTCTTCGTTTAGAAGAATAGATCGCGTGCATGGGATCACGGACCGCAGCGACGTATGAAAGATTGACATTGCTGGCTTTGGCTAGCCTCCAGGCTAACGCATAGGTCTTTCGTGTGGTCATTCTAAGCTCGCCGCAACTGACGTGAAGACAAGGCATGAGAGGTCTGAGGTAAAAATGTAGTTTCTGCCCAGATATGCTTTTAAAAATAAATATTTAAATATTTTGATATGTATTCTTTTTCAAAAGTTTTATTTTAACTTATTTAAAATGTTTTAAAATGTAACGTTAAAATGATGGTAATTTGAATGATAAAATGTTTTTTTTTTTTTTTTTTTCTCTCTCGTGTAATCGACTATTGTTTTCAGTGTCGACTAGTAGGAGCTGTACCATTTAGTCGACTAGTCGACTAGACCCGCACATCCCTAATAAACACAGTAATTAGTTTCTCTCCACAACAAATCCTCTAAACTTAAGGATAGCCTATAGGCTATAAAAACGTCATTCCAAAAACAAATTAAAGGTGAAGCTGATGCCTACCTCTCTCACTCGGCACAAATCCAAATGTTTCCATATTCTCGACGTATAGCCTACTAAAATATTATTTATTGGCTTTTACTTTCATCGAAGCACCGCTGGTGTGTAAGATCTGTTGAATCCATCTTACACTGACGTCGGATAAACGCTAACGCCGGTGTTCTGACGATTTGTGCTACCCTGTCAGATTTTCCATTAAAACAGATGGTAGCAGAATTCATTGCCATTGCGACTAGGGTTCACAGCTGAGCACGGGCGGGCATTTCACTCGCTGGATGCGTCAGCATCACATTTGTATAGTCTGTACTACTTGAATTCGTGATTGGTTGACAGCAAATTTTAAATATTAAATGGAACGAAAAAATAATGTTATTAACCGGTTAATGGCCATTTCAAATTTTCGATTCTGTTCGGAACTATAAAATTTGATTTAGTTTCTGTTTCCGGTTCTGTTCCAGTCAAAATTTCGTTCGTTTCCGGTTTTCGTTTTCGTTCCTTGAACCGGTTCAGAGCCCTGGATACTAGTACTTATTTTTTTAGATACTAGTACTCATTCATTAGATACTAGTACTTATTAAATAGATACTAGTACTTATTCAATAGATACTAGTACACATTTGTTAGATACTAGTACTTATTCGAAATGTTACTAGTAAGATTTTTTATTTTACTAGTAAATTTTTAAATTGAACTCTACTGTAGCCATTTGGACTAGTCATAACATAAGACCAGTAAAAAAGCAGATCTGACTAGTAAGATAAGAATTGTTACTAGTAGTAATCACAAAAGATACTAGTGTCTAATAAATAAGTACTAGTACCTAATTAATAAATACTAGCATCTATTAAATAGGTACTAGTATCTAATGAATAAGTACCAGTATCTAAAACATAAGTACTAGTAGCTAATGAATGCTTACTAGTAATATTTAAATAGATACTAGTCACTATTGCAATAATTACTTGTCAGAAAGTAAAAGATGATATCACAAACAGAATAACTACCACTACCTGTTGATTTGGAGATATCTTTAACCTCATAAAGAACTAGTAAGAATGTATTTGGAGATATCTTAATTCAAACAAATCATTACATAAACATGAGTACCTCTCAACCGTCCAATCAGAGTCCACATGGCAATACATACATTAATATGCTGATTTAATTTGATCCTTAAGTAGGGCTAACTGGCTTTGTATGTTAGCCTACCTTGCTAATTGGTTACCATAAAAACACAAAGAAAAGATTACAAACCTGTGGTTTCCACAAAAAAGTACATTCATCTCCTTTCCGTTTCTTGTCTAATCTCTCTCCTATATGTTGCTGGTTCATTAATATTCAACATACGATTAACATACTGGGCAGAAATGCTAATTTTAAAAGTACTAGTATCTATTAAGTTCAGGATATCTCTGGTCTAAAAAGTTACTAGTAACTAAAAAATAAGAACTAGTTCTATTTTGTCTTAACAAGAAGAGTATAAGTAAATACTAGTCACTATTGGAATAAGTACTAATATCTAATAAATAAGAACTAGTATCTAATGAATAAGTACTAGTAACTTTAAAAAAGACACTAGTACCTAAAGAATAAACACTAGTACCTAAAGAATAAGCACTAGTAGCTAAAGAATAAGCACTAGTAGCTAATGAATAAGTACTAGTACTTAATGGGAAAGATACTAGTATCTGAAAAATAAGTACTAGTAGCATGAAAATAGATACTAGTACGGCTTATAGATTAAATGTTAAAACGGCTTGCCATACAAACACTGTTGACTAAATACATCATGTGAAGTCATCATCATCAGGATTTTTATTTCGGTCCTCATACACAATTTCCTAATAATTAAATCATATTTTTATGATTTTATAAAAACAATTTAGACTGAAGTGGTTTTAAAGATTGTAGTCTGAAGGTGTTAAGCTGACGTTTGATTAAAGAATAGTAGAGGTAGATAGATAGATAGATAGATAGATAGATAGATGGATAGATGGATAAATGGATAGATAGATAGATCAGTTGGTTGCAAGGGAGTTTCTAGGGTGTTAAGGGTGGTTGTTAGGATAATCGGGGTGGTGGCTAAGGTGTTGCTATGCGGTTACTAAGATACTTTGGGTAGTTGCTAGGGTGTTGCTATGCAGTTGCTAGGGTGTTGCTATGCTGTTGCTAGTGTACTTGGGGTGGTTACTAGGGCTATTGCTAGGGTACTTAGATTGGTTGGATTACAGTCACTAAGCATGTTGCTAGAATGTTTTAGCACAAACCAGTTAAAAACCAGTTAAAACCAGCTGATTTAACAAAAGGAACCAGTTAAAATTCAGCCAAAACCAGCTGATTTAGCAAAAACATAAAAAAGCGAAAAACCAACTAAAACCAACTGATTAAGCAAAAAACAACAATAAAACAACAACAACAAAAACAGCTAAAACATCTAAACTTCTGAGGTCAGATTTGGTAGCTGAGCTGAACTAGACAGTTATTGAGGTGCAGAGGACGGATTCAGTGATGGCGGAGTAGAACTATAGATAGATAGCTAGATAGATAGATAGCTAGATAGATAGATAGATAGATAGATAGATAGATAGATAGATAGATAGATAGATAGATAGATAGATAGATAGATAGATAGAGAAAAAGGGCGACGGTGTAGGAAAACTTTAACAACCATAATGCACTTGGCTCTGTAAGCCGATCCATGAGTGTGAATACAAAAATGTGTACGATCTGTAGTTTTAACAAAAAAAGGTTTACTCTTGGTGCAGGTAACATGGAAAAATAATACACATAGTTTTTGTGACAAATTAAGGCTGGTTGGAAAACTTTTAACCTTCCCATTAAGAAAATGTCTTAAGACCTTTATATGAAATAAATAAAGTAAATAAAAATAAATGCACCCTATGTTTCCCTAAGTTTATTGACTGATTTCTAATTTCAGTTCTAAGTAAATTGTTATACTTATACATTATCTATGAAATTTAAAAATAAATCAGATCATCACATTTTAAAGCATTAATTAGACATACTGTTGTTTAGTTAATTTACAATCCTTCTCTCTTCCTTAGCATATAAATGTCCCTATATGGTACCTCCACACAGAAGGATGAATGTATGGTACTGTGAAGTCCTGTTACAGCTGAAAAAGCAAACATGCATCCTTTATGATAGAAGTATGATGCCTTAATATACTGTTCCAGCAGGCAGCTTACTATGTTTTGAAGTTATATTGTTTAAGATATTTTTTTCTCATATTTTCATGTATTAAAATTGTTGTATTATCTCTAAATATGCAGGTATGATGAGGATGGGCGAGAATCTTTGGATCAAGACCCGAGTGACGATGATCCTGAAGCTTACGTCACTAATCTGTCCTACTACCACCTGGTTCCCTTTGAAACTGACATCTTGGAGTAACGCAAACAATTCCGCATGGGTGGACATTTACAAGGGGCACTGAATCCCACCTAAACAGTGCAGATCCAGCATGTAATTTCTGATGGATGTGCCAGAGTTTAGATTTTCTGATTGGTTTATGACGGCAGGAAGAGTTTGAATGCAGAGATCACTGCTAGCTTCCTGCTTTGACTTTGTCCATCAGATTCGTTGGCCTGAGCCCAAAATTACACCATATTCACCCACGTGCCTCATTATTCAACCTAGACTCATGCTGTAGCTGTACTACTAGGAACTGACATAAGGAAGAAATAAGCTGCTATTCCTGGTGTACAGATTGATGGTGACCTGAAAGATTTGTTTCATTTTCTTTTGCATGTAAAGTCCAGGCTGTACTCTTTTTGAGATGGTGATTCATTTTTTTCAAAGCCCAATGCCCAGAAATCCTGCATGGAAAATTTCTTCTTCAGAAAAGAATCTACACTAGAAACAATTCTTTGGCATTATTAGACGATCTGCAGATGCTCCTGGAGAAGAAGATCCATATAAAGATTTATCAAGATAGAATATTGCTATTGTAACTTAAAATTCTGATTCAAAAACTGAAAAAAGGGCATATGTAAAATTGCAAACTCATTTTATTAACTAAAACCTTTGATTTAGTTATGAAATTACTGCTTTATTAATCTTAGTGTTAAGGGCATTGGGGTTAGCTAAATTAAGCTTGCAGATGTATAGAGGTGTCTTTCTTCTCAGTGAATTTAAATCGCTCTCAGAAGATAATTTTATTAGCTTATGGCCTCTTTTCTACTGAATGACTGTGGACAGCTGCACTTTGTTCTTTTCTCTTGAATACAAAGGGCTTGCACACTCACTTGGCACATGGCTCCTAGTCCACACATACACACACACACACACACACCTACTTTGTAATAGAATCATATTTCCCTTCTACCCGTGAGAAGTTTTCAATGCTTATTTTTATAAGCATTGAAAATAACTACTTCACATTGTCTGTTCTGTTATGATGTACATACTTTTATATGCAGCATTACGTGAAGCATTTTTCACTGCTGGGCACCACATCATGTATTGCTAATGATAGTCATTTGTACAGTATATTTGAAATTAATTGCATAGCTTGTGAATAATTTATAAATAACATGCCATTAAAGCTTGTGTATAGGCTAAACAATGTTTACTTTGTGTTATGATTTAGTTTGTTTTCTTCTTCAGAAAAGCAACTTTATTCACAGAAAGATATTCAAAATATTAAGTTGATATGCATGCAGCTCTCAAAATATGATTCCAAATCGCATCTGTCTATATATATATATATATATATATATATATATAATAATTGATTTGCAATTTCTTCTTTCTGATGAGCTCCACTTTATGACAGCCACTATAAATTATTTAGAGTGTGCTGACTCCTGCCGTTCACTCATAGTATTTTTAAACTGTAAGTTGTATAATATTACAAAAACAGCAGATCAAAGGTTTGTGGTCAGTAAGGTGTTGTATTTTAAATAAATAAATTATTTTATTGAACAAGGATGCACTAAATTGATTAAAAGTGACAGTAATGCCAATTAAAAATGTTACTATATATATATATATATATATATATATATATAAAATACTGTTCTATTCAATGTTCATCAAAGCATTTTGGAAAACCTTATCACTATGGACTACTATCTAACTTGGGTTACATATAGGGTACAACGGGGCTAAAGGCCCACCTTAAGAAAAAATGTGCTATTCACTGCGCCTAAAATGTATAATTGCTGAAAAAACATATACGTTGTATTGACCATTAATGGAGCAACAGATTTTGTGGGAAAATAAATAATTCAAGTTGTTTATTTTGTTTAAAAATCTTATAAATGTATGAGGGGGCAAGGGGTATGGGTTAAAAGGCACACGGTATTGACACAAATACTTCAGCTAAAATAATGTTTTGTTTAATAATGTCTGTTAATACTTGTTAAAAACAATCACTTTAGCAAAGTTTGTCCTGCTTTCTGCTTAATTTGAAGAAAAAAAAGTTCAATAAATATAGGCCTACTGTCATTCAAATATGTTAATATAAAAATATATTTTAAAATACTGAAATAAAATCATTTTAATAAGTAAAGATTCTGAAAGTACTGAAGGAGATCCAATAATAATTGAAAATATATTTACAGTAGTAACAACTGATGTTTTATTATATGATATGATTAATATCATGTTTTTAAATATGATGGTTTCATTCTAAACATGGTGATTACCTCTAATATGGACACATACATAATATATATGATATTTATAACAACATAATATATGATATTTCCCATCTGAATCTAACCATGTCATGTGGACAAATGGAAAAGTCAGCGATCTATTAATTATCATGTTAATTACTGTGCGCCTTTAACCCCAACAGCAGGGATGCTTTTTACCCCAAATACATACTTTTACATATTCTTTCGTTATTTAAAACTGTTGCTTTATCTTAAGCAAAGAAAGATGAAATCATGAAAATCACGAAGAAGACCTTTGTCTCAAAATATATGCATTAATTTGAGTGATTCTCATTTGCTACTTAAATCTACAACATTTTAGAAAACATAAAATATTAGATTAAGTAAGCACAGAAGCAAATTTTTTGCAAAGTGCTACGCTACGTTTTTGTGCCATCTAGTGGTTTAGATGAAAAATAATACTTTTGATACTTTGATTTGTATCAAAGGAGCCTTTTACCCCGGGGCGTCTTTAGCAGGATGTTTTAATGGGAAGTCGAGGCCTAATGGTTAAAGATTCGGACTCGTAATCCAAAGGTTGCGGGTTCGAGTCTCAGGTCCGGCAGGAGTTGTAGGTGGGGCGAGTGAATGTCCAGCGCTCTCTCCACCCTCAATACCACGACTGAGGTGCCCTTGAGTATGGCACCGAACCCCCAACTGCTCCCCGGGCACCTCAGCATAAATGGCTGCCCACTGCTCTGGGTGTGTGTTCACTGCTGTGTGTGTACTGTGCACTTTGGATGGGTTAAATGCAGAGCACAAATTCCGAGTATGGGTCACCATACTTGGCCGTATGTCACATCACTTCACTTCATATACGATGCTGCTTGAAAGTTTGTGAACCCTTTAGAATTTTCTGTATTTTTGCATAAATATGACCCAAACCATCATCAGATTTTCATATTTCATATTTCAAGTCCTGAAAGCAGACAAAGAGAACCGAATCAAACAAGTGAGAGAAAAATATTTTCTTTGTCATTTATTTATTGAGAAAAATTATCCAGTGTTACATATCTGTGCGTTGCAAACGTATGTGAATCTTTGCTTTCAGTATCTGGGCAGAGCTGGACTGGGGTTAAAATTCGGCCCTGGACAAATCTGGCCCATCCGGTCCACGAGTTCCTCGTGAATGTTTTACTGGGTTATAGGGCCTTAAATTGGAGTAAATAAATAAAACAGGACAGAAACAAATAATGATAGATATTACTGAATTCTTAATAATGAACTTATTTTTGTCACATAGAAAGGAACTTGACAGTAAAGCAATGGTTTTGAGCTAAAATGTAGAAAATTTACTACTATTAAATTCTGTCATAATTTCCTCACTCTCATGCTGTTCTAAACATGTATGACTTACTTTCTTCTGTGGAACACAAAAGAAGATAATTTGTAGAATATTATCAAACCACTTTGGTTACCCTTGATTTCTACTGTATTCTACTCTTTGTATACTGTACAGCAATTTCTTGAATTTCTTGAAATTTTTAATGATATGATGATGAGTAAATGATGACCATTTTAATTTTTGGGTGAACTATACCTTTAAGAACTTTAACATTAGTAAATAGTTAACACCTAATTTATATAAGACAGTATTTAAACATTTAAAGAGAAAGAAGCTATTAAAGCTATTCTGTTAAATTATCCTTTGCCCTAATGAAATTTAATATAGTTCATAAAATCCAGAATTTAACTGACTCTATTAGTAAGATGGTGGTCACAACAAGTAAAACCATGGTCCTCATTACCATATGGTTTATAAAATAAATAATAATAACAAACTATGTGTAACAGCACGGCCAGGCTCTCCCGTCACTCAACTCCCACGATCTGCCTCACCTGACTTGACCCCAGTCACCTCAGTTGTCCGATCTCGTTGCTACCCAACGGACTCTACTCGGAAGACCTCCAGTTGATGAGTATAACCTCTGATTACCTACCTTGTGTACTAACCTCCTGTTCTCCGTCCCGTCCTCTTCTCTGTCTTCAGACCCGTCTGTGTGTGATCAGCAATTCTGGGATCTGACTCCTCTCCGGCCACGTACCACCCGCCTACGAAGCAAGAAGACACAATTAGCACTGTCATCCGACTCCCGCAAGAATCACTACTAAGAATCTACTCACCTCGTCTCACGATCACCAGCACCCAAGTCCTTTAAATAAAATCACTGTTATTGCACCTACCCTTGAGTCCGTCTGCATCTGTGACAGAAGATCGGACCAAGACCGCTAACAGCATGAGCACGCCAGATCCCTTTCAAGAGCTAGTCGACTCATTGAAGAGGCTCCTCACACAAGCTGCCACTTCTTCATCACCCACCGTTCCACCAAATCCACCAGCCATCAGCTCTCCTTCTCCTGTGTTGTTTGCCAGTCCCATGGCCAGACCAGCGCCCTACTCTGGTGAACCTGAAGAATGCAATGGTTTCATTTTGCAGTGTAATCTCACTATCGATCTTCATCCACAAATGTTTACCACTGATCAGTCCAAGATAGCGTTCGTCATCACCTCCCTCACCGGTCCAGCGCTCAAGTGGGCGGAGACTATTATGTCCCAAGCTGGTCCCACGACTCACTCCTCCCAATTTATGACCCATTTTCGCGAAGTTTTCAGCCATTCACCAGGTGACTCCACGGTTGGCGAACAGCTGTATCGGCTGCGGCAGGGCTCTTTATCCACACATGAATACTCCCTCAAATTCCGTACACTCGCGTACGATGATAATTTCGGCCTGGAGAGATTTATCCAACTGGCAGTGCGCTGCTCTAACAGAATGCGAGCCTGCAGTCCTGAGCCCCACCAAACCCATAACCCCAGCATTACATCCACCCTGCCATCTTCAGGAAGTAATCTACCTGAGCCTATGATCACGGACACCTATCACCTCACTCCCGTAGAGCGCCGAAGACGTTTACATGGAGGTTTGTGCTTATATTGTGGAAACAGCTCTCACCTCATCCTGGATTCCCTCTTCGTCCCTCGCGGCTGACGGTGAGTGGAATCCAACACACCTTCCCGAAAATGAAACCTCTTACCACTCGGGCTCAACTAATCACAGACTCCTTTTCCCTGTCAGTCACCATACTCCTTGACTCCGGCTCTTCGGGGAATTTCATCTCCGGTCCCCTCTGCAAGCAGCTCCAGCTCCAGACCACCACCACCGAGACAGCTTACCAGATCGAAACCATAACAGGTAAAGCCCTTTCCCGTCGTCTTGTGAGACGCTGTGTGGGTCCCTTACTACTACGAGTGGGCATACTACATCAGGAGGAAATTCATTTGCTGGGGTTAGAAGAGTCACGGGTTAATATCATCCTGGGTCTCCCCTGGTTCATTCAACATAACCCGACGTTGTCCTGGAGTACCGGTGAGGTTCTAAAATGGGGTAATTGCTGCTTCCCAAGATGTTTCCCATCTTTGCCGTCGCCAGCCTCTGAGACCCAAACTCCTCTCCCACTCTATACCACCACCATAGAGAGCCCTGTCGCCCAGCAGTCTGTCATCCCAGCCGAATACAGTCAGTTTAAGGACGTCTTCTGCCCAAAAAGGGCTTCTCAGTTACCACCGCACCGGCCATGGGACTGTGCAATTGATCTGCTACCGGGTGAGTCAGTACCGCGTGGAAAGATTTATCCATTGTCTCTACCAGAGCAGAAGGCCATGGAGGAGTACATCGAGGAGGCGTTACGACAAGGTTACATCACACCCTCTACCTCACCTGCTGCTTCCAGCTTTTTCTTCGTGGCCAAGAAGGATGGTGGCCTCCGTCCGTGCATCGACTACCGTGCTCAACGACATCACAGTCAAGTATCGGTACCCTCTTCCTCTTGTCCCAGCGGCCCTGGAACAACTCCGCGGCACCACCATCTTCACCAAACTGGACCTCCGCAGCGCATATAATCTCATTCGGATCCGAGAGGGAGACGAATGGAAGACCGCTTTTGTCACGCCCACTGGCCACTATGAATATAGGGTTATGCCCTATGGGCTCGTCAACGCTCCCTCAGTCTTCCAAGGGTTCATGAATGAGGTGCTCCGGGAGTACCTCCATCGATTCGTCATCGTCTACATCGACGACATTTTGCGGAGGTCCTCCAACAGCTGCGGAGGTGTCATCTTTACCTCAAGGCTGAAACATTTACCTTTCACCAACCCAGCGTCCATTTCCTGGGCTATATAATAGATGATGCTGGTGTCCGCATGGACAGAAAGAAGGTGGAGGCCATCACCTCTTGGCCACAACCGAGTACTATCAAGGAGCTGCAGCGCTTCCTAGGGTTTTCAAACTTCTACTGTCGTTTCATTGCTCAATACAGCACCATCACTAGCCCCCTCACAGACCTACTCAAAGGTGGAACCAAAACTCTAGCATTGAACACCAACGCCACAACAGCCTTCCTGAACCTGAAGAAAGCCTTCACAACCGCACCACTCCTTGTTCACCCTGACCCGGATCTGCCATTCGTCGTGGAGGTAGATGCCTCCACCACAGGTGTCGATGCGGTTTTGTCCCAGCAGGACTCTACTTGGAAGACCTCCAGTTGATGAGTATAACCTCTGATTACCTACCTTGTGTACTAACCACCTGTTCTCCGTCCCGTCCTCTTCTCTGTCTTCAGACCCGTCTGTGTGTGATCAGCAATTCTGGGATCTGACTCCTCTCCGGCCACGTACCACCCGCCTACGAAGCAAGAAGACACAATTAGCACTGTCATCCGACTCCCGCAAGAATCACTACTAAGAATCTACTCACCTCGTCTCACGATCACCAGCACTCAAGTCCTTTAAATAAAATCACTGTTATTGCACCTACCCTTGAGTCCGTCTGCATCTGTGACACTATGGAATTTGTAATTAAAAACAAAAAACGAACTAAACATGTAGAAACTACAAAAACAACTCCAATTCCCCAATATTTAATATAATAACAGTAGGCTAACATTAATAATAAATACATTCAGCCAAAACACAATAGGCTATTTGTACAATGTTAACCCTCTATGGTACTGTGTTGCCTCCATACTTTATTTTAGGGTTTTTCAATAAAATGAGACATCCATTTAATTGATAAATGCTACCTCAGGGTAGTAGAACTCAAACACTAATCAATGAAAATGCAAAAAAGTGGTCACATGACCCACAGGGGTCCATTTTGCTTCCAATTTCAAGACATGTACACGTCACATGACTCCCTATTTTCTCCAGTGAAAAGTGCATTTATCATCAGTTTTCATCCATATAATTGTCTACAAAAAAAATCTGAGACACCTTCATTAGTAAGTAAAGAAGTATTTTCAAACTTTACATTATATATATCATCACATGTATTTTAGGAAATTACAAAAAAACTTACTGTATTGGAATCACATGAGGCCATGCAGGCCTGCTAGGTTATAATACAAGTATATGATATTCGTAAGGAAAAGAGTTAGAATTTAGTTAGAATCTAAACATATTTGCACAATTTTGTAATGCATTTGTAAAAAATAGTAATTCAGAGACTATATCTGCACATATCATGATCTTTCTGTTGAGAGGAATTGCTTTCTCAGCTTTCACAAGCAGTGAGGTGTCATTAGTGAGGAAGGAGATGTTACATGCATGTGCTTGTGTGTGTATGTGCATGCTTGTAAGGATAAGGTGCATATTAGGATAAGGTTATGCTGATTTTAAATGTTTTAACTTGAAACAACTCTGATTGTAATGTGTTGATATGATAACTGATATGATATTTTGGTTATACTTGTGATCCACGATGGTACAATGTTGCCTGAGAGCAACAGCCAGGGCCACTGCTTGCCAAATGGGTGCCCTAAGCAGGATTGCATTGTTGTGCCCCCACCCTCAAATATTATGGAAGTAAAAAAACAACAACAAAAAAAAAAACACCTACTATAGGGGTCAAAATTGAACTTTTATATTTTATTAAAGTAAATAAATAAATTGTATTATTTACAAATTACAATTGTAGCTCTAGACAGTTACCTATGGCTATTATCTTATTAATACAGTTGTCTGATTGATTTTATGGTCTCAAGCATTCAGTAATCACGCAAAAGAAAATCAAGCAGTTTTACTACGATAAAACCATGGTTAATTTTTGTAAGGGTTGTGATGTCCACACGTTTTTTTGTTGAAGAAATTATAGAGGCTGTGTCATCTATAGCAAAAAAGTGGCCAAAAGTAAAAGATTAAGTGGATATTTGAATTAAATATTTGGTCAATAGCCTATTAAACCAGGATTTGTTCGTCCTGTAAGTATAACAGCAGCAATTACCAGGTCTTTGGCTCCCTTTCCAGGTATTTATAATAACATGTTATGTTGAAAAAAAAAAAACAATAGACACATCACGAAATTTGTAATGGTCTTACTGGTTATAATGGGCCTTGTATTGGTTTAATGGAAACTGTAATGGACCCTGTTGGTCTCTACTGGTAATTGGTCACCTTCTATTGATGGCTTGTTAAAACCAATAAATCCTAATGGAATATGTCCCAAAACACACAACAGAAAACTACAAATGGTTTTAATGCTTAAAAATTGATGGTTTGGAATGTTTGTAATGGTATTTGTGATTCATTTGTGATGGTATTAGAATTTTCTGTGAGGTTCTATTGTTTTTGGGGTTTTTTTTTTTAGCAGGGTTACCTCATTGATTTTATATAATGCATTTTAAGTCATTTTAAAGGCTGTTGTTGGCTTAGGTTTGTTTTTATAAATATTTTCTTAATACTTCTTAGTATATTATGACTTGAAGGAACAAAACCATGATTAATTTGCGGTTACCATGGCTACAGGAACCATATTTTTGTTTTGTTTTATTTGTGTTAAAACCATGGCTAATTTTCGTAAGGGGACATGGAAACTAGGAGAGAATAGATGTGTTGCTGGTGGTGAAATTATTACCGACACTAAAACACGTTATTAACCTCAACACCCAAAAAAGTTTCACAGGATTATGAATGAAAATGATAAACAGGCTTCTTTTCATCTTTTTTTTTTTTTTCTTGGCGCCGGTGTCCTGACATTTTATGTCTTTTCAGGGCATAGTTGTCCATCAATTATGATCATTTGCATTCAGCCGCGAGCGGATGCGGGAATGGAGCGTCATGTTTTTTTTGTTTTATTTTTTGCAACTGGGATGGGAATTTTAAGCAGGAAAAACAGCACAAATATTTTTTTCCTCGTTGATATCATATTGCGTACCGTAGACCCAACAAACACAGAACGTTGCCTCAACGTAGCCAACCTTTTAGCAACGTTGCAACAACATCTACGGTGTGTCGTTAAGGTTGTTACTGCGTTGTCACAATGTTGCCATTCAACCACGGTTCAGGGCCATTGTTGAAGGTTGTGTTTAGGTTGTCTGGACAACCACTGTGCGACATGTACTACTCGTCACTGTTCCGAAGCGCATTTTAAATTTTAACAGACAGTTGGGCCGTTATTCTACTTCAAGCCAGGATACGTGAGTATTGCTTATGATTTCTCTTTTGGATAAATAAGATATGTAAATATCCAAACAAAACCTACAATTTTTGTGTCCAATGTGAGATTTATTTGTTCTGTTAATAAACGGAATGGACGGAATAGCTGATAATTCACATAATGCTGTGTAATGCTGGTGTAATGCTGACTATATTTTTTTCAGTAGGCCTATTCAGATATCGTTATTTAGGAAAAGACGTTAAACATATTCTGGTCATGTGATAGTGTTTTAACATTACGCCAAAATTTATAAGCCATAATGAAGCTATGAAAAGTGATTGACATTTCACCACAACAGACAGAGACCTAAGCTTGTACTCGCAAATTAATGTTCAATCTAGACGACTATCGACTATATAGTTAGCCATTAGCCAATAAATTGTTAAATTTAACTCGCCAGTGTTTTATTATATCTTTTCATGTGACAACACTGAAGAAATGACACTTTGCTACAGTGTAAAGTAGTGAGTGTACAGCTTGTATAACAGTCTATACAGTATTTACCCCGTCCCGTATTCGCCGTCCTTCACCAGGCTCCTGACGGGAGTGGGTGTGTGAGAGAAGAGGGGCGCCGAAACAGCCAGGGCTGGCGGCGTGTGATGAGGCGCACCTGATCTGAATAGAGCCTCATCACCGCCGCTGTTTAAATGCCGAGCGCGCCTCTCCTCGGGAGACCGGCCTCTTCTCCGTGCATGCACGCTGGTGTCTTCGTTAGTGTTACAAGGTCTCAGGTGTGAATGGGTGTGTTAAATTTGGTGTTATCGTTCTCACTCTCTCATAATGGTCACTGGAAGTTCAACATAGCACGTCATGGCAAAGAACTCTCTGAGGATCTGAAAAAAAGAATTGCTGCTCTACATAATGATGGCGTAGGCTATAGGAAGATTGCCAAGAGTTGCAGCACGGTGGCCAAGACCATACAGCGGTTTAACAGGACAGGTTCCACTCAGAACAGGCCTCGCATTGGTCGACCAAAGAAGTTGAGTGCACGTGCTCAGCGTCATATCCAGAGGTTGTGTTTGGGAAATAGACGTATGAGTGCTGCCAGCATTGCTGCAGAGGTTGAAGGGGTGGGGGGTCAGCCTGTCAGTGCTCCGACCATACGCCGCACACTGCATCAAATTGGTCTGCATGGCTGTCGTCCCAGAAGGAATCCTCTTCTAAAGATAATGCACAAGAAAGCCTGCAAACAGTTTGCTGAAGACAAGCAGACTAAGGACATGGATTACTGGAACATGTCCTGTGGTCTGATGAGACCAAGATAAACTTATTTGGTTCAGATGGTGTCCAACCGTGTGTGGCTGCAACCAGGTGAGGAGTACAAAGACAAGTGTGTCTTGCCTACAGTCAAGCATGGTGGTGGGAGTGTCATGGTCTGGGGCTGCACGAGTTCTGCCGGCACTGGGGAGCTACAGTTCATTGAGGGAAACATGAATGCCAACATGTACTGTGACATACTGAAGCAGATACTGGGCCGCAGGGCAATATTCCAACATGATAATGACCCCAAACACACCTCCAAGACGACCACTGCCTTGCTAAAGAAGCTGAGGATAAAGGTGATGGACTGGCCAAGCGTGTCTCCAGACCTAAACTCTATTGAGCATCTGTGGGACATCCTCAAATGGAAGGTGGAGGAGCGCAAGGTCTCTAACATCCACCAGCTCCGTGATGTCGTCATGGAGGAGTGGAAGTGAACTCCAGTGGCAACCTGTGAAGCCCTGGTGAACTCCATGCCTAAGAGGGTTAAGGCAGTGCTGGAAAATAATGGTGGCCACACAAAATATTGACACTTTGGGCCTAATTTGGACATTTTCATTTAGGGATGTACTCACTTTTGTGACCCGCGGTTTAGACATTAATGGCTGTGTGTTGAGTTATTTTGAGGGGACAGCAAATTTACACTGTTAAGGCCTTTCAACACTGAGCGCGATGCGAAAAAGCGATGCGAATCACCCACGAATGTTGCTTTCACAACGAGCGTGAAACGAATGTTGGCCTTCTGCTAATTTACACCTGCACGCTAGGTGGCGCCGAACAACAATGCACTTTTTCTTCATGTAGCGTATGCATCTCGGTTTACATCGTCCGCTGTTCAATATACAGCATTAAATTAAGATAAATAACTTATGTTTCTTCATCAGAAACACAAAATATCCGTAATGCTTACAAGAATACATCTGAAATAATTAGAGGTACAATTAGCATCAAGCTACATTGAAAATGTATGTAATTATTAAAGTTTTTTTGCTCAAAACCCACTTTAAATCATCACCGAGTGCTTGTAATAACTTCCGATTGTGATCTAAAATGGATTTTGATTATATAATAGGCAGACATGCACTCTTTGCATGTTTTATAATGGACTGATCGCTTGTCATGTGTCATAAAAATCCTTTATTGTTAAAATCTATTTGCTTTTATATTTCATGTGTAGAAAAATATTTCTCTCTTTGCAGCCACAGATGTCGTCTATTTTTATTTTAAACTGATGAGATCCTGCAGGAAAACTGCCTGTACATGAGGAGTCACCCATATAAAACATACTCACTGAATCCGTTCAAGCCTGTAAATGTACATGGTAATATCACATTAAGTCAATTTTTTTCGGCTCTTGGTCTGCTGCTCCTCACAATAGCCTACATCACATCATCAGAAGTTGATGACTTTCATTTTGAAATATCATAAAGTCGTGAACTTTATTTCTCGATTTCACTTTGTAAATCTGAAAAGATATCTGTCAGGGAAGCTTGACAGCTTTTTAGGCAACAGCACTTTAACTCTGCAGCAGTACAGGTAAGAAACTTCACAACACACATCATATTTCAAGTGCACGTCATGCAAACAAAACGCATTGCTTGTTTGTTTGTTGTTTTATTTGTTTTGAATAGAGCTGGGCAGTCCAACCCAACGTTTTACATTGAGACTGCAGATAAGCGTTATGTGCTCAGAAAGAAGCCTCCAGGAGAGCTGCTGCCCGGAGCTCATAAGATAACATTACTGTCTTTTGTACGTCGCTCGTTGTAGTATCACAATAATGTGAAACTTCAGGATAACTGATTATTTGTAGAATACTTGCAATGTAGAGTTTAATGTAATTGGAATGTTGAGTTTAACATAGTTTATTTGGATGAATCCAACCCTGTTGTTATCATGCAAAAAAGGACTTTGACACCAGTGACTGTCCAACACAACACAAATGAACATAACGTTAAGGAAACCAGTAGAGGGAGCCAGATCCAAATAATTGTAAAATTTTATTTATTTATTTATTTATTGATGCCTATTTCACCTAACATAAACTGTATTTTTGTTTAAATCAAGAAGCCTGCTGTCATAATATGTAGCCTATAATTGGCTATTTTTTTATGTCAAATTTTTCTATGTTGATGCATCTCGGATGTGTTGTGGTGTGTATATGAATGGATGGATAGATCTTTAATCAGTTTAATAAATCAACATGCTAAGTTATTATTAATTTACATTACTTAAAATTAATAATAAATAACAAAATATAAATATTAAATAAATAAACAATTTCAAAAATAATAATGCTGACAAAGTTTAAGTTGGAGTGCTACAGTTACTAAGAGTAAATTAAAAAATAAATATAAGCTAAATAGAAATATAAAAAAGCAAAAACTAATAAAAATGACTAAAGCACAAACAAAATGACTAAAATATAAACAATACAATCAGTGATGCGAATTTAAATACAATTCATGTTTTGATAGGAATGACTGCTTTTTTAAATTAAATATTACAAACATCCAAAACATGTTTAAATTAGCATTGTGTGATAAATAAATGATAATCATGTTTAGTGATGTTCTTACCAGGCAGTGGATAGGTTGAATTATAAAGAAATAGCCTACTGAGTTAGTACTGTCTGTGAATTATTTCTTTCATCTAAATAATTACATGATTTGCTCAATAATTAATCTAATTAATTGCAAGTAATTTTATGTCAGTATTTGTAGAGAAAAAAAACAAAAACATAAATGCCCCAAGTAAAAAATGAAAAGATTAATTATTGAAGAGACAACATGAAAAAAGAGGCCTTTCAAAAAGTTAATGTTGTATGTTTTAATTCTCCTCATTAAAGTAAAGACAGTAAAGACACTCGGACCCTGTGGCAAGCCATTCAGACCATCACTGACTACAAGCCCCCGCCACAGGCCAGTGACGATGACACATCCTTACCCGATGCACTCAACCACTTCTACTCAAGATTTGAGATACAGAACGACACGCCTGCACAGAAACTACTCACATCTCCAGACGACCAGGTACTCTGTCTCTCTCCAGCCGATGTAAGGAAGACCCTGTCCCGGATTAACCCACGAAAGGCTGCGGGCCCTGACAACATACCTGGATGTGTATTGAGAGACTGTGCTGCACAGCTGACGGATATCCTAACAGACATCTTCAACACCTCACTGAGCCAGGCAGTCGTCCCCACGTGTCTCAAATCCACCTCCATAATTCCAGTACCAAAGAACCCGTGTCCTATCTGAATGACTATCATCCCATAGCACTGACCCCAATCATGATGAAGTGCTTTGAGAGGTTAGTCATGCATCACATCAAATCCAGTCTCCCAAACACACTGGACCCATTCCAGTTTGCATACCGTCCAAACCGTTCCACAGACGATGCAATATCCATCACTCTCCACCTAGCTCTTACTCACCTGGAACAGAAAGACTCTTATGTAAGAATGCTGTTCATCGACTTCAGCTCAGCATTCAACACTATAATCCCACAACAGCTCATCCACAAACTAAACTTGCTCTGTAATTGGAACCTGTCCCTCAATGTGAGTAAGACAAAAGAGGTTGTGATGGACTTCAGGAGAAACCCTGTTGACCACCCCCCACTGACCATCAAAGGCTCAACCGTGGAGAGAGTCGGCAGCACTAAATTCCTGGGGGTGCACATCACAGAGGATCTCACCTGGACCACCAACGTCACGTCACTCAACAAGAAGGGACAACAGTGCCTCCGCTTTCTCCGCCGGCTGAAAAGGGCAAGTCTCCCGCCACCCATCCTCACAGCTTTCTACAGGGGCACCATTGAGAGTGTGCTGACCAGCTGCATCACTGTCTGGTACGGGAACTGCAGTGCTGCTGACCACAAGACCCTACAACGGACAGTGAACACTGCCGCAAAGATCATCGGTGCCCCTTCTCCCCTCCATCCTGGACATTTTCCTTGCATGATGCTCCAGCAAGGCCAGCATCGTGAAAGACCCCACCCACCCATCCCACAACCTCTTCCAGCTCCTACCATCAGATAGAAGGTACCGGAGTATCAAAGCTCGCTCTGTCAGATTGCTCAACAGCTTTTTTCCCCAGGCTGTGAGAGCTCTTAACTCCAATCTCCCTGTCCCCCTCTGACCCCCCCCCCCCCCCAACTCATTAATACTGTTGACAACTTTTCCTAAGTGCAATTCTGAGTGTGCTACACACAGGTGAGTGGGCTATACAAACCACCTGTAGTAACGCACTCATCCCACTATATGCACACTAGACACTTTCTATAAACACTCCCTGCTACAAAGACTCAATAAGAAAATGTTCTTGAGCATTGCACTACAAAATAATGTTTTCTTGAGCATTGCACTACAAAATAATGTTTTCTTGAGCATTGCACTACAAATCTTTTTGCACTATGCGCTGCTTCCCACAAAATCTCTCTTTAATCTGCACAACAATTTAATGTGCAAAATATATATAATTTTTTTTTTCTCACAATTTCATGTACAAATATCTCTTTTGCATAATTTCATGTACAGTATTTATGTAAAGTTCTTGTACAGTCTCAGTTTGTGTATGTCTAGGCAACTAGGAATAGAAGTTATAGTATTTATAGTATAAGTATAGTCAGATGGTCTATTTTTGTCTATAGTCAAATGCTCTATTGTTTTTTTTTTTTTTGTTTTTTTTATACTTGCATTGTTGTATGTTTATCTTATGTTTAACTAGTATGTAGCACCGTGGTCCTGCGAGACGCGACATTTCATTCCACTATATGTCCACACATGTAGCAGAATGACAATAAAGTTCAACTTGACTTGACTTGACTTAATTAAAAACAAGTTCTTCTGTCTGCATGTTTGAAAAGGAAAATTTCAAATTCAGTCTCTCAAAAAATTTTAATATTTTCTCAAAGATCAATCAAAAAAAAGATCTACAAAACAGAAATGTTCAAGATCTCCAGAGTAGGTTTAATTATGCACTCAATACTTGGTTGGGGCTCCTTTTGCACAAATTACTGCTTCAATGCGGCATGGCATGTAGGCGATCAGCCTGTGGCACTGCTGAGGCGTTATTGAAGCCCAGGTCGCTTTGATAGTGGCCTTCAGCTCATCTGTATTGTTTGGTCAAGACGAAGATAAGTAACATCCGACAATACCCCATAGATTCTCTATGGGGTTTAGGTCAGACGAGTTGGCTGGTCAATCAAGCACAGTAATATCATGGTCAGCAAACCACTTGGAAGTGGTTTTAGCACTGTGGGCAGGTGCTAAAGTCCTTCTGGAAAAGGAAATCAGCATCTCCATAAAGCTTGTCAGCAGATAGAAGCATAAAGTGCTCCAAAATCTCCTGGTAAACGGCTGCATTACCAGCAGACGTCACGGCACCCCAAATCATCACTGGCTTCGGAAACTTCACACTTGATTCGCGTTTTTGAATTTTGAGCCATTTGAGTCAAAGATTCAGTGGTCCATTCATAAGGACAGGCACTTGCTTCATTCTTGAATGAATCAGCTGTCTGAAGGAATTGTTCGAAGGCATGCTTCAATGACTCATTAATTAAAACTGCCACCTACTGACGGTTTACTTTCATAATAACTTATCCTTGCATTTTTCCAGCATTTCATATTTGTGTATATATATAAAGAAAAATTAAAACACAGAGGTCACAACATTAATTATGCTGTTATAATTCTGCATGCAGTGCAAATGCATTTGTGCTATATTTCAGCTACATTGAACTGTCTGTGTAAATGCATCTGAATGCCGCTCCAGTCACTTCTGTTTCTTCTGCAGTGGAATGATCGGTTTTGTAGATACTGATTTTATATGATTGGTAACAGCCCTATATTATCTTATTATATTAAGTGAAATTATTAATAAAATGTTAGGGGAAAATGCCCTTTAAATAGGTGAAAAATGACCTGGAAATCAATTTAAATAAATTTTTGCATATATATATATATATATATATAAAATCTTTAATCAGTTTAATAAACCAACAAGTTAAAACTATTATTTATGTACATTACTTGAAATTAAGCTGAAATATAAATATTACACAAAAACTGTTGTACATTATAATAATAATGTTGACAAAATTTAAGCTGGAGTACTACAATTACTAAAAGTGAAATGAAAATAAATATAAGCTAAATAGAAATATAAAAAAATAAAACCTATAACAAAAATTACTAAAGCAGAAAAATGTTACTAAAATATAAACACAAATTTTAATGAAAGCTAAAATGATAAGCTAATTTAAATAGTATATACTGTAAATACTAAGCTAACACTGAAACAAACAGGAATTTTTTTATTTAAAGGGGTCATCAGATGCAAAATTCACTTTTCATGTTGTTTCAACATAAATGTGTGTTGGAAGTGTATACACATCCATCCTATAATTATAAAAATCCACCTAGTGTTTTTTCTTTTTAAATCCCTGTTTTAAAATCCCCTTTCTCAAATCAGGATGTTCTGAGATTCCTGTCAGAATGATGTAGTTCTGTACAGACCGCTCCCACGATAGTTGAACGACAAGCCATCTTACCTTAGATCCGCCCTGAGTGAGCTGAGTGAACTGATTCAGCTGTAAACAGTTTGACCACAATTGCAGATCTCATTAGCATTTAAAGCAACATGGACTATAATAGCTTGCTAAAAACTGAGCTGATTTTGACAGGTTTAAAAGAAGGTGTTTTTTACACTACTATTGAGAAATTTTAACCAAAGTATGTTATAGACTTTTAATTAAGACCCTAAAGAATCATATCAAGTTGTGCAAAAAGGGCATCCGATGACCCCTTTAATGTCAGTTATGTTCTAATGTATAATGTAATGTTTCATTTCCGTGAACAGTTTTATTTTAAGACCAATAAAACATTAGTGAAGAATAACCTCACTGGCATCATATTGTTGTCAGTCGAACAAAACATTGCCTTGTATTGTGTGGTTACCTTTCGAGATTGGTTCACTCAACATTGCATCATTAGCTGATGCTATGGGTAAACTCCCTTTCTCCCTTTTGATAATGCTGAATCACACTATTACATCGCAAAAGCCAATAGTGCTTGAGCATTCAAGCGTGAGGCGGAGTCAGACACTTTATAACTTGTCGCAGAGAGCCATTGCCTCAGAATTGTTCTCCTTCACTCCAAAGTTGTACTTCGCTGCAGACCTTTGCACTTGCAAGGATGACGCAAATAGAAGCTGCTCCCCTCCTGCAATCTGGCAGGAGGAAAGAATATGAAGAAGATGTTGCAGAAAAGCAGGGATGTAAAATACCTAAGTAATTTTACTTGATTACTGTACTTAAGTATTATTGTGTGGTATTTGTACTTTAATCAAGTAAAATTTTAACTGATTACTTGTACTTTTACTTGATTACATTTATGAAGAAAAAAAATTACTTTTTACTCCTTAGAATTTTATTTCAACTTAAGAAGTACTCAAAAACACAAGAAATAATGAGGTTGTTTTCACTCATCACCCTCACACATTTCAGCTTCAGTTATTTAATTACCCCCCCAAAAAAGTTTACTCATTATTTTTGTCCATATTTATATATCTGTTGTCATGATATACAGTGGTGTGAAAAAGTATTTGCCCCTTCCTGATTTTTAATTTTTTTGCATGTTTGTCACACTTTAATGTTTCAGATAATCAAACAAATTTAAATATTAATCAAAGATAACACAAGTAAACACAACATGCAGTTTTTAAATGAATTGTTTTTTTTATGAAGGGAAAACAAAATACAAACCCACATGGCCCTGTGTGAAAAAGTGTTTGCTTCAGGACCTGGAAGACTTGCTGTGATAAATGGAACCATGAATTCAGCTGTTTACCAAAAAATCCTGAAGGACAATGTCTGGCCATCTGTTCCTGACCTCAAGCTGAAGCGAACTTGAGTTCTGCAGCAGGACAATGATCCAAAACACACCAGCAAATCCACCTCTGAATGGCTGAAGAAAGACAAAATGAAGACTTAGGAGTGGCCTACTCAAAGTCCTGACCTGAATCCTATTGAGATGCAGTGGCATGACCTTAAAAAGGCAGTTCATGCTCGAAAACCCTCCAATGTGGCTGAATTACAACAATTCTGCCAAGATGAGTGGGCCAAAATTCCTCCACAGCGCTGTAACAGACTCATTGCAAGTTATCGCAAACGCTTGATTGTGGTTGTTGCTGCTAAGGGTGGCCCAAACAGTTATTAGGTTTAGGGGGCAATAACTTTTTCACACAGGGCCATGTGGGTTTGGATTTTGTTTTCCCTTCATAATAGAAAACTTCATTCAAAAACTGCATGTTGTGTTTACTTGTGTTATCTTTGATTAATATTTAAATTAGTTTGATGATCTGAAACATTAAAGTGTGACAAAAATAAAAAATCAGGAAGGTGGCCAACACTTTTTCACACCACTGTAGCTGTCTGTAGTATATTGGCTGAATGCATAAAATGGCAAATATGGAGTGCAAATAGAGTCAGGGATGAGAATTTAAATACAATTCATGTTTAAGTAGGGATGACTGCTTTTTTTTTTTATTAAATATTCCAAACTTCCAAACTATGTTTTCATGAGCATTGTATGTTAAATAAACAATAAGTCAAGTTCAAGTTCACTTTATTTATATAGCACATTTAAAACAGCCACGAGAATGACCAAAGTGCTTCACAAAAGATACAGCATCATAAAAGTAATTAAAACAAGCAAACAGATTAAAACAAAGAACCCAAATAAAACAGTACCAGAAAAACTATACTAGGCAGGAATATAAACCTAATAAGCCAATGAAAACAGATGGGTTTTTAACAGAGACTTAAAAATGGTCAAGCTCGGGGCCATTCGAATTTCCACTGCCAGGTCATGTACTGGCAACCAATGAAGGGCCTTTAAAAGTGTATAAGTGTGTGTAAAACAATAAGCCATGTTTAGTGATGTTCTTACCAGTGGATAAGTTGAATGTAACATCTTAGTTAAAGCTCAAACAATTTGTTAAAGCTCAAACAATAATCAGATGTTATGCTACTATTTTTCTAGCCCCCGATAGTTATATAACTAGGTACAACTTGAATAAAGCTGATGCAATAATCAGAGGTTATGCTAGTACTATGAAATATATTAATATGTCAATAGTATTGTTATCTAGCCTCCGGTAGTTAAAATAACTATGTACAACTTGAATAAAGCTCAAACAATAATCATAGGTTATGCTAGTACTATTTATGTAGCCCCCGATAATTAATATAACTACGTACAACTTGAATAAAGCTGAGACAATAACAAGAGGTAATGGCTAGTACAATTAAAAATGAGGTATATAATTTTTCAAAAACGTCGGGGCAGAGTACCAAAACAAATTTGTATCCAATCAGCAGTAAGGGGCGTGTCTACTCATGATGTGGAGAAGAGAGCGTTCAGTGAACAGCCGAGCCGGGATAGAGATGGTGGATAAAAAAACAAAAGAGGAAAATATCTGCGGAACGATAAGGCAAGAAGTAGAACCCATGTAAATATCGGATCAGCTTTCCAGCACTGGAGAGAACTCAAGGAGCGGAAGGCCTGCGATCGGACGCTGAGGTTGCTTTGGCTCTTCTCGGTAGGTGTGTAACACCGTGTCTACACCAGAACAGCTAAAGTCTGCCTACACTGGACACGATAAAGCGACCGTTGAAAATCATTTGAAATTTGTGTCAGCACGTCATAAATAGAATGCGGCAGCAGTTTACTGTCAGGGATTTGTCGAGCCGTGCAGCATCCAGTGTAGACAGCATCACTGATTATGAGTTCTATATTGTAGCGTCCGGTGTAGACACAGTGCAACATTGGTTCCCTATCAGTCGGTCACTCCGAGTCACGTCGGTGACCGACGAATTGGGATCTCGCTTAGAGAGACCAATCCCCTACGAGAGTATCTAAACAAGCCAATGCACATTGGCATGCGATTATTGCATCCAGCTGCCGCTGATCACAGCGTGAGTATAAGTAGGCAGCAGATGCAGCGCATATTCAGCTTTTCGCTTCGGAGCCGAGCGTTCGTTGTTCTGCTCCTGACCATTCTTCGACGGTGTCTATGAGTCAGCACGCTCTTAGAGACATTCTCGGTGCTGGTGTCTATGAGTAAGCACGCTCTTAGAGACATTCTCGGTGCTGGTGTCACGGCGCTTCAGCGGCGGTGGTTCCCTTCCTGTCGAGTGGGCTGCACACGTCGGATTGCACTACCCTCTGATTGTGTTGCAAGCGGCCATCTCCCCTGTGCGCTTCAGCACACTAAAAGAGTTATTTCTCTGAAAGAGTGATTTCTCTAAAAGAGCATTCACGTGTGGAACGTCTTTTTAAAGACGCGTCTTTTTAAAGATGCCTTTCCATCCATGTGTTTCTGGATGCGGTCGTTACCTGGCACCGTGTGATGGTCACGATCGCTGCCTCTCGTGTCTGGGCATTAATCACGCTGAGGCGGCTTTTGTGGACGAGTCATGCTCCCAGTGCGGGAAAATGACCGTCGCGGAGTTGCGGACCAGACTCCGTTTCCTGCAAAGGGGCAGAGTGCCCGTGCCTCTGCCTAGATCTAGGGCTCCACTTGGCGGCAGCCGGGGGAGCGCTACTTCTGACAGTAGCCGGACTGGTCTTACAGTGACGGTGAGGAATTCCCCTCCGAGGGCTCCTCCTTCCACCGGCACTTCGCAGCCTGTGGAGCTGCCGAGGGAACACACTGGACCCTCTCATGACGTACCAGCTGTATCCTTTGGTGCTCCCCCCGACGATCAGATGTCGGTCGCTGCATCGGAGGGTGAGTCAGACCCCTCTGGAGATGATGATTTGGTACCGCTGCCACCTTCGGGGCGCCCCGCGATGCCAGATTCGGATCCAGAGATGGTGGCTATGCTTGCGAGTGGAATCCTCCACCGTGTCCCGAACCCTCGAGGTTGGACGATTGGTTTCTCGGGGTGGCTCGCGCTGGTTCTCAGGGCCCCACCCCGGTGCCTTTCTTCCCAGAGCTCACTGGATCATGGACGGCACCTTTCACTGCCCGAAACCGATCCGGTGGCTCGTCCTCCCTCACCACCCTTGATGGTGGGGCAGCGCAGGGGTATGCGGGTATCCCGCCGGTGGAGCGGTCGGTTGCAATGCAGTTGTGTCCAAATACCGCTGTCACTTGGCGTTGGAATCCGTTGCTCCCCTCCCGGGCCTGTAGGCACAACAGACACTACGAGCGACGAAGGTCACGGCGCGGTCTCTGGGCCATGCGATGTCCACTATGGTAGTCCAGGAATGCCATCTCTGGCTGTGTCTGGCCGACATGACGGAGGCTGACAAGAGGCGGTTCTTGAATGCCACTGTGTCCCAGACCGGCCTTTTCGGCGATGCAGTGGAGAACTTAGCCCAGCAGTTCTCCGCTGCACAGAAGCAGACTGAGGCCATCAGGCACATCCTGCCCCGGCGTACAGCTGCTGCCTCCACCCGGCGGCAGCGCCTCAGTCTTCCCCTGCTGCCGCCCCCGCTCCCGTGCAGCAAACGCAGCAGCCTCCAGCAAAGCAGCGCCGTGGACCCGGTTGCAGGGCAGCCGCCCCGCCCGTCCAGGCCCCCGCCAAACCTAGTGGCAAGCGAAAGAGCAAGAGGCCCTGAGACGGGCGACCCGGAGATGGAGGAGGATGCTCTTCGGGAGATGGTGAACGCACCAGGGGGAGAATCTTTTGTTTCTTTTTTCCCCGCCACTGGCCTCCCGGTCAGTGGTACCCAAAAACTCGACAAAAGAGCAGTTTTCTCTATCTCTGGGTCCTCAGAGGGGACGGGGGGTTGTGGACGAGCCAGTCTTGATTCACACTCACCCGCCTCTCTCGCCAATCAGCAGCTGTGGGCGGTTCGGAAGTGCGGTCAACCGTACAACCCACGAACCCTCTGCCAGAACGCAGGTTGGTGTTGCACACACGCTGACCCTGCTTCGGACCGGCAAGGAGACGCCCGAGCAGGGTCCCTGCGTTCCCCCTCGCTGCCCCGCCACGGGTACGTCGGTGGTTCCGTTGGTGCCACTTGTACGGTTTCTGGGTGCCTGGTTAGCGCTTCCCAGTCCGTCTCGTTGGCTCCGCCAGACCATCAGACTCGGCTATGCGATTCAGTTCGCCCAGCGTCCTCCCAAGTTCAGGGGCATCCACTTCACTTCAGTGAAGGCGGTAGATGCTCCTGTCTTGCGTACAGAGATCACAGTCCTCCTGGCGAAGGATGCGATAGAGCCGGTCCCTCCAGCCGATATGAGGACGGGGTTCTACAGCCCCTACTTCATTGTACCCAAGAAAGGTGGTGGCTTGAGACCAATCTTGGATCTGCGTGTCTTGAACCGGGCCCTTCACAAGCTTCCATTCAAGATGCTTCTTCGGGTGCATCCGTCCCCGCGTACTTCCATGTGTCGATCCTTCCGCGCCACAGGCCATTCCTGCGGTTTGTGTTCAAAGGACGGGCATATCAGTACAAGGTCCTGCCCTTCGGGCTGTCCCTGTTGCCCCGTGTCTTCGTGAAAGTGGCGGAAGCAGCCCTTGTTCCCATGAGAGAACAGGGCGTTCGCATTCTCAACTACCTCGACGACTGGCTCATACTGGCTCAGTCTCAGGACCAGTTGTGCGAACACAGGGACTTGGTGCTCTCACACCTCAGCCAGTTGGGCCTTCGGGTCAACTGGGAAAAGAGCAAACTCTCCCCGACGCAGAGGATCTTTTTTCAAGGTATGGAGTTGGATTCGGTCAGTCAGACAGCACGCCTCACGCAGGAACGTGCTCAGTCGGTGTTGAACTGCTTGAATACGTTCAAGAGCAGGACAACGGTCCCACTGAAACAATTTCAGAGGCTCCTGGGGCATATGGCAGCTGCAGCGGCAGTCACGCCGCTGGGGCTGCTTCATATGATACCGCTTCAGCACTGGCTCCATGGCCGAGTCCCGAGGTGGGCGTGGCAGCGTTCCGACGGGCTTGCAGTGTCGGGGGTTTGGATGGGCCCCCAACTGCGCTGGCACATCAATTGCCTAGAGTTGCTAGCAGTATGCCTGGCCTTGATCTGTCTCAGGAGGCGCTTACAGTGCAAGCATGTACTGGTCCGCACGGACAACACTGCGACCGTTGCGTACATCAACCAACAAGGTGGTCTACGCTCCCGTCGCATGTCGCAACTCGCCCACCACCTCCTCCTCTGGAGTCAGAAGCGTCTGAGGTCGCTTCGTGCCATTCTTATTCCGGGATGGCTCGAGGCGCCTCGCTGGCAGATATTTGTAGAGCTGCGGGCTGGGCGACCCCTAACACGTTCGCCAGGTTCTATAGTCTGCATGTGGAGCCGGTTTCCTCCTGTGTTCTCACCTCAAACGGGTAGAAGCACTGAGAGGCTCCGGTTTCGGGTCGGATTGCTAAAACTGCTCCAGAGAGTCCGTACGGAAGACCCTGTCGAGCTCCTCCATTCCATCGGCAGTCAGACGTGGCAGAGCGTCTGATGCTAGGCCCTTGCTTGATGAATCCGTGAGAACCGGTAGAGGGCTGGGTTCCATATGTAAGGCCTAATTGGATCCCATATGTGTAAGTCCACGGTATAGCCTGAGAGCCCGTGTTTCCCCGGCAGATGTTCTGCCATTGTCCAAGAGGCTTCTATCTCCTCTAAATTTTCCATATGCGCCTAAACGGTTGATTCATATGCGTAAGTGCTCCTGAACCTCCTTCGGGAAGGGTGGGCTTCCGCAGCATCCGGTTCCAACTGGAACGGGTACGTTTTCCCAGTGTTATCCAGTCTTACTGAGTGGGTAGTGCCGTAGCAACAGTAACTGGCCTTCTGTGCTAAGCCCTGACCTGCGCCAAAAAATAGGGGCGCAGGAGGCTTCCACAGGATACTGGAAGGGGCAGTATCCGTGGCCCTTTGGTAGGGATCCCAATTCATCGGTCACCGACGTGACTCAGAGTGACCGACTGATAGGGAACGTCTCGGTTACGTATGTAACCCTCGTTTCCTGAAGAAGGGAACGGAGACGTCACGTCCCGTCGCACGGCTGCTGTACCACCGCTGAGCGGCCGGGTCTCCGGCTCGGCTCCTCAGCAAAAACTTGAATATGCCCTGCACCTGCTGCCTACTTATACTCACGCTGTGATCAGCGGATGAAAAGTCCCTTTTCAAGAACTACAACGAATGGTTCGTTTGGACAACAAAGTTGTTTTCCTGTATTTGTGATATCACAAAAATAAATCCCGCCTACGGAAATTCGAATGGTTGGCCGGTGGGGAGAATGCTTGGTTGAACACTTTAAAATCGAAACCTGGTGTGGGTGTTTTTATACCACTGTATTTCTGTATTTCTAAATTTTGGATGTCATTTTCATGTCATCTTGCATGTAATGTCTGATAAAGCAGTGCTTGTGAGAGGAGCTCTGCTTGTGTACAGTGTTACCGGGGAAACCTCGATCTCTCCCACTCCAACAGCGCCTCCCACTGGCAGAGAATTAATTTGCATGTATATATGCCGCCACAAATAGTGTAAATCTGTGGGACTATGGTTAAACAGTTTCACTGCAATTCATGTTATAATGTTAGAATTAAAGAACAATGAACATAATAACTTTCCTGTAGCTCAAATAGTAGTGCAGGGCGCTAGCAACGCCAAGGTCATGGGTTCGATTCCCAGGGAAAGCAAGAGCTGATAAAAAAAAAAAATGTAAAAATTGTAACTTGAATGCAATGTAAGTCGCTTTGGATAAAAGCGTCTGCTAAATGCATAAATGTAATACATATTACCTTTGCGCTTATCTGTATATAGTAAAGTACTGAAACACCATCTAAGCTCTTCACCAATCACAACGCACTGGGACAGCTAACCAATCACAACACATTTAGTTTTTCGGAGACGGGCCTTCATCAAACCTGGAACTAATCGAGCCGTTTGTGCCAGGCTGGGAAGAAAGGTATTGTAATAATGTAAATTATGTGAAAAATAATGTGATTTTCGAACCACCAAGCATGAGAGCATGTTCTAGTACACCCCCAAAACAAAATCAAGACTTTGTAAAAGAGCATAATAGGACCCCTTTAACTAAAGTCAAGCAGTTAGTCAGAAATCTAGAATCTCACCTGATGTGCTCCATGCTCCATCTAACCTCTTAACCCTGGACGCAGATTTACGGTAACGTTGCTGTTCTTCAGAAAAATCCTTCAAGTCCCACACATTCTTTGGTTTTCAGCATTTTTGTGTATTTGAACCCTTTCCAACAGTGACTGTATGATTTTGAGATCCGTCTTTTCACACTGAGGATAAATGAGGGAATCAAGTTAGGTTCAAACGCTCACTGAAAAACGATGCATTAAGAGCCGTGGGGGTGAAAACGTTTTGAATTAGATGATCAGGGTAAATTTAATTTATCTCTCCGGTCACACACCCTCAGTCTGCCTCTGCCAGTCCCATGGCCATCCCTGCAAACTATTCGGGTGAGGCGGTTTTTACTCCAAGTTTCACTCTACATAGAGATGCAATCCCATAAATTTTACAGCTAACGGGCTAAAGTTGCCTTCCTGATCTCCCTGCTAACCGGACGGGCATTGCTCTGGGCACGAGCCATCTGGAACTCTCAGACCACTATAATTAACTCTTTCAATGCTATCTCTTCCCACTTCAAGGAGGTCTTCGGCCTATCCACCGGCTCACTGTCCATTGCGACCAACTCATCCGCCTCCGTCAGGGAGATTCTTCGGCCAGTGACTATACTCTACAGTTCCGGACTCTGGCGGCCTCGTGTGGATGGAACAAGACAGCGCTACTCACTGCTTACCGTCAGGGCTTGGATCCACAGATCAGAGCCCATATGGCGATCTATGATGACATTGTCGGTCTGGAGAGCTTTATGCAGAAGGCCGTTAAGATCTCCCAACGTCTCACAGCTTGTCAGCCGGACATAACCGCTCAGCTGCCTGTCCTCTGGTACCAGAACCTATGAAAATGGATACAAATTGCCTCATGCACTGAGCGTGCTCGACGTCTCGCTCACGGGGCTGTGCCTCTACTGCGGAGTTCCGAGGCACTTAATCGAGGGTCGAGCATATCTCCTGTCCATCCCGGAGCACAAGGCGATGGAGGATTACATCAAGGAGGCTCTCCAACAACAGTTCTTTCGCCCTTCCACCTCTCCGGCGGCCTTGAGCTGTTTCTTCGTGGGCAAGAAGGACGGAGGCTTGCGGCCTTGCATCAACTACCGGGCCCTCAATGATCACACTGTCAAGCTCCCTTATCCTCTTCCCCTGGTCCCGGCCGCCCTCGAGGAACTCCGTGGGGCCCGCATCTTCTCCACGCTAGACCTGCGGAGCGCCTATAACCTTGTTCGTATTTGGGAAGGTGACGAGTGGAAGATGGCGTTCATTATCCCCTCAGGCCACTATGAATATCGGGTCATGTTGTATGGCCTTTCCAAATCTCTTTCCGTCTTCCAGGGGTTTATGAACGAGGTGTTCCGGGAGTTCCTCCACCGATTTGTCATCGTGTACATAGACGATATCCTGATCTACTCCCGGAACCTGGCCGAACATCGCCATCACGTGACGCAGGTCCTACGCCAACTCAGGAAACATCACCTCTACCTGAAGTGTGAGTTCCACCGCCCCACGGTCCAGTTCCTCGGCTACATCCTAAATGCGGATGGGATCCAGATGGACCAGGGGAAGGTCCAAGCCATCCAGGACTGGCCCCAGCCTCAATCAGTAAAGGGACTGCAACGATTCCTCGGCTTCGCAAATTTCTACCGGAGGTTCATTCTGAACTTCAGTCTCCCCTCAGCCCCCCTCACTTCCATGCTCCATCAGAAACCGAAGTCTCTGTCCTGGAACTCTGAAGCTTGAGCTACCTACAAGAAGCTCCAGGAGGCCTTCTGCACTGCTCCCATCCTCAGACATCCTGAACCCCAAATCCCATTAATAGTGGAAGTGGATGCCTCCCCCACTGGCGTGGGAGCAGTGCTGTCTCAATACCACGGAGAGCCTCCCCGACTCCACCCTTGCGCTTACTTTTCCAGGAAGCTTTCCCCAGCGGAGCAGAACTACGATATTGGAAATCGGGAGCTGCTCGCCATTAAACTGGCGCTGGAGGAATGGAGACACTGGCTGGAGGGAGCTCAACACTCCTTTACGGTCATCACTGACCACAAAAACCTGGAATATCTCTGAAGTGCTAAGAGGTTAAACCCCCGGCAGGCTCACTGAGCCCTCTTCTTCAACTGGTTCCAGTTTTCCATCACGTATCGACCCGGAGATAAGAATGTCAAGGCGGATTCCCTCTCACGTATCCATGTCCCAGACGAACCCTCCACACCTGAACCCATACTCCCTCCAGCCGTCCTTGTGAACCCCATCCGGTGGGCCCTGGATGAACAGATCCGCATCGCCTCCATCACCGAACCAGCTCCGCTGGGAGGCCCAGAGGGCAAAACCTATGTGCCCACCTCCTTGAGGACTTCCCTTCTGGGATCCCTGCATGCTTCCCCGGGCTCTGGACACTGGCAGCCAGCGTTCTCTCTCGCTTCTCCAAGCTCAGTACTGGTGACCCAGTATGGCCCGGGATGTCTCCCAGTACATTCGTGGATGCTCAGTCTGCGCCATCTCCAAGACTCCACATCACTTACCCACTGGAAAATTAGTCCCATTCCACATCGCCCCTGGTCCCATGTCGGAGTCAACTTCGTCACAGATCTCCCCAAGTCATAAGGTTATACCTGCATACTCGTTGCAGTTGACAGATTCTCCAAAGTCTGCAAGTTAATTCCCTTCCGGGGTTTACCCACAGCCCTCGAAACAGCAGAGGTCCTCTTCCATAATGTCTTCCGCACCTTCGGCATCCCGGAAGGTGTCGTCTCTGGCTGTGGGCCACAGTTTGTCTCCCGTGTCTGGAAGGCATTCTTCAAATTCCTCTGTCACCGTTAGTCTTTCCTCAGGGTATCACCCCCTCACTTCACTAACGGCCAGACTGAGCGGAAGATTCAGGAGATTGGGAGATATCTCCGGGCCTACTGTCATGACAACCAGCACAGCTGGAACTGCTTCCTCCCGTGGGCCGAGTATGCACAAAATTCCCTCAAGCAAACCACCACTGGCCTCACCCCTTTCCAGTGCATACTGCCCTGCCGTAAGATGAGTCCTCGCTATATTGGTCCCTTTACCATCGAGAGGCAGATGAGCTCACCTTCCGTCTCCAACTCCCTGCACAGTATTGTATCCATCCAGCATTCCATATCTCACTTCTCAAGTCTGTCTCTCCCTCTGTCACAGAACCCGACGAGCCTGCAGTACCTCCTCCTCCCGAGATCAACGAGGAGCCCCTAGTCTACAGGGTGTAGGCCATCTTGGACTCTCGGCGATGGGATGGTCGCCTGGAATATCGTATTGACTGGGAGGGATATGGGCCAGAGGAAAGATCCTGGGTGGCCCGGGACGATGTGCTGGATCCCTCTCTCCTGGCCGAGTTTCACCAGAACCATCCTGACCCAGAGGCCGTGGCCGACTCCGTTGCCGTAATAGGGCGTCAGGAGCCACCCCTGGAGGAGGGGGTACTGTCAGAGAGTCACCACAGTCACCGCAGTCTCCACCAACGACACTCACCAGATCTCAATCTCCTGATTTTTGATCACCGCCACCTGTCAGCACTAATCAGCAGCACTGTATCCCTGCACTCCTCCCTTTCACTCACTGTCTAGCCTCAAACTTTCCATGTTGACTAACCTGATCTACTTACCTTTTGTCTACTTACCAGTTGCTCCAGTGTTCCTATACCTGTTCTCCGCCGTCTCCACGCTCCACTGTTACCTCCGGATCCCCTGGAAAAGGAAAAAGGACATTCACACTCTGATAAACCCCTAGAGACATTCCCATTCCCAGCCTGCTTGCCTGGACATTCTGCTCATCTCATTCCCCTCTGCTACTACTCAATAAACCTGTTTATTGTATTGCATTTACTCTCTATCAATACAGGCACAACTGCAACATCTTGCCTAGTACGACTGATGACTAATTCCTTAGTATTGTTTATATTTAATATCAGTGCACTAATATTACACCAGCCCAACGTATTTCATATATTCAACCGGCTCATTTATATCATTTTTATTTGGAAAAGTCCTACCAAAGCCATATCATCTGCATACTTATAAAGTTTAAAATTAGAGTTGTGAATCATAAAATCATTACTATACAGTGAGAATAATATAGGTGATTTTGTATTAATACTGTTAACAGTGCATTCATCTGACAGCTGACCATTATACCATACCCTATGGTATAATGTATGGAACAACAAAAAGTCCTTAATCCACAAAACAAGGCACCTGTTGACACCCATCAGGTGCCTGGTTTTGTGGATTAAGGACTTTTTGTTGTCCTGTACTCGGAGGGTATGGTATAATGGTCAACTGTCAGATGAATGCAAGAGCAAAAGCAAATAAAAGAGAAAACGCACTGCAATTTATTAGATCAGAAAGCTAAAAAAAGGACAAACTGTTGAATCTGAAAATGTCTTCTGCAGCTGCCCTGCACACCACTAGCCATGCTCCTAAGGCTTGTGTATATTGTGAAAATCTGAATCATAATCCTGAAAATTGCTCTGAATATTCAGTGTCTGCTTGAAAAGATAAGATGAAAAAATTGGGAAAATGTTTTGCTTGTTTGGAACCTAAACATATAGCAAATTTCTGGTGGATAAAGATAATTTCCTGCATTAAGTTCGGACGTAAGCATCATCTGTCAATCTGTGAGCAACATGACAAGCAGGCTGATGTTAACAATAAAGGTTTGGAAGATAGTAACACTAGCTCTGAAACTGTTGTGTCCTCAGTGTCAAGCATTGTGAAACCAAAGGCTGATGGGCAAACGACTGTGCTGCTTCAAACAGTTAAAGTGTAGATAGAGGATCTGGCAGGTAGAAAATTAGTACGTTGCTTGTTGGATGGAGGCAGCCAAAGAAGCTTTGTGCAAGAGAGTCTAGTGAAAACACTAGGATTACCAGTGCTAAATAGAGAAAAGTTGGATCTTCACAGTTTCGTAGCCGAGTGTCAGGGATTACAGTGAATGCAATATCATGAAGTTGACACTTGGAAGTCTATGGAATACAAATCAAAGAACAGAAATCGCAGCAATTGGAACTCCTCAAGTCTGTACTGCTTTTAAGAAAGGTCCTGGAGAACATGTGCAAAAGAAGTTCGAAGCTAAGGGTCTGCAATTCTCAGAATTTTTCTTTTAGCACATTAATGATTCTGAGAGTTCAGGGTTAATAGGAGCAGACTACTACTGGCAAGTGGTATTAGGTAGGGTTGAGAGATTAACCTAATCTCTTGTAGCCCAGAAAAGTAATTTTGGATGGACTGAACAAGGATCAATTCCCATGTCTAGTGTAACAGACACAACATGCATGCAAATCTCTTTAGAAGATGATGTACAGATTTCGAAACAGTTGTCTGCCTTTCGGGAAGTAGAGACTTTGGGCATACTGAACAAGACAGCTTGAAGTCCAGAAGAAAAACAAGCTGTACAACACAGACAGTAACTTTTAAGGATGGACATTACCAGGTAGAGTTACTCTGGAAACCAAATATGTTACCCTGGACCACAAAACCAGTCTTTATGTCACGAATCCTGGCCATGCTCTTCCGTTAACTCGCCACCAGATGTCACTCACTCACCACATTGACTCTTACACTACACAGCACACTGGACTACAGTTCCCACAATCCATTGCACAGATCACAGCTGTCACCATTCACACATCACACACACCTGATTATCATTTCAATCACCACCACACACCATATAAGCCTGGGACTTGCTCTTGCTCAGGGCCGAGTATTATTTGCAGTTATCTCTCTCCTAGCGATAGCAAATTTACAGAGCCATTATCATAGTCTTAGTCTTGCCTTGTTTTCTTGCCGTGTCTGACCCTGCCTTTGTTTCCTGGATTTACCCGTTTGCCTTGCCGTTTGGACTGTGTTCCCTCCCCGTTTGGATTATTGCTTTCGTTTCTGGATTATCTCTCTGCCTTGCCCCTTTGGATACTGTTCGCCGATCGTTGACCCACGCTTGCTCCACGGATTGCTGTGTCTTGCCCTTGCCATACCTGTTTGCCACTGTCTGACCCTGCCTGTTTCTGACCATGTTTAATAATAAAGCTTTGCATATGGATCCGTATGTCTCACGTCTCGTCAGCCCCGTAACACTTAAGTCGCTGGGGTATATTTGTAGCAGTCGCCAAAAATACATTATATGGGCCAAAATGATAGATTTTTCTTTTATACCAAAAATCATCAGGATATTAAGTACAAATCATGTTCCATGAAGATATTTTGTAAATTTCCTACTGTAAATATATCAACTTAATTTTTGATTAGTAATATGCATTGCTAAGAACTTAATTTGGACAACTTTAAAGGCGATTTTTTTTCAATATTTAGATTTTGTCCAAATATTATCCTATCCCAACAAACCATACATCAATGGAAAGCTTATTTATTCAGCTTTCAGGTGATGTATATATCTCAATTTGGAAAAATTGACCCTTATGACTGGATTTGTGGTCCAGGGTCGCATATACCAGAACTACCAAACAACTTCAGGGTGGCTTAGAAAAGATCTGAGAAGCTGCAGAGAAAACTAAAAGCTGAAGTAACCTTTTATGCAAAATACAGAGACGTAATACAAGACTATTTACAGCAAGGCAGTCACTGACTACAGCAAGGCAGTCACTGACTTTAAAACTACAGTTAACTATCTGGTTTCTTCAACTTCCACTCGAGAAGAAATCTGCCTTCAAACTTAAAGAAATAAAGATTTTACATTTATTGTGATAATTATCGTTATCAGCTGATATGAAAACAATTATTGTAATAATTTATTTTGGCTACATTGCCCAGCCCTAGTGGCTTGTTGCCGTTGCAGCTCATCTGAGTTTTCTCCTATCTTAAATGGTGTCACTGTCTGCCAGCTTACAAATGTAGCTAGAAAATTCTCGGGGAACCGCCTTGGTGGCTAGTTCTTATAACTATGATCTTATACCCGGTGTGAATGTCCCTAATGGTGAGCTTAGTGCTCGACTGAGTGTCATGTGACTACTACCTGACTCCTGTATCAACTCATATTTAGATTTCCCCAGCTCCCCAGGGTATTTATGAGTTAGCTCTTGCTTAGTTAAAAGATTCTAAGGCAACGGTGCTGCACACAGCGTTATACAGTGGCTGACTCCACCTTGCTCTCAAGCGGCATTGGATATTGCAACGCAATAGCTTGATTCATTCTTTCCAGAGAAAGGAATAAATATCTAATTTTATTCTCTCAGGGAACTATGGTTATGTTGAGTAACCTGAGACATTTTGTACCTGTAGATAGATAGTATCTCAGGGAGTATGCTGTTCAAAAGGCTCTGTATTCTGTTGGCATTCCTGTTCCTCATCCTGTGCTGTACTGCACAGATACTCATGACATCGGCACAGAGTTTTACATCATGGAACATGTACAGGTACTCATAGCCAGCAAAAACTTAATTCAAATTTCATTCAATAAATGAATTCATGTAATTTCTACACTGAACCATATTTGAGTTAAATATAGCCAAACTGAGGCAATTTTTTTTTTTCAAGATTGTAATTCTCTTTGAGATGCAAAGTAACAGCTCTAGCTCAAGCAGTTCAAATTACACACTTGGCCAGAAGGGGGAAGGGAAAGTTGTTTTTTTCACCCCATGTTTAGTTCTCACTTGTTTGTGAATGGAGGTATTCTTTGAAGGATGATGATACGCTGTTAATGTACATCTGCACAGGCTCCCAGGGGTCAAAATATGGCTCTGTATGTGGCTGCAGTGGAGATGCTAGCCAAACTTCACTCCCTAGACGTCAGTACACTTGGCCTCTTGGGAAATGGGAAGGGAACAGGTTATTGTAAGAGACAGGTGAGATGATAAAACCATCAATGGAGTATTGATTTGAAATCAGTATTTGAAATCGTATTATTCTTTAAAGCAACGGTCATCTTTTCACTCATCAAAATTTTTTTTTTTTTTTTTTTTTTTCCAGGTCTCCACATGGACAAAGCAGTACAAAGCCTCTACCCACAAAGAGATACCTGCCAACCAATGACAATGAAGTGTCCCTTGTTCATGGCAATTTCCGAATTGACAACCTGATATTCCACCCTACAGAAGTACTGATACTTGATGCATATGCAGGGTTATGATTATTCAAACACTATAAATCTAACACACCCATTATCAGTTTTGTTTGTTGTAGCTGTGTTGCTTACATCATACCATTGTCTGCCTGCATGTTTTTACCTTTCTGTGGTTTTGAACAACAGTTGCAACAGTTGCAAACTTACAACAGTGGTCAGGTGTTAATTTTCACTTTAACATTCAAAGTTTAGGCTCGGTTTCACAGACAGGGCTTACACTAAATCAGGATTAATCCATAGTTCATTTAGGACATTTAAGTGATTTTTATAAACATGCCTTAGAAAAAAAGCATTACAGGTGTTCATCATAAGACAAAACAAAAGCACTGACCTGTTTTAAGATCAGTCAGTGCAAGTTTCTTTCAGCTGAAATAGCTCAGATTTACATTTTAGTCTAGGACTAGGCTTAAGCCTTGTCTGTGAAACAGGAAACCGGGGGTTAAAGTATTAAGTGGCATACTTAGTATGCTGAAAAGTAGCTAAATAAACCAGCAGACAATGCATTTACAGAACAGAATGTTATTTTACCAACATAAATATTAATCGAAGTTGTATTTTTATTACAAGTCATACTTTTTTTAAAATAAATATTAAACAACAGTGAGCATCTACATAAAACAACAACTCTTAATTTATATCTAGCTAATTGAGGCATAATGATATTGGAATATAATAGCAAAGACGCAAAATGTAGGCTGAGGAGAAGCTTATTTTTATTACAAAAATATATACCCAGGACAGTTATGGCAATTTTTACTGATCTGACCAGGGGTGCATTTCCAAAAAGCAACTATGGTCGCAAGTTCTGTCGTTACAAATAGAGTTCAAGTGGAAATAACGACCATAGTTAGCTAACAATGGTTTTGAGAAACGCACCTCTGATTTCTGCCACAAAACCCCCATGTTGAATGTGTCCCCCTCCACCCGCAAAACACCATTGATTTTAACCCTTTGAGCCAGAGAAAGACGAGCTCCGAAAAAAATAAAAAGAAAGACGCGCTCTGTGCTTTTCATATTTCATAACTGTTCAGTGTTTTCAACTAAATACAGTTTATTTTAGGTTTCAGACATTTAAATACACTTCAGTTAAGTAAAAAAAAAAAAAGAAAAAAAAAGACATTTAGTTTGTTATAGGCTATAGGCAACACAATGATTTCTATGGAAAGCGGCAATAATAATCCTTTCAATTAATGGACGACATGGTTTATTCCTATCAAATAGGCTACACATTTACCATAAGTTTACTCTGTTTTTCTCCCAGCTGACTGACCATTTACTTCCATGTATTTCGGGAGAAATAGGTGAATTTACGTGATGTTAATCCGACAGATCCACACCGGCAGCGTCCGGCGCATATTATCAAATGCTCATTATTGTGCCTGCATGACATGTCGCTATGGAAATAATCAAATGATATTCATAGAATATTTAATTATTTGATATTTCACTTTTGTATAATTACCACTGTCCATTGACATATATCACGAAAATAAGATAAAATAAACGGTAATTTTTAATGTAGACTACTCTTGGAGGACCTCTGGTGGCCACGGGCCCTAAGCAGCCGCTTAGTTCGCTTATGCCTTGGGCCGGCTCTGTGCATATGTATTTGCTATCGTTCAAAAGTTTTCTTAATGTTTTTGTTTTCCTTATGACTGTTTATTGTCAAAGCTTGATTATTCACACACTATAAATCTAACACACCCATTATCAGTTTTGTTTGTTGTAGCTGTGTTGATTACATCATACCATTGTATGCCTGCATGTTTTTACCTTTCTGTAGTTTTGAACAACAGTTGCAACAGTTGCAAACTTACAACAGTGGTCAGGTGTTAATTTTCACTTTAACGTTTAAAGTTTAGGCTCGGTTTCACAGACAGGGCTTACACTAAATCAGGATTAATCCATAGTTCATTTAGGACATTTAAGTGATTTTTATAAACATGCCTTAGAAAAAAAGCATTACAGGTGTTCATCATAAGACAAAACAAAAGCACTGACCTGTTTTAAGATCAGTCAGTGCAAGTTTCTTTCATCTGAAATAGCTCAGATTTACATTTTAGTCTAGGACTAGTGTAACCCGTGGACTTTTCCTGAATGCAGGGATGACCACAAAAAAACAAACTAATACTTGAACTAATATCACGCACATAAATTTATTAATACAAATCAATTTATAACAGTTAATATAAATCAAAATACATCAGAAAGCAAACAAAATTCATTCCCTCTCCAAAAAAGATGATATTAATGGCCAGCCAACCCTTTATAAACTCCGATACACTTACAGCTTTTCCACACAAAGTAATTACACCCTCCACTTTCTATACATGTAAAACACCTCACTCAAAATAACCACACGCCAAATCAACCATTAATTTCACTGCAAACATAACCCTCATGCAAATGAATACTTGGTGTTTAAAGCATCACATGTATAAAAGACTACAAAGGTTGGCTGGTAACACGAGGCTGGTAACACGAGGCTGGGAAGTGATATAACAAAACAAACAAACAAACAAACAAACAAACGAAGAAAAAAACACTCAGCTAGCCAGTCTGATTCACAACATTCATCACATCTTAATTGCGCTGGAGGCATACAGCGCACACATGTCGAGACCAGCTAGCTGAGAAAAATGTAACATAACAAACACTGGAGGAACAGCGATCAACTACACCTAATAAAAAAACAAAACACAATCAACAGTATTCAAAAGGAAATTACAACAATTCATTTTTATTTTAATCCCATTAAAATAATAAAAACACTAATAAATCCCGTATTAAAAAACCTCTGCAATTACCTGCAAAACAGCAAGCAATCCTAAACTATTTTCCACAGGTATTCCAGATCAAGAAAGAATGAGCGTGACCGTCGACCAACAAAGCCACGATGTTTACATCTACCTTAAAAACATAACACTCTTATTTAATAAAACCCATCTTTGTTAGCAAAACAACCAAATGTTTATTTAGCATACCTGCTCACCCAGACCACATACATAATTAGACACGGAGGTACTACCAGACAGCACGATGTTTACATCTGTGTTAAAAACAAAATACCCTAGGTTAATAAAAAACCTTGTGAACGTGAAGCTAAACAATCAATATTTACTTAGCCTACCTACTAACCCAGACCATGTTCGTGCACAGCCAAACAAGGACGTGCCGTCCGACAGCACGCGTCCACACAACAGATCGGACCCCGTCTGCAGGCCTACTTTCAAATGCCTGCTTAAAAGATGTACACTACCTGCATAGCCACACCCTCCATTATTAGCCACGACCCCGGCTACATTCTTCCCCCCAGGAATTCAACGGCGACCCGCCGATGCACACATGCACAAGAAATTACCCCCGAGAACAGCACCTCAATTTCCAGGTTTACAACGCCTCTACTGATGCAACTAGCGTCCTAGGCAGTCTATATGGATTTGAGTGCTGACCCGCTGTAGTTCTTCTAGAACGCCTCAGCTCTACAGGCTGAGTCTCTGATACAGCGGAACTATCCAAAGCACCATCCTCAACCGGCACTTCACAATCCCCTGGCAATAAAACACAGGAGGCCAAATCACTATCTGAATCAGTATCAGACCCACTGCTGGAACTAACTGCTTCATCAGACGCAATAGGATCTACATCACTTAATACCGGGTCAATCAATGCCTTACGCATTTCCATCCGATGCACCTGCTTCACCGGCCCTGCCTGAGACACAGGAGCAACAGAGTACACCGCACCCTGCTCCCCGGGTTCACGGACCACCTTATACAAACATGAATCATACACATCCTGAATTTTATTTCGTCCACGAGGATGGTTTTTAAGATAAACCAGCTCACCCTTTCTAAAACCCTGATCATTTATCCTACCCTCATAGCGTCTGTTACGGCGAGCAACCTTTTCTCTCAGCCTCTCCTGAACCTCACCATATGCTGCCTGAAGCCTACCTTGATGTTCAACAATCCACTGTTCAGGAGTCTCTTCCAACTGATTATTTAACAAAAAATCAACAGGTAATTTAGGTTCGCATCCAAACATTAGGAAATATGGGCTCATACCAGTAGAACAGTGCGCGGTGGTGTTATAAGCGTAGACAAGCTGTGGCAGATGTTGAGGCCACCGCTGTTTTTTTTCTGGTGGCAAAGTCCGCAACAGGTCATGGAGAGTTCGGTTAAAACGTTCGCACTGCCCATTACCCTGTGGATGGTAAGAAGTAGTGCGACTCTTCTGTATACCATAAATCTTACATAATTGACCAATCAGGTTACTCTCAAAATTTCGCCCTTGGTCTGAATGCAGACGACATGGGACCCCAAACAAATGAAACCAATGTCGGACCAAAACCTCTGCCACAGTGCTTGCTCGCTGATCCCGAGTCGGGATGGCTTGCGTGAACTTAGAAAAAACATCAGTGAGCACCAAAACATTTTCCCTCCCATCACTGGCAGCCTCTAACAAGGTAAAATCAATGGCCAGAATTTCATGAGGCCGGGATGCTTGCAACGTTCCCATAAAAGACCTCACCTTTGGTTGGACTGCTTTAGCAAGAATACATCGCTGACATTCCCTACACCACCGTTCCACATCTCTCATCATCCCAGGCCAATAACAGCGACGCTTCACTAATTCTGCTGTTCGATCTTTACCTTGGTGCCCATGACTGTCGTGCAAACTACTAAACACCTCCCTTTGAAGTTTTTGAGGCAACAGTAACTGATAAATCTCTCGATGGCCATCAGGTGTATACAATAAACGATACAGGCACCCATCTTTCTCACGCAATCGATCCCACTGCCTAACCAGCTCCTTTACAGCTGGATCCCTACCAGCCAACTCTGAAAAACGTAAAACACTACCTGCATCCCAAGCCTTTATAATAGGGCCAATAATTGGGTCTGCCTTCTGCAGATAGGAAAGGTCCTCCGGTGAGCGCCCAGGCAATGCAACAACTTCACTGGCACTCACCACCACCCGCTCTGGAGATCTTTCCCTTAACTGTTGCCGTAAAACTTGGGGAAGTTCTATTCCTGGCAACACATTATTCATGACCTGTCGAGACAATGCGTCAGCATTTTGATTTACTCTTCCTGGCCGGTACTTAATCACAAAGTTAAAAGAAGCCAGTTGTGACAACCACCGCTGTTCCAAAGCACCCAGCTTTGAGGTCTGCAGGTGACAGAGAGGATTATTGTCGGTGTACACAACAAAATTATTCCCCAACAAATACTCCCTAAACTTATCACATACAGCCCATTTCAGGGCCAAACACTCCAATTTCATGGAGCTGTAATTTTCCATATTTCGCTCCGTCCTCCGCAGACCCCTACTAGCATACGCAATAGGACGACGCTTCCCACCCTGCTCTTGGGACAAAATTGCCCCCAAACCCTGATGGCTTGCATCTATCTCCACCACAAAAGGCTTGTGGAAATCTGCATATGCAAGCACAGGTGCTGTAATCAGCTTTGTTTTTAATGCTTGAAAACTATTTTCACACTCTGCATTCCACACAGACACTAAAGGCAGCCGTGGAGTCTTACCCTTCCTTACAGAGCCACCCAGTTTTGTCACTAGTTCATGAAGAGGCTTAGCCAGCTTTGCAAATCCCTCAATAAACCGGCGATAATAGCTGGCAAAACCTAAAAATGAACGAAGCTCTGCCAAATGCACTGGGCGACTCCATTCTTTTACTGCTGCCACTTTATCAGGGTCAGTGGCAACCCCCTGCTCGGATACCAAATGCCCTAAATACTTTACTTGCTTCTGGAAAAAACTGCATTTGCTCAACTTGATCTTAAGACCTTCCTGTTGCAGTCGTTTAAAAACCTCCTCCAACCTTAACAAATGTTCCTGTACGGAAGAGGAAAACACAATTATATCATCCAAATACAAAAGCAACGAAGAGAACCGCTCATCCCCAAACAACCGTTCCATGAGTCTTTGGAATGTTCCTGGTGCATTACAGAGCCCAAAGGGCATACGATTGAATTCAAACAACCCAAATGGAGTACAGAAAGCTGTCTTCGCCTTATCCGCCTCAGCTACCTCAACCTGATTGTACCCACTTACTAAATCTAAGGTGGAAAACCACCTTGCACCAGTCAGAGCATCCAAAGACTCCTCAATTCGCGGGAGTGGATAAGCGTCCTTTCTTGTCCTTGCATTTAATTGACGATAGTCAACACACATCCTAATTGTTCCATCCTTCTTCTGCACCAGGACAATTGGGGAGGAATAAGGACTACTACTCTCCCTAATCACCTTACTATCTAGAAGCTGTTGAATATGAGACCTTACGGACTCATACTGAGAAGGAGGAATTCGTCTATATGGTTGTCGAACAGGTTTCTCATCCACTAGAGGAATCTCATGTTTAATCAAAGCTGTACATCCTATATCACCCTCAGCAGTAGAAAAAACAACTTGATAACTGCCAAGTAACTGCTTTGCCTGTTCCATTTCCTGTTCAGAAAGTCCGTCAAAAGAAGGAAGGTCAATATTACAACTAGACAACGGCTCCGCTACATAGGCAGAGACTTGAGCACTATAAACATTTTCCGGACAAATTTGTAACTTGGGTCTGGGGGCACTTACCACTTTCACTACTTGAACAGTACCTATAATACGACGGGGTGCCACCCATACCTCAGTACTCCCTACATTAACAACAGGTGCATACACTAACCCCCTCTCTGCATGCACCAAAGAGGGAGACAGCAGCAAACCCTCTGGAAGGGTATTTTCCTCCGGCCCCAGTGGTTCTAACAGAAACTCTATCACTGCACCTGAAACTTGAGGACAAGTAACAGGAACCATAGTCATGGTACCTGCAGCAACACGAACGGGAGTCTTACCCTGCACTCTCACCTTAAATGCAGAAGAAGAATTTGAAACCGCTTCAATTTTTTGACAACAGCGGAGTGCCTGTTTCCATGCTGGGGCAGCTGATTGTATTCTGGGAATCTGAAAAAGCTCAGCACCATGTTCATTAAATAAGCTGACATAACACTCTCGAATGATATTCATACCCAAAACAGCTGGAATCTTCTCCTTCTGAGCATACATAGTAGGAGAACAAGAATCCTTCACAATCAAAACCCCTTTACTAGGTAGTGTGACCCCAAATAAACTAACATCAAGTTCTACATACCCCACACATGGAATATCCATCCCATTTGCTGCTTTCAATGCCAACCAGGCACAGTCACGAAGACCACCTTTATTGAAATCAGAAAAACAACGATTGAAATAACTCTCAGTTAAAGTGGTAACCATAGAGCCTGTATCTAATAAACACAAAACATCAACAGTTCCCATCTTAACAGTCAATGTTGGACAAGACCCTACCAAACTAGAAAAGCCTTGAGAATGAACTTTTGAGCCTAATGTCCCCATCTCCAGTGTGTGGCTCTGCACCCTGGAGGACTCTAGTTTTCCGTCATTGAGACGGACTCAACGACGGCCCCACCACTAGAACCAACTGCCGGCGGGGACCTAGTTTGCAAATTGGTAGTACAATATCTCGCTATATGACCAGCTTGATTACATTTCATACATATGGGTTTACCATCAGGTGCTCTGCGAAATCTACTTTTGGGAACTCTATTAGCATTACCCACAACCCCTTCTGGAGTACTCAAAGTTTTAAGAATCAAATCCAATTGTGCTTGTTGTCTTAGGACCATATCTTTCAATTCTGCAAATTCAGAACTAACAACCCGATTCTCTTCACATGTGGAAACAACTTGAGTTTCGAATGAGTGATGGACTACTTTACTTGATCGATTTCTTGGAGGCTGCCCCTCCTCCACCCAACGCATTGCCTCTTTGCGTAGGTCCAGGAGGGTCAAAGATGAATCCTGCCTCACCAACCTCTTTAGTTCCCTTCGAAGAGTATGGTCCTGAACATTCTCACAAAATTGATCTCGCAGAACCACCTGATGGTCAGATACAACATTAGGATTAGCTTTTCGTACCTTATCCATAAGATTCATCAATGCATGAGAAAATTCTTGTAAAGATTCCCCCTCCTTCTGTTTTCTATCAAAAAACTGATGTTGCAAAATCACATAAGAAGAAGAGGAGCAATACAATTCACGCAAAACTGCAAATATCTCAATAGGATTCTCTTTGACTTCCCCAGGCCTAAACTTAATTTCAGTCCGAGCCTCCCCCTCTAGATGATCATAAACAAACATGGCTTTATCTACCTCAGACATGTGTCTCCCCCTAGTACAGCTTTCCACCTCCTCAATCCAGTCCTCCAAAGAAGAAGAACCAGAAGACACTTTACCAGAGAATTTGGAACATTTTCTCTCTCTAGGCAAATATATTGCCTGTTCACGCCGCTGTGCATTACCTTCGGGGGCTGAACTTGATGTAAACCTCCAACCTGAGGCTGGCCTCTCAGTCTTTCATTTTCCACTCGCAGTTGCTCCAGCTGTTCACGTAGTTGTTGCAGCTCCTCCGCCATAACTGCAGTAGACCAATCCAATGTTGCCAAAAAGCAACCGTCGTACGAGCTGATCGCTGTTCCTCCTAAAAAAACCAAAACGAAAACTATCCACTTCCCAGCCTAAAAACCAAACAAACAAAAAAAGGAATTGGTCATCCTGCCGACTACGCCAAATTGTAACCCGCGGACTTTTCCTGAATGCAGGGATGACCACAAAAAAACAAACTAATACTTGAACTAATATCACGCACATAAATTTATTAATACAAATCAATTTATAACAGTTAATATAAATCAAAATACATCAGAAAGCAAACAAAATTCATTCCCTCTCCAAAAAAGATGATATTAATGGCCAGCCAACCCTTTATAAACTCCGATACACTTACAGCTTTTCCACACAAAGTAATTACACCCTCCACTTTCTATACATGTAAAACACCTCACTCAAAATAACCACACGCCAAATCAACCATTAATTTCACTGCAAACATAACCCTCATGCAAATGAATACTTGGTGTTTAAAGCATCACATGTATAAAAGACTACAAAGGTTGGCTGGTAACACGAGGCTGGTAACACGAGGCTGGGAAGTGATATAACAAAACAAACAAACAAACAAACAAACAAACGAAGAAAAAAACACTCAGCTAGCCAGTCTGATTCACAACATTCATCACATCTTAATTGCGCTGGGGGCATACAGCGCACACATGTCGAGACCAGCTAGCTGAGAAAAATGTAACATAACAAACACTGGAGGAACAGCGATCAACTACACCTAATAAAAAAACAAAACACAATCAACAGTATTCAAAAGGAAATTACAACAATTCATTTTTATTTTAATCCCATTAAAATAATAAAAACACTAATAAATCCCGTATTAAAAAACCTCTGCAATTACCTGCAAAACAGCAAGCAATCCTAAACTATTTTCCACAGGTATTCCAGATCAAGAAAGAATGAGCGTGACCGTCGACCAACAAAGCCACGATGTTTACATCTACCTTAAAAACATAACACTCTTATTTAATAAAACCCATCTTTGTTAGCAAAACAACCAAATGTTTATTTAGCATACCTGCTCACCCAGACCACATACATAATTAGACACGGAGGTACTACCAGACAGCACGATGTTTACATCTGTGTTAAAAACAAAATACCCTAGGTTAATAAAAAACCTTGTGAACGTGAAGCTAAACAATCAATATTTACTTAGCCTACCTACTAACCCAGACCATGTTCGTGCACAGCCAAACAAGGACGTGCCGTCCGACAGCACGCGTCCACACAACAGATCGGACCCCGTCTGCAGGCCTACTTTCAAATGCCTGCTTAAAAGATGTACACTACCTGCATAGCCACACCCTCCATTATTAGCCACGACCCCGGCTACACTAGGCTTAAGCCTTGTCTGTGAAACAAGAAACCGGGGGTTAAAGTATTAATTAATTATTTAATATTTCACTTTTGTATAATTACCACTGTCCATTGACATATATCACGAATATAAGATAAAATAAACGGTAATTTTTAATGTAGACTACTCTTGGAGGCCCTCTGGTGGCCACGGGGCCCTAAGCAGCCGCTTAGTTCGCTTATGCCTTGGGCCGGCTCTGTGCATATGTATTTGCTATCGTTCAAAAGTTTTCTTAATGTTTTTGTTTTCCTTATTGTTTCACAATAACAATAAGGAAAATGCATATGAAATTAGAACAACACAAGGAGGAGAAAATGGTGGCTTATTAATTTTCATTTTTGAGGGAAATATTCCTATGCAAAGAGATAATGTTTAACTATTACATTGGTGTTACCTTTATGGATTTAATCAGAGACTTAAGACTTTTCCAGCCTCCCGTCAGTAAATGATTTATTACAAAGAGAACTGTAAAGATCAAGTGAATCAAAACTAACTGGCAGAGCAAGTCGTTAATTAACCTCCAATTATAATGTCACATCTTTGAGCAGAATGTTCTTAATAAGCCTATTAAAACTCTACTTTCCCACATAATTGTGTGGAAGTGATTGGTAGTTGATATACCAATGTGTTTCTGTCAGTCAAACCAAAACCTCAGTTCCTCCCATAAATGAATTCATACTTTTTATGTGAGAACAAATGTTCTGAAGAAATGGATCTGGGTCTCCTGAAACCTTTATTGTCTCTCTGCAGGCTTGTGTATTGGCTGTACTGGACTGGGAACTGTCCACTACCGGACAGCCAATAGCAGACTTGGCCTACTTTCTCATGCCACACTACTGGCCCAGTCACTACAAGGTCATCAGCACAATTGGTGGAGTCACAGGAGTGACAGGTGGGGCATCTCTCTTTTTTAATTTTTTTTTTTTATTTATATTTCTGTAGAGTTAGGAATACGGTGTCATTTTTGCCAGTACTGGCATTATCTTAATTTGTCCTTGCCTCTATATATCCTTTTATTATCTCTTTATATTCCATGCATTGCTTTTGAACAGGAATTCCCTGTCCAGATGACCTTATCTCCATTTCTTCAATTGCCGAGGCGTCCCAAACTCTCTTCCCCAGCAAAACTTCTTCATTGCCATGGCTATTTTCAAAATGGCTGCAATTGCACAGGTATTGAGTTTTAAAACTTAATGCAGACCATGCCAAGCCATTGTGATTAAAACAAAGTTAAACTGTGCCAATCAGATAAAGACATTCACTGATACGGAGAAGGTAAATTCACCTGCTGCAAAGGGGCAGTTTTTATTTCACAAAATGACAGTTAAAGCAATTATAGCTATATTTATATCTTACAAGGGTACTTGTGATCTTACAAGTGTTAAATAAAGAACTTGGGCCGGTTGCAGACTGGTCATAACTTTTAATTCATTTATGAAAAGGTAGATTGGTTTTATTTGTATATTGGAAAAGTAAGACTGATAATCACTTGGCAACTGCTAGTAAGTTTTGTATAGTATTTTCTTTACTTCAAAAACTAAAAAGGGTAATATGTTATGTAATTGAGGTCTGAGATGTGGTAACAGTGAAGAGAGATGGCAAACATTTTGCATTTTACGTCAGCATTGCCGGCTTCATCTTTTATAACAAGGGATTTTGACCAAATATATTAAATCTTGATTTTTGTCAAATTTAGTTGTTTTTTTTGTGTGTGTGAAAAATTACAGTTTTGGACATATAAAGGTATAATACAAAAAAAAAAAAATACCTTAAAGTAACTACAAATGAACATTTAAAACAAATATCTTTAAAAGAAATTCCACATAGAGCATGCCCCTGATTCATGCAATGTTCTCCCCTTTTTTCCCCCTTAACTGCTTGCATCTAGTCAAGTCAAGTCACTATTATTTGTATAGCGCTTTTAACAAAACAAATTGTGTCAAAGCAGCTTTACATCAGCTTGATATAAAGCTGGGTGGCTTTATATCATCTTTACAGTATTTAGACGGGGAAATTGTTGTGAATTGCAGTGAAAGAGTTAATATGACAGACATGGGATGCATTCATAGTCTCTGGACTCATGACAGGTGGGTTTAGGGGTTCAATGGAGGGTTTCGGGGTTGAGACAGACAGGGCAATCAACTCAGTATTGGCCTCATTGAGAGTGATTGGATAGACAGAAAGTTCAATATTATCCTCATGGACTGGAACAGGACATACAGATAATTCTGAATTAAACACACTTGGGGATAGTAGTTTGGCAGACGGATCAAAACTGGGGGCATTGACTGAAACTGGACTGGTAGACCTTTCAGTAAGTGACATTAAACAGATAATTCACACTCAGACTCATAAGTTGAAACAGAACAGACAGATAATTCAAAACCAGGAGCAGTAGTGACAACTGAACAGGTAAACTTGGCAGGTAGTGCAGAAATGGATTCATGGGTTGATATGGGGTAGATTGACAGTTCATGAACAGACAGATTGACAGAAACGGGCAAGACAGAGTTCAAAATCAGCATTCAAGGCTGATTCAGAACAGGACGAGAGTTCGGAGATGGGACCATCGACCAGCCCAGGGCAGGACACAAGTCCATAAGTGGCCTCTGTGGCCAGTCTGGGACAAAGCAAGAGTTCCCGAGCGGCCTCCATAGCCGTGACAGGGCAGGGCGAGAGCTCACAAACGGCCTCCTTAGCCGTGACAGGACAGGGCGAGAGTTCACGAGCGGCCTCCATAGCCGTGACAGGGCGAGAGCTCACAAACAGCCTCCTTAGCCATGACAGGATAGGGTGAGAGTTCATAGATGGCCTTCATGGCCATGACCGGGCAAGACGAGGATTCATAGACAGCCTCCATAGCCGTGACAGGGCTGGACAGGAGTTCAGTGACAGCCCTTTTGGCAGGACAAGTATAGTGCTCATTTACGGTTCTTTTGCCCATGACATGATGGGTTGGAGGTGTATTGTTGGGCGCCACAACCACACAAGGAGCTGAAGAGAGTACCACTGCTTCAAAAGGTTCTGCAGCATGCGCCGCCACCTCTGGAGAAACTGCAGCAGGCACCATCATTTCGGGGAACACAGCAACGCAGCAACAGCCGCTACCTCTGGAGACATCATAGTGGTCGCCGCTGTCTCTGGGAGTTCTGTGGTGGTGTACGTGGCCCAAACACACCAAAGAGCGATCCCCATCATGGGAAGCACTTCAGACAAGAGAGTTAGTTCAGGAACAGGAGGGATAGAATGAGTGGATTTGGAGATACCAGCTGCGCGTACAGACACCAGCGGTGCATCCCTCACGCTGGATACCAGACAGGGAACTCGAAGGACTGACCTTAAATATCTGGGTGTGACAGACCTTGAATATCTGGGTGTGAATATCTGCTCAGCTGTGACGTGATGTGGTTTAGGATGGTTAGCGGCGACGTGTTGAGACTCTGGCAGATCAGCGGCGACGTGGTGAGACTCCGGCAGATCAGCGGCGACGTGGTGAGACTCCGGCAGATCAGCGGCGACGTGACTTGACTTGTGATGACTCATGAAGATTAGCGGTGACTTGGTTTGGCTCTATAACGTCAGCTGTGACTTGACTTGGCTCTTTAACATCAGCTGTGACTTGACTTGGCTCTTTAACATCAGCTGTGACTTGTCTTGGCTCTTTAACATCAGCTGTGACTTGTCTTGGCTCTTTAACATCAGCTGTGACTTGTCTTGGCTCTTTAACATCAGCTGTGACTTGACTGAACTCATGACTGGCAGAAATTACATGACGGTGTGTTGTTGTGGCCGCCATTTTGTGAGTGTGCTCCAGCACGGCTGTTATCACACTAGTGAGTGCGGTATCGCGTTCCTCCACGACACCCACAGTGAATGCTGAACCAACAGTCCACAGAACATAATCCAGAAAATGACTCAGCGACAAACGAGGGCCCTTACGAATCACCTTAGATTTCAACGGCTGGTTAAGACCATCACAAAAAAAAAGTCTATTAACACACAATCTGGTAATTCTGAGCCATTAGCTAGAGCCAAATATTCCGCAATGTAACGCTCGAGTGATCTTGTACCCTGCTTGAGGGCTAGTAACAGGATCACTGCATCCATACCTGACCCCTGTCCGTTGAAAAAAGCCGCTGGATCCTTGTTTGGTGAAGTCTTCTGTTGTGAAGGACCAGACTGGGTTGGATCCATTTGCAGCTTTTATTAAGAATGGTCAAACAAGCAGACTCAAATTCCAGCAAACAGAGCAATAGAGGCAAGGCAGAGACAGAGTCGAGAGTCAGGCAGAGAGTCGAGGCAGGCAGCAAGAATCAGAGTCCAATAAACAATCTGGGTCGGGGCAGGTAGCGAGCAATCAGCAAGGTAAACAGTCCAAGGTCGAGAGGCACAAAACAAAACACGGGTAATAACGCTCAGTAGTGACAGCCGGGGCAAATCAAGACTTCGCAATGAGGTGCTGTGTGTGAATGGCTTATATGTGTGTGTGTTAATGAGGTTCAGGTATGGAGTGCAATCAGTCCCAGGTATGAGGCATGATGGGAATTGTAGTCTGAGGTGGCGTGCAAGAGTTCATGTGGTGAGCGAGTGACCTCTGGTGGTGAGTAATGGAAGTTCATGGCCAGGATTCGTGACAGAAATAGAGTGTCAAAATTGTGTCATTCTCCACTGGCCAGACAAAATCAGCAGTTTAAGTCTAGGCTAAAGCAGAGTCAGATTGTGCAAAGGACTCATCTGGTTCCTGTGGTCTTGTCCCGATGGCCATCTAGGAGACAGGGTCTTCACTGAGGATCAGTCTCTGGGGCTCATCTAGTTGTCCTGGTCTCCGCTGACGTTCAGGGCTGTAGAGGTCATTTCTAGGTGCTGATCCAACATCTGATCTGGATACGGACTGGATCCGGGTGGCTGCAGTGACCATCTGATCTGGATACAGTCTGGATCTGGTTGGCTACGGTGACCTCGGAATAAGAAAGAAACAGACTAATATTAGCGTAGATGCCATTCTTCTAACGATGTAACAAATGCATTGGGTGTTTTGGGAAGTGTTCCCAGTTCCGGTTGACCTAATTAATGCAGCCTAACAATCTTTTGACGGATTTGAATTATAGAAATGCAATAGTGTATTAAATGTAAGCCAGGTTAAAGAGATGGGTCTTTAATCTAGATTTAAACTGACAGAGTGTGTCTGCTTCCCGAACAGTGTTAGGTAGATTAGGTAGAAAACAATCTCCTGCTCGCAGTTTTGATATTCTAGGTATTATCAAATGGCCAGAGTTTTGAGATTGCAGCGGACGTGAAGGACTATAGTGTGGTAAGAGCTCACTCAAATACTGAGGTGCCAAACCATTCAGGGCCTTATAGGTAATTAGCAAGATCTTAAAATGTATACGATGTTTAATAGGGAGCCAGTGCAGTGTTGACAGAACCAGGCTAATGTGGTCATACTTCCTGGTTCTAGTAAGAACTCTAGCTGCTGCATTTTGAACCAGCTGGAATTTGTTTATTGAACGTGCAGAGCAACCACCCAATAAAGCATTACAATAATCTAGCCTCGAGGTCACGAACGCATGAATTAATGTTTCTACATTTGACATTGAGAGCATAGGTCGTAATTTAGATATATTTTTAAGATGGAAAAATGCAGTTTTACAAATGCTAGAAACATGTTTTTCGAAGGAAAGATTACTTTCAAAAACTACGCCTAGGGTCCTAGCTGATGACAAAGAATTTACAGAGCAGCCATCAAGTATTAGGCAGTGATCTAGGTTATTACATGCAAAAGTTTTTGGTCCAATAATTAACACCTCTGTTTTTTCAGAATTTAGCAGTAAGAAATTGCTAGTCATCCAGTTTTTGATATCAACTATACATTCTGTTAGTTTTGCAAATTGGTAAGTTTCATAATATAGAGCTGAGTATCATCAGCATAACAGTGAAAGCTAACACCATGTTTCCTAATGATATCTCCCAAGGGTAACATGTAAAGCGTGAAAAGTAAGGGGCCAAGTACTGAGCCTTGAGGTACTCCATACTGCACTTGTGAATGGTATGATCCCTCTTCATTTACTGCCACGAATTGATGGCGGTCAGATAAGTACGATTTGAACCATGCCAGTGCACTTTCTCTAATGCTAACATAATTTTCTAGTCTATTTCAAAGAATGTTGTAGTCGATAGTGTCAAACCCGGCGCTAATATCCAGTAGCACTAATAGAGAGATACAACCACGATCAGATAATAAAAGCAGGTTGTTTGTGACTCTAATGAGAGCAGTCTCAGTACTATGATATGGTTTAAAACCTGACTGGAAACCTCACATATATAATTTTTCTCTAAGAAGGAACATAGTTGCGATGAAACTACCTTTTCTAATATCTTTGACAGAAAAGGGAGATTTGAGATCAGTCTGTAATTAATTAATTCTTTGGGGTCAAGTTGTGTTTTTTTTTTAATGAGAGGCTTAATAACAGCCAGTTTGAAGGTTTTTGGGACCTATCCTAATGACAACGATGAGTTAATAATATTCAGAAGAGTATCTATTACTTCTGGAAGCACCTCTTTTAGGAGCTTAGATGGAATAGGGTCTAACATACAGGTTGTTGGTTTAGATGATTTAACAAGTTTATACAATTCTTCATTTCCAATAGAAGAGAATGAGTGGAATTGTTCCTCAGGGGATCTATAGCGTACTATCTGATGTGATGTGGCTGACAGCCGCATGGTTACAATTTTATCTCTAATAGTTTCTATCTTGGAGGTAAAGTAGTTCATAAAGTCATTACTACTGTGCTGCTGGGTAATGTCTGCACCTGCTGATGTTATATTTTTTGTTAATTTAGCCACTGTATTGAATAAATACTTGGGGTTGTGTTTGTTTTCTTCTAAAAGAGAGTAAAGTAAGCAGATCTAGCAGTTTTTAAGGCTTTCCTGTAGGAGAGTATATTCCCGCGAAGTAATACGAAATACCTCTAATTTTGTTTTGAAATCTCTGCTTCTTTCAAAAACATTAAATCTTACCAACCCCAAACTTTTGAACGCTTGGCTAGGGTATGTAGGAAATTGTTTGGGACAACAGTTAATTCTACTTGTTAACAGGCATTATACAAATGTATTGTTCTGCATTAAAGACAAGTCATGCAGATTCAAGTATTTCTGAACCATGTAACAAAGTGAGAGAAGCGTGTTTTGATAAACATATTAATTGAAGATTAATGGATGGTTTTACTTCCAGAATGCCAATTGTGTAGTTCAAGGTAGCAAATGATTGGTAAATCTTGTGTTAATTTTGTTTTTTGAAACACACTGCTATACACACAGGGGAAGTGACACTATTTCCTCTGTCAGGAAAGCATACTGGGTCTAAACTTACTAAGTACTTTTTCTTTCCCCATTTTAGGGGATCTATGCAAGGCATTTGATGGGCAATGCCAGTTCTCCTAACGCAGCTGAGTTTGAAGAGATTGTGGAGCCCTTAGCTGAGCTGGGCTTACAGATCGCCCTCAGGTACAAAATCACAATCTCAACTCTACATGCACATTAGAGTAAACACCTGAATGACAGATCATTTGTTAATTTCAGGTTTTCAGTGTCCAAAAAACATTTTAAGGATATATTTCATTATTAGCAAGTTTTGTTTAATGAGCAATCTGTGTTTTGGTTGTATTTTTGTGTCATATGAGGTAGTTTCCTTAGAAACAGAATATGTAATTAAAGGTGTTTTTATTGTCAGTGTGTGTGGTTTAAAATGGCAATTATATGTAATTATAAATGTTGATAATATTTTACAATGCATTTTCTATCTGCAGCTCCACGTGAGCTATGCCGATCTCTGATGAGCTGTTCATGCTGTCATCCAAAGGTCAGGCTGTCCTTCAGCATGTGAGTTCATGAGAAAGCATGTACTTCCTGCCCAACAGGTCAGCACTGCCGTCATCTCTGTGGACATGCCTCACGTTAATACCAAATGAGTACATAAAGATAAAAATATAAGATTATAAATACACTAAATTATAAATAATTAAAAGTAAAAGGTAAATAAAACTATTAAAAAATTACTAAATAATGATTAAATCATTATAATGATTTAAAAAGATTACTATGAACCCCACCCCCCATATTTCATTGTTTTTAGGAAGTAAAAGAGTACTACGCCAAGCACAAAGACACACCTGAGAGATGGCATAGACCTGCTGTGATAGAGGAGCTGAATGTGATGATTCATACAATCATGCATTATTTACATATAGTACCATCATATCATGTGATATTAGTAAGATTTAAAATAGTTAAATAAATGAATTAATAGTTTTTCATCAAGGATGCCTTGATCAAAAGTGATTGTTATTTCTATTTCAGATAAATACCGTTGTTTTGAATTTAATATTTATCAAAGAATCCTGAAAGAAGTCATGGTTCCCACAAAAATATAAAAATAAATTAAACATGAAAAACAGTTATTTTAAATAATGATACAATTTCACATTATTCAAATTTTTACTTTATTTTTAAATAAATTAGTCTTGGTGAGCAAAATGTAAGAAAATTATACAAACTCAAAACTTGAACAGACAATAATGCATCTGATTGAACTGTTGTTGGAAGGATGTTCTTTTTATGTATTAATGAAGTCCTTGTGAGTAGGCAAAGGCTCAAGCTGCAGGCCTGTGGAATTTGTTTCTTCTGGTTGAGAGTGGCCTCTCTCAGCTGGATTATGCTCATATTGCAGAGGAAACCGGACGTTGCTTCTCCCAAAGTCTTCAACTGCCAGGCCCCAGGTGGGTGGGTGTTTCTTCACAAGTCAGAAATGTTACTGTTTTTATGGAGTTTTTAGACTATGGCTTTAAGGTACTTAAGGTACACTCATACTTAGGGTTTTATACTGCAGAATGATAAAAATAGCATGAATTACACATATTTACAGCTATAATTACTGAAAATGAAGGGTTTTTTTTAGAGAATGTGATTCTGCCATATTTATTTTATATGTATGTAATTTATATGTCACAAGTTTGTGTTATGTAGAAATAGTCTAATGTTTACAACAAAATATCTTTATCAACATTACATCTGTAAATGCAATAGGATTTGTCAAGTTTTACAGTCAGCATTGTATAGAAAGTATGAATGGTTTAAATTGTAGCACTAATATGTAAAATTCTTCTTCTTATATGTAAAATTCTTCTTATTCTATTGTGACATGGAATTTGTCCATCGGGATTCGATCGTTGAATCGTTTTGATTTGCTAATTGCTGCAATTTCATGTGAGTGACAGGTTGTTGGAGGGAAGGGATTATTGACCCGCCAGATTGCATATAGGACGTTAATTATTATGAGGGTACATGAATTCAAATAATGATGTGCAAAAATAAACAATTTATAACAAACACGGCAACATTCCAGAAAAATATAAGATTTCTCCATTTTGATTTCATTGTGACTATAACTCTAACAGACACTGGCAATATGGAAGTTCTACACCTGTTTGGCACTGAGGAACAGAAGAGACTCTGGCTGGAGCCCTTACTAAGAGGAGTCTTAAGGTCCTGCTTCTGTATGACAGGTAATGTGTAAAATTTACTAACTGACTAATTGACCTTGTATAGTTAGGCTGGTTTCAGGTTCGTAGATCTGATTGGACATGTTACTTTGGTGGACATGTGTCTTTGGGATGTTTACATATTCATTAAACAGCTGGACAGAGCGTAACATATTGGAACAGAACATAGTTGCCTCTAGGCACAGTTTTAAAACTTGGACAAACTCAAGCCTCTTTAATGTGGCACATATACATTAGTACTCACTTGATTTAAAAGGAGGATTTATAATTAAGTTGATAATGAGATCTGTGTTCAATGAGTAAACAAGGAGATAAATAGCTAGTCGACTAGATTGAGGCAAAACAAAATGATTTTGATTCTCTTGCTAATTGAGCAAGCCTAAAGATGACTATAGATTGTGTGAGCACATGTGTAATAGTGATTAAAAAGGCATCACGTTTCTCAACATAAATGGTACTGTAATGCCCCCAGATATTTCAGATGTGTTGATGCATGAAAATTTTCCCCTTTATTTCTCCCAGTGTGTGTGCACGTGTTGTTTTAGCTATCATACTACAGACAATAGCTGTGGTTCTTATTCATGTTTGTGTAACAAATATCAGATGTCATATAAAATATCTACACTAGGTTATCATTTCCACCTTGACAGCCAGTCTCTCTGTTTGTGTTTTGTCACTCTGTTGTTAACCACCAGATATTATCCTCTAGTGCAGTCGTTTTGTCTCCAAAGTTCCCTTATTAGATGGTTGAAGGGGTGAATTAAAATAAATAAAGTTCTTGATTTTTAGATTTTGTCTACTTTTAAATCTTTTAAATTAATTCGTAGCCCCCCTAGTGGGCCACTAAGCCAACTTTGACCATTTAGTACACATAGCAAAGAAGTACTCTTTTGTGAATCTTCAAAAAACATATTGTCATTCAAATATTCAATGAATAAATTGAGTTTCATTCTTTTTGACCAATTGATTAAACAAACTTCCTCATGTTAGCCATTTGTTCATCAACCAGACTACAGTGGTAATGTTTGATTGTGGATCAATGACAATTAAGAGTGTCCATAATTATAAAAAGGAAAAAGCTTTTAGAAGTCTACTTTAAAATGTGTTTTAAACATGACAGTTCTTAGAAATGTCATATTTGTATGTACAAGGTTGGTTTCATATTTCTTTTGAAAAAAAAAAATGCTATTTTCAAGAAATGATTTAATTTAATAACTAATTTAATAAAATGTCATGTGTGTGCACTTTGTATTGATTGTTTCATAAACGTCAAAATGTTTTTGAAAACAGTCAAATTATATTTTAAGAGACTTGTGTGTTGCTTTGCCGAAACAAATAATGCAAAACACAATGTTATCTTCATTCGAGAGCTGGATGTTGCTTCAAGTGACGCCACAAACATGGAGTGCACCCTTCACAAAGACAAAGACCATTTTATCATTAATGGCAAAAAGTGGTGGAGCAGCGGTAAGTGTGTGAATGTTACAGTACGAGATTGAAAGTAGGAGTGAAGAGGAAATATTTTGTTTGTCAGTTGTCAATAAAATAAATTGTGATTTTTAGGATTTTATTCCTGTGGAGAATAAACACGTTAAAAGGAACACTGAACAGCGGGAGTTTAGATTTCATAGCCTTAGTGTTTTAACCAATATCTTACCACAAAGACAAAGAAATATATCACTAGAATGATTCATCCCATAAAACCCCCATTTGTTCAAATCTTCTTGATGACTGGCATGACATTTAAAAGCCATTTAAGATGTTTACACAAACCAGATATGCAGAATCTGTGAACTATAAACACAGACTTTGGGAACTCAAAGCGATCACAACGGGTGGCAAAGCAGAAACAGACCAATTAGTCGAAGTTCCCGCTTTCAGCTTCACAGACTTAGAACTGAGTTGCGAGGATAGCCCACTATCATCTCTTCCTGCCTTTGACAAGATTCAGAAAAAGTTGCATTTTGAAGGGTTTTCCCATTGCAAATGACAGGCTAACATAATTTGGTAAAAGCGTTTTTGTGTTGTTGTTTTTTTACCTAATTTTCCACTTGAAAACTGAATTATCACGAATCATCTTGAGTCATTTTCAAAATGAATAAGCTGAAATGAACAGTATACCATAAGAGCTGTAAACTCACCCTCTCTTGCTTTCATTTTCATTTATATTTTTAGGAAAGCTGACCGCAGGCATGCGTAATTGTATTTTGTTGATGTGTGGAACAGCAGTTGCACGATACAAAGATTAAAAACAATCTTTATATGATGAAAGGCAGTTTTACCATTCATTGCGGTGAGATAACTTCAATGATCAGGGTTTCAACTTGCATTTTATCCTGTTTACAATGCCCAAGGTTGTTTTTCAATCTGTATGGGATGTTTAGAGTCGCTTTGGTATTTTTCTCTTAGACACTGTCCCCTGTAGAACATTCCAGATAGCTGTGGGTCTTTGTGGTTTCAGGGCCTTCTGAATTAAACATCCTCAAAGCATGACAAAGGACCAAAGGCCTGTTTTTCTCTGTATCATCACACTAAATTAACTCCATAAAGTCTGAACTAGCTTTAAACGACTTCAGCAAATCTAAATTCTATAGGACATTTTATTATTATGGTAATGATAACTTCCTTAATATGCATTTTTGTTCTTATTGTGAATGATTTATTGGTGCACATAATTCCACTAATATTAATTAACAAAATGTTTTGTAAACTTTTGATTTGACAAACTAAGGTATTAATTTATATGTTTTAAATTAACTTTATTATTATTATTATTATGGGGTGAAAAAATAAATTACCAATAATAAATTATATTTATATGAAATTATATTTTCTATTATAAATTATTTGATTTATATCTAGAAATGGAAATATATTATATTTTACAATGCAATCAAATATTGATAGTTAAAATACTTTGTTCGTTGAGTTAATCTTCCTGATAACTGTAAACTCTTTCACTTTTTTAATTCATATTTCTATGAAAACTGAACACAGAAGTAAAATGGCTAGCAAATGTTTGATGTCAACTTAAAAAAAAAAAATTGTTTAGTTAGTTTTTTATGAATGTCTATGCGTCAGCACTACTATTGCATGTAACAGTTTACCCATTTGAAGCCCCTGGTATCACATGAAACCATATTATTTTGTTACCTTGTAAATCCTGTTTCACAGAAATATGATTTGCAAACACATATCACATACCAAACGTTTTGATGGTGAAGTTAATGGGTGGTCGGTTCAAAGTTATAAGAGAAAAATATCTTCAGATATGAATGGTGACAATTTGTGAGATCTTTTTGTTTGATCTGATTTGTCACCAAAGTTGTTTTGTGTGTCTCTGAGGAGTTTTAAAATACTGTCATCAGTGTACAGTATGTGAGCTTTGCGTCCTTGAGCAGTGGAAATTCCAACTTTCCAGTGCTATCGCTTTCCTATTTTAACTTGCACAGATGTACAGATTCATCATCAGTACAAAGGGTAAATTATAAGTGTGACAAATCCAAATCATGTCCTGTTGTGTGAAAGAGCTCCATATCTCTGGATTTTTTTTTCAGAGGCACAGATGGTGTTTTTCACTACTATCATAAACCACCATCAGTTCTGGGGACTGCTAAACATATTTTTTTTGTTGAGACATGTGGAATGAATTTCAAACAGTTAATCATAGACAGTGTAATTACAGTCAATGGCCAAACACTTCACGTTTCATCTAAGAGCCTTCGGAAAGTACACTTAACTGCAGTCCATCCTTGTTGCATATTTCAGGTTTGTTTTTCCACTAAAAGCAAGTGTAGTTTTATTTATAAGACCTTTTGTTTTTCATGTCTTCTGGCTTGAAGGGTAGTTGTTGATTAAATTAAGAATGCTTCTAGTTCCTTTGGTTTTCCTGGGCACACTTTGCAGTATGCAGATATAAATTAGATGCCCAAACAGAACGCATTTACTTGTAAAAATGTGTGTAGTTTGTTCAAAAAGCGTGTTTGTATTCACATGAATTAAGACCAGATTTTGTTGAAGGATTAACATGTATTCATTATACACTCTGTATACTTTATATTTACAACTGTATGTTTTATAAAAGACTATATAAATGTCTTGGCGTACTCTGAGCTTACTTATATTGGATTCCTGGTGTTAAGCAGATGGCAAATCTAAATTGGTTGTTGAACTTATTATTTTTTTTTAATGTATAATTTTATCACATTTAGAGGTGCACTTAAAATGTTAGTAGGATTTTTACATCAAAACTTGTCATAATTTATTAATACATTTTCTGATTCTAACACTCTGATTTTAGCCCTCTGATTTGAATGCCCTATTTAAAAAATCATTGAAGACAATATAAACATCCACTGCTATGACTGGGTAACATATTTTCAAATGAAATGAGCATTACATGTGGAACTCACTTGAAAACTGTTACTGCATTTTCACTATAACAGCTGTCGAGATAAACTTATCAGGAAAAGTGTTAAGTGGTATAGTGTTAAGTGAAAAGGGAAAGTGTTATAGCATTATATTTAGATCACTCCCATCTCATGAAATGTTGCAGAGATGAGTATTGTAGCCATTGATGACAGCCATTATCGTTATAAACGATAAATGATTTTGAGACAAAAAGCAGTACATGGATCATTATATGTCAGAAATTGTGAGACATGCTTAAGTCGCATTTGGTCTCGGGCTGTATCGTGTTCAGTGCCATGTCAGTTTCATGTGCTTGCTTGGCCCTTTATTGTGTTAAACAGAAAAGCATGTTGAAGCACCAGCAAAAAGACTTCAACGGTGTAAAGAAATAGGGTCATTCCGAGTCAAATCAACCAGAGGTCCCCGGCTCAAATATTTTATTTTATTTTTATTTTTTTTCCTGAAGAAAGATGAACATGTTTAGCGATAAGCCATAATATTATATATTGTCTGAGTAATCCACTATTTTGTAGGAGGGGTGTCAAAATTACAATTTTCACCTGAGATCCCATCTACGAAATAGTGAATTATGCAGAAAATATACATCCATGACATTTAAAAATTTTGGCTCTCATCACTGTACATGTTTATCTCTCTTTTTCTCTCTCTCTCGCTCTCTCTCTCTCTCTATATATATATATGTACTTACAGTACATACTGTATTGTGGCATTGCTGTCAGGCCTATATCTAACACTAAAAGTCAAGTCTTACACTGAATTGCTATTTTTTTTTACCAAAGAATCTGCAGTGAAATGTACCAAACAAACAAATGATGCTTTACTGAGACATTCACATAGTTGAAAATAAATAATCAGTTTCAGTGCTCGTATGAATAAAATTTTATGGGAAGTCCCCATCCATCCATCCTTCCTTACTTTCTTTCTTTTTTTCTTTCTTTTTGGGTGGTGACAAAAGCCGCAGACCCAATAGGGCAAAATAGAAGTTGCATTTGAGCTAAATAATTACTGTATTGTCTTTTAGAGATGCTTTACAGTTGCGTGAAGCTGCATTAAAAATCACTATAGAAATAAAGGTTACTTGACTTGACTTCATATAAGGCACTTGAAGACTTGCAAAAAGCATGTTCCTTACACATTGAAATGTTGGTTGCACTTTTTACAGTATTTTACAGTATGTGTACTTACGTGTACTTACAGTGTACTTAAAGTGTACCTAAGAAAGTACTGACAATATAAGATAACTACATGGGGTAGGGTTAGGTTTAGGGGTAGGTTCAGGGTTAGTACCTAGATATAACCCAGTTATTGTAATTGCTTCAATAAGTACATAGTATGTACATGGGGAACAGGATTGTGAAATAAAGTGCTAACTAAATGTTTTAATAATAAAAAAAAATAATAATAATAATTCAGATGACTTCCAAACTTACTGGAGGGTCTCACTGTCAGATTCAGAAGTGGCACAGGAATAATTATGACATGTCTTAGAAATCAGCGATAAAGGAGCAGTCAGTTATCTTCAAAATAATCTTTAAAAACCTGTTTAATTTATTTCATTATTTTTCTCTCATTTATAAATTAAAATGTCCAGCCTTTACCGTTTGCACTATTGCATCATACTAAGACTAAATCCAAAGCAGCTAGGCAGTTTTTATTGTACAGTGACATCTTACATGTTAAAAGATCAAGGAAAAATTGATTTCTAAATTCATTACCCCTTAAATTCACTTGCTTATAGAGGTGAGAGTTATTAACCATATAAATCCTTCTGGAAACTTGTTTGGGCTGTTGTAGCATCACCATGCTTATTTGCAGGTGTTAGCTTTATTTTCTTCCATATCTTTGTGGCATGAGGGAACCACAAAAAGTTGTTTCCAAGGCTAATTCCATTTATTCAGATGTACTTGGTCAGTACAGTCTTTTGTCATCACTATGCAAACATGTTTGGTGTCTTCCTCATAGTTCCTCATAGTACTTTACTCTCTTCCTGTCATTGCTGAATGAACCTTCTGTACATTTTAGACATCATCTTATCCTTATGAGCAAAAATTGAACCAGACAGCTGTGCTGGTTACCCCTGGCCTTTTCCTTTTCAACCATTCTCATATCCTTTTCTTTTGCTTCAGCTACATCCATGAAGCCACAAAAATGCACCCACCCCCCACAAACACACACACACACACACACACACACATTTTTTCCTCTTTTCCTTTTTTACACTTTCCTCTCGCAGGATAGACAATTTCCTTTGGTGGCTCCCAGGCCTATGGTGAGGTTTGTTCATATCTGGTGGTCTTGAACTTTAACTCTTCACAGCTCCTTTACCCCTTTGTGCCTTTTGTGCAATGACGTCCAGACCACTGTTAACGTCACTAGAAAGAACAGGGCCAAAGAACTGTTTGGCTTAATGTGTTTTCATGTGCATACTGAAACCTCTGGCGTGACTTTATGAATGAAGATTTTTTTTTTTTTTGAGAGTGGTAGTTAAACACAAACATTAACACGCAATTACTTAACACACAAGTTTATTAATCACCATCTCAATTTATCAGCAATAAATTAGGTTACTTTTTTAACATCCATTAAAGCTCCCTACCCCTTTTTCCAGAATAGAGCTCGTACCTCGCCATTACAGCTCGTACCTTCTAAAAAACATGTTTAGGTTTTGATTATCATGTTTATCGTGGTGAAATCATGCGTTTTAAACCATATTAGTTTAAACTTCTTATATGCAGTTTTCTGAGTGCACACATCCAAAGCACATGAACAGAAAGCGGCTGTCATAGGCATGTGAGTACTAAACTAAGTTCTCATTCACACATAAGTTTATGTTAAAAACACACGAGTTACAAAAACAGTTGGTAATGTCTGTGAAGGTAAAGACGTGGGAAATAAATTCCATGTTTACAGTCACCGGCCACTTTATTAGGTACACCTGTTCAATTGCTTGTTAACACAAATTGCTAATCAGCCAATCACATGGCAGTAACGCAATGCATTTAGGCATCTAGATGTGGTGAAGATGACTTGCTGAAGTTCAAACCGAGCATCAGAATGGGGAAGAAAGGGGATTTAAGTGACTTTGAACGTGAAATGGTTGTTGGTGTCTGAGTATTTCAAAAACTGCTGATCTACTGGGATTTTCACGCACAACCATCTCTAGGGTTTACAGAGAATGGTCCGAAAAAAAGAAAATATCCAGTGAGCGGCAGTTGTGTGGATGAAAATGCCTTGTTGATGTCAGAGTAGAATGGGCAGACTGGTTAGAGATGATAGAAAGGCAACAGTAACTCAAATAACCACTCGTTACAACCAAGGTATGCAGAATACCATCTCTGAACGCACAACACGTCGAACCCTGAAGCAGATGGGCTACAGCAGCAGAAGACCACACTGGGTGTTGCTCCTGTCAGCTAAGAACAGGAAACGGAGGTTACAATTCGCACAGGCTCACCAAAATTGGACAATAGAAGATTTGAAAAACTTTGCCTGGTCTGATGAGTCTCGATTTCTGCTGCGACATTCAGATGGTAGGGTCAGAATTTGGTGTAAAGAACATGGAAGCATGGATCCATCCTGCCTTGTCTCAACGGTTCAGGCTGGTGGTGGTGGTGTAATGGTGTGGGGGATATTTTTTTGGCACACTTTGGGCCCCTTAGTACCAATTGAGCATTGTTTAAACGCTACAGCCTACCTGAGTATTGTTGCTGACTATGTCCATCCCTTTATGACTACAGTGTACCCATCTTCTGATGGTTACTTCCAGCAGGGTAATGCACCATGTCACAAAGATCTCAGACTGGTTTCTTGAACATGACAATGAGTTCACTTTACTCAAATGGCCTCCACAGTCACCAGATCTCAATCCAATAGAGCACCTTTGGGATGTGGTGGAACAGGAGATTCGCATCATGGATGTGCAACCGACAAATCTGCAGCAACTGCGTGATGCTATCATGTCAATATGGACCAACATTTCTGAGGAATGTTTCCAACACCTTGTTGAATCTATGCCACGAAGAATTAAGGCAATTCTGAAGGCAAAAGGGGGTCCAACCCAGTACTAGCAAGGTGTACCTAATAAAGTAGCCAGTGAGTGTGTTTTAGATCTGTGGCAGTAGACTTATACAGTAAATGAATCAATAAATCCACTGCTCTCTTGTCTCCTCTGAGGCTGGGACTCTAAATAGTGTTTTGTGCTTGTCTGTGCAGCTAAAGGCAGAACAGTTAGCATGTCCTCCTCTACCTCCCACCACTTTGATAACCGCTGATGACTTTGCCTCTTTTTTCACAGACAAAACTAGAACAATCAGTAACCAGTTCTCAACTCCACAGGACCTCCAATCAACCACATCCACTGCTCTAACTCCCATCTTCTCCTTCTGTCCCCTCACCCAGGCATAAGTATTCAAACTTCTCCTCTCCAGCCATCCTACAACATGTCCTCTCGACCTGATCCCCTCGCACCTTCTCCAAAGAATTTCTACCACACTCTTACCGGCACTCACACACATTATCAACACAGCTCTCCTCACAGGCATCTTCCCCACAGCATTCAAGCAAGCTCAGGTAACCCCACTGATCAAAAAACCTACATTAAACGTTTCTCTTTTAGATAACTACAGACCTGTCTCTCTCCTTCCATTCATAGGGAAAACACTCGAACGAGTTGTCTTCAACCAGCTCTCACGGTTTCTTTCACAGTACAACAAACTGGATGCTAAACAGTCAGGTTTCAGGAGTGGCCATTCAACAGAGACTGCGCTACTCTCAGTCACTGAAGCCCTGCGAACTGCAAAGGCTGATTCCAAATCGCCAGTCCTCATTCTGCTGGATCTTTCTGCTGCTTTTGACACTGTCAATCATCAAATTCTCCTGTCTACACTCTCATCACTGGGCATCACTGGGATTCCACTTCGCTGGTTTGAATCCTATCTCACTGGTAGATCCTTCAGGGTGGCCTGGGGAGGGGAGGTATCCAAACCACATCAACTGGTCACTGGAGTTCCTCAGGGATCGGTTCTTGGACCCCTCCTCTTCTCCACATACACTACATCGCTGGGTCCCATCATACATGCACATGGCTTCTCCTATCACTGCTATGCCGATGACACACAGCTCTATCTCTCTTTTCAACCAGATGACCCAACGGTAGCTGCACGGATCTCAGGCTGCCTGGCGGACATCTCGGCATGGATGAAAGAACATCACCTACAGCTCAACCTGGCAAAGATGGAACTTCTGGTCTTCCCTGCCACTCCGACTCTACAGCATGACTTCACGATTCAGTTAGGCTCATCAATGATTACCCCATCAACTTCGGTCAGAAATCTTGGTGTAATCTTTGATGACCAGCTGACCTTCAAAGATCACATTGCAAAGACTGCTCGATCCTGCAGGTTTGCACTACACAACATCAGAAAGATCAGGCCCTTTCTGACAGAGCATGCTGCGCAACTTCTTGTCCAGGCTCTTGTTGTTTCTAGACTGGACTACTGCAATGCTTTTCTGGCTGGTCTGCCATCAAACACAATCAAACCTCTACAAATGATTCAGAATGCAGCAGCACGACTGATCTTGAACAAACCCAAAAGAGCGCATGTTACACCTCTCGTCATCTCCTTGCACTGGCTACCAGTGGCAGCTCGTATCCAGTTCAAGACACTGATGCATGCGTACAGAACTACCACAGGCTCAGCACCCTCCTACTTCCACTCACTACTACGAACCTACATCCCCTCCAGAAGTTTGAGATCTGCTAGTGAGCGACGCCTTGTGGTACCATCACAGAGAGGCTCAAAATCACTCTCCAGAACATTCTCGTTCACCATTCCTGGCTGGTGGAATAATCTTCCCACCCCTATCCAGAACGCCGGGTCCCTGGCAATCTTCAAGCAACAACTGAAAACTCATCTCTTTCGGCAGTACTTGACTTCATCCTAAACTCAAAAAAAAAAAATCCCTCTATATTTCATTCCACTTACTAGCTTGTACTTATTTGAACAATGACTGAGACTTGATGTTACGAGCACTTCCTCTGTCTGATTGCCTCTTCAAGATTAATCGCTTTTTGTATTCCCCAATTGTAAGTCGCTTTGGATAAAAGCGTCTGCCAAATGACTAAATGTAAATGTGTAATGTAAAATGTTTTGTTCAAACTTTCACCATGGCATTAGAACTGGTACACCGTTGTCGCTTGTGAACTCAAAATGCCGGCGCCGTGTGTTGAAACCATAGACTGTAAAAAAAGATGGACGACGCGTCTCCGCTTCATTCCACTATAGAAAAGTGAAGCGAATACATCTTAGTATGGCCACTGCCATCTTGAGTAAATGGCGTCATTCGCAGCCTGAGTCTGCGCAGTAGAGTCGTGAGGTGGAGCCGCGGAATCAAACTACCGTCCAAACTACTGCAGACCCAATCAACCATAACGACACGCCCCGTTTTTATAGCATCAAATAACTAGCTAAAATCAAACTTATCACAAAAACGAACAATTGTATATATATCAACGTGATAACTATTTAAATGACCAAAACCATATTTCGGAAAATTGTATTGGAAGTGTAATTTATTTTTTTATTTTGACTGAAGTCCCATTCGTTTACATGGAGAGGGCGGGGTTTATGACCTGTACTGCAGCCAGCCATCAGGGGGCGATCAAAGAGACCGCAGCTTCAATTTTAAGGATGAGTGAGACACCGGTGGAAACTTACAGATTAAGGGGCGGTAATATTATAATGAGATCCCTTTGTAACGTCACTAGGGGAGCGAAATCAGATGCACTCGTTTTTGGGTCACCGGGGAACTGATTATAGCACTTAAAACCTGGAAAAGTCAGATTTTCAGGATAAGTCACATTTAAAGTATTATTGTTGTTGTAAACATTTGTAGTAAACATTCTGTCATTATAGAGAGCAACAGTTTCTGGGGACACTGAAGGTCCAATGATAACCAATGCTCTGCTTTCTTTTCTTTTTTTTTTTGGTGGAATGAGACCCACGGTAACACTTTACAATAAGGTTCCATTATTTAATGTTAGTTAATGTATTAACTACCATGAACGAACAATGAACAATACATTTATTACAGTATTTATTCATCTTTCTTAATATTTGTTAATGGGAATACAGTTGTTCACTGTTAGTTCATGTTAATTCAGGGTGCATTAACTAATGTTAAAAAGCACAATTGTTAATTTTTTTTATTAAAGGTGCCATAGAATGCATTGATACAATATTTTAAATTGTTCTCTGATATCTACATAGAAGGTATGTGGCTTAGCTAAGGGCAAAAATTCTCTAGAAACAGTTTTATATGTCCATTAGTACCCTAGGATTTCTCCCCAAGATGAAACGGTCTGTTATTGGCTTATGTGGAAGGGTCATGAATAATATTGTTGATCTCTGCTCTGATTGGCTCTGTTTCACAGTGCGGCTCATTTCAGTAGATCACAGGAAGGAAACACAAGGAAAATATATATTTCAATACTTTCTCACGCAGTTATATCGTTGGGTAATTATACTGTAAATAAAATGCAGGGAGCCTGGGCATTGAAATGCATGATCGCGTTTTACTTTCACTTTTGAGATTTGCGATCGCATGTACTCTGTTTATACTATGGAGCGGCAGTACTTACCACACATTTTACATGATCTGATGCTTGTCAGTGGTGCTCAGGATCTATAAATCATTGTACTGTAACAGGCTACAGCTAGCAACGAGCTAACCATGTCCCTTTAGTGGCTCGTCTTATTTTATTAGAACGCGTTATTTGCTTTCCGTGCCTTTCTGAATACAGACACCAACCCATCCCTGCACTTCACATCCCCTGCACAGCCTGGAACATAACATTTATTTCCATGATCTGCCATTTTCTGTTGTCCTCGCTTGTTTCGTCACAATGCCTGCAGAACTTCTGATGGTTCGGCTAGTGGCTGCCCTAGAACATGGGCAGGGGCAAATGTTGGGGGCGTAACTATTAGTGATCCCGACTGTTACGTAAACAGTCTGTGTTATGTTCTGATTTGTCTGTTTTTCAGTGGTCTTTTTTTATTCACAAGATTAACATAAGAAGGAGGAAACAATGGTGTTTGAGGCTCACTGTATGTCATTTCCATGCACAGAACTCTTATTATTCAACTATGCCAAGGTAAATTCAGTTTTCCATTCTATGGCACCTTTAATGCTTTAGTAAATGTTGAAATTAACATTAACTAAGATTAATAAATGCTGAAGAAGTCATGTTCATTCTTAGTTCATGTTAACTAAGGTAGTTAACTAATGTTAACTAATTAACCTTATTGTAAAGTGTTACCAGACACACTCCCCTGCATCAAAGACACTCACACAGGCTAATATTTTGTAATGGATACTACTATATCAAGAGCTATGAGGCTGAATGTTTGTTTATGTGGTCTTTCTGACATCCAGAATTACTATTATTGGCACCAGATTTAGGTCTGACTCAGTTGAGTTGTCTTAGGTCTTTGACACAAAATATTCATCAATCCTGCCTAGGTCTATTTTTTTTCTCTTGTCTTTTTCTTGTGAACCTTTCCTCACCGTCTGTTATTTAGATATACTGTTAAACTGTTCTCTAATTCAGCTGCTTAGAGTGACCTCTGGCATTATAGTCTGATTTCCATTTTAACTTGCTCTTCTCAGTCTCCAAAAGTGTTACCCTTTAGCTAACATCATGATTCCATCCATGTCAGCCTTTTCAACCACCTGCCTTCATTTTGCCATGTAACTTTTGGTTGGTCAAGTGGGAATTCAGAGCACTGGATTTCTGAAAGCATGACTAGTCCCATAATAGTACACATTTTCTCAGCGTCACTTTCACAAACACTTCGTTGACATAGCTTAAGCTGTAGTGCAGTTTTGCAAAATAACATCAGCTTTCAAGTCAAGTCAACTTTATTTATATTGCGCCTTTAACAATACAGATTGTGTCAAAGCAGCTTTACAGTATTAAATAGGAAAATAGTGTGTAGTAATGCAAAAGGACAATAGTAAACACTCACTTTTCAGTTAAAGTCAGTTCATCATTGATTCAGCGATGTCATCATCCAGTTCTGTTCAGTACAAGTAGTATCTGTGCAGTCACGTTGACAATATTGCTGGAAATGAAGTGTCCCCAACGACGGCGACAAGGAACCAAAACTCCATCTGTGACAGAAATGGAGAAAAAAACTTTGGGAGAAACCAGGCTCAGTCGAGGGGCCAGTTCTCCTCTGGCTAGACGAAACCAGCAATTTAATTTTAGGCTGCAGCAAAGTCGATTGTGCAGAGGACTCATCATGGTTCCAGTAGTCTTGCCCTGATGGCCAGGTGACGTGGTCTTTGCTGAGGATCTGTCTCTGGGGCACATCTAGTTGACATCGTCTCTGTTGACGTTCAGGGCTGTAGGGGTCGTCTCTAAGCGCTGCTCCACCATCTGTACTGGTTCCTGGTTCCGGTTGACCTAATTAATGCTGCCTAACAATCCTTAAAATCCATTGTGTTAGTTTGTTATGTGTAAACCAGGTTAAAGAGATGGTTCTTTAATCTAGATTTAACCTAACAGATTGTGTGACTCTTGCTTTCTCATTAACTTCAGAATCTCTTTTAGTTTGAAAAAGATCTTTTGGTCTTCCAGTTCTTTCTTTGGCCCGCTTGCGACGTTCCGTCTTCTGCTTCCTCTTGTCCGTCTTATTCTGGTAGCGTTGAAATCCCTTGTCTAAAAGATCGTGAAAATCAATTTCTATTTTGTCTGGCCGTTTCGCTCTGTTAGTAGAGGATTGATCAGGAAATTGCATATCATTTAAATTCAAACTATAAACTATACATAGGCTAGATTTATTATTGCTGATACACTTAATTTATTAACATTTGATCATATGATCGCAAGGTTCATGTTCACGCTGTTAATATGCACGTTCGCTAGCAGGCTAATTTCTTAATCTAGTAATAAAATGTTCTTTAAAAGTTGAATTTACATTAATTTTACATGGCTTTGTAAACAAGCGGCTCTCTTGTGTGAGACGCGGGTGCAACAATGATAGACGTCCCTCTAGAAAATGCGATAAATATGCGTTCTGTGTGAACGGCTTGGTTTCAGCTTTGAGGTAAACAACATCTTCTCCACATTGATGTTCTCTTTTTCCGCAGTATTTTGAATGTGCAGCAAAAAAGTATTCAAATGCAACGACACCTACATCGTCATCGCATTTTGTGTGCCACTAATAAGCTGCCGGACGGACACCTAAAATTAGAATGCAGCGTTTTGCATTCTAATGTGGATTTTTATTTTAAATCAGACAAATATTCAAAATTAGATTTTTTTTTTTTGACAGCCTTAATACAGTGTTTAATAGGGAGCCAGTGCAGTGTTGACAGAACCGGGCTAATATGGTCATACTTCCTGGTTTCAGTAAGAACTCTAGCTGCTGCATTTTGGACCAGCTGGAGTTTGTTTATTAAACGCGCAGAGCAACAACACAATAAAGCATTACAATAATCTAACCTTATGGTCATGAATGCATGAATTAACGTTTCTGCATTTGACATTGAGAGCATAGGTCGTAATTTAGATATATAATTAAGATAGAAAAATTAGATTTTACAAATGCTAAAAATGTGTCTTTCGAAGGGAAGATCGTTATCAAATTGCACACCTAGGTTCCTAACTGATAAATAATTGACAGAGCAGCCAACGCGTGTTAGACAGTGTTCTAGGTCATTCCATGCAGAGGTTTTAGGCCCAATAATTAACACCTGTTTTTTGGTTTTGTTTTTTTTTTCAGAATTTAGCAGTAAGAAATTACTTGACAAACCAGTTTTTTTTTATATCAACTATGCATTCTGTTAGTTTTGCAAATTGGTATATTTCGTCAGGCCACAAATAAATATAGAGCGGATTATCATCAGCAAGTCTCTTTTAAAGAGGTAGAACATAAAGGCTGGTCTGTTTTTCAGAGCACCATACATTAATAATTCATAATTGTTGGTAATAATTCAGAAATAAATGTAACAACATACTGTTGTCTAAAATCTTGCTAATTAAGCCAAGAATTCATCTCTCTGTGCTTTTATTTATTTTTATTTTTTAATTTACATTTATTTATTACATTTAAAAAAAAAAATGGTTGACCACTTTTGTTGTTCATGGACCTCTTTTTCTAATCTGCTTTCCACATATCATCTGTGCTGTTATAATAACTTTCCCATTAATTCACAAACTTTCCTTCAAAACCACTCTCTTACAACCAGAATCAGATGCTTTGGCTTCTATCCTGTGTGTAAAGCTTAATTGTCTGTACATGTGACTTGTGTGTGTTTGTATACTTTGTTTTCCTGCGGACTTTTGTGTGCAAGCACATATGGTATTCCAAACCAGCAAATGACACCAAAACTCAATACAAGTCCAAGTGTATAAAGTTTGATTTAATCTAAAAATATATTTACATTGTTGATATATAATATGCAAATATGTAACGTCTGGTATGCAAGGTATCTTTTCTACACAAGATCCCTGAGTTCACTATACACTTTCTATAAGTGGTCAGTATAAGAACTGATAAATATGCCCACAAAGAATAAGTTTTTCCTGGTTTATGCACTGATTTTGGGGATTCTGTGGAATATCATTAGCTAAAACTGAGTAATGACACATGTTTGTCAGCAGAGAGCATTAGGAACAAAACACTTAATAAACAAACACACAAGTGTTGTTAATGATAGATTCTGTGAAGTTTTCCATGGAATTCTGTGGGCTCAGATTCCATGCACGTCTTCTGGTTACACAGCATACTTTAATCTTTAAACATATAACAAAAGATCTCATCAAATATATCATAGTGAAATGTTTCTGGTTAATGCATTAATCTTAAGGCCAAAGTATACTTTGATTTTTACGTGCGCTAGAGTATGCGTACAATGCATGTGGTGTAAATTGCATCAGTAGTACATGCATACTGTATGTCCACACAGACTTTTCTAACCACACATACTCTGGATGCTTAGCTCACACATGCACAATAATGTTTTTTTTGTAGTTGGCAACACTGGCCCAGTCTTTAGTTTTACAGTTGAAAAATAATGGAGACGGCAGTAACAATCATAATAGATGCCCATATTGATGAGCACTTTTGAGAGTGGGGATGGGCATTTCAAGCAAAAATAATATTCAAAGATTACTTTGAATTTGATTTTTATTCGGAAATCGTACCCCTTCCCCGCATGCACACATGCGGGGTAGGCTACACAACCATAAACGGAGAGAGACCATTCATGCTTTCAATCTGTATAATAAACTGTTTAATTCATTAGAAGATAGGCTATAGCCATATAATAGTTGTAACATGCTGAAATATTTAATATAATAAACATAACTAAATGATGGCACTTAATTACATAACAGTGTGTCGATTAGCATATATCAACTGCTCATAATGCTAGGTCATTTCCATTTTAAAAAATGGAATCCCTAAAGGGAATAAATACGAAATGGGAGGAAAAAAATTATTTGAATACTTTCTCTCGCAAACATGGGGACTTTTTTTAGACAATAATCGTACAACTTTTTTGATATTCTATAACTAATCGAATATTTGAAAATTGTGACCCATGCCTATTTGAGAGGGGTTAAAAGATGCCTGCAGCTCTAGTTTAAATGACTGGAAATTGTGCGGACTAGCGCTGCCCTCGACTCAGGATTTTTCTGGTTGACTAGTAGTTGTTTATTTGAAGCATTAGTCGACTAATCGCACATTTATTAATAAACTATTTAAATCATTATAATGAGCCTTTAATTGCCTACATAGCCTAACAAGTGTTCAAGCACACGCATAAAGCTTGCCACAGCACACCGGCAGAAGTCATTATTATGAATGTGTCAGTGAAAAACAGTAAGGAGACTCCATTAACATTTTAATAATTTGATAAACTTTCTTTGTTCTCGGTTTAAGAGATGAAGTCGGCGTCACTGACTCGTCATCTCCGCAGTAGTGGATGCACCTGTATGCATGTTTCATACGGATTACATAATCTGAGAATTTGTTTTCCATTTGAATTGGTTAATTTGAAAGTAGACATTTCACTCTCTATAGATATATTTTTAATGTCTGTAAGGCAAAGATATACATGGGGTTTGGCGCTCAAGTTCACAGACCGAGACGGCAGAAAGTGCATCCAGTTTGCTTTCATTATTTTACAAAAGCGCATTTTGTTGTTATTGTGAGTGCACACAAATAAAGGTAGAGTCTTACAGATTTAAAGATGTATTTCTCTTGTCTTAATGACGAAAAATTACGGAGTAGCCTATTTTAAGAGCAAATGAGCGCATCGGCACCTCCATCTGTCCTGCAGTGAGCGCTTGTTGTTCTGCTTTTACACTCCATATAGACACAATAGCAGAGGTGGGAACAAGTCATTGTTTTGCAAGTCACAAGTAAGTCTCGAGTCTTTGTATTCAATTCTCGAGTCAAGTCCCGAGTCAAGACAGACAAGTCCCAAGTCAAGTCCCGAGTCCAAGTCGAGTTGCAAATCCTCAACTTTTAGCTTCAAGTCTTAAACAAGTCATTAGTGCTCTTTGCCCAAATTAGTGTCTCAGTATTAATTACCATATCAAATTTATAGTAAATTATATCAGGAAGTCGGGTAGAATATGTTTTACATAGTTTAATTTCATGGAGATGGGTGCCCTTAGTAAAACTACTCAAGTTCAATTTAGGGATTGTGCCAAAATAGGACAAGCAGTGAAAAAAAAAACTATAACAGAATAGAAAAGACAACATAATTTCATAGAAATAACAGCTGCAATACTTTGCATGTGTGCATAAGGTGTTATAGATGTTATATCTAAGCCAATGAGCCATTATTTGGAACCTCAATGAAACAGATATAAAAACACGTGAGCAGAAACGCAGAAAGAACTGCTTTGAAAGAACTAGAAGAAATAACTGCTACCAAACTTTGCATGTGAGAGGAAACCTGCAATATGGATGCAGACAAACTCATGAAGACATGCAGTCATTCAAAAATGCTACCATTCTCTATAGCTAAGAGTAACAAAGACAAAATATTGTACGTTAAATGTTAAGTTTATAATATGCATAGTTGATCATTAAATTTAGGGGCTATGTGCTGTACAGACTAATTTACAACACGTGAATTCAATTATTTATCCCGAAAGAAATAAAGGTGAAATGAGTGCCTGGTGAAGAGGGAGAAAAATTTAGTATATTTCATAGTTATATATAGACTACAATTCACAAATCATTTTGTGAAATAAACACTTCTTCAAATTATATTTTAAATGATCATTAGGCCAATTGCCACTTTTCTTTTTTTTTCTTCAAATTATAGCAAACAGTTTTGCAATGATTCATTTTAAATCTTAAATCAAGGATTATCTAATAATTATTTTGCAACAAACTTTAAACCTTTAAAAATAAGCAGGTTTACATTTTAACCCATCATTTTGATCCTGGATTTAAGTAGCCTAATATTTGCACCATAACTTTAAACTCAGATTTAAATCTTGATTATGAATTAACTTTAAACTTAATAGAGGTTTAAATAAAATAAAATGAACATGCAATTAAAATATGCAACTGATTGAACAAAAACAGTGGAGATCTGACAAAAAAAAAAGGTCTTGGAGAGGTGTTGATGGGTGGTGATGGCGCAGTGGATAAGACACATGCCTTTGGTGTGAGAGACCCGGGTTCGAATCCACTGTGAGACACCAATGTGTCCCTGAGCAAGACACTTAACCCCTAGCTGCTCCAGAGGCGTGCGACCTCTGACATATATAGCAATTGTAAGTCGCTTTGGATAAAAGCGTCAGCTAAATGAATAAATGTAAATGTAAAATGTAAATGTGTTTACCAATAAAAATGAAAATTAAATCACATCGAGTTGGTGTCAGACAAACAAAAGAAGTGAAGAAGATGTTTAGCATTTAACAGCAACGGTCATGGTGACGATGAGGCGAGCACCAGTGATCGTGGCCGCACCTCTCGTTTCTCATGCCTGCTCCGTGTGTCTGCTGGGCGGCGATCAAACGGGCAGGGCAGCGCTTTTCACGAACGGAGATAGCTACAAGATGAATCATGTTTTTTTTTTCTTCTTATCTCGGTTCTTTTGTCGTAAGTTATGCTATTACTCTGTTAATTTATACTAGAATATACTGTATATCAAGCGCTCCCTGAATGCAGTCTCTGGCTTATTGCCAGTCAAGCGCAAGCACGCTGCACCCGTCTAGAGTGATAACGACGCTGATCTGATCATAAAGTCTTTCTGAGTCACAGGGCTCAAGTCCAAGTCAAGTCTCGATTCATTGCTGTCAAAGTCTAAGTCGAGTCTCAAGTCTTCTTTAACTATGTCGAGCCGAGTCGCAAGTCATCAAATTTGGGACTCGAGTCCGAGTCAAGTCTCGAGTCATGTGACTCGAGTCCACACCCCTGTACAATTGCACACATTTCTCTAGGTTAACATGCTAATACTAGTTGCTAATACTTAAATATTTCAGAAGATAATCCATATTTGAGGTCGATGAATGATAGGCGTGCATTTGGATGTCCTGCCTGATGTACTGTATTACCATAACAGTTAACGATTTGTCAGTCACGAACTGCGTGACTTCCCCTGTGGATTTTTTTTTAATGCAACTAAGCGACTAATACAATTTTGGTCGACCAAGCCTCTTCTGGTCGACTAACGATTAGTCGACTATTAGGGGGCAGCCCTAGTGCGGACACTGAACAAAAATTAAACTTTCTAGTGAGTTCGTGTTTAGTGCCTGTGTTAATGTAAGTTAATAAAAAAAAAACAAAAAAAAACGTGTGTTCAACTGTATACGCATATGCTAGCGATCACATAAAAACTGAATTATACTTCGAACTTAATGAACTTTGTAGACTGTTATTGTCAAAGTTACATAAACACTTAAATTTTTTAAATAATGTCTTGGAATATAGTCGGCAGTCCTCATTGTTGAAGTTATTTTGGTGTCATATGGTGAACGTACTCGTGTCTTCATTGTCCGACGAAGACGGAGTGTGAGTTTGTGTGCTTGACTTAAGGGAGATCTCGACAGTGGGCTGTTCATTGCCATGACGGTACCATCTTCCTGTCTGCCCGCAGCGCTTGGCAAGCTTCTGAACGTGTATTTTGAAGGATGAGCCAATAAAGACGTAGAGCACAGGATTCAGGCAGCAATGCATGAGGGCCAGACTTTCAGTGATTTGATTGGCCCGGTCCAGGTTTTTGCTCACCTCACATTCTGTCACTAAAATGTAGATCACATCCAGGGCTCTGACTAATTTTACCACATTATAAGGGAGCTGGGTCAACAGGAACACACCTACCACTGCTATCAAAACCCGAAATGCCCGCCATCTCCTTCCACCACGTACGCCCGCTGTTGCGGCTTGACCCAACACAATTCCGACCCTGCAATAGCAGAACACCATCACCAGGAAAGGCAGAAGAAAGCTCAGAGACACTTCCAGAATTTCCAGAGTTGCTTTAGCTGCCCGCGCCATGCTGTGTGGGTAAACTGCCCGGCAGGCATTACGTCCACTCGAGTGCTGCTTCTTCACCGTGTAGAATACCATATCTGGCAATCCGAGGACAATGGCATGTCCCCAAACCAGGAGGCACATGATTATCCTCTGCCTGCAGGCGTTGTTCCTGGCTGGGGCATTGGCGGTGGTGGAGTCTCTGGTTAGCGCACGATAGCGGTCTATGCTAATGCAGGTCAGCAGAAGCATGCTACAGCTGAAGTTAGTGGTATAGAGAGCTGAAGTGATCTTGCAGGCGGCTGTGCCAATCTCCCAGCCATTCACTGCATCCGCAGCCCAGAAGGGCAGCGTGAGGAGCAGGAGGAGGTCTGCAAAGGCCAGGTTGAGGATGAAGACATCCGTCAGCGTCCGTAAGCGTTTGTGGGAAAGGTAAACGAAGACCACCAGCGAGTTTCCGCCCAGGCCCAGGGTCAATGCTAGGGTGTAAACGACTGGCAAAAAGACCCCAGCGAAAGACCGGACCTCTTGTTTGTCGCAGACTGTGTGGAAGTCAGCAAAATCCTTGTCGTCATAGTCACTGTGGTTGGAACTATTGTCATGGTCATTATAATGATAGTCATGGTCGTAATCCAAAAGGACACTCATCATGATCTAAAGAGTGAAAGAAATGTAAACATTGATGATGCTAGATTTCAGTGTGTTTTTTTTTTTACACTCAGAAAAAATTTGCAAAAATTGTACACTGAAAAAAGATTGATGTAAAAAAACAAGTAACACGTGACATTTTGAAGTAAGAAGACTGAAATAGTATTTTTTTGTAAAATGTAAAAACTTATTTTTCATGTATTTTTCACCACTTTGGTTTGACGGTAGAAATTTATGTTCATTATTCAGGACATTCAGATCAGCCACAATATTGCTGGTCATTCCAAATCTATTTCTATTTAATGGTAAAACTGCTTATCTACTCTAAAGTATGTATATGCATCTTGAGATTAGGTAAAGTTGTCCCTTTAAAGTTATTGCCGCATCCCCTTGTACCTCCTAAAGGTACAGTTTTTGCACATAGTCTTGTGTAAAATGTAAAAAAAAAAAAAAAAAACCCTGTTCTTTAACTGACTGTGCTTTGCAATTGGATATGTGCTGCCTTCAAGCCATGTCAGAATAATCATTTTATTTTACAAGATTAATGTGCACGAACAGCACTACAATGTTGGGCAATTTTATCCTAGCACCCTACTTTCTGAGTGTCATTTCGGTTTGAATCACGGCAGAATCAACTTGGTATTTGTTTAAGAAAGTTTTAATTGTGAATTTTGATTGTTCAGTTTGGTTTGTATGCTGTTGATGTTGACTAGCTATAAATACAATAAAACAAACTAAAAATAAAAGAAAATAACTAACTACATAATACTATTATTGTTAGAAATTGCAACAATATAAAATATAAATAAATACATTTATACATTTAAAATTTTAATTAAAACAATAAGTAAACAATAAATAAACAATTATCTCCTGGCCAGAGGAGAACTGGCCCCCCAACTGAGCCTGGTTTCTCCCAAGGTTTTTTTTTTCTCCATTCTGTCACAGAGGGAGTTTTGGTTCCTTTCCGCTGTCGCCTCTGGCTTGCTCATTTGGGGACACTTCATTTCTAGTGATTATCATCAATTTGATTTTGCAGATACTATTTAAACTAAACTGATCTAGATAATGACATCTCTGAACTCAATAATGAAATGCCTTAACTGAAAACTGAGTGTTTAATCTTATTTTTATACATTACTGACACTCGATCCTTGAATTTGATACTGTTAAGTGCTTTGACACAATCTGTATTGTTAAAAGCGATTTTATAAATAAAGGTGACTTGACTAGCTGCTTATTTAGCTGGTCTGCTGACTTGTGTGACAAAAAATGTATTCTAAAGAATATGTTACACACCGAAGTATGGTAAGTTGGCGCCGCAGATGGCAGCTACTGTGCTTTGCTCTTCAGTGTTTGTACTGTTTTTGTTTATTTTCCCTGTTTATTGTTTCTCAAATACGATCAGTTTTATCAGGGATGATCTGCTGAACATTCGGCAGAACACACCACAAAATCTTTTACCGGATTTTGACTACTCGGAAGTTTTGCTGGATGTTGTAGTTGGCGGAGCCGTAGCTCTGGTCAAACGCTACAGGAGGCGCAGACGGGGGAAGCGAACCGGCATGCTTGTGAAGCTTCGTCAACGCGGATTTCGAACGGCGTTGCCTAGCATCCATCTGGCAAATCTCCGCTCTCTACCCAACAAAACGGACAAACTCCTTCTGCTCTCCCGGACAAACAAGGATTTTTCGAACTCTCCTGCTCTGTGTTTCACGGAAACCTGGCTGAATGGTGACATACAGCGAGCTACATCTGCTACATCTGGCCAACTTCCAGCTTATCAGAGCAGATCGGATGTAGCTGTTCAGATCTACAAAGGCTCTTCATTAACTGCAAGCCGTTCTATTCGCCGCGGGAGATTTGCTCGTTCATTTTCGTGAGTGTCTACATTCCACCGCAAGCGAACGCGAGATCAGATTTATAGAAACTCGCTGATCTGATCACAGACACAGAACAAAAACATCCAGACTCTGTTTTAATCATTCTCTGGGACTTTAATAAAGCAAATCTCTCCCGCGAACTGCCAAAATACAGACAGCACATCACATACAGGCAGAAACTTAAATCTGAAAAACCTGTATTAAGAACTGTTAAAAGATGGAAAAATGAAACAGAGCAGGATTTACAATCCTGCTTCTCTCTCACTGATTGGACTGTTTTTGAAGCTGCTGCAAATGATCTTAATGATCTGCATGATCTGCAAAGGGACTTGTGTGGATCCTGTTCGTAGACTTCAGCTCCACTTTTAACACCATCATCCCGGACACCCTTCAGAATAAACTGACACAGCTCTCCGTCCCCACCTCTGTCTGTCAGTGGATCAACAGCTTCCTGACAGACAGGCAGCAGTTAGTAAAGCTTGGAAAATTAACATCCAACACCTGCACCATTAGCACCGGAGCTCCTCAGGGCTGTGTTCTCTCCCCACTGTTCTTCTCCCTCTACATGAATGACTGCACATCTAAAGACCCCTCTGTCAAGCTCCTGAAGTTTGCAGATGACACCACACTGATCGGCCTCATTCAGGATGGTGACAAGTCTGATTACAGACAGGAGGTTAAGGAGCTGGCAGTCTGGTGCAGACTTAACAACCTGGGTACCAGCCATTCGCAAGTTCTTACTTAAATTAGAACGTTAAGTCCACACTAGAGGCTTAGTAACTACTAGCTAGTTTGTAACTAAATCTATACATTATTTGGTTGCACCAGTTGTTCGTAAGGCAGGACGTAGCTAGTAGTTCGTAAGGTCTCCGTAAAGTAATGCGTAGTCGTATAATATGATGTTTACCCTAAATCATCCAATAGAAACCTTCAAATACGTGAGCAGAACTTGATTAAATGCTATGAATTAGAATTTATGCTTCATTCTAACTTCTTTTGCCTCATGTATACTAACGGTAAAAACAAGTATCCATTAAAAACGATACATTAATAACATTAGTCTATATGTAAGCTATAACATTCAGAAACTGTAATTGAAATGAAAAGGATCAATAAATGCATAAGAACATAAGAAAACCCATTTGTTTATTATTTCATCTGACATACGCAAGCACAGAGGTGCGCTGTAGATGGGGTGTTGAAGACGTGCTAATAAAAACAAAGTACATTTATTCACATATTGTTCTCTCTATTAATATGTACGTGAGTGTAAATGTCAGCAGCATCATATATGCCTAAAGGATTGAAGGTTGTCGGATAAAATAAGAGCATATTGATGCAGTTCACTCAGTCTGCTATTTTATTCCAACCGTTACTCCTGACCAGACGCTTCCGTAAATATTTAGTTTATACGTAGAGTTACACTTCAACTAAGTGTAATTGTGCAACGAACAAATATTTTGTAGTACGTAAGTTGTAACTTAGTGCCCATTTACGTCAAAACTAGGCTAAGTTGTAATTTACGTACAGCTGGTGCAACCAGCCCCTTGAGCTTAACACGCTCAAAACTGTGGAGATGATCGTGGACTTCACGAGAAACCCCCCTGCTCTCCCCCCACTCACCATCATGAACAGCACTGTGACTGAGTCATTCAGATTCCTGGCACCACAATTTCTCAGGACCTGAGGCGAGACAATCACATTGAACCCATTGTGAAAAAGGCCCAGCAGAGGTTACTTCCTTCGCCAGCTGAGGAAGTTCAACCTGCCACAGGACTACATCATTGAATCCATCCTCTGCACTTCAATAACTGTCTGGTTCAGCTCAGCTACCAAATTTGAACTCAGAAGACTACGGAGGGTGGTCCGGACTGCTGAGCGATTCATTGGTACAACCCTCCCTACTCTCCAAAAACTGTACTTATCCAGAGTGAGGATTATTCTTTTATTATATTTGTCCTGTCCTGTTGCTTTCTTTCTGTTGCACTGTGGAGCTTCTGTCACTATAACAAATTCCTTGTATGTGTAAACATACTTGGCCAATAAAGCTCATTCTGATTCTGATTCTGTGCTTTTCATTTTGTTGTGTTAGAGCTAAAAAAATGTATCACATCCATTTGTTTCCAATAAGAATGGCTTTAAACATCCTTTACATGATAGTTACAGAAACTCTGAAATAGAAGTAGGAGCTTTCCTACTTATTTTCAATGATATTTTAGACTCTGAGAGGGCAAAATGGTTTTTACATTTTACATTTGTGGGTTTAGCAGATATTATCCAAAGCAACTTAAAAAAGGAACAAAAGTGATTCGTCAAAACAATATTTTACAAATTGTAGAAAATATATAAATATATTGAAGCAAATTATAGAAAAAAAAATACTTGTGTTTTTCTGCATTACAAACTGGTTTTCATGGGAATGGGCATTTATTTAGCAAATTAGCAAATATTCTGAATTATGGGATTTGTAGCTTATTTTAAGATACACAACTCAACACGGAAATATTACTTTTGACCAAAAACTCCGTGCACACATGTGCAGCTTAGCTGACCGAATCATTTGAGCAGCTTGCAGTGTTTTTGTCTATTTCACCATATACAGTAGCTTATGAAATCATGTAAATAAAAGTGTATGGGCAGCTTTGTGGCACTTGAGCTTTGGACGTATTGTAAACTTAGTAGCTTTGCTATAGTTTGTCTGGATTGAAGGAGAGTTTATTTAACCCTGAACTCTTTTAGGTGAAGGTCTAGAAATGCTCACTGCTGGTCTGCCTCATTGTTTGCATTTCTAAACCGTGGATCTTTGACTTTTGCCAGCTGTTCATCTGGAGTTCCACATAACACTGTGTACCTGCTAATCTGCTAAACACATGCTTGTTTAATAGTGGAGCTCCAATAGTGGAGCTGATTTTGTCTTTCTGGGTGAAACCAGCTGTTAAAAGTTGAAACTGTTAAAACTGTTTTTGTAGTTGTTTATTGTCTGAAAATAAAAAAAATATCTGATTCATATTTACCATTTTTCTATGCTACTTAAAAAGAACCAGGAAGTTTGAATAATATTCCAAATGTTTAAAACATCAGTCAAAAACTATTCAAAAACGCCCTAGTGATTAATTATGAACTGCCCGTCTCTTCCAGAAAAGCCTCTGTTTGGGATGGAACTTTTTCCTCTTGTGGAAACGGTTTGGCTCCTGTTTTTGGAATTATGATGAATAACAACTTATTCATCCATAGCCTGATTTTTTTTATTTTTTTTGGCTGTACAAAATTTCCGAACATTAATCTTCTTTTGTTTTGCTAACATTTAAAATTTTACTGCACATTTTAAACCTCATAATATACCAATAGACTAATACACAACTAAAGCATTTTTATGACAAAATGCATATCATTTATTTGTGTTGTATTTGAATTTTGCATTGTTGCAGTTGCTAAATATATATTTAATGCAAACATTAGCAGACAATATATGAATTTAAATGCATAATTCACCCAGAACTGAAAATTCTGTCTTCATTTACTTACCCTCAGCCTGTATGAAGTTCTTTCTTCTGCTGAATACAAAAGAAGATATTGTGAAGAAAGTTGGTATCCAAACCATTGCTGGTCCCCATTGACTTTCTTTGTATGGAGAAAAAAAAATCCTATGGAAGTCAAAGGAAACCAACAAATGTTTGCGTACCCACATTCTTCAAAATATATATTTTTGTATTCAGCATGAGAAAGAAATTCATATAGATTTGGAAGAAATTGAGGGTGAGTGAATCATGACAGAATTTACATTTTTGGGTGAACCACAAGTATCCAAGTGTAGTTCATTACATTAACAGCAAACATGTTCTGTTAACGTTTCACAATGTCAAAGTGTTTTATTCTATTCTTTAAACGTTTGTATACAGTTTGTTTCAAAAGTTACAGTTTAACTGTTAATGCAAAAAAGTATGTCTGAGACTTTAGGCTTAATAAGCATGTAAGAAGGTGATATATTGTTCCATGACATAATTTGTATTGTCGTGTTGTATTACTTTGGTCTTTTATGGAGCTCAGGGTATGTTACACCCTTTTATCCTGTCACTTTAACACTCCACAGGTAAACCATCATTCCATTCTGCTTTCTCACTAGCATACAAAAACGAGCTTTTTTGCAAACACATTTTTCATAGTCATATTTAAAATGTGTTCCTGAAATGTGTTTATTTTGAACTTTACCTTCCCTGTCATAAACACATTTTGAAGATCTGTAAGCAGGACTTTGACTTGACTAAATAGATCACAGTGAAGGAAACTAACTGCAGAAGAAATCCAGCTAAAAAAATCTAAATACTAACTAAAAAAGCATAATAAATGTCCATTAACATAATTCAGTTTATGTTGTAACTTTGTTAGGAATTTGTTTGCTGTATTCTTAATCCAGTGTTTACTTTCAATGATGATTCTCTAAAGTTATACATGTCCCTTGTGCCGCTGTGACACAAAGCGATCAAAACCGTTGACTTTGAGTTACCCGCAGTTTTGATGTGAATGTGAAATGCAAATACAAATGTTTCTTACCTCTGTAGCGTCTGAGTCGCACTCTGTCCTGGAAAGAGTTGGCTTCAACCTAGAAAAGTGAAACGCTCTGTTGATAATTGCAGCTTGGGCAAGAGGACGGCCATGGGTGTGTGTTTGTGTGTGCGTCAGAGGAACACATTTGTAGAGGAGAGAGAGAGAGAAAGGAGATGAAAAGAGTTAGAGAAAATAAAGATTAACCTCCTCTTGCAGGTTACCGAGACCCTCTCTGTGTTTTCCTGATAATCTTCAAGCGGAAGGATTTTGTTATATTCTTAACAGAACAGAACACAACATATAACATATAACATATAACATAAACATAACATAACATAACATAACATAACATAACATAACATAACATAACGACTAATGAGGTTGTTTTAAACTGAAGTTGTTTACATGTATGATGGATACTTTATGCAGTCCAACTCCAAAAGAAAAAAAAAAAAAACACATTTTTCTGTATATAAATGCATAAGTATGTAATGTTAATACTGTGGTTCATTATAAAAGGGTTATATTAATGGCAAAAAATATATATATTTTTTCTTAATTTTAGCCTTTTTTTTTTTAGGGGCCAATAGGGTGCATAGGAATCTAATTTAAATAGTTCTTATTTTAGTTCTTGCACTTGTTCTTCTTTCTTTCCTTCCTCTTCTTCTTCTTTCTGTTTTTCTTCTTCTTTCTACTCTTCTACTTTCTCGGCAGCCCATAGAACCGTGGCCCATAGAACCGTATGGTAACAAAGTTGTGAAAATTGGCACAGATAGAGGGCAGTCTGAACATTAACCACATCCATTTTTGAGTTTCTAACTCAATCGCTGTAGTGCCACCAACAATCCTAATTTGCACTTATGTGTATGTTAATAACTTTTGTTTGAACCATAAGGGCTAGAAACCTGTTTCCTTGGTTCAAGGACAATTTGATTGCACCCTATGAGGTGTTTTTTCATCATGCAAATGATCTGTCATTTTGAATGACCATGCTGACCCCCCCCCCCCCCCCAAAAAAAAAAATCTGAGTTTAACTGATTAGAACTCGAGTTTATTAGTCTAACCATTCTCGGATAATGCATGAACAAATTCTAAGAAAAGTAATAAATGTGAGGGTGCATCTCTATAATGCGTTTAGCGTATTCAAACCAAACTTGGTGTGCTGTGACAATCATGATCTGAGAGTGCCTGTACAATGCCACCTAGTGGTCAGGAGAAATGAAAAATGGCAGTTTTTACTTATAACCCCTGAATGGTTTGGCCAAAAATCACAAATCTGGTCATCTTCGATTTGGTGCAGCATACAGAATTTTGTCATTAAATGCTATATTTTATGAAGGCATTGGTGTATTATTATGAAACTTGGTGTATCTCTTCGGCACCATGAAAATGCTCTGAAGGTGCTCAAAAAGTTTTGGTAATGAAGTTTATAAAAAATAAATTGCTAATACCTTTTGATTACTTTTCCCTATTGTCAGGAGGCTTGTCAAAACGATAGGACCAGGAACAAATAATAGATTCATGAGACCATGAATGGTGGAAATGAACCATTAGGGAATTACTTTTCACTGCACTGACATTTGCACAACTTTTTCGTATTGAGTGAAAAAATATTATATTGTTCATTCATGTAATCACCATCAACCTATCTCTTCAAAAAAATAAAAAATAAATAAATAAATAAAATAAATAAAAATTCAACATAACAGAAACATAAAAGAAATGTAAATGTTAAACATAACTAAAAATGACACTTAATTTCAACATTTACTCTCCTGGAAAAGCAGTTTCAGTTAATGCACCAAAATAAAATTATTATTATTATTATTATTATTTAGTCATTTAGCAGACGCTTTTATCCAAAGCGACTTACAAATGAGGACAACAGAAGCAATCAATTGTAGTATTAAAACAACTAAAAACAGAACCAAAACTTAAAGCTAAAACTTTATAAATACTACCTATACACATTTTAAAAATAAACAAATGAAATAAAACAATACAACACAATTTCAAAACTTTAAATTTCAAATTTAAATGAAAAAACTAAAAATAAAGCTAAAAACAATTCATAATATTAAAGAACAAAAGGTATGAGTATAATAATGATTCTAACATAACACTAAGCCAAACTATAAAAAAACTATACGTGTATGTACAGCCACACTCACATACACACACACATATACAGTATATATATACACATATATATATATATATATATATACACACACATTTATAAATTAAATAAAAATAAAACTTAAAAAAAGACCTAAACAGACATAATAAATTCCGACATAATTTAAATAAAATTAAAAAATAAAAAACAAATACAAATCAAACGACAGTACTTTATCAGTAATCCTAAGAAATAGCACTGCCAAACACACATGCTAAAAAACAAAAACTTAATTATACATAGTAAGAAATGGTTATAAAAACTGAAACAGAAGTGAAACAAGTAGTAGGAAAGAGGAGAAATAAAAAGCGATACTTATATCCTTTGCCGGTGTCCCAGCCCGGTGGAGTCGCACGGTAGAGTCGATGGTCTTTACACTCTTCGGTCTTCACACAAGGAGGCCTTCACGCGACGACTGCTGCGGTAAACTAAGCTTTTTTTATACCCGTGCCATCTAACAAAATACTAATTGAATTTAGCTGGACACACTTTCCTTATTTTTCCACAACAAATGACCAAGCAAGCGCAGACACTGACAAGATACGCGATACAGAACGAGACCAAACGTGATATCAGCACGTCTCCACACAGTAAACAAAACAAGCGTTTCCTAGCAACGACAACTGCACTAAACACTAATGAGACAAGTAAATACACTTACGAGCTGCTTTTAACTTCCACTGATAAAGACTGCCTCTGTGTATTTCTTTACACTGTTTTCTGCTGGCGCTTGAACACACTTTCCTTATTTTTCCACAACAAATGGCCAAGCAAGCGCAGACACTGACAAGATACGCGAGACAGAACGAGACCAAACGCGATATCAGTATGCAACATAAAATTATTAGCAGAAATGCAACAAAAATTATAAATTTTGTTCCAGCACACTTAAACTTTAATTTTACGCGTTTAAACGGAGTAAACACAATGAAAATAAGTTCAGCATTGATATATATACAGTATATATATATATATATATGTGTGTGTGTGTGTGTATACAGTATCTCACAGAACTGAGTACACCCCTCACATTTTTGTAAATATTTTATTTTATCTTTTCATGTGACAACACCTGAAGAAATGACACTTTGCTACAATGTAAAGAAGTGAGTGTAAAGCTTGTATAACAGTGTAAATTTGCTGTCCCCTCAAAATAACTCAACACACAGCCATTAACCGCTGGCCACAAAAGTGAGTACACTCCTAAGTGAAAATGTTCAAATTGGGCCCAATTAGCCATTTTCTCTCCCCGGTGTCATGTGACTCCTTAGTGTTACAAGGTCTCAGGTGTGAATGGGGAGCATGTGTGTTAAATTTGGTGTTATCGCTGTCACTTTCAAACTGGTCACTGGAAGTTCAACATGGCACCTCATGGCAAAGAACTCCATGGTCGACCAAAGAAGTTGAGTGCACGTGCTCAGCGTCATATCCAGAGGTTGTGTTTGGGAAATAGACGTATGAGTGCTGCCAGCATTGCTGCAGAGGTTGAAGTGGTGGGGGGTCGGCCTGTCAGTGCTCAGACCATACGCGCACACTGCATTAAATTGGTCTGCATGGCTGTCGACCCAGAAGGAAGCCTCTTCTAAAGATGATGCACAAGAAAGCCCACAAACAGTTTGCTGAAGACAAGCAGACTATAGACATGGATTACTGGAACCATGTCCTGTAGTCTGATGAGACCAAGATAAACTTATTTGATTCAGATGGTGTCAAGCGTGTGTTGTGTCGGCAACCAGTTGAGGAGTACAAAGACAAGTGTGTCTTTCCTACAGTCAAACATGGTGGTGGGAGTGTCATGGTCTGGGGCTGCATGAGTACTGCCGTCACTGGGGAGCTGCAGTTCATTGAGGGAACCATGAATGCCAACATGTACTGTGACATACTGAAGCAGATACTGGGCCGCAGGGCAGTATTCCAACATGATAACGACCCCAAACACACCTCCAAGACGACCACTGCTTTGCTAAAGAGGCTGAGGGTAAAGGTGATGGACTGGCCAAGCATATATATATATATATATATATATATATTCACAGTATTTACACACACACACACACATTAAAATGATGTCTTATGTACTTGTTGTGTTGTCAAACTACTTCCAGTGTCAAGAATATTCCTGCTGCAGATGTGGTTCTTATTCATGCTTTCAGTTATATACTTGCATCTGGTCTGACTCTGGGATCGTTATGTGAATATTTGAGTGTCGCACCCAGTGCATAGGTTTTTATTGTTAACCTTATGCACCCATAATAAAAGGTGCTTCTGATGTTACCAGGTCATTTAGAAGCATTTATTGTTCATGCATGCAGAATTCATACAGTTTTAGAAAGGAAAAAATCTAAATCATTGTGCTGCCCAAATCTGGATAAGACCTTAAGACTGGAGGAATAGATTAGAGGTGTTTTTCCCAAGTGGCATATTTCCCAAACTAGTTATAGGCGTTGATGCAGGAAATCACTGTGCATAATTAACTTTACAGTCTTTTAACTAAGTGCTCTTTCCTAAGTGCAGTCATTTGGATTATTTACGTAGAAAAATATCTGCTGTGATTATTTTTCTAAAGAACGTCATGTTCATTGAGGATATTACTGAGGTGAAATAAACTGTTGGATGGAGGGTCTCGTCTGATTGGTGTAATTCCTTGCAGTAGCTGATCTGTACTAATCCTGTTATTTGAGTGCTAGCATTCCGGTGGCCCTGCGTGATTTGTTTGTTTGATAGAGTCTGGCCGTTATGGAATGCTCAGTGTAGCGTACGGCTGCGTGTTCGGCAGCTTGTACGGGGACAACCTGCAAACATGAAAGGACAAGTCTGTTATATCACACCCTGAGAAACACAGCCTGCGTTTTCATCAGAAGAATTACCGTTGCCAGCACATATACATACACACCCACACACAAACATGCAGGCTAGTGACTAACTGTTCCTTAGGAAAAACACTAGTCTTTCCAGAAATTGTGAAGTGTTGAGTGTTTGTTTTAAGGGTGTGTGTGTGTGTGTGTCTATCTGGATCTAAGGTGTGTCTCTGTTATGTGTGGAATTGTGGATTCAACATCTTGTCCAAGTGCTCTCATAACGCATAGTCACAGTGTCAGCAAATGCTGCCTTGTGGGAGTTTGTGGGTACTTGTCTTTTAATTTCCCATGGTTACATAATAACCATAATAAACTATTTGTTTGTTTGTGAATTTATTTCATTTTTATCCATCTATTTATGTATCTATTGCAACTTTAAATTGTTTTAACATGAGCTATGTGTGAGAGTGTGTTTATTTATTTGGGGTGGTTTACTGTAAGTCTAATAACAGTAGCTTTATATAAAAACAATAGTGTTTTATGGTAATCCCCATTTATACAGCACAAATAATGGTGCATATGTTCATAGGTAGATTCTCCTTATTCTTGTCATATTTTACACCAGATGTGCACTGCAGTGGTTGACCACTGTCTATGTTTTTGCATCTTTACCTCTGTGTTATTTAAAGCTGATGTCCCACTATAGCCAACAACAATTAAACAACAATTAGTGAGTCTCAATTGATCTGTCTCATATGTTACAGTTGGAAACTGCAGCTGAACTGCTGCAGGAAAGCAAGACCTCACACTCGTGGAGCAGACTCAGAAACTGGATAAAGTTTAAAAAGTCACTGTAGGCGCCTTTTTTTCTTCTTCTTCTTTTTTTTATCACTAAAGAGCATGAAAAGTTGCTTTGTTTTGGTATTTTGTAAATTGATTTTGGGCTTTATGTCATTAAGACTGATTCAGTGTTGATTCAGTCTTAGATTATGCAGGCTATTGCATTTTTAGGATTTATAAAACAAGATTATTGTTTTTAAGGATGTTTATATATTTGTTTATATATTGTTATTTGTTTATGTATTTATGTATCAAATTCTTATGTCTTTGCAGAATACTGGACTATAAACAAGAAAATAATGATTGTGGGACACACCCATCTGTCCCTTGAATCACAGATTGGCCCCAGGCTTGTGCATGCTTCCCTTTGCTGTAAATTATTACAGCTATGAGTCATTATGTACAATATGGCGGTCTGTGAATAATTTTCGTTAAAAGGGCTTTGAGCATTGCATGTGTTTCTGTAAGTGCATGCACATGATTGCAACTGCAGTGCATGTACAATGAAAACTTGTGCTACATTCAGCAGTGCATGTGCAAAATCCATGTCAGTCTATGACATCAGGGGTCAACCGTAATTTTACGAAGCTACGAGAATACTTTTTGTATGCAAAGAAAACAAAAATAACGACTTTATTCAACAGTTCGTCTCCTCTACGTTAGCGTAGCGCCATTTTGGAGAATATCCGCTGGACGGAATATTGTGGATAAATGTGTCAGTCACACCGTGCGGATGTCACGGTGTACACAGCAGGGAGGAACGAGGAACACGCAGACACGGATGTAAACTCAATAACATATACTTTACTAAAACCATCAAAGTAGGACAAGGCAAGGCAGACACAGATATCAAACACCGGGGAGTAACGAGTTGACCAGACGAAATGGCACTACACAGACAGGACTATAAATACACAGGTAAATTAGACAGACACGGCTTGAACAGAATAAACTACTAATGACATGAAACGAGAACAGGAAACAAACCAAATATGGGCACAAGAGGCAGGAACACATGACACACACGACAGTTCCCTGACAGCGGATACATCTTCTACATATATTTATGCTTTTATTTGAACGAAAACAGCGCATCCGGTATGTGCTTTGGAACAACATGAGGGTGAGTAATTAATGACAGAATTTTTGGGTGAACTATCCCTTTAATGTAATAAAATGTTCGTAATGTAATAATTGTCAGGGTTTTGGACTTGTTTTTCCATGTTTTACCCCTGTCCTTGTTCCTGAGTTTCCTTGGTTATTTTCCTGTTCTTGTTAAGCAGAGGTGGAAAGTAACGAATTACATTTACCCGCGTTACTGTAATTGAGTAGCTTTTTAGTGTACTTATACTTTTTAAAGTAATTTTTTAAATCTGTAATTTTACTTTTACATAAGTATATTTTGATTGAAGTATTGTACTTCGCTACATTTTAAAACACATTCATTACTGAGTAAAAAAAAATAAAAAATCGTTCCCTGGAAACTACTGCAGTATATAATGGGCAGGAGAACAAACTGGCGCTAAAATCACAAGAAAGATGCAGATGGACAAGACAGGCGTTAGTGGTGCAGACCCAGCTAAAAACCAAACCCCGTCGTATTCTGCTGAAGTTGAACTCGAAGGAAATGAAGTGAACCCCTGGCCATGTTTATGCACTATTATGCAGTGTAAGCTGTGTTTGCCTAGGGAGACCAAAGTAGCAGTTTATAAAATCTCGACATCACCCCTTCGCAAGCATGTGGTAAGGTAAATACTTGCATCGTTGCATTGGTGGTTAAAATTAAGCTTTGGCAGTTTAGCAAAAGGTTTTGCACAAATTAGCCAAAAAGACAGTGGTGCAGGGTGTGCGATATCGTCTGCGACAATTGTTGTTTTAACGATGTGCGATTTGACATTATCAGTATTTAGCTAAAAACCAAACAAAACATTCCTACCGTGTGTGAAGTCTAGTAGATTAGACTAGTGCGCACGCGCATTTAGAGTGTGTTCTTTCACTGCGTGATTCAGTCTGTTAAAATGCATTTACAATGATCACAAAATTGAAGCTATAGGTGCAGAAAATGTATATTTATATAATTTCATGTAGTAAATTAATATCAAACGAAGAGTGCAGATTTCCTCCAAAAATAAGCATGATTGCATATGTAGCAAGTGGCTCGATTGTAGCAACTACGCCACCCCGAAATACCGGGGACCTAACCCACTAATTCAGACACACAAATACGTTCCATATAGAAAAAGGCAAGAGGCGTGGGTTTCCGTTCAATTAAATAATTTTATTAAAGCTAAAATTATTAAGCAACAATAATTTTAAAACCAACCAACTTTAAATTGTCTTGGTCGAATAAAAAGACAAGGAAAAAAACGATTAACAATCGTTACAGGGGCTGAGGCTTCTTTATGAAGAACAGGCTAGTAGGGCAATGCAAAAAAAAAGGAAAAAATATATATCCCAATCAAATCAAAATCATGTCCACAAAATCCACTACAAATAACCAAAAATAGTGACACAGCAATAATGACAACCCCTTGTTAAAGTGAATTCAGTGCAACCCAAAAAAAACCAGCCCGCTTCTGAGAAACCCTCAGCTCCTGAAAAATACAAGAGGAAAATCACAACAAAATCAAGTACACAAACAAATCTCACAAAATACACATTGAAAACACGAATGAATTATCCTTTCACAATAACACGAAGAGAACTAACTCAGTACTGGTCGCGGATCATATAGCTTCAACAAGTACCGAGATACACTACCGCATAGCGATAATCGTTAATTAGAGGCAGTTACACCAATGACAGCACAATCCAAACAACAAATAAACAAAGGAAAAAGAAATATCCTACTACAACAAACAAAACAAAACATCAAACCCACTATTAGTTGGGTAAGAAGGTGACGACCAAAGCAGCAGCGCGGCCCACAGAGCGAGGAGAGAAGAGAAAGCTGCGTTAAAGGGACTGCTCACACTCAGTCTGCCTCAACGCATCTGAGGACCCTAAACATAAACATCTATTACAAACGCATTTAAGAAAATGCATACAAATTCCTCCAAAGAAAAGGGAACGTAAACAATTTACTCACCCTATATTTAGAGGACGTAACACTCACAACGAGTCAAATAGTAGCTCCTTTAGTTGGTAATACCAATATAAACAGCTGGTGCTCCGACCTGGCTATTACGTTGCCATGACACACAGGTGGGAGCCCTGAAGGCACAGCGCACTGAAACTCACAACCGCAGTCGAATCAAACTTTCCACGGCACCGCAAACGCACTGCATTAAAACTCACCTGGGAGTAAGCAGCACACCACACGCACACACAGCCTCGATGGACCAGCGTCACACTAAACAAATAAAAATCACACTGAATAACACCGATCAGACAATGAAACTACACCGCTAAAAACACATACCTCCGTATTCCGCAACAATGAAAGGGGAGGGGGCGGGCTTTCGACCATGACGCACTCCAGGGGGCATAGACAACCGGTTTATATACCACAGCAGAGCGATCCCTTATTGGCCATATATCTAATGACGATGACGTTTCAAACCGGCACACCCCTCACTACACATATAATTGTAATTAATAATTATAATACGTTACATTTATATAGCGCTTTTCTGGGTACTCAATGCGCTTTACATTGTGAGGGGGATCTCCTCAACCACCACCAATGTGCAGCATCTACCTGGATGATGCGACGGCAGCCATTTTGCGCCAGAATGTCCACCAGCTTACTGGTGGAGAAGAGACAGAGTGATGAAGCCAATTGGTGTATGGCGATGATTAGGAGGCCATGATGGTCAGAGGCCAATGGGTGAATTTGGCCAGGATGCCAGGGTAACATCCCTACTCTTTTTCGAAGGACATTCTGGGATTTTTAATGACCACAGAGAGTCAGGACCTTGGTTTAACATCTCATCCGAAGGACGGTGCTTTTTTACACTATAGTGTCCCTAGTCACTATACTGGGGTGTTAGGACCCACACAGACCACAGGGGGAGCACCCCCTGCTGGCCTCACTAACACCTCTTCCAGCAGCAACCTAGTTTTTTCCAGGAGGTCTCCCATCCAGGTACTGACCAGGCTCAACCCTGCTTAGCTTCAGTGGGCAACCAGTCTTGGGCTACAGAGTAATATGGCTGCTGCATATGAAATGCAGCATTTGCTGCATATCAAAAATATAGATTTTTTTTTTTTACAACAGTTCAATAAACAAGAAATTATTTAAGAGACGCGTTTTAGACACCATATTGCCTGTTTTTGCTCTATTTTGACAACAAAAATAATCCCAAACACAGCCACAGCACTGTTTTTCATCTCTGAGCAACATGTTTCATGTTTTTCGTTCCTGAATGAATCAACTAAATCATTTGGTTCAGTCGCAATGACTCACTTATTAACAGTGACTTGGTGACACCTACTGGCGGTTTTAATTTTGCATTTAAAGTAACTTCTGATTATTTTAAATATAATTTCAAATGAGTATTCAACATTTTATGTCTTATCAAAACATTATTTCTGCATTTGTAATGGCAGGTTAAATGTGTCACGAACTCAGCCTCTGTGGCTCCCTCTGATCACCACCAGAGGGAACCCTCACCTGAGTATTAACTCTGTCATTTGGACTTCATTTCCCATTTCCCATTCCCTTGCTCTCATTGCGAAATCTTGTTCTTGCCATGCAGACATTTCTGAGCGTTTATCCCGTGTTTGATTTCCTGTTGCCGACCTGGACTGTTTACCCGTTTATGATAGAACTCTGCCTGCCTAATCTGACTCTGCCTGCCTTGCTGATCTGTTTTGTTATCTGTCTGCCGCCTGCCCAGACCTCTAGCCCGAACTCTGTTTATGATTCTGCCCTGCCTACGTGGTACCTGACGCCTGTGATTGACCTAAGCTTGTATGACCATTCTTGTGTGATAATAAAGCTGCACATGGATCTTAAAGACACTGCCTCCGCGTTACAAAATGCATTCATGTCCTGCATTAAACAGTGTGTAAACAGCCCAAATGTCTTATTATTCTAAATAACTGATTCCTTTAATTAAAAACAACTAATTTGAGATTTATAGGCCTATCCCAGGGGTGTCAAAACTCAGTTCCTGGAGAGCTGCAGCCCTGCCAAGTTTAGTTCCAACCCTGCTCCAACACACATACCATGTAGTTTTAAAATAAGCCTAAACGATTAGATTAGTATAGATATAACCCTAATTAAACACATCTGATCCAGCTATAGCTATATCAGATGTGTTTAATTAGGGTTATATCTATACTGTTGTAGGGCTGTGGCCCTCCAGGAACTGAGTTTGACACTCTTGGCCTATCCCATTGTTGCATCCTTCCCACTGTTAAAAGTAACTAAGTAATTTTTAGTTAATTTTAAATGAGCTACTTTTTACTTTAACTTGAGTAGATTTTTAGACTTTACTTTTACTTGTACTTAAGTAAAATTTCATTAAGGTAATGGTACTTTTACTTGAGTAAAATATTTTCGTACTCTTTCCACCTCTGTTGTTAAGTTGATTCCACGCACCTGTTTTGTTAATCAGCCTGTGTATATTAATTCCTGTTTGTCCCTTGGTTCGCTGTCCTGTCTAACGTCATTTATATTGGTTGTGTTCTCCTTGTTTTTCTGAGTGGAATTATTAAAAGCCACTATTTGATTTATCGCTGCTTCTTTCGCACTCCTTTGAGCTCCCTGCTCCCGCAACCTGTGACAATAACTTTCTCAAACCGTAATAAAATCTTGGGAATATAATGTAATTTTAATTTCTGTATGATAAGAAATGTATTAAATATTTCATATTGCCATAATTTTAAACACAAAAAACATTGTAATTCCCTTATAATACATTTCCAATGCATTTTTATAATACTTATTCAAAAAGCACCAGATTCAAATATTCATGCAATTATTATTAGTAGTAGTATTTATAATGATATTATTAGTACTATCACAGTATATAACTTATTTTATATACTTAGGCTTTAGTTAAAAGAATATATACAGTGCACTCCATAAGTATTGGAACAGTAAAGACAAAATTGCTCTGTTGGCTGTGGAGTCACGACATTTGCAAATATGATTAAAAGATGAATATGAGACAAAACTACAGAATGTCACATTTTATTATTAGCTGTTTCAATACATACATGTTTTACCAAATAAAAAGAACAGCACTTTTAGAGTTCATCCCACTCATTGATGTGAGCATAAGTATTGGGACAGTTGAACATAAGACTGATATAAAAGATTAAAAGCGATTATTTAGTTGCAGATCCCTTCCGCACAATCACAGCAGTGAGTCTGTGACCCATAGACATCACCAGACTCTTGGTCTCATCCTCTGAAATACTTTTCCCAGCCTTTAATGCAGCCAATTCCAATTGTTGCTTGTTTTGGGGAGTTTCTGCCTTTACTCTCCTCTCCAGCTGGTGAAATTCATGTTCAATTGGATTTAAGTCTGGAGATTGACTTGGGCAATCTAAGACTTTCCATTTCTTTGCCCTTATAAATTCCTTGACTGAACTGGCAGAGTGTTTTGGGTCATTGTCCTGATGCAATATGAAGCACTTCCCAATGAATCTGGTGGCATTTTCTTGAATATTGATAAGCAAGATGGTTGTGTACCCTTCCAAATTCATTCTGCTACTGTCATCATACATTAAGTCATCAGTAAAGTTGAGAGGACCTGTTCCAGAGACAGCCATGCATGTCCATGCCACGACACCACCTCCACCATGCTTTACAGATGAGGCTGTATGCTTGGGATCATTGCAGTTCCCTTTTTGTCTCCACATTTTTGCTTTCCCATCACTTAGATAAAGGTTAATCTTTGTCTCATCGGTCCATAAACACAGTTCCAAAACTCTTCTGGCTCACCTTTGTGCTTTTTTGCAAACTCTAATCTTGCCTTTCTACTTTTGGTGCTGGTCAGAGGTTTGCATCTTGCTGTGTAGCATCTGTAATTCTGTGTCAAAGTCTCCTGAGGACAGTAGATTGTCAGAGTGTCACCCCAGTGTTATGTTGAAGCAGAAAACAAGCATTACTGAACCACATTCGGTTTACTTAACTCTTCTCTTCTTCATACATTCCTATTCTACAATAGAACAAGTATAAATAACAGTGCCATCTAGCGGAGGCCTTAAAGTAGCACAATTATTCAGACACAACATCTTCCCCTTTTCAGAAAGAATGTATCAGGCTTTAAACAACAGAAACACGTATAATCCTATAATAAACAGGTACTGAGAAACATAATTAAATGAAGAACATATTTTAACTTTTTATCTTCTTGACTCAATTATTTAACAGTTCAACCTCTCTTAATTTTCTTACTCATGTAAAACATAGTCCTTAATCCAGATTGGTTTCTGCTTTGTCCTAGTACACCTAAATGGCACACTCGGAGGGTTAACCATTTGTGATGGAAATTGTTGCTTTTCGTAAGTATCAGCAGCACTCGTTTCTGGCACTCCAGCAAGACGTGAAGCATTCCATATTTTACCATCATCCAAGAGATAGGAATCCTCACGTCTCTTCTGCACAACAGATCTTGGTTGTGTGAACCTTTGGTCACCTTTCTTTACTTTCCAGGGTTTCTTAATCCGCACCAGCTCTCCAGGTTGGAGTCTAGAGGACGCATTTCTCCTGGCATCAGTGTACTGTTTGACTTTGTCTTGTTGTCGTAGTATGTTTTTCTCTGTGTCTTTTACAGGATAGTCCATGATTTGTAGTTTTGTTCGCATGTATCGACCATGGAGCAACTCTGAGGGTGTAATGCCCTTGGTAGCATGAGGGGTACTCCTGTAGTTCATAAGGAATGTTTGAGTGAATGATTTCCAAGGCTCTCCCTGAATTGAAGCAGTTTGCAAACAGTCTTTTAGGACCCGGTTAAACCTCTCAACCTCTCCATTCACACGTGGATGATACACAACAGATCTGAAATGGCGTATATCTCTCACCCTGAGAAACTCAGAAAACTCAGAAGAAATAAACTGAGGTCCAGAGGTGTCAGAGACGAGTTCTTTTGGATTTCCTTTGTGGGCGAAGACTGAAATCAAGAACTGTATGACTGCTGTGTCAACTCTGGGTGAGAAAGCAACCTCCGGCCATTTACTGAAATAATCAACATGCGTTATGGCATATCTGCAGTTTGCTGGTGCCGTCTCAAATGGTCCTACAATATCGATAGAATCCTTCTCCCATGCAAATGATGGAAACTCAACAGGTTTGAGTGGTGCATCATATGTAGCTGATTTATCATTCTGTTTGCATGTGGAACAGTCCCGTATCAGAGCTTCAGCCTGGCTATCCATTTTTGGCCACCAGTACAGTTGCCTAAGCCGCTGCTTGGTACGAACAATGCCTTGATGTGATTCATGCGCAAGGTCTATGAGTTTTTTCTGTAGTGACTCAGGGACCAAAAGACGATGTGTACCTCTGACCACGCATTCCTCCACTACAGCAAGCTCATGACGGATTGGAAAGTAGGGTTGTATACATCTAACATATATTAAACCAGAGATCCATTCATACACTTGAAAATTAGTGTTTACAGCTTACTAATACAAATAATGAGTGGTCACTAGGCTAATATAATATGGAAACACACAAACAACACATGCCTATACCAGATACCTTTATAACTGAATAATTATGGTCTAAGTAAAGAAATATCTCTATGCGTGTGCGTTGTGTGTGTGTTGTACTCGTGGAGGTATTCCACTGGTCAGCCAGGCCTGGTACCGAGGGTCATTTAGTTCTCTTGGAATGTGTTTGAAGTCCGATGGAGAGAACAGATAGTCAATTTTGCTTAGCATCTGACAGTGGGGGGACAACCACTGGCAATTAAGCACCTATATAAATGTAGAATGTGGGGCCAGGTCTGTGAATTATTTAGCCAATGTCGAAGGCTAAAAGGGGTCTCTTAAGACATAAAGCCACAATGACCATCAAGGACCATAAGCAGATGCTACATCTTTCAGCCCAAAGCAGCCAATGACCTGCAATATGTAACCCATTTTATGTATGTTGTGGCAGAAATTTGGTGTAGTGATTTTTACTTTTTGTTTTTTGTTTTTTTACTGGTAATATTTTTCAGAAGTTCTCTCTACAAGGCACTGGATGGGGAACTGCCAGATCTTGCCATGTTAAGAGTATCAGAGGTGTACAATGACTTTCCCCCTTCACTTGCACCCTTGGTAACAACAATGGGTATGTCAGCTGATGTCCCGTTAGTCCAGTCTGCTTTTGGAGCTGTCTAGGCAGGGAGCGTGCTGTCATTTCAGCATAAACCACCAGCAATGAGGGAAGCCATCAACATCCCATCTGCCCCTGCCCCTGCCTCACCCTCCCTTCCCATCCACAGCTACAGGCTCGAACCCCCATCCTGTTCCTATGTTCTATCAGAGCAGGAACATCTACACCTGAAGCCTCTGGAGGTGTCATTCAACATGGCCCACAGGATAGAAGCTGCAACACAAGGGCAGAGTTCGTGCCAGGAGTGGCATCGTTTGAGAAAGATGAGAGTGACATCTACTCGTTTCCATGAGGTATGCCATGTTCGTGGACATACATCTGCAGAGAATCTGGCTGAGAGAATTCTCAGGGGGACTGGCCAGACCACGGACATGAGGAGAGGTATTAAAATGGAGCCACTCGCTGTTAAAGAGTACTGCACTCTTAAAAATGTGAACTGTTCGCCCTGCGGGTTCATTGTACATCCTGATGCTCCATGGCTAGGTAGCTCTCCTGATGGAGTCACCTTTGATCCATCTGGGAACCCACCATTTGGTCTCCTTGAGGTCAAATGCCCCAATATCCAGAGCTATGTGGACTGCCCCTATCTAAAAATGTCTGGTGGTGCTTTGAAACTCAGGAGGCAGCACAAGTACTATTAGCAAGTTCAAGGTCAGATGCTCTTGATAGGGCTAGAGTGGTGTGATTTTGTTGTTTGTGCTCAGGAAGACATGTTAGTCGAGCAAATTTACAAAGATCTTGATGTAATGCACACCATTAGAGACAGATGTAACCCGCTGCACCAAGTACTGCAGACACAATGGGTTCTGAATATGGACCAGTTTTCAAAAGTTCAGGTTCGCCTACGGAGAATAAGGAGCTCAACAACAACAATGAATCACTCAGACACAGTAAGATGTTCAACTCTGTGTTATTTGTCAAAAGCAAGCGTTTAACTAAGCAATTGAAAAGCACCTAATCAGAGGAATGAGGAAAATAAAAAAAATACAATAGGTGACTTTCTCAAAGAAAAAAAATAAATAAATAAATAATTTCAGTGCAAGTTGTTTCAGCAATAACTCTTTTTTCCCCTTTTTTTTTGGATTAAGGACTTCAAATGAAAACTCAGAAAGTGACATGACATACGGCCAAGTATGGTGACCCATACTCGGAATTCGTGCTCTGCATTTATCCCATCCAAAGTGCACACACACAGCAGTGAACACACACACACCGTGAACACACACCCGGAGCAGTGGGCAGCCATTTATGCTGCGGCGCCCGGGGAGCAGTTGGGGGTTCGGTGCCTTGCTCAAGGGCACCTCAGTTGTGGTATTGAGGGTGGAGAGAGCGCTGGACATTCACTCCCCCCATCTACAATCCCTGCCTGCCCGAGACTCGAACCCGCAACCTTTGGATTACGAGTCCGAATCTCTAACCATTAGGCCACGACTTCCCCTAAACCTCAAATGGGCAATTACAATCACCACAAACCACAAACTTCACATCAGTTAATGAAGTTAACCTTTTGTGTACTCCTTTTAGGTATCACTAATTTCTTTGTTTACTCTGGAGAGAAGAAAAAAAAACTGAAATGAAATGGGGATTTTATCCTTTGTTCAGTCTTCAAAAAAAACTGTATCAAAACCTCAGTGTGCTCCTTTTTTTTTCTTGAGTGAACGCTTGATTCCAGAAAATGTTTAAACTTAACCCTTATTTGACACCCTCTTTGAATTATAAGGAATACATTTCCCTTTCTTGTCTCAATTTTTAAAATAAAATAAAAAAAAATACACTTGGTCAAATTAGAAAAAAAACAACAATTAGGAAGAAAATTCAAATAAACCCGAATAAATTCTGAATTTAAAGCTCCGTTTTCAAGAGTCTTGTGATTTAGTAGGTTCATTCACAAACTTATGAATGTAACTGAATTCCGTTAATGACGAGGAAAATGTTCGTCGCTCAGTCTCTCCCATTAGATCCTTCCAAAAGAGAACTGTGAAATGCGCTGTTTGTGCTACTAATTCACTGTCCTACCGTCCAGTTCGGCAACAGCAATGTCAATATCACTCAGTAGCACTTGTTGAGAACTCCTTGCGGCTCGCCAGTCCTCCCTCCGCGAACACGAGAGTTAGGACGAAATCCAGGAATCCAGAGACTCCATTCCAGGAAGCATCGATCTCCATACAGCGTCAACTCCGAGCTTGCAACATCCACTCGACAGGGCAACGATGAAACCGAATCAGAAGTAGGGAAAAAAAAACCTGACCAAGACCATGGATGCGATTGACCGTTTTGTAGCTCCAACAAACTTGGTTTCCACTCGGTCTTCCACTAATAAACGTCTTGAAATCAATTCCCAATCGAAAACATCTTTTGCTTCTGTATGAAACACTTAATTATTGGATAACACACTATATGTGTTAAACGAGGCCTTCTCTCTGTAATCGCGTAAAACCAAAACCGACTTAACATTCACTTTTTACATCAAACTTTACTTCTGATCTCAATACCGTGTCTCTCGTGAATATCACTCAGTTTTTAATCAAATATTTCTACTTGATTAGTCAATTCTCACATTTTAATCAGAGAGACCTGAAATGCCTCCGTTCACTTCTGTTCCAACGAAGCAAGAGACAGAACTGCGTGCGAAAAAATTGCACTATCCAACATTCTCACTCATGATTGGTCAATTCTTCAATGTACAAAATACTCTGATTGGCCGTTTCAAAGCTCAAGAAAATAACTACTCCCAGCACAGCTGAGTGTTTGTAACCTGGGTTACACAGAGCACACCATTTTTTCTTTTACCACTACGTACAGAAGTGTTTTCAGTAAGTCACTCCAATGGCCTTGGGCATAGTACCTTTCAATAAATTTAATCAGTTTCAATCAGTTTATTAATCAGTTTCAATCAGTTCAGTGAGTTCAGATGTTATTGTTAATTTTTGCAAATCTATACAATATCTGAACTGATCTGTTGTTTATGTTAGCAAGTCTATACAAAATGGAAATTGTTACTTAGTATACAGAACGCATACTGTTATTGTTTTACTGTTACACTGTATACTGCTGCTGTTCACAGATATTGTTATACTGTTACATAACTGTCAATGTAAACTAGCATACAATAATACAGATTTTCCCAAAGTGCCCATGGACCATCAAGTTACTGTTGATGTGCTCTGAAAGGGATTTTGTGTACATATTTATTAATTTATTTGCTTTAATAATTGTGAAGGAATGTTGTAGGTAACTGTCATAATAAATGTAATTCATAAATATAACTTATGACTCAACATTTTAATAAATAGAAAAGACACTTAAAAATACTATATCTTAGTCATGTCTTTCACCATTGTAAATAAAGATTTGAGCAGGTGGCAGAAGATTGACAGAATTAGAACTGTGTTGCTATTGCAGGTTTAACTATGGCTGCTCTAACAAAGGAAGGAGGTCAAAAGTTGGATTGTAAAATTTTTTTTTTTTAATGAACCAACTGGTCAAGAAGAATGTTAATTATCAGGTATCAGTAATGAAAGAATGTTGGTACAAACTATTTGTGGTTAGTCAAAAGGCAAGCAAAAAAACATCAGGCCATCATAGTAAGAAAATTAGACAGTTTGCAGAAAATATTTACAATATTTCAAACCATGCCTTGACAAGTGGTCCATGTCACGAGTCCGGGTCCTGCACTTTTCCCTGGCGCCACAGGAGGCCGCCATCTCCCGTTCTCCCGGACTCCTCTCCCATATCACATACACCTGCCACATAACACACACCTGCCGCATCATCATCACACTCAGTACACCCACAGCTTTTCCCCATTTGCCACTGACTATTTAGTCTCCCCTCTCCCACCACTCTGTTGTGGGTTCATTACTTGTCTTGCCTTTTTGTTATCTGTCGTGCTGAAGTGTTTGTTGTGCCGTGTTGGCCTTTGTTTGTTTTATTAAAGACCTCACCTGCATTTGGACCCTGACCTCGTCTTTTCCTCTCAGTGATCCGTGACAGAATGAACCCACCACACATGGGTCCAGCAGGGAGGCTCCTCAACATTCGCCAGGGAGTCCGGAGCACGGAGGAGTACGCCAGGGAGTTTTTTGAATTGGCTCGGCGATCGGCGAGGGAGAAGACCTGTCTCATGGTCTTTTTCAGGGGTGGCCTAGCCGAGCCCTTCAAGTCCCTGGCGCCATTCTGGGACCCTGAGGAGTCGCTGGAGGAGTACATCAACCTGGTTCTATGGATGAGCGGCTCAACCTTCAGGGTGGAGTTAGCTGCGGTGCACGCTCACAAGGCTTCCGAGGCGGCGGTGCCCGCTCACAAGGTTTCCGAGGTGCTGGTGCCCGCTCACAAGGCTTCCGAGACAGCTGTGCTCACTCACGTTCCTCCTGAGAGCGCGGCGTTCGCTCACGAAGCTCCCGAGACAGCTGTGGTCACTCACGTTCCTCCTGAGAGCGCGGCGTTCGCTCACGAAGCTCCCGAGACAGCTGTGCTCACTCACGTTCCTCCCGAGACAGCTGTGATCACTCACGTTCCTCCTGAGAGCGCGGCGTTCGCTCACGAAGCTCCCGAGACAGCTGTGATCACTCACGTTCCTCCTGAGAGCGCGGCGTTCGCTCACGAAGCTCCCGAGACAGCTGTGGTCACTCACGTTGCTCCCGAGACAGCTGTGCTCACTCACGTTCCTCCCGAGACAACTGTGGTCACTCACGTTGCTCCCGAGACAGCTGTGCTCACTCACGTTCCTCCCGAGACAGCTGTGATCACTCACGTTCCTCCTGAGAGCGCGGCGTTCGCTCACGAAGCTCCCGAGACAGCTGTGATCACTCACGTTCCTCCTGAGAGCGCGGCGTTCGCTCACGAAGCTCCCGAGACAGCTGTGGTCACTCACGTTCCTCCTGAGAGCGCGGCATTCGCTCACGAAGCTCCCGAGACAGCTGTGATCACTCACGTTCCTCCTGAGAGCGCGGCGTTCGCTCACGAAGCTCCCGAGACAGCTGTGGTCACTCACGTTCCTCCTGAGAGCGCGGCGTTCGCTCACGAAGCTCCCGAGACAGCTGTGCTCACTCACGAAGCTCCCGAGACAGTTGTGCTCACTCACGAAGCTCCCGAGGCGGCAGTGCCCGCTCTCAAGGCTTCCGAAGCGGCGGTACCCGCTCACAGCGCTCCCGAGGCGGCGGTGCCCGCCTGGTTTGTCCCTCCGGTCCCACCCTGACCGTTCGCTGGGGTTCCTGTTCGGCTGGAGTCTCCCTGGTCCAACCCTCCGAATCCGCCCCGGTCTCCTGCTCGGTCTCTGTCTCCAGGCCCTCTGCCTTCACACGGACCTGGCCCGCCATCCCTCCCCCTGTTTCACCATCTCCCGGTTCCACCTCCCTCCAGACTTTTGCGCTTGGTGGAACGTCTGGAAGCCGTTCCTTTAGGGAGGGGTAGTGTCACGAGTCCGGGTCCTGCACTTCTCCCTGGCGCCACAGGAGGCCGCCATCTCCCGTTCTCCCGGACTCCTCTCCCATATCACATACACCTGCCACATAACACACACTTGCCGCATCATCATCACACTCAGTACACCCACAGCTGTTCCCCATTTGCCACTGACTATTTAGTCTCCCCTCTCCCACCACTCTGTTGTGGGTTCATTACTTGTCTTGCCTTTTTGTTATCTGTCATGCTGAAGTGTTTGTTGTGCCGTGTTGGCCTTTGTTTGTTTTATTAAAGACCTCACCTGCATTTGGACCCTGACCTCGTCTTTTCCTCTCAGCGATCCGTGACAGTCCAATCTGATAGTGAACAGAATTATATGTTGCAAGACAAAAAACATCCCAGATGAGACAAAAGCAACAAGCAAAAAATCTATTACCCAATCGTAGTAAGAAAATTAGACAGTTTCCAGACCATATTTACAACAGTATATTTACAACATTTCAATGTGCCAAATAAAGACTTTAAAAGACTTAGTACACAGACAAGAATGAAGCTGTGTAGACTCACTGAGCCCATGCCTTGACAAGTGGCCCATTCTGATAGTTAATGAGAAGACATGACACTGCAAACAGTTGGTTAATGCTACCAGAAATGGACAAGGGGATGACTGCGTCAAACAACTTATGTTCCTTCACCCGCCGGATCAGGCGTTCAACATGCACCCTGAGCCTGGCCACAGACTGAGTGTGTCTCACCACTCCGGCAGACATTTGTGTGCCCTTGGTCACAAAAGCTGGCCTGTGAATTTTGCATGGTACCAGGTTATCAATTAAGAAGCCCTTGTCCACCATTATGGCCATGTCAGGGGTAAGGACGTCGACGGTCACTGATTGACCCCGCATACAGTCCAGAGACAAAAGATACTGCACCATGAGGTACCATTCCTATCAAAGCCTTGAAGGTGCAGTGAGACTTGTAGTTGGAAAAGACCTCACTCTGTAATAGTAGAGATGAAGGCGTTTGGCAGCGGAGCTCGGTACAGTCCAGGATGACCTGGGTGTCTCGGAAATTCTCAAATTCCTCTGGCAGGTAGGCTCGTACTCTCTTTTTCGGCAACCAAATTTGCACAGAACCTAAAAGAAAATAGAGGCAGTTCACCCAAGTGGTTAGGACATGGAAGCGATGAGCCAGGTCTTTCTGCTTGAGGCCCAAAGCAAGGTCCATCATGAAGAGGAAGAATTCATCGATTGCAGGAAGTGCCCGAGTCTTCACATATAGCCCAGTCTCCCTGGTGACTTTGGGGCTGGTGACGCGAATCATCCTGTGTGTTGAAGGTTCAATCTGTTCCTAGAAGGCCATCATGTGTTTATAGGTTACAAATCTGAAAGAAAAAAAAAAGTTTCCTTTAAAACATTTAAGGCATAACACATGGTATTGTAATTAGGTAATTATTACAGTCTTAAACTGATTCTCAGATAACGAAACTACACTGACTTTGCACACGCCCACCACTCAACACTCTCACACACAACCCCCCCCCCCCCCCCCTCCGCATTCTAAACACTTTAGTCCCATTTATCACATTTAGCCCCAACCACCCCTCCTGCTCCCCCTCCCACACAAGCCATATACATACCTCCTGCCCACACCACTTTATCACCTTTACACTTTTGCCCACCCATCCCCACCCCAACTGCACTTCAGCACTTTATCCCCCACCCCTGCCCTTCACCAAACACCCCCCCCCCCCCCATATTTTCCTCCATATTTGATTCCGGTAGCGGTGGTCGCTCTTGTCGTTCCCAGACACTTAACCTCGGCGGCTGCATTTGGCGTTCACGGTTCCACTCAAATACTGAAGGGACAGCACCTTTTTTCAGACGCCTCCTACTTGTTCCTTCCACAAAATCATCTGGTTTGAAATGTACACTGCATACCTTTGTGTGTTTCGTGATTTGGAAGTTGATCCTTCTAATGTTTACAATCCATTTTTTCCTGATCTCCTCCTTCACCAGGAAGGAATGAAAACTAGCACAGGAGTTGTAGCGTGAAGACACAGAGCACAGCGGGACACTACAGTGCTCCGAGGCTGCCTTCATTTGCTTTTGACATTGGAAAAACGTCTTTTCCATGGTTATGGAGAAGATATAATATAATATTATAATAATAATAATAATAATAATAATAATATTATATACATACAAATAAAATATCAACTTGATTTAAAACTATAAAACTACGGCGTTTTATTTGTTGTTTTAATGAGGGGGCTTGACTCTCACACAGCTGATGGTTTCTTAGTTACCATACAAACCGGAAGTGCCCTTGCCGGTATAAAGTATGAGCGGAAATACATCAGAATTCTCATTGCTTAGAGCCCATCGGTTCAACATTGACCAGTGTCATCAAGGAAGGTGGAAGCCAGGAGCACAGACTGATGACGAATTGGCTGTCATATCCTCTTGCGGCGAGTCCAGCCAGACAGGTTTTCTCGAAAGACAGGCAGGCTGCTGGATGCAGTGTGATGTCCGAGTTGAGTGGCAACTTGTCATTTGCATAGACTTTAGTCAGCAGCTTGGCAGTGGTCTCCTGTCGTCGGAGATGTGGTGGTGGTATGTTACTGAGACTGGCAGCCATGGTAGAGGAATAGAACATAGGGTTCCAGTGATTATGCACATAGACGTATTTAACTGAACGTCTACTAGCTTGGTGTGGGACGATCTAGACCAGACTGGTGCACAGTACTATACTGTTGAGTAACACAGAGCAAGTGCTGTGGTCTTGAGTGTCTGGGCCCTTGCACCCCAACTTGTGCCGGCCAGTTTACTGAGTAGATTGTTTCGAGAGCTGACTTTGGCTGCTGTCTTCTTCAGATGATCATGATATGTTAATGATCGGTCCAGGGTAACACAGAGGTATGTTGGATTTGGGTCATGTTTAATCCGCTGGCCCTTGAGGAAGATATTGAGCTCCCGTTTGGCTTGTGCATTGTGGAGGTGGAAAATACTAGATACAGTCTTAGTTGCACTGGGTTGAAGTCGCCACCTACTGAGGAAGTCCACCATCAAATCCATGTCCATGTTCAGTATGTTCTCGACCTCGTCAAATGTCTTATGTTGGGTCCCAATGCAGATGTAATCGGCGTAGATGAATTTGCGGTACTGTGTTGCTGGAAGATCATTAATATAGATGTTGAAGAGACTTGGAGACAGGATGTTAGCTGATGTCTCTTAACTCTTCTTCACTTTTCACCTGGGAAGAAACTCCCAATCATCGAGTCAGAGCATCTTTGGAATTCATCACTCTTCAAACCAGGAAGAACGTGATTGCAAGTCCAAACCTTGAAACCATCAAGACTTTCATCGAAGACTGCATCCGGACACTCATTCAACGCCCAAGGCAATGCAAGAATCGTACATTTAAATAAACAAAACATAGGTTTAGTATAAGCTATAGACCCTGTAATAAACAGCGCTGATGGTTTTACTAAGGTGGTTAACTGACTCTTTTCATAGCTTCATTCTCTGGTTTCCTGATGGTTTCATCCATCAACACTCATTTGCCCTTTCCCCATGTATGAGTGATTGTATGTTTGTTTGTTTGTTTGTTAGACTAGTTTATGTTCTGCCTTGCATATAAGTAAAGTAAAGTAAAGTCGTGACGTATTGTCAAGTATGGTGACCCATACTCGAAATTGTTGCTCTGCGTTTAACCCATCCAAGTGCACACACACAGCAGTGAGTAGTGAACAAATGCGCACACACACACACACCATGAACACACACCCGGCGCCCGGGGAGCAGTTGGGGGTTCGGTGCCTTGCTCAAGGGCACCTCAGTCGTGGTATTGAGGGTGGAGAGAGCGCTGTACATTCACTCCCCCCACCTACAATCCCTGCCGGCCGGGGACTCGAACCCACAACCTTTCGATTACGAGTCCGACTCTCCAACCATTAGGCCACGACTTCCCCCTAGTCGTGGGGAATTAATGTTAATTAATTCCCATATTAATGTCCCTTTACAATGTTAAATCCCCATATTAATGTCCCTTTACAATTTTGATCCTTACTACATGCTCTAATGCATTAATACTTAGGAAAGTATTTTCTGTGGCCACAAAAATATCCTTTCTTATAGTTGATATGAACTTAAACAGAATGTTCGCTGGCCGAACAGATTAGATGACGGCAGTTTAATTCTATGACAGTTATTACTGTCTGCCAAGGGCGTAACCATGGTATAGATTTTGGGGGGGTCCAAATGTGAGCCCTTCCCCAGATATGTTTTTTAAGTGCATTTCCCACAATTCACAATTTTCATATATTGATAAAGATTTGCTCATCTAGAACATAGTTTTGAGGAATACATTGACCATTTGAATTAACATTAAAAGAACAGTCGCAATTTTTCTGACATAGCAGCAAATAGGATGGCTTCTAATGAGGAAAACTTGCATACCCAAATCATTTTGAATATTGTGTGTTTCATGTGAATGAAATCATATCAATCATGAAATCAAACTTACAACTACACTATGCCTACCCCCCCACACACATACACAGGACTAAGCCACAGCCAACAACCCCCCCCCCCCCCCCCCCACATCTTCCAATCTGCACCTCTACCTACATGTTTACACAAGTAGCTCTATGTATGTGACAAATAAACATCCTTGTATCAATAGTTAACATCGATGTACCATTATTGTTCTTGAAGAACAATGACTGACCCTAATGATCCTTTTAATTTGATGCATTGAAAATTCTGTTTTTATTGGTGCGAGTGTTATTTGCTTTGACTTTACCAAGCCTGTTAAGTGCCAAGTGAATTTTAAAAACATCAGTCAATATCTCTCTCTCTCTCTCACACACACACGACACACGGGGGGAGATGGAAAAAAGAACTACACACACTGATGACAGAGTAAATGGACCCCTTTTAAGTTTTCCCCCACCAGAATTAAGCTTTCGAATCCACGGCACCGGATCAGATAGGTTTCCATTCAAATCAATGTGTCAACTTATATCCGTTCAGTTGCGGATCAGATCGTAAAAACAAACAGGCCAGGCCATCAACGAATGAATAGAGGCTTATCGATGGAGTGGGAAGTGCGGGAACTCCTTGGTCTGTGACTCCAGCAGTTCATTATTCAGCCTATTTTCAGGGTATCATGCTAGCTACCTAGCTATAATACTGAGCCATTTGAACGTGATATTTTTTCACATTTATTCAAAAAATTGCCGCGGTATTTGTGACCATGGCACTACTTTTTAGGTGTCTACTTGCTTACCGTCTGAAAAAAAGGCGAATGTCCGCCTGTTCGTCCTGCCTCTTTCTTTTAGCTCCTACCTTCATGTTATGTAAGCTCCAGTGACAGTCGGACTGAGTAGTTTTTTCAAACGATGCCGCAAGCCGGCGTTTACAGGCTCAACCAAGTGTACAATCGAGGGGGGGTGGTCACACAGTTTTGTTTCCCTTGTTTTTCCTAAATTGAAAGTAAATCGGAAATAACAACAGATCCACTAGGCTACAACCAGGGTTCGTAAAAGTAGGGCATATCATATGTCACATACTACAATATAATAGGCCTATTATTGGGGGGACAGATTGGTATTTTTCCAAAGTATATGGTGGTTATGCCCATGCTGTCAGCCAATATAAATAATTGTAATTAATCATAATTCATTGTAATTACTTAGATACAATTCTCTTTTGAGATAATTTGCTACAGTAGTGAATGCTATTTTTTTTTTTTTTCAATTGTAACTTGATAAGCACCTCTAACAAATCAGGATTCAAGTTTGGTCCAGCGAGCAAGCAGTCATTTAGTGATGGACAAACCTCCTTGTGTGAGTATGCGTCAAATACTACCCTTAGTATAGTTGTTGTTTTGTCTTCTCTGAGCACAGCATGGTCTTTCTTTGCTTCCAAGTCATTTTCACAAATGACTTGCTGTAAATACTATTATATCTCTGTATTCTGTGTAAAATGTTACATCAGCTTTTAATTTTCTCTGCAGCTTTTCAAACCTTTTCTTAGCCATCCTGAAGTTATTTGATAGTTTTGGTTTATTTGGTTTCCAGGGTAACTCAATCTGATAACATCCATCCTTAAAAGTTACTGTCTGGTTAAAATGTTGTTGAGCTTCTATTTCTTCTGGATCTTTAGCTGTCTTGTTCAGTATGCCCAAAGACTACTTCCCAAAAGGCATGCAATTGTTTCAAAATCTGTACATCTTCTTCTAAACTAATTTGCATGTTGTGTCTGTTACATTAGACATGGGAATTGATCCTTGTACAGATTAATTTAATCTTTCGACTCTACCTGACACCACTTGCCAGTAGCAGTCTTCTTCTATTAACACCGAAAGTTCAGAATCAGTGTCCTCAGAGAAAAAAAATCTGTTTGTTGCAGACCCTTAGCTATGAGCTTCTTTTGCATATGTTCTCCAGGAACTTTCATGACAACAGTACAGGCTTGAGGAATTCCAATTGCTGTGTTCCAAATGCCGCTCCGTAAGTGTGAAGATTCAGCTTCTCTCTATTGTAGCATTTGGACCAATCAGACACACAATTTTTCATTAGATTTAACAAATCAATTGGTCGTTAGATTAACAAATAATCGCAGACTCCTCACCCAATGGGTGCCAGTATGTCTGTGAATGACTCCAGGCCCCCGGTTACCATGGTAACCAGGACACCTCAGCCTTAGATCAGATAAACTTTAATACCTAAAAGTATTTAGAGAGAATCTTCCCCCCTACTCAGTTCTCTCTAAAACAGACACATACTGCTATAGGAAACGACTTCTTTCATAAAATCCTAGACAGATTTTTATTTGACCTTCCTATCACATATCCTCAGGTCATTGTGTATACTATTACTGTTCTTGTATATTCTATTTTGTATTGTATACTGTTTTATGCAGGCTTATGATAGATCACTAGTTAATATCACCTCACTTATACCATGTTTGGTCTCTATCAATTCACCTTTGGATGATCTAATTGAGTGTGTATATTATATGTTGATACCTATGCAACATATTAGTGTCCTAAGGATCTTGAATAGTTTGTATATCAACATCCAATCCAGTTCATATGCAAATTACCATGCTTGGAGACTTAAGAGTCGTAAATATTGAAAGTCACCATTGGCTCTTTGACCCCCCCAGAGGTGTGACCTCGATAGGAGATAAAGGCAACTGCATCACTGCCCTGCAGTCAGTCTGGATCTTTTAGATTCTGAGAAGATGACAATGTGAGCTAGAACTCTTCTGGACCCTTATGTTTTTGTGCCAGGCCTTGCGGTCTTGTCTTTCCATTCAACCAAAGATACTCGGATCTTAGCTGATGTATCTTAATTCTTCTTCACTTTTCACCTGGGAAGAAACTCCCAATCAACATTGAGTCAGAATATCTTTGGAATTCATCACTCTTCAAACCTGGAAGAACGTGATCGCAAGTCCAAAACCTTGAAACCATCAAGACTTTCATCTGAGACCACATCCGGACACTCGTTCAATGACCAAGGCAATGCAAGTATCGTACATTTAACTAAACGAAACAGAGGTTTAGTATAAGCGGTAGACCCCGTTGTAAATCGGCACTGATGGTTTTTAACTGATGGTTCTGACTCATTTTCCATAACTGCATTTCCATATCTCCCCTTTTGTACGTACGCGTGAGTGTATGTATGTTTGTTTGTTGGACTAGTTGTCATTAGTGTTTAGTTAATAAAACTCTTGTGCACAAATTACATGAGTTTCTGATTGTAGATAATGTCCCTTTACGATTTTGATCCTTGCTACATTCGCTAATGCATTAATACTTAAGAAAGTATTTTCTGTTGCCACAAAAATATCCTTTCTTAGAGTTGATATGAACTTACACGGAATGTTCGCTGGACGAACAGATTAGTTGATGGCAATTTTATTCTGCTACAGTTACTACTGGCAGCTGCTATAAATAATTGTAATTAATCATATTTAAATGTAATTATTTATATATATATTTCCCTTTTGAGCTAATTTGCTACACTATTCACTAAACTCTCATGCACAATACCTTTGACTGCCTCTGTCCAGCAAGCAATGTACTTATTTTCTACCTGCGGGACCCTCTATCCACGGTTTCACAGTTTGAAGTGGTACAGTCATTTGCCCATCAGCCCTCGGTTTTACAGTGCTTGACATCAGTGACACAACAGCTTCAGAGCTAGTGTCACTATCTTCTGCACTGCATTGTTAATATTAGACTACTTGTCATTTTGCTGACAGATGGACAAATGATGCTTACATCCACACTTAACACAGGACATTTCCTTTACCCTAGAGAACTTTGCTGAATGTTTAGGTCCCAAACAAACAAAACATTTCCAAATTTTTTTCAGCTTGTCTTTTTGAGCAGACACTGAATATTCAGAGCAATTTTCAGGATTATAATTCAGATTCTCACAATATGCACAAGCCTTGGGATCATAACTAGCAATGTGCAGGGCGGCTGCAGATTACATTTTTATTGAGCCTAGGTTCATGAGTTATTTCAGATTTGGTGAAAGATCTATTGGTTAACAACCTGTCTCTGAATATGAATTTCACATTCATTATATAAACTTCTCTGGGTCTTTATGTCTGACGATCTCTTTACAGGAGCCAAATCAAGCAATTTTGACATGTGAGCACTGATGACAATATACTTCATTCCAAATCTATTCTGCAACAATCCAATGGCTGTGTCGTAATTACTGTCTTTGTGTCACGATACTGATACTGCTGTGGAGGAAACGAAGGAGCAAGGAACGCAGAGATGCAGGAGAATTCTCAATCAACAGTCTTTAATGAACATGAGACCCGAAAAGCACAGACTGCAAGGACTGGGGTTTAAATACATGGGGTAACGAGAGTAATTAATAAGACACACCTGAGACAAATGACATAATCAAACAATGAAAAAACTGGGTCACAGGGAAGCACATGGAGAGTAAAACACACACAGACAGTCCATGGGCATGACATATCGCCCCCCTCCAGGAAGGTGCATCCTCGCACTGCAGGAACAACGAGGATGGATACCCGGGACGAGGACGACGAACAGAGTCCAGGGTGGAGACGACAGAGGGAGGAGCCAAGGAGGAAACAGGAGGGGCCAGGGAGACGACAGGAGGGGCTTGGAGCAGGCAGTGCCAGGTGGGACCTAGGCCACAGCCATAATGTCGACCCACGGTTAGAGTTAGGGCTAAGACAGATAAGGTGATGGAAATATATGTATACACAAGGCTTGAATTTCGGCGCAGGATTGCGGGGATCGCGCATAATTTAAACCATTCCCGCAAGTTTAACTTTTATAATGCGAGAAATTCCCGCACAAATATATTTGCTTCATCTCAGATTAAATACATCTACAGACGCGAAAAAGAATAAATCACTGGTTCAAACAGCCTGTCTTTTTTTAAAACAGCTATGCACCGGCCTTCTCTGTCGTTGAGTCCTGTAGCAGAGCATCGGCGTGTTCTCCGTGGCCCGCGTCGCACTGATTCACACAAGGCTGTGTAACGCGCTCTAATATTCTGAGTCATAATGAGTTGCGTGTGAAGATGTTATCGGCTTTCAAATTATATTATTTTAATCCCGATAATCAAACATCAAATGCTGTTTTGCTCTTTATAGTGTGTGAGTGGATAGAGCGCACCCGCCGACTCAACACAGCAGCAGCGAAGCGCGAGTAAATCATCATCTCCTTATCTTAAAATGCGCATTTTATTGAAAGTTAACATGAATGAACATAAGAAAATAGACTCCTGTTCACTGATCGTCATCATCTCTCACGTAACGACCCATGTTTCAACGGCGAGAAGACGCCAACAGCTTGGTATGCATGATATTTGTCCTTGTGTTATTTAATTTATGTCGGAATAAAATTAATTCACTGAAATGGTTTTTAATCTTTGGAGAGCTTTTTTTCTTAAATAAAAACAAAAATAACACTCTGATTAGATTTTCACAACGCTTAAACGTTAGGGGAAAAAAAATATTTGGCTATAGAAAGAGGAGACATTTCTTTTTTTATTCAGAAGGCACAAAAATGAAAGCCATCATCAAATGGAAAGAGATGAAGAGGAGGAGACAGAGGAAAGAAGTCACAAAGTCACAAGCAATGGAAAAAAAGTGACTAAAATTGAACTGAAACATGAAAGACACTGAAACTGAGATACTTTAATATATAGTTTAAACAGAGTTCTTAACGTTAATTTGAAGGAGAGCATGACGTATTTTGTATGAAGTTTTGAAAAAGCAAAGAACTGAACTGATCTGAAACCCATGAAATACACTGAAATTAAGAGACCTTAATATATAGTTCTTAATGTCAGTTTGAAGGAGAGCATGGTGTATTTTGTATAAAGTTTTTTTTAAAAACAAAGAAATTGAACTGAAACTGGAATATACAAATACAGTGATTCTTAATATATAGTTTTAATACAGTTCTTAATGTCAATTTGAAAGAGAGCATGACAAATTTTGTTATAATTCTTTGAAAACCAAGATACATTAAAAACTGTAGACATAAATAAATGAAGATGATTAATTTAGCCCGATGTGTCAATTTATCCCCCCCCCCCCAAGAATCTTTAAATCCCCCCCATGTGACCCATGTAAGGGGGGAGTTCCCCCCCAGTTTAAAAACCGAAACTCAGGCCCCACTGTGTATATACTGTACAGCTCTGGGAAAAATAAGGGACCATTGAATCAGTATCTCTACATATATGGCATGCATGTATGACCACCAAATAATTTAAATGTCACTGATGAAATCAAGTGACGGACAAAAAGAATGGCAAACGTCATCTGGGGTGAAGTCCTTGTGAAGGGCACATGAATCAAGCCACGTACAAGGTTGTCCTGGAAGAAAACTTGCTTCCTTCTGCTCTGACAGTGGTCCCCAACTCTGGGGATTGTTTTTTTTTTTTTTTTCAGCAGGACAATACTCTATGCTACATAGCCAGGTCAATCAAGGAGTGGATGGAGGACCACCAGATCAAGACCCTGTCATGTCCAACCCAATCTCCAGACCTGAACCCCATTGAAAACTTCAAGAGGAAGATGGATGGCCACAAGCCATCAAACAAAGCCGAGCTGCTTGAAAGATTGCACCAGGAGTGAAATAAAGTCACATAACAGCAATGTGAAGGACTGGTGAAGAGCATACCAAGATGCATGAAAGCTGTGATTGAAAATCGGGGTTATTCCACCAAATGTTGATTTCTGAACTCTTCCTAAGTTAAAATTAGTCGTTATTATTAATAAAAAATAATATTGTGTTGTTTAAAATGAATACGAACTTGTTTTCTTTGCATTATTTGAGGTTATTTGGACCAGTTGGCATTTTCTTCAAATAAATGCTCTAAATGACAAAATGTTTATTTGGAATTTGGGAGAAATGTCGTCAGTAGTTTATAGAATAAAACAAAACATGTTCATTTTATTCAAATACATACCAATAAATAGTAAAACCACAAAAACTGTAGTGGTCTCTTAATTTTTTTTTCCAGAGCTATATATAAAATACAGTATATACTGTGTTTCTTTTTTGCATCTGAAAAGTTGACACATGCTATGTAACACAAAACAAACTGATAAAAACACTGTTGCTTCATTTTACAAATAGCACTTTTCAATTTAGGAAAAGGTATTTATATGTTAAATTATCGTGCATGTCAATTTACAGTTGTGGTCAAAAGTTTAGATCTCTGCCGAATCTGCCAAATGTTAATTTTAACATGTGATTATAAATTTAGGGGGCCACAGAGGGGGCCAAGCTTGTTGACACGGGGGCAATGACCCCCTGCCTCAAAACCACCCCTGCATACATACAGTCAGGTCCATAAATATTGGGACATCGACACAATTCTAACATTTTTGGCTCTATACACCACCACAATGGATTTCAAATGAAACAAACAAGATGTGCTTTAACTGCAGACTGTCAGCTTTAATTTGAGGGTATTTACATCCAAATCAGGTGAACGGTGTAGGAATTACAACAGTTTGCATATGTGCCTCCCACTTGTTAAGGGACCAAAAGTAATGGGACAGAATAATAATCATAAATCAAACTTTCACTTTTTAATACTTGGTTGCAAATCCTTTGCAGTCAATTACAGCCTGAAGTCTGGAACGCATAGACATCACCAGACGCTGGGTTTCATCCCTGGTGATGCTCTGCCAGGCCTCTACTGCAATCGTCTTCAGTTCCTGCTTGTTCTTGGGGCATTTTCCCTTCAGTTTTGTCTTCAGAATTCATCCTGCTGCTTTTGTCAGCAGTCACATCATCAATAAATACAAGAGAACCAGTTCCACTGGCAGCCATACATGTCCACGCCATGACACTACCACCACCATGCTTCACTGATGAGGTGGTATGCTTAGGATCATGAGCAGTTCCTTTCCTTCTCCATACTATTCTCTTCCCATCACTCTGGTACAAGTTGATCTTGGTCTCATCTGTCCATAGGATGTTGTTCCAGAACTGTGAAGGCTTTTTTAGATGTCGTTTGGCAAACTCTAATCTGGCCTTCCTGTTTTTGAGGCTCACCAATGGTTTACATCTTGTGGTGAACCCTCTGTATTCACTCTGGTGAAGTCTTCTCTTGATTGTTGACTTTGACACACATACACCTACCTCCTGGAGAGTGTTCTTGATCTGGCCAACTGTTGTGAAGGGTGTTTTCTTCACCAGGGAAAGAATTCTTCGGTCATCCACCACAGTTGTTTTCCGTGGTCTTCCGGGTCTTTTGGTGTTACTGAGCTCACCGGTGCATTCCTTCTTTTTAAGAATGTTCCAAACAGTTGTTTTGGCCACGCCTAATGTTTTTGCTATCTCTCTGATGGGTTTGTTTTGTTTTTTCAGCCTAATGATGGCTTGCTTCACTGATAGTGACAGCTCTTTGGATCTCATCTTGACAGTTGACAGCAACAGATTCCAAATGCAAATAGCACACTTGAAATTAACTCTGGACCTTTTATCTGCTCATTGTAATTGGGATAATGAGGGAATAACACACACGTGGCCATGGAACAGCTGAGAAGCCAATTGTCCCATTACTTTTGGTCCCTTAACAAGTGGGACGCACATATGCAAACTGTTGTAATTCCTACACCGTTCACCTGATTTGGATGTAAATACCCTCAAATTAAAGCTGACAGTCTGCAGTTAAAGCACATCTTGTTCGTTTCATTTGAAATCCATTGTGGTGGCGTATAGAGCCAAAAATGTTAGAATTGTGTCGATGTCCCAATATTTATGGACCTGACTGTATGTACTGTATATATTTTTCTGTCATCTTTTCACATTATTTACATATAGTAGTGTGTTGAGTGTCTACACAATAAATACCAACACAACAAATGTGTGGTTTTGAATTATTTTATTTAGTAATGTTGCCTTTAACATGTGCAAACTCCCTGTGTTTGCTCTATTTTCTTAAGTATCCTGCTCACTGCTTCTCTTCTCCATCATACCCTTAGTGCTTCTTTGTTCAGAATCATCACTTCCTGTCTTCTGTCTTTCTAGCAGTGCTTTCTCCCTCCAGTGATCAGTGACCTTGGCAGCATAAAAGAGAGAGAGGTTGGAGTTTTCCTGATTTTGTATTTCATTTGAATCCAAGTTTATGAAACTAAAACTGCTTCGACTTCATATCTAATGAAAATCCCTCCAGGAGACATGTTTTATAAATGTTGTTACATTGTATAATTTTACACTGAGAGTCCTGAGAAATCATCATTTTCCTGTATACACATTATAATATACACTTAATTAAATATTATGTGTAACAAGATCACTGTGAAATGTTTGTCTGTTAATTCAGGAGTGTTTCCCCCCCAACATTTCATTAATATAGTAAATGTGTGTGTGTACATATGCAAATGTTTTTCAGGCATGGGCTGCACAGCATGATCCTGGTCCCTCTGAACACACCAGGAGTAAAGAAAATAAGACCGCTCACCGTTTTCGGTCAGGACGGTGAGTTCTGAGTAACACAATCTACCTTGCCACATGAAGCTTATCAGATCCTCACCTCAGGTTCACTCTTTGCTGATCCATTTTCATGTCTGTGCTTTAACTTGTGTCTCACTATCGCTCCACACCCATATCACAGCACTCACTCTCTCATCATCCTCTGTTTGATTCACTCTGCATTTCTGTCTTTCCACCACCTTATCATTTTTAGTATGCTGTAACACAGATTGAAGATTGTGTGTATTGTGGGCGCTCTGAGGGTTCCCTTGCTTTTACTACAGAGTAAGATGTTTTTATCTCTGTAGAGGCAATCCATGGTGGCCATTTTGAGATCCACTTTGACAATGTGAGAGTTCCTGCTTCCAACATTCTTCTTGGTGAGATTAATTTATCATAATCTGTGTGTGTGTGTGTGTGTGTGTGTGTGCATTTTTGTGACATATGAGGACACAAATTTGTATAATGACATGGGTATGACATAGGTATTACAAGGAGAAGGTGATTCATGAGGTCATTACCCCATGTCCCCATATTTCAAAAGGCTAAAAATCATACAGAATTAGTTTTTTTGAGAAAGTAAAAATGCACAAAGTTTCCTGGAAGGGGTAGGTTAAGGTGTAGGGCAATAGAAAATCTGGTTTGTGCAGTATAAAAACCATTAGGCCTATGGAATGTATGTATAAACACGTGTATCTGTGTGTTGGTCTGTGCATGTATTCACTTAATGTATATGAGTGTACACTTTCTGCAGACTAATGAGGCCACAAAAACGTATAAAAATAACTTTAGTGCCTCAGGCACTTAGTTACAGGGGTGAAATCTGAATTTATTGATTGTTTGATTAATTAAGTGGAATACTAGAAATTCATTTAAATTCATTTATTTAACCATAATAGATATTGCTTAAAACATTAAAATGAGGCACATAACAAAATGAACGTACCTTGTGGGTAATAGTGATTTGTTAGATAGGTATAAAAAAGGTTATTATACCGCGGCAGCCCTCGTGTGAAGCCCTCTTAGTGTGAAGGCCGAAGAGTGTAAAGACCATCGACACTACCGTGCGACTCCACCGGGCTGGGACACCTGCAAAGGATTTAAGTATCGCTTTTTATATTTATTTTATTTTATTTTCATTTATATGTTTACTATTGAAATGTTGTTGTATGCATTTGTCAATTTTATTTAATTTCTGTATTTTCTTAAATGTGTGTGTAGATAGTATTTACAGAGGTTTAACTTTTAGTTTTAGTTTCTTTTTCTTATTTGTAAGTCGCTTTGGATAAAAGCGTCTGCTAAATGACTAAAAGTAAAGTAAGTAAGTAAAAGTATTCACTGTTTTTTATTTATTTTTTATTTCTTTATAATATAAAATGACTTAGTCAGTTTGCCATACAGAGATTTATGCTTGATATATAATTATATAATCAGTCTGATTAATGGTTGGCATTTGATTCACTGATTCATTAGTTAGATTAATTGTTTGCTCTCTGATTAGTTGGTTGTAGGTGAAGGGCAGGGGTTTTAGATTGCTCAGGGACGGCTGGGGCCAGGTAGACTTCATCACTGCATGAGGGCTGTGGGGCTGGCAGAGTGGGCACTGGACTTGCTATGCCAACGCGTAGCCCATAGACAAGCTGTTGGAAAGAGGCTTTACCAACACGTATGCAGACATACAATGTATGTGCTGTTTGTTGTGTGGAACCTTGGATCTGTTTTTTTTTTTTTTTTTATGTTGTACAATCATTAGAAAAGCCTGGCCAATAAAATTGCCAGAGAAATCTTCTGAAATCTGCTCTGATGTCTGGCTGGCTTTATCTCAGAGAAAACAGTGCACTGACACCCAGTGGAAGAACAATTCATTGCAACTGGTGTATTTGTACCTCATGCATCAATCCTGTGGTTTTGGTTTGATTTAAAGTATGCAGTATAGTCAGTTTGCTGTTGCTTATGTGTAATAATGCAGTTTGCATTGCATCGTAGGAGGTGGTAGCTCATTGGATAGCAGAGTGTCAAATCGCCATTTCACAGTCAGGTTTGTTAATACTACATGCTGCTCACACATTGGACACACAGGGCAACAAGGCTGCAAGGAAACAGGTAAAATATTATTTTAATTCTTATTTTTCTTTGATATTTTAATTCTTAATTTTCTTTGATTTTGTGAAGTGCAAGTTAAATAATCTGTCTTAAGACATCAGATGTCTGTCTATCTCACTCTCACCCCCTTCTGTCTGTCTGCCTGTCTCTGTTAAAGATCTCATTCATTCCTACCTAATGCATGAACTAACACTCCAATAGATGGTGGAAGATGTTCAGAAATCAACTCTGACAGACTGACCTCACAAGCTACACACACACACACACACACCAAATAGACACTCCTGCAGTTCATCTCAGAACTCATCCCCTCTCTTTCTGTCACTTTGCATCAACAGATGTGTCTGTGGGAGTGATATGTTCACATGGGATGTGTCCAACCCCAGAGAGCAGTAGAAGCTCTGAATTTTGACACATGGATAGATGAGCCTAATTAGAGTGTGATAATAACATTATAGCACAATAAACAGGAATATCACTGAAAATGTAAAATTTGGAAAGAGTCTTGTTGATGCATGACATTTTAAAAAGTTTATATATTATTAAGGTTATCTTAATGCAGTGGTTCTTAAATGTTTTGGTTACTCCTCCCTGTAAAACCTAAATGTGAGGCTCTCTTGGTGGCCATGCCCCACACTTTAAGAAGCACTTTCTTAATGTTACTGCAAGGGCTTTAAACCTGGGGTCCAGGTGTCTGAAAGGGGATGCAAAGGAATCTTTGAACAGACTGAGATATTGTTTTCAGAGCTTTTCAATTTCATGTGTGTCCATAAGATATAAATTAGAAAAAAATTATGCGCCAATTGAGTAAAATAGAAGATATAATTGGGTGCGTAGATTCAATCGGTGGAAAAAATACAAAAAGCAGAAGGGAATGGCAGTCTGCCAAAAATGTGAGTCTGCACTTTAGTTTTTTGTTGCAACTTCTACAATAAAGTATAAATAAAACTAAAAAGAAAAGAAAATAACTAAAAATATAATAAAATACCTAACTACATAATATTATTATTGTTAGAAATTGCAACAATATAAAATAGAAATAAATACATTTATACATTTAAAATTTTAATTAAAACAATAAGTAAACAATAAATAAACAATTATCTCCTGGCCAGAGGAGAACTGGCCCCCTGACTGAGCCTGGTTTCTCCCAAGGTTTTTTTTTTCTCCATTCTGTCACAGAGGGTGTTTTGGTTCCTTTCCGCTGTCGCCTCTGACTTGCTCATTTGGGGACACTTCATTTCTAGTGATTATCGTCAATTTGATTTTGCAGATACTATTTAAACTAAACTGATCTAGACAATGACATCTCTGAACTCAATAATGAAATACCTTAACTGAAAACTGAGTGTTTAATCTTATTTTTATACATTACTGGCACTCTATCCTCCAATTTGATACTGTTAAGTGCTTTGACACAATCTGTATTGTTAAAAGCGCTATATAAATAAAGGTGACTTGACGTGACTTGACTATGTAAATCTTCGGTAATACATTTTTGTTCGAAGGACCTTGAACTTTGCATTTTGTCTGGTGTGCGGATTCCCTTTTGCTTTTTGTATTTTTTCCACCGATTGAATCTATGCACCCAATTATATCTTCCATTTATACCTATGAGATGAATGAATTTGGAGAGAGCACATTCTTTTGATCCTTCAGTTAAGAAAGTTTCAAGACAAGGTAATTCCAGAGTAATATAATTTGTTGTACCACATTTAGTCCTTTCAGTGATGAAATTAAAAAAAAGAAAAAAAAAAAGATTACATAAAGATTAGTAAAGATTACAACAATGGTTAATGCTTTGAGATAATATTTTTTATGCTTTTGCATTCGCTGACAAAACGTGTTCCCTCAACTGCATTTGTTCACACAAGTACTGAAATATAGTTTTCCCCCAACCTCATATTATTTCTATCACCAGTTTTACATTTGTTTACAAAGGTTTACCTATATGAAACTCAAAATCATTGAAATCTAATTTTTCCTCATATTTAATTTATTCCCATCACCTTGTCCCTTTAGGAGCTACATACTTTGACATTAAAAAGTTTTAAAACACCATTGTTAATGTACCCCTAAAAGTTGACCAAATGAACAGAGCACAGAGCAAAAATGAACAGAGCACAGAGCAAGTAAAAAAATAAAATTAATTTCCATGGTTGTGATCAGGCCCAGCGCCAAGATGGCAAAACTGGGAGGGCATTTCAATCCCTCGAAGGGTGCCACTACTTAAAATACACAATGACAAAGCAGACACGGATGCGGCCACATGCTCACATAACAAGCTGGCTTATTTAAAGTAAACTTTTAAAGATTTTTATTTTTTTTTATTTTTTGTTTAATAGTGAATTAGCTGTCATCATCAGACCTCATGTAGCCGCCCTGGAGAAACTGTGATGACCGTAATCAGCCGTCTGTTTGTGAATCACAAATCAAACACAAATTTATGCATTTAGAAAACACCCATGCTCCTCCAATGAATTATTCAATAAGGGTTTAAATAATTAACATTCGTCATGCGGGGGCGGGGCCTGGTCTTGATGTAACTATTTGGGTATAAAAAAAATAAAATAAAAAAAAACACACTTCCCACTCAAACTTCCTGTTTCAATAGGAGATAAGTCAACACTGAGTAAAAAAAAAATAAAATAAAAAAATCCATTGGGTCTGTAAACATCTTCATTTACTGAAATAATGAAAAAGTCATGGTAATTCTTGTTCATTAATAAACACACACACACACACACGCCTTTTTCCAAATCCTCCTTCTAGCTCTGAACTCTCTCCAATTACACATACTTATCACCGTCTACCTTGTGTTCTATCCCAGCTGTGGTAGGGGCCTTTTACCCACAATGCAGTTCCCTAGGGTCAGCCAGAATAGCAAGGCTCCATATCCCGTTGGCTGTAGTCATGGTAACACAGCATCAGGCTTCCACAAACAAATAGAGGAATCAGATTCTTGCTGCAATTCTGTTAATGTTATCCTCCCTGCTGTTTCTTCATTGCTGAACCAACACCTTGTGTTTGCTTTATATTGTGGGTTTGGAGAAAAGCCACACACCTTAAGCACTTCTCCTGCTGAGGAGGTTTTAAAAGTGTATACATACACACTGTGTTCGGCCTGTTTCTGAATCATACACACAATATGCACATGTGCAGGAGATTGGTTTGTAATGAGGCCCTGTCCTCCAGCAGATGGGCAAACTTGATTGCAAATCTCATATTTATCTTCTCATGTCTGTGTATTTAAAATTAAATGTCTTGTTGGATGCATACCAGATCCACACAAATCTATAATTGTATGAAACATCTGAAGATTACATTAGTGAAATGGAGTCTTATTAGCGTTTACTGCATGTGCCTGTGGGGATGATGATGCCTGTAAGATGTGTGGCGCTTATTCATTAGACCTCTCTCAAATGAAGGACGTAGACAAAACAAACACACACACACACACAAATCTGCCACCCACGTTTACTGAACATCTTGACCTTGTCTAAATATTTTTTTTCATTAGATCGCTATGATAAAGGTGGCAGCAGGCAGGATGGCGAGTAAGGTGGTGGACTGTGCCATTCAGGTTTATGGGGGTGCCGGAGTGTCTGATGACTTCCCACTAGCAGAAATGTGAGAAAACTACTGTGTTTTTAGTCTATTTTTTCCCAATAGCTTGTGTACATTATACAGTACTTGCTGAAATCTAAGAGTTGAATGTGTTTAAGTTTTAAATTACTTATTTATAGTGACAATACTATATTACCATAAAATACAAAAAACAATGCTTGTATTTCAAAGATATACATATACTGTACCATCTAAGTACCATGGTGTATGAATATACTGTCAGGGTTCTGTCACTTCGGTCTAGTTTATTCATGGTTTTGTGACGGAGCCCTGACACTTCCTTCTTGTCTTGTTTTCTGGCTTCGAGTGTGCTCGAGCTGTGCGCTCTCTTGTCTGTGTGCTCTGTTTCATGTTGGGGCGTGGTGTTCGGATCCTGGCACTCCTGTCTTGTTCAGACTCTGTTCTGGTTTCATGTCGGGGTTCGGACACTCACGCTCCAGGTTTGTTCTTGCTGGGGAGCGTGTGATTTCAAGTTCGCTCGGGCCGTGCGCTCCTCTGTGTGTGTGTGTCTTTTTCTCGTTTTGTTTTGCTCTGTGTTGCACGCAGTTGGTGTTTTTTCACTGGCTGCGTGCTTTCATGTTTATTTTTTGTGAACACGCGGCTTATGAGTCTTCTCATTAGCTGCGTGTTCCTGTCCTGTTTTGCACATGGCTAGTGATTTGTTTTTCTGGCCATGTGCTTGTGTTTTTGATTTGTTTGAGCACATGGCTGGTCTTGTTTAGTTCTATGTGCCATGTGCTCTCGTCTATTGTCTTGACCCCACCCACCTTGTTTCCTGATTATTGGTTAATTTGCCCCACCTGTTACCTCATTACCCTTCTCATTTGCTCCCTTTATAATCTCCTTGTTGTTTTCAGTCCTGTGCCAGTTCTTCGTTGTATGTTCCCCTGTCGTGTGCTGATCCTGCCTTGCCTTGTTGTGCCCTGTCCTGCCTTGCCAAGCCTGCCAGCTGTCCTGTTACCCCTACGGGGTAGTTTTGGTTGGTTTTGTTTATTTTTATTATTAATAAAAGCCCATTCTCTGCAGTACTGAGTCCTCGCCTCATCCTCTCTCCCCACAACCCTGACATATACAGTATTAAGAACTAGTAATAATATACCAGTAGTAATAACTAGTAATAGTGTACTAAAATTATTATTTATAATAATAAAAATAATAATAGTTTATTTCATCATGTAATTCTTATTGATGTGATGTATGATAATTGTAAATAACAATTATACTAGAATCAGTAATGTATGATTTGTTAATAGTAAATCATATTAGTATCATGGATGTGTTGTAAATAACCTAATTATTATTATTACTATTTTTTTTATTATATATTTTTTAAATGCCATGAATAAACATTTATTTTGCATCTATATGATATTTGAGAATTTCTAAAGACATTTAGTGCTGGGATGACCTATTAAAAACATTTGTGTGTGGTTATGTGTTCATATAGGTAATAATTATCATTCCCAATTATTTATTGAAAAGTTTAAAGCCTCTCTGTCTGTCTTAGAAAAACCACTCATCTCAGATGACCTATAGTGAAAGAAACAGAAATAAGTGATGAATCATACTCGAATTCCAGCTGCTAATCTAAAGTGAATAATGAGAAATGCATTATGGGATATCACAAGTATGTAAATAATAGAAAGAAAATGTATTAAAAATGTAAGGCATATGCTTAATTGACTGACTGTACTGTACAGCGTCTGCCTTACACATTAAATTTAATGTAGATCAAATATTAATCTATGTAAATTAATGTATAATGTTTTCCTTTTCATTTTAATTCTGTAATGAAATGTACCTGTTTTCTAAATGAGAATACAGCAAAGTGTGCTGAAATGGTGTAGCTCTCTGTGTCTCCATGTCATGGCTACCACCCAGAATTTCCACTCCACATCATCACATTTTGTTTAGGCTTCCTAAAATCTGTTGTGTTTATAAATGCACTTGTGTGTGTGTTATGTCAGTTGGATTGCTCAGGCATTGGGCCAGTGCATTTTGTCAGTCCCTCCTTCACACTTGGAACAACTCTATGCACAGGTGGGCTGGGATTTTGGTTTCTTAGACACATGCACACACAGACAACAATGGGCCTTCTGTAGCTATAGACAAAGTCTGAGTGTTTCCTCTCTAATTGGGCATCACCGATCTCTGTGCCAAAGTGCTCTGGCAGTCTGCAAGTCTGCTCCACTTTGCAGTGCATTTGGCCAAAATTCGCCCTCAGAGATAGGAAACCATTGTTTGACTAACATCTAAAGCTATAAACCACAGATTTGTTTCCAGGCAGACTGATAAAATAAGATGTGCACCCCAACTCTTAAAAACCAGCCAATCAGATTAGAGCTTGCCAGATCTAGAAAGTGCTTTCCAGCATGTGCAATATGCCTCAGACAGTCAGTGAACTGACTTTTTTTTAGATATTAAACGTTATGAAATGTTTAATGATTAAAATGCTATTTCATTTAATCTGTTTTATGTGAAGTAGTTCAGACCATTCAAATTAAAGTTTATTTAATCATAAATTTACAAACATTTTAGATATATTTGTTCAAGCAGTGTATAGAGACATATAATTTAGTACAACATTGTTCAGAATCATATTAGCAAACGATAATTAAACTATAATCTTTTTTCTAAATGAGTATTATGCAGATTTCAACGCTTAGTATGATGTATATATATTTATTAAAAGTCATTTTGTTTATTTTAGATATTTAAATGTGGGGACTGTCCAATTATTGTCATTAATTGTGATCACATTATCTGCACAGAATCTGTGTGATCTCACGGCACTCTTTAAGTAAATGAGCTAGAACGTTAACATTAGAACAAATTACAGCTTAAGTGCTTCAAAGAACCTCTCATGAGTATATGCTATTCCTTGTGTTCTTCTTTCTCTTGGGTGCACTTCTTCTGGATCTCTTCTTCACAGACTAAAATAGAAATAGAGCTGTAGTTCCAACATTTGACACTAAATTATTGGAAAAAAAATTATATGTTTAAGAGAACTCACCTTTAATGCAGCCACTTTGGGATGGGACACACCCTCAATGTGTCTATGAACACTTACGGCCTGTCATGGAGAGCCATAGTTTCTTATTTTATTTTGCCTTTTTGAAAACATACTGTACTGTAGCAGCAAGATAGTACAGTGGTATTAGAAAATAATGCCATGGTGCGCTTTTAAAAATAAAAGACCTTTATTGGCATTTATGGTTCCATTAAGAACCTTTTTTTTTTTTTTTTTAGGAATCGTTCTATGGTTCTTTCATGGAAATAACTGCAAAAAGCCCCCTTTTAGAACCTTTATTTTTAGTAAGTGTACCATTTTGATAAATTGCACTACTAATGGCCTTTTAAGTCTAATTTTTGTTAGACTATCAGTTGAATTATTTGTGTTGATGATATTGTGATTGTGGATACACACCTGCAGTGGGTTGGTTGCGTGGTTATGGCAAAGAAGTGAGTAAGAGCCGATGCGAGATCTGTGGGGCTTTTTTTTACTAGCAGTCGACCTGTCAGTCTAAAGCACAGAACAGAAAGTATCTTAGCTTTTATTTTATTTTATTTTGTTTTGTTTTTGTCCAGTGTATAAAAGTGTTACTGTGTTACATGAATGCATTCTCTCACCTGGATGAGTGTGTTAGGAGATCCTTTGACTGAGTAAGAACCAGGCCGCTGAGTGAGTTGAGCTTGTCTGCGAGCCCTCATCTGAAAAAAGAGAAATAGATGTTGGCAGGATTTTTTGTACTGCTTTTAAAATAACTTTATTTCAGCAATTCAAATTCAGTGACAGAGACTCACCAGAGAAGATAAGGGCTCATCTTTAAGCTATGAAAGTACATGAAAGAGGATTATTATTGGGATATGTATTATTTTAATAGCAATTTATTGATTCAAGCTCATTTCAAAATAGAGCTGAAGTGTTGATCTGGCCTCCACAGTTGGAAATAAATAAATAAATAAATACATACATACATAAATAAAGAAATAAAGAAATAAAAGAAGACTTTGGAGATTATTTGTTCAGAAAATAATTCACAATGACCTGTGTAGTTTATTTAATTACCTTTCTCTGGAGTCTGTATATTACCAAATTAATATTGATTAAAGTTTGATAATTGCCCACTCTAAAACATTGCCTTCCAGAGCACTTGTACCATAATATAAGCTTTGTAATTAATATTACAAATTTACCACCATTTAGTTTCAATAAATTATTATTTTTTTGTTCGTAATTTCAAAACTTTTTTGAAGCCACTAAATGTAGTAATATCAAGATTAATAAGATTAATCACTCTCCGCGCTCACTGATATCAGAAACACTGCTCCGCGTCTAAAGTATTTCAGTATGTAAAGGATAGTATGTATGCAAGGGATAGTAGTAGCTTTTTATTTATTTTTTCCATTGATATGCTTATTATTGAAATGTTGTTGTTATATGCATGTGTCAATTTTATTTAATTTCTTTATTTTCTTAAATATGTGGGTAGATAGTATTTATAGAGTTGTAACTTTTTAGTTTTAGTTACTTTTTCTTATTTGTAAGTCGCTTTGGACAAAAGTGTCTGCTAAATGACAAAAGTAAGTAAGTAAGTAAGTAAGTAAGTATGTTTGAAATATCACAGTTCTATGGAAGCCCGTTTCCACCACTGAATAAAAAATAAAAAAAAGGTTATTGCGACTTTTTGTCTCACAATTCTGACTTTTTTTTTTTCACAGAATTGTGAGATATAAACTCGCAATCGCAAGTTATAAAATCAGACTTGCGAGTTAAAGTCCAGTTTTGAGGGGGGAAAAAGACTGATATGTTCTTAGAATTGCAAGTTTATATCTCAGAATTATCACTTTTTAACTCGCAATTGCGAGTTTATATCACGCAATTCTGTTTGCGTGATATAAAAAAGTCAGCTATCAGCTGAAAATATTCAGAAGGAACAAATTCCTTGAGAAATATAACTTCTCGCTCATGTCCACTGCAGTCATCATAGCCTTCACATTCTTTCTGATTTGAGTGATCCTTTTCTATCTAGCTAGCTAAATATGTTTAACGTGAATTCTTGCTAAATATGCAGTTATATTACGGGTCGTTGGCATGAATTGTACTCCTGAAGGAGCAGTGGTGGAGCGCTCTTGGAGCGAGTGAAAACCACGACACTCCAATTTTTTTTAAAAATCCACTCTTCGCTCCATTCAAATTCACACCGCTCCACTCGCGCTCCGTGCACATACTCTGATTGTGAGTAACTGTTGCTGTCATGTCAATCTATTTCAGATCACTATCAAAATAATCTGTCTACGGGCGTGGGTCAGATATTATTGCTGGCGGGCCGCCTATTGCCGACCACTGGTCTAAACCCTGAATATAAGACGACTGCGTTTTTTCAGATGTATTTCCAAGAAAAAAATATTGTCTTATATTCGGGTCAGTACGGTATATTAATTTAAAACAAATTAGACATCAAAGAAGTGCAGTGTTTGTGGTGTTTGTCTGGTTTTTCAACCAGCCACATCTAGCAGAGTTCAGCAGATAGTTCCCTAGATATTACCATTTCAGAAAACCAAGAAAAAGTAACTGTTGTTTTCCATATCCCATTGAACTATTCCAGAACTAGGTCAGAATCCACCAAATCAAACCAAACCAAAGCTGAAGTGCAATCTTAGAAAGTACATTTTAATTTGTGTGATAGTTCACATACAGGTGTGTGTATTCAAATCTATATGTTAACTCTGGACATGAGACTGAGGAAATGGGAAACTTAGTAAGTGGAATGTCAAATAGCACCCTGGCACATTGAAATTCCACGGAAAGTTGGAGATGTTTGTTCCTTTCAGGATATTTTGAGTTGACAGACCACTGAGTCAGCTCTTCAGACTCCACAGTAGCAAAGAGTGGAATGACATCTGTCTCTGCGGTTCTGACTCCTCAAACACATCTGGTCAGTGTCTTTACTACCTCCTTTAATGTCTAAAAATACACATACATGATGCCTTATGGCCAGTATAATTGCCCTATTCTATTGCTTTGACATCGTGACGCAAAACCAAGCTGGAATGGAAACTTGTGGTTTAGCATTCCAGGGCTTTTACTGTAGTCCTGTGTAGACCACAAACTACAAATTAAGTCTTGTTTCTTATAGTGAGTTCAGTGATTTCTCAGATTATCTTATGCACAGTTGTATTTTGATGTAGTGTGTAATTGTACTGTCACTATGTAATATATATATATATATATATATATATATATATATTATAAATGTGTAATTACACAAAAAGTGCACAAAGCCTAAACAATTGTACAAGTACCACTGAAAGGTTGTAGCTAAGGTAAAAAAAAAAAAATTGTACTTCAAGCAAGCCACAAAGCTTTACATCTCAAATGGAACGTATAATGTTCTTCAATCATGAAAGATCTGAAACCAGAAGCTACAGCGCTTACCTTGACCTCTGTAACCTGTGTGCTGACACAGTCCACATTCCTGCCCGTGCAGTCCAGAGCATGTGTGAGCAGACATGCCTGCAGACTGAGCAAAAAGACCCACAGAACCATGGCCATAGCTGCACGAGTGTGTGAGCGTGTGGGGTTAGTGTGTTAAGAGACTGTCGGATCTGTGGAACTCTCTCTCTCAGTGCAGTAGTTTTATACTCCAAGTGGTAATGTAGACCAGATGAGAGAGAAAATACCATGCCAACCACACACACACACACGCACACACACACATCCGCCTTTGTCCACATAGTAGGGAAACCTCAGACATACTCAAGTAAATCCCAAAAGCTTGCAACCACAATATATATATATATATATATATATATATATATATATATATATATATATATATATATGTATATATATATATATATATGTATATATATCTTAGAGGACATATACACAATTGTATTATACATTCTATTTAGCAAAAAGATACAGTGTCAGTTAATGTTTACAATGTTTTTAGACCAAAATGCAGAGAAACTTTGTTGTAACTCTTGCTTCAAACTTTTCTAAAAGAGATGACAGAGGAATTTGTGGGGTTGTTTGGGGAAAATCTTCCTTCTGTGGTCACATAATAATCACATTCCAGCCTCTGAGAAACATAGTGAGGATGCTTTGAAGTTACAATGTTCTTATACAAGAAAAGACATGCTCATAATATTCCATACTTTCAAAAGAAATTCAAAGCTGTTAAATAAACAAAACAAACGGGGATGTATGCACGCTTACACATACACACTGAGATAAACCTCAGTGGACATAGAGGACATAGCATGGCTAACCTCCAGTTCCAGAGCTGAAGAGACTTCCAGGAACACTGGTTTGTCAGCTTCCGGAGTTTAAAATTTACTGTTGAAAGGCCTTGCTTCCCATGTGTCTCTCTCATACACAAACACACAAACACTGTAGTGTGTATTAGAAACCTCTTAGGTAAAGCAAGCAGTTCTTATCACGTGAGATGGACTTGGGGGTTAACTCTTCTTTTAAGAATCTCTGAGTTGTAGGTGGTTGCTAGGGTGTTCTTTGTGGTCTCTAGTGTGTTATGGATAGTTAGACAAGTAAAAAGTGAAAATGTATAAAATAGGTCTCTGAGATTGTAATCTTAATATATGGCAAAATAAATTGATTAGATTTTTCACCTGTTTTATCTGTCAGGTGAACCCTACTTGAAAAATACTTCATGCATGTAAAGGTGTAAAAGGAAAATTAAAACATCAAAAAAAGCTTGAGTTGCAATATGAACACATGCTAGACGACATCTCATTCCTCACAAAAGGGTGTTTTGGTTTTGACAGAAGTGATTAAACATTGAGCATATGCTCAGTATTTTTATGCATAGTCATCGGCCTGATGGATCTCCTGACTGCAAAGAATGAAAGGAAGCAGCTTTGTTTCATTTAAATCATGTTTTTTTTTAGCTTCTGATTTTGAATAAAGAAGCTGCTTTACCCAAACAACCATTACTGTAGGATTGCTTGATTTATTGATTGATTGAGTAATTTACAGGTGTGACAAGTGATTTTAAATAAAGAAACATGACAAACAATGCATTCAAATCATTAAAGTCATGACTTCTAAATTTATCTCGGAAATGAGCCCCGATTTGGTTAAATTCAGCTAGTAATTATAGTTTAAACATTACTTATGTATGATGATGAATGCATCCCATTTGATTTGTCTACTTTAAATTTGCACCAATAAATCATGATTTACCCTTAAAGAATATATTCATAAGCTTTGGTGAATTGATCACTTGGTGAACATCTCATCCGCTTTTCCTCATTGAGAAATAAGAAAAACATTAATTGACGCAAATGTTTTACTGTAACTGAAGTGATGTCAGGCCCAATGAGTTTAACATTCTATACATTGCAACATTCTTGTGGTGCAGATATTTACTACAGTTTTCACCCAACAGACCGCTTTTGACATTAACCTACACTGTAGAAAAAACAAACTAATTTTACAGAAAATAACTCAATTTATTTTAGTTTTGTGTTATTTCAAATGACATTCAAAACTTTGTATAATTATGAACAATATCTGTAAATGAACAACTTGACTGTTATTTTAGGTACTATATCATTAAAGACAAATTACAGTATTTTTTTTCTTTTTTATACAGGAAAATTACTGTATTATTTTTACAGTATTTTTGTGTTATTTTAAATTGTTCAAAACTCTGTATAATTACAAACAATATCTGTAAATGAACAATTTTACTGTTATTTTAAGTATTATTCCATTAATGACAAATTACAGTAGTTCTCATTTTTATACAAAAACATTATTGGATTATTTAAACAGTATTTTTTCAGTTTTCTTAAATTATGTACAAATTTACGTAAAATTACAAAAATAATCTGCAATTATAAAATGTATGTTATTCATTATATTAAAAGTTTATGTCCATTCTATCAATTTAATGTTCTTTTTTGTCATTTTAAAGTAAATCTTATTGGTTTTATATTTAAGTGTAATTTTACATTCAAAATCTGTAATTTTATATATTATAGAAAATCAGCCTTAAAATCCACAAATCATGTAACCGTGCAATAAAAAAAATGTATTGCATTAAAAAATATATATTTTTATAAAGAAAAAAAAATCAGTGAGTGAATGAAGTGCAGTCTCGTGTTATAAGAGAAATGTAACAGACAGACACGTGTAATCAGAAGAATTTATTGCAGAAATGTCAAAAATCAGTACCACAATACAGTAGTCCAAATGACCATGCGTTGCAGTCGCGGTCCTCTCTGACGGAATATAATAGTTTAGTGCGAGGAGCAGGGCATAATTTAAGTTGTTAAACGCTAAATCACCGGAAACACGGCATGTCGCAATCTATAGCTGTGTCTCATTTAGAAGGATGCGTCCTCCGGAGGTCGACTCCTCTGTAGGTCGCATCCTCTGTGTCCTCAACCTAGAATTAAAAACGAGACAGCCTTCTTAGGACCGGAGAAAAAGGAAACAGGAAGTATCATGTTGATTTGCCAATACATTTAGAGCATCGTTGTGCTCTCACACTACTTAAATGAAGGAAAATTATTTCTAAATTTGGAAAGTAATTTGAAAAAAAAAATGCTTTTACTTGTTTTATTTTGCTCAATGTTTGAGGAGCTGCAGATGTCTGTTACATACAACAGACATCTGTTAGAAATAAAAGGAGGAGGATATTAAGAACAAAGTTTATCTGTTACTGGAGGTACTTTAAGTTAAGTTGAAAACACCACATCTGTGCTTGTGTGTACATCTGCCGGCACCGGCATTTTTCAAATTAACGACGGTTGTTCACGGCGACGCAAATAATTGTGGCTTATCTGTAGCAGCGAAGGATACACCTGATGCATCCTCCGAATTCCTGTGAAAGTAGGTCGCATTCGGAGTGTCCTACTTGCTTTTCTGAAATGAGACAGCCTCGATGACGTATGCACCCTTCGAATGAGACCTTCGGAGGACGCATCCTTCTAAATGAGACACAGCATATGACGAAACCGGCGAGAGCCAATGAGCGTTTGATATCACTGCCGTAACAACTGTCCGGGGAGAGGGGTCCGAGCTCGGCATTTAGCCCGGACCCAGAGCGTTCCCCCCGTGCTCCTCCCCACGCTGGGGTAGGAGCGGGCTGATGGTGAGGAGTTGGGGTGGAGGAGGGATGCTAAAAACTGTAGAGAGAATGAAGGGAAGATGGCTTGGTCTATTTATAGAAGTTCTCTCTCGGCTGATAGGATAGACTGTGTGATTGCTGACGGTGAATTGGCCGTGTTAATTATCTGCGCGTGCTCCTCCCGAAATTTGTTAATAAAACATCACTTCACGAGTTCGCCCTTGCGTATAATGAACAGAGTCAAGGTTTATGCGTATTTGGCGTGCTGTCCGGGGAGAGGGCTCCGAGCTCGGTAAATTACTCCCGAACCCGTGGCACTCCCCCTGTCCGGGGAGAGGGGTCCGAGCTCGGCATTTAGCCCGGACCCAGAGCGCTTCCCCCAAAGATGCGATTAGCGCGGGACAGCAGCCGGAGTTGGGCGTTGATAAGCCCCCGAAATTTGGAAATTAAGGATGGAGAAGCGCTGGACGTCGCTTGGAGTGGAATTGTTGCGGTGGTATCTGGAAAGAGAGTGAGTCTTCTGTGGAAGTGGCTCTGCTGCAGCATCTGGAAAGAGAATGCAACTGAAAGAGAATGTGGCATCTGCGGAAGCGGGCACTACTGTGGCATCTGAAAGAGAATGTGGCTTCCGCGGAAGCGGGCACTGCTGTGGCATCTGAAAGAGAATGTGGCTTCTGCGTGAACAGGCACTGCTGCGGCGGTATCGAATGAATAGGGCACAACTTGCAGCATTTTGAAAGAGAATGTGGCTTCTGCGGAAGCAGGCACTGCTGCGGCATCTGAAAAGAGAATGTGGCTTCTGCGGAAGTGGGCACTGCTGCGGCGTCTGAAAAGAGAATGTGGCTTCTGCGGAAACGGGCACTGCTGCGGCGTCTGAAAAGGAATGTGGCTTCTGCGGAAGCAGGCACTGCTGCGGCGTCTGAAAAGAGAATGTGGCTTCTGCGGAAGCAGGCCCTGCTGCGGCGGTATCGAATGAGCAGGGTGCTGCTGCGGCATCTGAAAAGAGAATGTGGCTTCTGCGGAAGCAGGCCCTGCTGCGGCGGTATCGAATGAGCAGCGTGCTGCTGCGGCATCTGAAAAGAGAATGCGGCTTCTGCGGAAGCGGGCACTGCTGCGGCGGTATCGAATGAGCGGGGCACTGCTGCAGCATTTTGGAAGAGAAAGTGGCTTCTGCGGAAGCGGCCACTGCTGAAATCTGAAAAGAGAAGGAGGCTCCTGCGGGAGCGGTTACTGCGGCAGAGCGGAAATACACAAAGGCTCCTGTGGGAGCGGGGTGCTGCTGGGATGGTTGGAGTGGAGGTGAGCCGCTATGGGTGGATAAGGGGATGGCTACGGCGGGTCTGAGGTTGGGTGAACAGGGATGGACTCGCATTGAAAGGGGGTCAGCTGATGAGGATTCATTGAGCTTCTCTGATAAGGAAGCGTTCTGACCGAATGTAGGTCTTGAATGCCTTTGATGTCCAGCGGCCGAGTGCCTGGATCTGAGGCTGGGAGAGGCCTTTTTGGGCGGCTGTGGTAGCTGCGCCTATGCGGAAGGAGTGGCTGGAGTAGTGATCCGCTGGGATGCCGGATAGTAGTAGAACGGACTTGAGGTGTTTTTGGAACCAGAAGCGTGTGGCAGGGCGATTAGAGTCGTCGACGAAAAGCGGGTCGGATGGGAGTTTGGCCTGCGGGCTCCTGTACTGTTGGTAAGCTAAGAGGGTTTGGTATGGTTGGATTGGTGACTGGAGATTGAAGATATAAATGACGTGGCCTCTTCTCGCTTGGTCTGTCTTGCTTTGCTTAATGAGATAAGAGATTACTTCGGTGTCTAGTGCTGATAGGTCTGAAAGGGTTGGGTGGATTTTTGGATTGAAGTTGGATGTGATGGTGAGTTCCGAGCATCTGAGGAAACCGAAGAAGGCCAAAATGAACATGGCGTCGAGCGTGCGGGCGGTGTGCGTGGAATAGTAGCCTCTGTGGAGGGTGGAAATGCATTTGGTTAAGATCTCTAGAGTTATTGGCTGTCTAGCGTCTGGGCGGGTGGGTTGGGCTCTTTGGATGCCTTTAATGAGCATGGATGTCTGCGAGCTGGTTATTCCTGGGGAGGGTGAGCCGAGCGTGAGTTTGTGGAAAAATTGGATTCCGCTGAGGTAGCCTTTGATGGAGCTAGCCTGGAGGTTTTTGGTGACGTTGAGATGGGAGGTGAACGAGGTGATGGTGAGTAGGGAAAAATCGGGGAAAGGCAGGTCGTAGGTGTGGTGGAAATTTTTTTAACTATTCCAAGCAGTTAAGTACGATTGGAGGGTCCTGGGGGAGACAGCATGGAGGATGGAACTGAGGGAGGCATCTAGGAGGGTTCTTAGAGGGTGGTTTACGGGAATATCCGCTCTGAATTTGGAGGTACTGGCGTTGGGAGTTTTTGGCATCTGGCACCAGCAGCCTGAATTTCTAGAAAGCAAACCGAGAGAGAGAGTCAGCTATTTGATTTTTGGACCCGGGGAATTGTTTTGCATTTAAAATGAACTGGCCACATGCTGAGATCCAGATGAGACGTCTTAGAAAGGGCATTAATGCGGGGGAATGAGACCGGCCTTTATTTATGCAATGCACGACCGCTTCATTATCGCAATGCACTACGATGCTTGCGGTGGACCATTCTTTCCCCCACAGAACCGCTGCGGCGACGAGTGGATATAACTCGAACAATGCTGAGGATGACAGGGACTGCGGTAAATCTGACAGCTGGGGGGGGCCACGTGGATGCAAACCAGCGGCCTCGGTAAAATCCCCCGAAACTGCAGAAGGGGGCGGCATCCGTATATAATTGGATGTCGTCAGGGTGGGAAACCATGCTGTTATAGAAGAAGGATAAGCCGTTCCATTGTTTGAGGAAGTTTATCCATAGCCTGAGCTCGTTGCAACATGAGCTGGATAGTAATAAGTGGGCAAGGAAGCCTGGAATTTTTTCGAGTCTAATTGGATGCCTAAAAATTCGATGGACGTGGTTGGGCCCGTGGTTTTGTCCTGGGCGAGCGGAATCCCGAGTTTGGAAAAGACTTCCTGGACTGTTGAGAGGTGTGCGGCTGGGATGGCGCCGGTAGGCGAGATGAACAAAAAATCGTCTAAAAGGTGGATGAGGTATGGGATTTCATAATTATTGGAGTGGAGAGGATCCAGCAGATAGCCTCTGACAGCATGTCGAAAATTTTTGGGCTGCTTCTGCAGCCGAAGGTTAGGCGGACGGAAAAGTAAAATTTTTCGTGCCAGCATATGCCGAATAAATGCCAAAAATCTGGATGGATGAGCATTACTTTGAAGGCGGAGGTGATGTCGACTTTGGCCAGCCAGGCGTCGCGACCCGCGTCTTTAATCAGGGTTATGGCTTGGTCAATGTCGTGGTAGTGGAGAGAAAATTCTTCGAGCGGAATGAGGCTATTAATGCTTGGGAAGGGGGAGTTGTGCGGGGATGAGAGATCGATTATTAGACGTTTTTTACCTGAAAATTTTCGGGTCGCGACGCCGATCGGACTGACGCGAAAACAGGGGAAGGGAGGAATGTTGAAGGGGCCGATCATGAAGTTTGACTCAACTTCTTTTTTGATTAAAAGATCGACTGTGTCGGGTTCGGCGAGGGCTGACTGGAGGTTGGTGCAAATGATGATTTGTTGCGGGAGGCTTTCGACGCCAGGATTAAAGCCGTGAGTAAGACCGGACAATAAAAAATCAGTAAAGTTGATGTCGGGGTGCTGGGACAGTTCGACAGACAGACAGTAAATTTGCACAGGAGTCGATAAGTAGGGTTTTTCATTTTTATTGGAGGATTTAAACACTGGACATATATGCTGCCTAGAGCACCTGCCACCTGTTGCTGTTTACCCTAATTGGTGCAGCATAAAGGTCCTTTAAGGGATTTGAATTATAGAAATGTGATAGTGTGTCATCTTGTGTATGAAATGTTAAAGAGATGGGACTTTTAAACTCACAGAGTGTGTCTGCCTCCCGAAGTCCGCCCTTTTGATCTGCCAGCTGGAGCCACCTCTTCATAGTCCCCTTGATATCCATTTCAGCAGCATTAGCTAAAAAGGTTTTCCAAATTGCAGCCTTGAAATATATGTATAAATATATATGGTTAGGTATTTATTAAATCTTAAGCATTACAGTTTTTTTTTACAGTCATTAGGACCAGACCCAGAATTTGCACCTCATATGCTTGATGAATGTTCATGCAGCAGCTCAGAATTTCTGTAAAAAAAAAAAAAAATGTCAGATTACATATATAAAGTGTTCAGATTAAACTTTTAAATTTGTTTGCTCATAATAATCCCCACCACAGTAAAATAAGTATGATTTTAATCACATCATATGGGAAAAAAAAATATATATACTTCAGTCGTGTAGGCAGTCGTGGCCTAATGGCTAGAGAGTTGGACCCGAAGAGTTGAGAGTTGGACCCGTTGTAACCCGAAGGTCGTGGGTTCGAGTCTCAGGTCTGGCAGGGATTGTAGGTGGGGGGAGTGAATAACCAACACTCTCTCCACCCTCAATACCACGACTGAGATGAGACCCTTGAGCAAGGCACTAAACCCCAACTGCTCCCTGGGCGCCGCAACAATGGCTGCCCACTGCTCCGGGTGTATGTTCACTACTGTTTGTACACTTGGATGGGTTAAATGCAGAGCACAAATTCTGAGTATGGGTCACCATACTTGGCCACACACCCCTTTCCTTTCAAAAATTTTCATTCACTCTAAAATTTGAACCTGCTGTAGCGCAGCAGACAGTTTAGGCCAACAAAAGATTATACACTTACATTTTACGGCTCTTTTACTTATCTAAAGTGTTTTTCTGTGCCAGAGCTTCCCACACGGCAGTGTTACCACAAAATAAATATTATTATTAAATTCAGATTGCACATATTGAATTGTCTTAGCAGGTGTTATGCTACAACAGCGTGCTCAGTTTGATTCACAAACAAATGACTCATTTGAATGGTTAAGTGATTCAAATCAGAGAGTCACTCGTATAGATATTTATGGCGCCACCGGCGGAGTCCGACTCCTATGATTCAATAGCAATCACTTGTTGAAAAAGACGATCGAATGACTTCCAGCAAACACAATAGAATTTAACTCAATTTAATTAGCTAACATTATAGTGCACTGGATACAGCTCATCAGTTTTTTTTTTAATATTAAAAAATTACTTTTTTTTCTTTTTTCTAAAGAGGCCTAACAGTTAGGCCTACTCATCAACACTCAATAGGCTATATTTGGGACCGAATAGTTTTTCTGACGTTATGTTATCATCCAAACCACCTAATAGAAACCATCTAAAAACTATAGTCTTCGTGGCATCAGACAACACGAGATTGAACATTAAATAAATTAAATAACTTTTTGCGAAATCTCCTCAGGATTAACCGCCAAATCTTTCTCTCAGGCGGCTGATGACTGGCCAGCCGGTGACAAAACCAACTCGGGCCGAAGGTAGATACACACAACTACACCGAGTGTGGGCCTGCCGCGCGTACAACAGCTTTCAGCCGAGATCGGCCCCGATAGAAAGCCAGAAGTGTTTTGTAGAGTTGGCACGGCTCTGGCCCATTATCTTCTCACCGAAGTCAAGACTTAGCCGACAGTGCCGCATTTTGGCCAGAATCGGCCCGAGTGTGCTTGTTATCTGAGAGACAGTCATCTCAAAATTCACTTGACAAGATAAACATTCAGGTGGAAACCCGGTGACATGTCAGTATACTGGATCTGTGCATTTTGTTCTTAAAGTAACAGCAGTATAATTTAGACTAACGTTACCTGCAGTCGGTCATAATTTTAATCAAACAACAAAATACTATAGAGAAAATCGCAAAATGTATTTAACTTGTTTTTGTTCTATTGCATTATTCCTATTGTTTGTAATTTGCTACTTTGATCTTATACATGTGATATATAAGATATATTGTGATTTATTATTATTGTGAAGTAAAATTTCCTATATTGTGAAATAATATGGTCATATCGCCCACCCATACTGTCAGCTAGTTTTAAGATCAAACCAATAAGAAAAAAGTGATAGAACTTTGAAATGAGTAACCTGAGAACACTGTCATGTAAACTCATTTGACAGAGAGGACCCGAAAGCATGATCCTTGGAGAAAAATACTGTATGTAAACCAGGATTTTGGATAGCTGTGAAGATTTTGTATGGAGCTGGTGAGTACATTTTTGCAAACCCATGTCTCTGTCAGTAAGTAGATAGTGTTTTATTAAACAAATTAATAATGTGTGTGTGTGCGCGCGCTTCCCCCTCATGATCCAGAAGTTTTGGAAATTAAAATCTTCTACCACTAGCCTGACTTCGTACTTCCGCTGAATTTCAGTTCACTTCTGTACTCAGTCTGATATAGCAAACCAGCTCCCAGATTATCTCCGGCTCCGCACCAGCCAACGAACAGAGGGAGGGCTGATAGCCATGATGTAGACGCTAAGCACCAAATTTAAGATTGTAGTTTAGGTTAGGCATATCTAAAACTACAGCGGACATGGAGACACGGGATACTGTACAGTACTGTACAGTTTGGACACCACTGTACAGGTGTATCTCAAATTAGAACGTTGTGGAAAAGTTAATTTATTTCAGTAATTCAACTCAAATTGTGAAACTTGTGTATTAAATAAATTCAGTGCACACAGAAGGAAGTAGTTTAAGTCTTTGGTTGTTTTAATTGTGATGATTTAGGCTCACATTTAACAAAAACCCACCAATTCACTATCTGAACAAATTAGAATACTTCATAAGACCAATAACAAAAACATTTTTAGTGAATTGTTGGCCTTCTGGAATGTGTTAATTTACTGTATATGTACTCAATACTTGGTAGGGGCTCCTTTTGCTTTAATTACTGACTCAATTCGGCGTGGCATGGAGGTGATCATTTTGTGGCACGGCTGAGGTGGTATGGAAGCCCAGGTTGCTTTGTTAGCGGCCTTCAGGTCATCTGCATTGTTGGGTCTGTTGTCTCTCATCTTCCTCTTGGCAATACCCCATTGATTCTCTATGGGGTTCAGGTCAGGCGAGTTTGCTGACCAATCAAGCACAGTAACACCATGGTCATTGAACCAGCTTTTGATACCTTTGGCAGTGTGGGCAGGTGCTAAGTCCTGCTGGAAAATGAAATCAGCATCTCCATAAAGCTTGTCAGCAGAAGGAAGCATGAAGTGCTCTAAAATTTCCTGGTAGATGGCTGCGTTGACTGTGGACTTCAGAAAACACAGTGGACCAACACCAGCAGATGACATAGTCGGTGATGATTTGGACTGCCGTGGAAACTTCACACTGGACTTCAAGCAACGTGGATTCTGTGCCTCTCCACTCTTCCTCCAGACTCTGGGACCTTGATTTCCAAATTAAATGCAAAATTTACTTTCATCTGAAAAGAGGACTTTGGACCACTGAGCAACAGTCCAGTTCTTTTTCTCCACAGGCCAGGTAAGACGCTTCTGACGTTGTCTCTGGTTCAGAAGTGGCTTGGTAGCCCTTTTCCTGAAGACGTCTGAGCGTGGTGACTCTTGATGCACTGACTCCAGCTTCAGTCCACTCCTTGTGAAGCTCTCACAAGTGTTTGAATCAGCTTTGCTTGACAGTATTCTCAAGCTTGCAGTCATCCCTGTTGCTTGTGCACCTTTTTCTACCCAAATTCTTCCTTCTAGTCAACTTTGTATTTAATATGCTTTGATACAGCACTCTGTAAACAGCCACACCTTTCAGTAATGACCCTCTGTGACTTACCCTCTTTGTGGAGGGCGTCAATGTTCGTCCTCTGGATCATTGCCAAGTCAGCAGTCTTCTCCATTATTGTGGTTTCAAAGAACAAGAGATACCCAGAATTTATACTGTAGGGTTGGTCATTAATTGAAACTCAAATGTAAATATTCTAATATTTTGAGATACTTATTTTTGACTTTCATGAGCTGTAAGCTCTAATCATCAAAATTAAAACAAAAAAACTTTTGAAATGTTTTACTTTACATGCAATGAATCTAAAATATATGAAAGTTTCACTTTTTGAAATAACTTACAACTTTTTCACAACATTCTATTTTATTAAGATGCACCTGTATATGGAGCCCACATGAGTCAGTAAAATAATGTGGATTAATATAAAACTTATGTTATGTACTCATGACCTCATCATGAGAGTAACCCTAACTGATAAGATAGAAATGCAATTTTTAGCTATTCAATTGCTCCTGGGGGCTCTGAAGAAATGTTTATGAAGAATTCATTGATAATATTATTTTACATCTAAATAATAAAATTGCTTGACAATCTTGCACATGTATCGGTTTAGTATTTTTTTCAGTTTAAAAGGACTAGTTCAATTCCAGAATAAAAATTAGCTGATCATTTATTCACCCCCATGTCATCCAAGATGTTCATGTCTTTCGTTTTTGAGGAAAACATTCCAGTTGATTCCCACTGAAGTCCACTATATGGAGAAAAATCCTAGAATGTTTTCCTCAAAAACTTTAATTTCTTTTTGACTGAGTAAAGAAAGACATGAACATCTTGGATTACATGGGGGTGAGTAAATTATCAGCGAATTTTTATTCTGGAAGTGAACTTGTCCTTTAAATTGAATATATTTAATTCAACATTTTTATGAAACTGTTCTATGTTCTTAGTCAGTACAATATTTAAATGTAATTTTGCTGTATTTCTTTAAAATAAAAAAAATAATAAAAATTTATAATTTTAATTTCATATGGCATTTGTACAGACTTTGTATTTTTTCTAAATAAAACAGAATTTTCCATCTTGAGCATGCTTTGACACTTTATTGAAGGTTTTTGATTGTAATGATTGGTAAAATAACAATTTCTCCGTAGAACATTTAGTGCTTTCATTGTAATAATCCAGGAAAAATCTGTAAAATAAGGGTTTTGCACTGTAAAAAAAAGTCCTGTAAAAAAACGTTCAAATGACTGGCAGCTGCCAAACAAAAAACGTAAAATTAAAGTAAAATATCGTAATCGAAACAAGAAAAATCTCTAAAATAAATATATATTTTTTCTGTAAAACCTTTAATGAAAATGTCTGTAAAATTGTTTTTGCACTTTATTTCAATTAAGGTATTTTATTGTAATTTTAGGGTTTTTGTTTGGCAGCCGTAGCTGCCAGTCATTTGACTGTTTTTTAACGTTTGACTGTTTTCCAGTCTTTGTTTTAAATTCGGATTAGAGGGAGTGAAATTTAATTTGTCTGTGTTCTTTATTCATGCTTTCAGCATTAAATGTAATTCCTGCCTGTCAGCACAGATTTCTTGATGTTTTGTCTGCAATGAAGACATTTCTGTTTTTAAACATTTTATAGGCCTGTTTAGTGCATTGTGACAACCCAAAGTCCAATAAAAGTGGCCCTCAAGCAGAATGAATAGCACAGATGTTTTGCAACACAAAAGGTAGTGGGGTGTGAATTTTATCATAATTTGTCATAATCCAAATTGTCCTATATCTTTTTGTTGTCTAATATGTATATTTATTTTAAAATGAAGTGAATGAAGGTAGCATTTTTGTTTTGTCTGATAATGCAAACTCTTTTTTTGCTATGGTTGCACAAAATATGTTTGTGTGTCTGTCAGGTATGGACTTATATGGATAAGGCGAGGACTCAAATGCATAATTGCAATGGGCTTTTTATTAAATAATAATCTAAACAAACAAAACAAACCCATGGGGGAAAACTCAACAGCAGGGCAGACACAAGGGAACATTAGGCGACGAACTGGCACAAGACAGAAAACACTGGGAGAAGAAATAGTGAAGCAAACAAGGAGGGCAACCAGGAAAGACAGATGGGGCAAATGAACCAGTAATGGGTTAACAAAATTGGCAGGGTAAAGGTCTCTGCACACTGAGTCCGAAATTTTCGCATGCGTTTTTTCGCATTCGCAATCTTAAAAATTTGTCACGCACAGAGACCTTGCACACTGAGTCTGATGCGTTTTAATTAATCCGTTGCGAAAAAATTCGCAAAACTATACAAAATGTCTTCAAGCAGTGAGGATGATTTTGTTGTCCTCTCGCTTTTTAAAAAACAAAAAGAAAAAGGAAATATTGGGTCCATCCAATCCGATTGCGCAGAGAGGAAGGAGAGTTCCACCTCCTTATCAAAGAGTAGCGGGATTATCCAGAGAGATTCAAAGTTTATTTCAGGATGTCAGTGCCTCAGTTTGATACTTTGCTAGCGATGCTGCATCCACATCTTAAAAAGACCACCAATTTCCGTGAACCAATTTATCCTGAACAGAGACTGTCTGAGGTATGGAGACACACACACACACACACACACCGAACTGCGGCATCTGAAAGGTGCGCGCCAGGCATAAAAAAATAGGCTACAGCAGTTCTTTATATTCTGTATCTTTGTATTCCGCAATTTGTTTGTCATAAAGTACTCTGTGCTGCAAGACGAAGTGTATTAATTTGTCTGACACTATTTTGGATTTTGGCTTTCGCTTGTACGGTGGCTCTGAATTGTCAAAACACCTTCTCAAAGCATCTCAAAATGCTTTATACGGATGCGAAAAACGCAAAAAATCGAACCCGATCCGAATTTTTTTTTGACGGACGAAAATTTCGGAGGCAGTGTGCAAACGTGATTGACAAAACGTGAGGTCGTATTTATTTTTCAACGTGCGAACATTTCGGACTCAGTGTGCAATGGCCTTTAGACAATAGACATGGGAGCACATGGCACACTGAAACAAAGTGATGTGCTCACACAAAACAAAACAAGAACATGTGGCCAATGAGAAATCATGATCTGTGTGTTCACACAAGAAAACACAACAGCACGCGTGGCCAGTGAGAACTCACCAGCCCCGTGCTACACAACAACAACAACAAAGACACAAGAATGAACACTTGACACATGGAGAACCTGACTCTGAACTGAACTGACAGAGGTGCCAGGATCCAGACATCACGCTCCGAACATGTAACACAAGGACGAGCGAGCACATGGCCCATGTGAACTGGAAGCACATGCTCAACAAAGATAAGATACGTGATAAGTGTCAGGGCTCTGTCACATAACCAAGAACAAACCAAACAAAACGCTGGGGAAGGTTTTCTGGGATGAAAAGGTGCACTTTTCCACCTCATTTTTGCACATTGAGGGGAAGGGCGCTCGTGCAAGCACACCAGACCAGTTGCCAGAGCTTTACTTGTTAGTACCTAAAACATGGGATGAAACTGGTTCTATGTGAAGGTTATACAACCCGAATTCCAGAAATGTTGGGACGTTTTTTTTTTTTTTATTTGAATAAAATGAAAACTAAAAGACTTTCACATCACATGAGCAAATATTTTATTCACAATAGAACATAGAGAACATAGCAAATGTTTAAACGGAGAACTTTTCCACTTTTATCCACTAAATGAGCTCATTTCAAATTTGATGCCTGCTACAGGTCTGTAGCAGTTGGGAAGGGGGCAACAAAGGGCTGAAAAAGCAAGAAATTTTGAAAAGATTCAGCTGGGAGAACATCTAGCAACTAATTAAGTTAATTGACATCAGGTCTGTAACATGATTAAGTGTAAAAGGGATGTCTTGGAGAGGCAGAGTCTCTCAGAAGTAAAGATGGGCAGAGGCTCTCCAATCTGTGAAAGAGTGCGTAAAAAGATTTCACCTATAGAGAACATTTGGAGCATCATTAAATGAAAAATACTGTACATCAAAGACGACTACAAACTCTTCAGCAGCTGGAAACCTGTATCAGGCAAGAATGGGACCAAATTCCAACACCAAAACTCCAGAAACTCATAACCTCGATGCCCAGACGTATTTAAGCTGTTTTGAAAAGAAGAGATGCTACACCATGGTAAACATGCCCTTGTCCCAACTATTTTGAGAGCTGTAGCAGGCATCAAATTTGAAATGAGCTCATTTTGTGCATACAATTTTTTAATTTCTCTGTTTAAACATTCTGTTATGTTATCTATGTTCTATTGTGAATAAAATATTGGCTCATGTGATTTGATTTTCTTTTTTTTTTTTTTTATTTTATTCAAATTTAAAAAACGTCCCAACATTTACGGAATTTGGGTTGTAAAATCTCACAAAGCTGTTGGGTGTAGCCCAGCTCACAGTTTTGTAGATGTCTGCCAATAATGTACCATACCATTTGCTGGGAGCGGATACTGTCCTGGTGACTGATGTACACAACCGTGTTGTCTGTGCAGACCAGAATATGTTAGTGGAGTGCAGTGGGAGCGGAGCGGCGTGATTTTTGATTGGAGTGAGAAGTGAATTTTTTTAAAGTCAGAACATCATGGTTTTCACTCACTCCTACCACTCCATCACAAGCACAATTAATGCCAACAGTCCATAATATAACTGCATTTTTTGCGCTTAAACATTATTAGCTAGCTTGACAGATAAGTGTATTCAGTACAGTGTTCACAGGACAGTGTTGACAGATAAGTGGATTACTCAAATCAGGAATAAGGTAAAGGTTATAATGATGGTGATGGTCGAGTGCGGGAGGTTATAACTTGAGATCCAACACTGTTCTGTGATTTATCAGCTTTAAAACTGAAAAATTACAGCATGTTCTTTCTGTTTCTTAAATACCGTAACTACAACTAGTGATGGGCATATGAAGCCTTAAGGCCCCGATATGCTTCAAACGAAGTTCGTTTTCGTTCTTCGTTTGTGGGCAAAAATAATTTTGAAAAGGCTGAGCAATGTACTGTTTTCGAATATTCCAATACCCCCGCGCTGCTGGAGGTGGGGTGTAGAACAATGTAAACATTTGTTGCGACGCTCGTGCATATGCCCTAAACACAACAACGATGCAATGATGCTGTATCTAGGTCTTTTATTAAACTGGATGAATTATTACATGTTTTTATATTTTGAGTGTAAATCATATATTATATTTTGAGTCAGAATGTAAATCGGCAACATGATTTGATAAACAACAAAAGGTTTATTATTTAATTTATTGTATACTTTTTGGTTACACTTTATTTCGATAGTCCACTTTAGACATTCTACTAACTATAAGTAACTTTGTAACTACGTGTCAACTACATGTCAACTAATTCTCATTAATTTGCAACTACATGTCTACTAACTCTCAGTAGGGTAGGTTTAGGGTTAGTAGAATAAGTTGACATATACTTGCAAAGTTTCTAATAGTCAGTATGTTGTATGTTGTGGACCCATCAAAATAAAGTGTTAGAAGATATTAAGCAGACAGTCTATTAATACTCTAATGACTGCTAGTTGACATGTAGTTGCAAAGTTACTTACTGTTAGTAGAATGTCTAAAGTGGACTATCGAAATAAAGTGTTAACTACTTTTTAAATGCGCTTAAGGAAAGAACAACAACAGCAGCAGCAGTGGTGTAACATTTATTTGAAACACATGTATTTAGTACTTGCTACCTTATATCTACTCATTTCATGGCATTTCATGCATTTTTACTCTCGGTCGTCGACACCAAGTTTCGTTGCAATTGCTTTCTAGGAATTAAATGTTCCTCTTCAGGAACTCGAGCTGCGTCAACGACGCTTTGGGGAACGCCAACAGCGTAACCGGCTCTGAATACCAATCAAATCTGTCCAGAAATGGGAAGGGATGTCACGGGCGAGGTGACGTAATGACCAGCTGGTACAAAAGCACGTGCGGTGAAACCGGCATCAGCTTTTTGTCATTCAGCGACGCGCTCTGTGACTGGTGAGTCCTATTTACCGTTGTCTGTCTGTTTGTAAAACATGTCAAAGCGAAGTGGGGAGAGGAGTGAGGCGCAATACGGGCTGTGTGTTCCTCCGTGCAAAACGCTGTTTGTGTGCGGAGGATACACACAGTCTGTGTGTGCTTTGCTTGGGAGCGAGGCATGCGGAGGCAGCCCTCGAGGGGGCTGATTGTCCGCACTGCGAGGGTTTTCCTCTGCGTGTGCTTCGCTCCCGAAAGGCTCTTTTCTCCGGAGAGGGCTCTTTCACTAGCGTTCCCCGCGGCACTGACCCGCTTCCGCTAAGGCGGAGCGGAGACGGCGTTCGTGGGGTTCGCAACGGGAGCGAGTCTCTTTCTCCATCCGCACCTGCCGGATCCCGCGACCGCTCCCCGAGTCCGGAAGCACGCGTGGCGGTTTCTTCCCCTCGGGCAGCGGCATCGGCGCTTTTCGCGTCTTCCTCCGAGGACTCTGTCGTCCCATATGAGGAGCCTGTGGAGTGTTTTGTCGAACCGCAGAGAGGGTTATACTGCGTTCTCTGCGGTTTCAGACTCACCTCCACATCTGAGCCTGCCCTTTTTTTCCCCGACCTCCACACTGAGGTGTCGAGGTTGTAGGGAAAATATTTCGGCCCGCCTCTTCGTTCCCTCATTCTGTTACTTCGGTAGTGTCATGGGGACGAGTGAACGCGGTTACAGAGCGATGCCGCGGGTGGAACAGACGCTTGCGAGCTATCTGTCCCCTGACGCTGCGTCGTCTCTGAAGGCAAGGGGTACGCGTCAGCAGGTCGGGCTGGCTTATGTCAGTTCCCTTAGTAGACTATTTCACAGCGTGGATACTACTGCCAAATGTGTTTCGATGGGTCCTGCGCACTGTAGAGAGAGGCCACAGAATCCAGTTTGATTCTTGTCCGCCTCAATTCAATGGGGTGAATTCCACGTTGTGGGCCCCGAGCAGGCTCTGGTAATGGAACAAGAGGTAGATACTCTCTTAAGGAAAGATACCATCGAGGTGGGTCTTCCTTCCGAAGAGAGTCCGGGTACTACAGCCGGTACTTCATAGTTCCAAGGAGGATGGAGGTTTGCGTCCCTTTTTTAGATCTGCATCGATTGAACCGCTCAGTCTGCAAGACTGAAGTTCAAGATGCTCAGGTAAGTACTCAGATCAAGTCCGAGGACTGGTCTGATAGCAGGTAAGTATCTCAGATCAAGTCCGAGGACTGGTTTGACACGTAGATCTAAAAGACGCATACTTCCATGTCTCCGTCCTTCCTACTCACAGGAAGTTCCTGAGGTTTGCTTTTGGGGGCAAAAGCTTACCAATATCGGGTACTTCCCTTCGACCTAGCACTCTCACCCCACACTTTTACGAGTGTGTGGGCGCCGCGTTAGCTACGGGGCGCCCGCATACTCAATTACATCGACCTTTGGTTGATTCTCGCTCTATCAGGGCGGAGGGCGGCTCAACATTGAGGTGTTGTTCTCGCTCACTTAAAAGTGTTGGGGTTAAGACTGAACCCCAAGGAAAGTGTGCTTTCTCCATTACAGAGAACCACTTATCTGGGGGTGGTGGGGATTTGACCATGGTGCAGACACGTATGTCTCCTGCTCGGATCGAGTCAATCCTCACGAAAGTCAGGAGGGTGAAAGAAGGCCAGTCACTCACTGTCAAGCAGTTTAGATACTGCTGGGTCTGGTGGCAGCTGCGTCCAACGGGATACCTTTTGGCCTGCTGTACATGAGACCCCTACAGTGGTGGCTCAAGACCAAGGGGTTCTCCCCGAGGGGAAACCCGCTTCGCATGATCAAGGTCACGCGCGGTGGTGCCTACGTGCCTTGGATATGTGGAGACAACCTTGGTTCTTGTCCCAGGGCCTGGTGTTGGGAGCTCCTTGTCGCCGCGTACGCTAGCGACGGACGCATCCCTCACCGGTTGGGGAGCGGTCATGAGTGGCCACCCTGCCCACGGTCGGTGGAGGGGTCATCATCTCGCCTGGCACATCAACAGGCTTGAGATGCTGGCCGTATTTCAGGCTCTGAAGTACTTCTCCTAGACCTAAGAGGTTGCCATGTGTTAGTTTGCAAGCCGACAACACATCGGTGGTCTTTTATAGCAACCACCAAGGAGGTCTGCGGTTCGCGCCCCCTGTACAGGCTGGCACACCAGATCCTTGTGTGGGCTATGAGGCCTAGCTCTCCTGGTTGGTCGAGCTGGCATTGCTCCCCTCAACTTTGAGGGTCACCTTTGAGCATGCCGCTCCCTTCTGAGTGTCTTGAGTTCCCTCTCATGCAGAGAGTTAAGTGCTCCGCTCTCCAGAGATCTGCCTTGGTAGAGCTAGCATTGCTCCCCTCAACTTAGAGGGTCACCTTGAGCATGCCGCTCCCTTCTGAGCATCTGAGTTAGTACCTCATGGGGAGCAGACACCCTGTCGAGGCAGGGGCTGTTATCCGGGGAATGAATGCTTCACACCGAGGTGGGGAAGCAGATCTAGAGAGTGTTTGGCCAGGCTCAGGTGGACCTCTTCGCTACTCAGGCAGCGCAATGTCCCCTCTGGTACTCTCTACGTCATCCAGCTCCGAGGGGCTGGATGCCGTGGTACAGACGTGGCCGAGGCTTCGTCTTTATGCCTTTCCCCCGATTGCTCTGCTCCCCGGAGTTCTGGAGAGAGTGCGCCGGGACGGACACCGGCTGCTATTGGTAGCCCCGTTCTGGCCGGGCCGAGTATGGTTCTCGGACCTGATTTTCCTCCTCGACGGCTCTCCATGGGAGATTCCAGTCAGGAGGGATCTCCTCTCACAGGCAGGAGGCACCCCTGCCTGGAGTTATAGAAGCTGTGGGTGTGGCCCCTGAGGGGGCACAGCTGATAGCCTCTGGTCTCTCAACCGAGGTTGTTGAGACCATTCTCCAGTCCAGAGCTCCCTCTACGAGGAAACTGTATGCCCTGAAGTGGAGACTCTTCACTTCATGGTGCGGAGATCGCCAGCTCGACCCAGTTAACTGCCCAGTAGGTACAATGCTGGAGTTCCTGCAGGCTCGACTCTCCGCAGGGTTAGCCCACTCCACCTTGAAGGTCTATGTGGCGGCAATTTCTGGTGGAACACCCCTCTTGGTGGATTGACAGTGGGCGCACAACCCCTAGTTACATGTTTCCTCCGTGGTGCACTGAGACTTAGTCCTCCTCCCTTTCGGGAGCCTGACCAGCTGAAGCTAAACCGTATGTGTCCAGTGCGAGCACTGGACGCGTACGTCCACAGAGCTGCCATGTGGAGAAGGACGGACCAGTTGCTAGTGTGCTACGGTCCTTCTAAGAGGGGTCTGCCTGCTTCCAAGCAGACCCTCAGTCGGTGGATTGTGGATGCCATTCACATGGCTTATGAGTCTTCTGACCTCCCCTCGCCAATGGGAGTCAGGGCTCATTCCACTAGGAGTGTGGCGGCCTCCAAGGCCTTTCTCGCAGTTGTCCCTATTCAGGACATCTGCAATGCTGCGGGTTGGTCCACGCCTCTGACCTTAGTCAGATCCTTGGCCTGGACATGCGAGCCACTCCAGGTTCTTCCGTTCTCTTGCCCTAGCTGTGCGCCTCTTTTGGACACACAGGGCAGGGGTGCGGAAGTCTGGAGCCGTTGGTATCTCGTTCCCCAAAGCGTCGTTGATGCAGCTCGAGTTCCTGAAGAGGAACGTCTTAGGTTACTTGTGTAACCCTAGTTCCTCGAGGGAACGAGACGCTGCGTCACGGAGCCACACTTCCGGCATCCCTGCCAGCGCTTGCTTCATTCTAGAAGCTGATGCCGGTTTCACCGCACGTGCTTTTGTACCAGCTGGTCATTACGTCACCTCGCCCGTGACATCCCTTTCCATTTCTGGACAGATTTGATTGGTATTCAGAGCCGGTTACGCTGTTGGCGTTCCCCAAAGCGTCGTTGACGCAGCTCGAGTTCCTGAAGAGGAACTAGGGTTACACAAGTAACCTAAGACGTTTTCTCTGAATTTTAAAAGTCTCTCCGCGAACGCTCGTACAGGTGCGGATATATTTGTGGCAGCTCAGCTGTTCGACACAATGTATTTATGTTGCTAGTGATTCTCCTGCCTGAACTTTGTTGAATAGAATCGAACAAGGGGAAAAATAAAATCACGTGTCAAGGAAGGCGGAGTTCCAGAACACACCCACCGATTGTGTAATCGCCATGGACCAATGGTAGCTCAAAGGTGTTTAGGAGCCAAAACGAACTCCCAAAGAAAGTTTGCTTTGGTCAGCTGTTTCGAACTGCCAAAACAAACTCAAAACGAACTTAATTTCAGCCTGATTTTTTTTAAATGATGTCATATCCGTTCGTATATTGGGGCCTTACGGTGTGTTTCCACTATAGCGTCAAATCTGTGCTCAGTGCCGCTGCCAACGCTACAACGCCACTGCTTTGGGGGAGTGTCAAATTTAGGGTAGAGCATGCCTCTAAAAATAATGTTTTCACCCTGTTTGCGTTTCTTCATCTTCTTTTAATGACGATTCGTTGTCGCCCGACATTTTTCGCTCGATATTTGCATAAAGGTGAGGAATGCCCAAACTTTTTGACACTCTCTGCTGCTCTCAACAATTTCTCTGTGAGAAACAGTTGGAACAGTTGCCTCACAGGTCTTTCTAAGTGATCAGCTGTGTCCTGTTGCATTAATTCTTCAGATATTAAAAGCAGGGAATGTGTCGTATCAGTTATATCCATTACTTCTACATTCTGAATCTTGCATTCGATGATGACACACACAAACCAGGATGAAGACGAGGGAGCTGACTTTGAGAGAAAAGCAAGCAATTTGGATGCTAAAAGAAAAGAGGAAGTCACTTAGAGCTATAGCAAAAACAAAGGGCATTGAGAAATCAAGAGTTTGGAAACCACCAGCGACACCAGCAACCAACAATGACCTGATCGGCTGAGAAAACAACAGTAGTTGATGACAGACAAATCATAAAAGCTGTGAAAATGAACCTTAAAAGACGTGTCTGTAAAATCACCAACAAATTCCAGAAAGCTGGGGTGATGCTCTGACAATCTACTGTCCTCAGGAGACTTTGACACAGAATTACAGATGCTACACAGCAAGATGCAAACCTCTGACCAGCACCAAAAATAGAAAGGCAAGATTAGAGTTTGCAAAAAAGCTCAAAGGTGCGCCAGAAGAGTTTTGGAACTGTGTTTATGGACCGATGAGACAAAGATGAACCTTTATCTAAGTGATGGGAAAGCAAAAATGTGGAGAAAAAAGGGGAACTGCAATGATCCCAAGCATACAGCCTCATCTGTAAAGCATGGTGGAGGCGGTGTCGTGGCATGGGCATACATGGCTGTCTCTGGAACAGGCCCTCTCAACTTTACTGATTACTTAATGTATGATGACAGTAGCAGAATGAATTTGGAAGCGTACAAAGCCATCTTGCCTACCAATATTCAAGAAAATGCCACCAGATTCATTGGGAAGTGCTTCATATTGCATCAGGACAATGACCCAAAACACCCTGTCAGTTCAGTCAAGGAATTTATAAGGGCAAATAAATGGAAAGTCTTAGATTGCCCAAGTCAACCTCCAGATTTAAATCCGATTGAAGATGAATTTCACCAGCTGGAGAGGAGAGTAAAGGCAGAAACTCCCCAAAACAAGCAACAATTGGAATTGGCTGCATTAAAGGCTGGGAAAATTCTTTCAAAGGATGAGACCAAGAGTCTGGTGATGTCTATGGGTCACAGACTCACTGCTGTGATTGTGCGCAAGGGATCTGCAACTAAATAATAGCTTTTAATATTTTATATCTGCCTTGTGTTCATCTGTTTCAATACTTATGCTCACATCAATGAGTGCGATGAACTCTAAAAGTGCTGTTCTTTTTACTTGGTAAAACATGTATGTGTTGAAACGGCTAATAATAAAATATGACATTCTGTAGTTTTGTCTCATATTCATCTTTTAATCATATTTACAAATATCTTGACTCCACAGCCAACAGAGCAATTTTGTCTTTACTGTTCCAATACTTATGGAGGGCACTAAGTATATATATATATATATATATATATATATATATATATATATATATATATATATTGTATACGTTTAACATTACACACAGCCTATATTATAGTGTACATAATTACAGAAGACATATATACACACACTTGCTATTCACGCTCTGTGTGTATAATATTATATATATTTGGAGACGGTCAGAGTGTTTTCCCTCGGCTTACAGAACTTTCATCTGGGCTAAGATGGAAAAAGTATCTCATGCTTGCATGTTGTGCATGGCCACTCTGCAAAAGGATGATGGGCACGACTGTTGCCCTTCCTGTTTAGGCTTGGAACACCTGAAACAAGGTCTCACAGAGGATGCCTGCATGAACTGCGGAGTTATGTCTTGGGAGAGGAAGACTTCAAGGATAGCTATTGTGGAGGGACTCTTGAGTCCTCACCACCACGTAAATCGGCAACTAAACGTAAACATACAGAAGCAACGGGTGCTTCGGCTGGTAAATGATCTAAGGAAGACCCCTTAGCTAAGAAAGTGGATGTGTTAACAGCTGAGTTTTCTCAGACTAAGGCCTTGCTTATGAATTTGCAAACGGGCGAGAAACTAGTTTCCTCAGTTGAAGGCCCCACTTTGGAGTCAATAGTTTCTGAGGAGGATGTCATGTCGATGACTGCTTCTCACACTCAGCTCTATGACGAGGAAGAAAGGGAGGTTATATAGGAAATTCAGTCCCACGTTTCTTATGATGAATCCCAGGATACTGGTCGGGGATCTGCAGAGCGTCCACAGTCAGAGCAGGAAGTGGTGAAGCGAGCTCTTTGGGCTGCATTGACTCGTCTAGGTCTTGATACAGCCCCGACAGTAGCAACCTCTACTAGTGCTTTTTTTAGAGGTTCGGCTCAACCACCTCTTCTTACCATTCAACCATCAAAAGATTATATTGATGAATTGCAGAAGTGTTGGGCTAACCCAAAATCGCTTACTCCCCACTCTAGTGCAGGCAGAGCTTTGGTTGCGATGCAAGATGCGGACACTTTTGGCCTGGGCCAGATTCCTAAGGTTGATCCAATTATCGCCTCTTTTGTTCTCTCTCCAGAAGAGGTCTTGAGGCCTAATGTCTGTTGCCCTCGGCCTCAAACTCGGATTACAGATGATCTTCTCATACAGCCATATAAAGGCCTTTCCACACTGAGCGCGAAAAACCGAAACAAATTTCGGACGTGATGACACACTGGAATAAAACAACAGCTTCCTATGGATGCTTCCATATAGACCGTGAACATTCGCACACCGAAAATGCGTTTTTTTTTTTTTTTTCGTCCAGTCCGACTAATCTTTTCAGCTTTGCAAAGCGAAAACATGGGCCATCCAATAAGATATGAGCATTACATCACGTAGCCAGAGCAACTGCTGTTACCCAAAAGGTTGATGTGGTGGTGCTAAAAGCTCAGAAGACTGTATTGAGCATGAGCCGAAGAAGAGGACTTTTTCTGCAAGAGAGAAGAGTGAATGCTGAGTTCTTGTTATTGGTGGTATTTAAGAACAGACTATTCTCACATGTTCTTTATACAGAATAACATTTCTATTAATTCTCCTCTGGATTATGTGATCTGAGGAGCACCGTCCATTAGCTTCCACGAGCACGAGTGTTTATGAGTCAGAACTCGTTCACTCTAGACCTGTCAATAATAATCTCTTGCCGTTCCGTATATATAAAAAAAAGAGAAAAATTTTTCTACACATGAAATATGAAAGCAAATCGACCTATAATTATGAAGATAGGTTTTCTGTATATGTATTTATGCAGCTCATGGTATTTTTTTTTTAAGAGTAAAGGATGTTTATGACATGACAAGCAGGTATCGATCAGTCCATTACAAAACATACAAAGAGTGCAAGTCTCCCTATTATAGAATCAAAATCCATTTTAGATCACAATCAGAAGTTATAACATGCACTCGATGGTGATTTAAAGTGGGTTTTGAGCAAAAACGTTAATAATTACATACATTTTTGATGCTAATTGTACCTCTAATTATTTCAGATGTATTCTTGTAAGCATTATGGATATTTTGTGTTTCTGATGAAGAAAAGATATTTATCTTAATTTAATGCTGTATGTTGAGCAGCGGACGATGTAAACCACACGAGATGCATACGCTACATGAAGAAAAAATGCATTGGTGGTCGGCGCCCCCTAGCGTGCAGGCGTGAATTAGCAGAAGGCGAACATTCGTTTTAGCGCTCGGTGTGAAAGCAATATTCACGGGCGATTCGCCTCGCTTTTTCGCATCGCACTCAGTGTGGAAAGGCCTTAACACGGCGGCGCATATGGGTCGCATTGGCAATTCTCTCTCTCGTCTTATGTTGGCATTGTCCCAGTCTCTTCAGTCTTCAGGGAGCGATACACCAACCCAGGACTTAAGTGATGCTACATTACAGTCAATAGCATTCATAACAAGAGAATTGGGCAGGCTTATGTCAACACCCACACAGGTCTGGCTCGCACAATCACCCCTGTCTGAGGCCTGTAGGAAAACGCTGAGGGATCTTCCGGTAGTCCCCGGACAGCTCTTTGGCCCAGCTGCACAACAGACACTAGAACGCAGTGTCCAGGCAAATCAGACCAGACAGCAGTTTGCGGACCTGAGGAGAGTTCCACCATCTCCCTTGCAGTGCAGACAGCTGTGAAATGCCGCGCTTTCAGTTTTCAACAGGCCCAGCTGATATTTGTAGGAGCCAGCCTCAGCATTTGGAGCAGTCTCATAGAGTAGAACAATCTGTTCAGCGGCCACGGGGACAGGGACAGCAATCATTTCAGGCCCCAAGGGGCAGAGCTCTTGCCCAGCAGCCCCCCAGGAATGCAAAAGGCCAGGGACGCAGGACCTGAAGGTCTGCGGCCGTCCGTCTGACATTTTTCTCATCAGCAGCTAAGTTACTGGGAAACAACAACCTCAGACCCATGGGTCATAGCAACTTTAACTCAGGGGTACAAGCTGCAGTTCCGACGGCGGCCTCCCACTTTCAATGGGGTCAAGATGACCACAGTTTCAGATTCCAACAATGCAAATTGCTTAAGGCAAGAAATAACACAACTCCTAGAGAAGGGTGCTATCAAACCAGTAAAGAGGTCAGAACGGCTTGGTGGGTTCTACTCAATATACTTCATAATTCCAAAAATTCTTCACCAGGTGTATGGCAGCGCCGTTGGCTCCAATACAGGCCAAAAGGCTTCAAGTACTTCCATACCTGGACGACTGGCTTCTTTGCTCTCACTCTTAGGAGCAAGCAGTGGTGGAAATCAGACAGCTGCTCTCCCATATTGCCCGGCTGGGCCTGGCTGTGAATTTCAGCAAGAGCCAGTTAACCCCAACTCAGTCAGTGAAGTTCATAGGTGTTATCCTGGACTCACAATTGATGATAGCTTCACCATCAGAACAGCGTGTGGACAGTATTCTGTAGCTCCTCCAGCGGTTTCAAACGCAGGCCAGGCTACCACACAGGTATTTCCTCAGACTCATGGGTATGCTGGCAGCAGCAGCTGCGGTCATACCGTTGGGCCTCCTTTCACTTCATCCCTTCCAGAGATGGGTGAGCAGTTTTCATCTGAATCCCAGTGGGCACAGGAACAAGTTGATCAGAATTACACAGCAAGGTCTTCTCACACTGAAACCATGGAGGATGAGGTCATATTCAGATCAGATGACGCTCAGGCCTACAGCATATCCAGGGCTAACCTGAAGAGGGGGATCAAGAAGGCCAAGCACTGCTACAAGCTAAAGGTAGAGGAGCATTTTTCCAACTCTGACCCCCGGCGCATGTGGCAGGGCATCCAGGTCATCAGTGACTACAAGCCATGCAACTCCACTCCAACGGTCACAGACGTCTCCTTCCTTAACGAGCTAAATGACTTTTATGCTCGCTTTGACAACAACAACAAGGAGACAGCCACCAAGATCACACTCTCAGGAGACCATCAGACCCTCAAACTCACCTCCACAGATGTCTGCACAGCATTGAGCCGGATCAACGCATACAAGGCTGCTGGCCCCGACGGCATTCCTGGACGTGTGCTCAGGACATGTGCAGAGCAGCTCACAGGGGTCTTCACAGACATTTTCAACCTGTCACTCACCCAAGCAATGGTGCCAACATGCTTTAAGTCGACATCCATTGTGCCAGTGCCGAAACACTCCTCCCCAACGTGCCTGAATGACTACCGCCCCGTAGCACTCACACCCATTGTTATGAAGTGCTTTGAGCGACTGGTCCTGGCACACCTCAAGAACTGCCTCCCACCCACACTGGACCCACACCAATTTGCCTATAGAAGCAATAGAAGCACTGAGGATGCAGTAGGCACAGTACTGCACTCGGTACACCTGGAAAACAACAACACATATGCACGGATATTATTTGTTGATTTCAGCTCAGCATTCAACACCGTCATTCCCTCCAAGCTGACCACTAAACTTGGAGACTTGGGTGTTAACACCTCCCTTTGCAGCTGGATTATGGACTTTCTGACCAACAGACCTCAGCATGTTAGGTCAGGCCTCACCTGCTCCACCACCATCACACTCAACACCGGCGTACCACAGGGCTGTGTGCTGAGCCCATTTCTCTACTCCCTCTACACCCATGACTGCAGGCCTGTGCATGGATCCAACTCCATCATCAAGTTTGCTGACGACACCACAGTGATTGGCCTCATCAGAGACAACGATGAGACTGCCTACAGGGAGGAGGTACAGCACCTGGCTGCATGGTGTGCTGACAATAGCCTGCTCCTCAACACCAGCAAGACAAAGGAACTCATTGTGGACTTCAGGAAGAAGAAAAGTGGAACGCATGACCCCATCCACATTAACGGGATGGTTGTTGAACGTGTCTCCAGCTTCAAGTTCCTGGGAACCCACATCTCGGAGGACCTGACCTGGACCACCAACACATCCAGCCTAGTCAAGAAGGCTCACCAACGCCTCTTCTTCCTTAGGACACTGAAGAAGAACCACCTGTCTCCAATCATCCAGCGGAACTTCTACCGGTGTGCAATTGAAAGCATCCTGACCAACTGCATCACAGTCTGGTATGGGAACTGCTCAGCTGCTGACCGCAAGGCACTACAGAGGGTGGTGAAAACCGCCCAACGCATCACAGGGACACCACTCCCTGCCATTGAGGACGTCCAGAGAAAACGCTGTTTACGTCGAGCTCGCGGCATTCTTAAGGACTCCTCTCACCCTGACCATAGACTGTTTAACTTGCTGCCCTCTGGGAGGCGCTTCAGGAGCCTCCGATCAAGGACAAGCAGACTCAGGAACAGCTTTTTCCCTACAGCTGTTTCCCTACTAAACTCTGCCCAATGATACCCCCTCACACACCACTACAAACTCTTCACCCCTCCCCATCATTAAATCGATTAAAAAAACGAAACAAAAAAACAACCAATCTACACTGATTACTATGTACTGTAAATTTTTATTTCTATGCACTTTCAATGTTCATTGCACTAGTGTTTATATATCTTAATTTATAGCTTATTCATATCCATTTGTAATTATTTTCATAGTTTTTGCTCATAGTGTACATACATTTACTGCACAACCCATCTGTATAGTATGTTCATATCACCCATCTGTATATCATACTGATAGTATTTAAAAACTTGTAAATTATGTCCATAGTACTACTGTACATACATTTACTGCACAACCCATCTGTATAGTATGTTCATATCACCCATCTGTATATCATACTGATAGTATTTAAAAACTTGTAAATTATGTCCATAGTACTACTGCCTTATCTGTATATTTCTGTACATATGTAACATATTGTAGGCACTGTATATCCTGTACCTCTGCTTATTGCACTTCTGGTTAGATGCTAACTGCATTTCGTTGCCTTGTACCTTACATGTGCAATGACAATAAAGTTGAATCTAATCTAATCTAATCTAATATCTGACCAAAGGGGTTGCTCTGGGCAGGATTCCCTCTCGGCGGGAGGTAGTCCAGACCGATGCTTCTTTTACCAGCTCGGGCGCAGTCTGGCAACACAGAGCGGTCAGAGGGCAATGGGATTCCCGGCAAAAAGGGGAGAAGGGAAAGGAAGTAGTGTGTGGCCAAGTATGGTGACCCATACTCGGAATTTGTGCTCTGCATTTAACCCATCCAAGTGTACAAACAGTTGTGAACATACACCCGGAGCAGTGGTCAGCCAATGCTGCGGCGCCCGGGGAGCAGTTGGGGGTTCGGTGCCTTGCTCAAGGGTCTCACCTCAGTTGTGGTATTGAGGGTGGAGAGAGTGTTGGTTATTCACTCTCCCACCTACAATCCCTGCCAGACCTGAGACTCGAACCCACGACCTTCAGGTTACAAGTCCAACTCTCTATCCATAATCCTGGAACTACGAGTAGTGCTACTGGCACTGAAGCACTTTGCGCTGAATTTGGAAGGCAGGCATGCTCTTGTCAACCATCAAGGGGGCACAAAATCAGCCAGTCTCTTCAAGTATCACAGGAGCTGTTGACCTGGGCCTTCCCTCGGTTGGTGAGTATCAGAGCAATGCACATTCCAGGAGTGACAAATGTGGTGGCAAACCTCCGTCGGGGGAGTGGAGACTCAACCCAGAGGTGGTGGAGATGATATGGCAGCGGTTTGGCAAAGCGGAAGTGGACCTCTTTGCCTCGGCAGCATCGACCCAGTGCCCCCTCTAGTTTTCACTAGCAGAGGAATCCAGTCCTCTGAGGCAGGATGCTCTAGCCCATGACTGGCCAGGTCAGTTACTGTATGCCTTTGCCCCTATACCTATATCTTGACAACTGTTCACAGATTCTGTCACCGATGGAGTTTTGGTTCCTTGCCGCTGTCGCCTCTGGCTTGCTTAGTTGGGGACACTTCATTTCCAGCGATATCGTCAACCTGATTGCAAAGACACTATTTAAACTGAACTGAGCTGGATGATGACATCACTGAATTCAACAATGAAATGCCTTTAACTGAAAATCTTTTTTTAATCTTTTCATTTTACATTATTGACACACTATTTTCCTTTTTTGATATTGTGCAGTTGCTTTGACACAATTTACATTGTTAAAAGCGCTACATAAATAAAGGTGACTTGAATTGACTTGACTCAACTTTTTAGAGGTACACAGGACCTCCTCGTGACCTTGTGGTTATAAGTCATCCAGTGTGAAGCACTGCCTCTGGCGGTCAGTAAGAACAAAATAGAACGAGAGTTATGAATGTAACTGCGGTTCTATGAGTTCTGGATGACCGCCAGAGCTTTCTGTCACTCGGAGTCAAGGCGAGAAGATTCCGTATGGACAGTCTGCAGGAAGTCACGGGGTTAAATGGGGAGGACCGCGAGTCATCCTGGTCACGAGGGACTTTGTTTGTATTAGACTCAACCTGTGCGTCTACGACGAGATAACATTCAGTGTGAAGCACTGCCTCTGGCAGTCATCCAGAACTCATAGAACCGCAGTTACATTCGTTATTATGAAGCACTGAGGCTTTGCGCTGTCCTAGGAAAAGATTCAAACAAAGCTTTGAGTTTGTCGAAAACGGTGCCATCTGGTGGTTAGTAAAAACATAGCAGGCTGTGAAAGACGAAGTCAGATGAAGCACCCATCACAAATTCCACAGATCGACTCATGTTACATTCGCAAATAAAAGCCTGTCTGTGTATGTGTGTGTGTGTTTGTTGAATTTATGTCTCTGATAAAATAATTGAACCATTAAACTGTGGCATTAAATGCCAGTACGAATATCAATATGATGTAATAGAAGAATAATAAACACAATGTACAAATCTAGCAACATGAAAACTAGGGACATATTTCATAATTGATTTATAATGTATGCCATTCTCACTAAAACTATGATAACTATTCTGGACACAATTAACTTTTGTTTCACAGAAAAAAATTACACAGTCCTTAAGGGGGGCGTTTCCCCCACTCTATTCTATTTGAATTGCATATGGCAAATATTTTGTTTTTTCTGAAATAATTTTTATTCTTCATATTAGGCTACTTGAATGACTGGGTATTTATAATGTAATTTAATAAGTCAGAATGAAAACTTGTAAAGTAAGATCTTGGGGTTCGAACATTCTGACACACGCAAGCGATTCGACAGAAAGCGAGGTTTTGTTTTTTTGTTGATCATGTGATTCTCAGAAAACAATACACGCTCCGGCACTGTTACGGGCCAGACAAGACGTGAGGCATGCGGATCCATTTTATTTATAACAGTCAATACACAGGCAGGGTCAAACAACGACAAACAGATATGGCACGGGCAAGACACAAGAGTGATCCTAGGGCAAGCGTGGGTCGACGATCGGCGAACAATATCCAATAGGGCAAGGCAGAGAGATAATCCAGGTACACAAGCAATAATCCAAACGAGGTGCAAACAGAGTCTGAACGGTAAGGCAAAGGGTAAATCCAGGAAACACGGGCAAGAATCAAAACACTAGGCTAGGCAAGGCAAGGCTATGATAACTGAGACGGCTCTGTAGAGTAGCTATCGCTAGGATATGTGCTATACAATACTCGGCCCTGACAGAGAGGAAGTCAGAATCAGAATCAGAATGCGCTTTATTGGCCAAGTATGTTTACACATACAAGGAATTTGTTATAGTGACAGAAGCTCCACAGTGCAATAGAAAGACAGTAACAGGACAGGACACAGGTAATAAAACAAAATAACAAGAAATAGCCAATAACCAATGTACAAAGCAGCAAAAAAATAAAAAATACACAATATATAATATATAATATAGGCGACTATGTATGTACAGGTCAAGTATGTGCAAATTAGAAATGAGAAAATAAAAATAAAATAAGTGAGTGTGGTGAATGGATAATGAATTAGTTGTGTGTTCTACGTTTATTTATTGAGTGTTCATGAGATGTATTGACTGAGGGAAGAAACTGTTCCTGTCTGGTCGTTCTGGTGCTCAGAGCTCTGTAGCATCGACCAGATGGTAACAGTTCAAAGAGGTTGTGTGCTGGATGTGAGGGGTCCAGAGTGATTTTACCAGCCTTTTTGCTCACTCTGGATAAGTATAGTTCTTGGAGAGTGGGGAGGGTTGTACCAATGATTCGCTGAGCTGGCTGTCTGGTGCAGTCTCAACAACCTGGAGCTTAACACGCTTAAAACTGTGGAGATGATCGTGGACTCCAGGAGAAACCCCCCTGCTCTCCCCCCACTCACCATTATGAACAGCACTGTGACTGCAGTGGAGTCATTCAGATTCCTGGGCACCACCATCTCTCAGGACCTGAAGTGGGATATTCACATTGACTCCATTGTCAGGAAGGCCCAGCAGAGGTTGTACTTTCTTCGCCAGCTGAGGAAGTTCAACCTGCCACAGGACTTACTGAAACAGTTCTACTCTGCCATCATTGAATCCATCCTCTGCACCTCAATAACTGTCTGGTTCAGCTCAGCTACCAAATCTGACCTCAGAAGACTACGGAGGGTAGTCCGGACTGCTGAGCGAATCATTGGTACAACCCTCCCCACTCTCCAAGAACTGTACTCATCCAGAGTGAGCAAAAGGGCTGGTAAAATCACTCTGGACCCCTCACATCCAGCACACAACCTCTTTGAACTGTTACCATCTGGTCGACACTACAGAGCTCTGAGCACCAGAACGACCAGACACAGGAACAGTTTCTTCCCTCAGTCAATACATCTCATGAACACTCAATAAATAAACGTAGAACACACAACTAATTCATTATCCATTCACCACACTCACTTATTTTATTTTTATTTTCTCATTTCTAATTTGCACATACTTGACCTGTACATACATAGTCGCCTATATTATATATTATATATTGTGTATTTTTTTTTTTTTTTTTTTTTGCTGCTTTGTACATTGGTTATTGGCTATTTCTTGTTATTTTGTTTTATTACCTGTGTCCTGTCCTGTTACTGTCTTTCTGTTGCACTGTGGAGCTTCTGTCACTATAACAAATTCCTTGTATGTGTAAACATACTTGGCCAATAAAGCTCATTCTGATTCTGAAAAAAAAAAAACTGTCTCTCCAAACGAGCAGCTCCAGATTCTCTTCTTTGTTTTGGGATGCACCAACAAACATAAGAGTCTTATTTTGTTTTCCAAATTGCCTTTCTAAAAGAGAATCTTGGCACTCTGTAAGGCTAATGTTGCTAAAGCTGCCATTGTGCTTATTTTCACTGATGCTGCCTTCACGTGCTACCAGAATGATTGTAAATAGGAATGTGGTAGTTAAAAATTGCATATGAAAGCAATGTGAAGTCGACCGATTGAATTTGTCGACCTCATAACCACAAGTGGGACTTATAAGTTACAGTTTGTGATAGCACGTAAAGGCAAAATGAGACCAAGTTTATCGCAGCGTGCTCCCCGTCTGTGTAGTTCATAAATACGCAGTTATAATTTATTATGCACAGTACAATCAGATGACTGACTTTTAAACGGAGTATGTTTCCTTTAAAGATAACAGGCTTGTACTGATAGTGGAATGTTTATTTGCAAAGGCCAGCACCAGTATTGCCAGAGCATGAGCTCTTAAAGCTCTGCCCTCTTCTGAAAAGGGGTCCAGGAGCAGAAGCTCATTTGCATTTAAAGTTTAATAGGTCCCCTTTAACATACGTTCTGAACAGAACTTTGTGATGTTTCAAAACATACTGAAATACTTTAATCGTAAATGTTATCATGGAATGAAGGTGAGAAACTGGTGAACCTGGAGCGGGGCTGGAGTGGAGTGATATTTGAATGCTTGGAGTGCGGAGGTGAAATTGTTGCCACTCCACTCCGTTCACATACTCTGATCCAGACCAACATGCTTGCCCTGAACTAGCGGTTCAAACCACTTCAGGGCTAGTAGCACAGCCAACAACTCAAGGCAGTTGATGTACAAGTGCAGGCCCCTGGTAGTAAGAAGTAAGGGCTGTGGGCAGGCAGGTCAGCGGGGTCTTCTCTATCCCTGGGTTGCCAATCTCCAGGCTGCTTCGAAGCTTACCTGCTGACGGGGTTACCTGCCACTGCCTTGCTGTGAGAGGACTATTGTGGTCTAGTTGTCTGCCCAGGCTCATTTGATGGTGGGGCCAGTGCAGCCTTTGCAGTAGGCTGTTCTCGATCTGCACCGAGGCAGGACACTTGGGCTGTGCTATTGCACCTGAAGGTGGGAGTCCAGCCGAGCTCTCAATGTCAGGAGGCATTAGCCCATTTCGACACAATGATAAAAATGACCAAGAGAAAGGGAATACAGGTGTTACCATTATACTATGCCTCATCTATTGTATCTACTGCCAGTCAACACACACAGAGGACAAAAAAAACCCCACAAAATGTTAGAGTTATGGTAATAGTATTTTGTCCTGTGAATTCCTAATAGCCTATAAATAGTTTTAAGACATTTCATATTACAGCCAGAATAAAATAGGACTGTATTTCTACAGTATAATCTAATATATTTATTACAAAGTGGCAGTAGTTGCCACCGCAACCAAAGAGAGCAGAAGCACAGTGTGCAGTGTCAGTGAAAAATAAGAGTCATTTCAGCGAACTGGATTTGGCTGAAGTATGAACCATGAATAAGCCACAATTATTACTGCAGAGAGACAAACATCAATTCACCATCAGAGATGAGTAAGTGTTGTCTGTCATTTTAAAGGACATTTAGGTCATATTTGGTGGAATCTCAGCTATTGCTTTCTGTTTTTATACCCATTAAATCTACTTTAAGTGATTTATGCACTAAATGGAATTGTAAAAAATGCATTTTTCAAGGAAATAAATCAAATAATTTATTTATTTAGTTATTTTTCACTTTAGTTATTTTTTCTATTTTTCACACTGTAGTTTTTTCCAAGTCAGCATATGTCTTTATGATATTCTGGTGCCTATTTTGTTGTCTAGGGCTGTCACAGAGATAAGATTTCTTGAGGCAACCATTTCAATTATGTTAGTCAAGAAATAGGCTATTCCATAACAATGGGGGGGGGGGGGGTAAAGCATTTATAACTGTTTAGACATTTGCGGAATTTTAGTTGTACATTCTTTATAGTAATTATGTTTTTTGGGGGTGAGTGTATATGATTTAGAGGACATCAGAAAGGGACACTGCCTTAACTAGTGTTTCCGAATCTGTTTATTGCTTGGGGTCCTCCTCAGTTGAAATTGCGGGCCCCGGAAATCCATCTCAACTTTTCCCTCGCTGGCAATGCTACCTGGAGAAAGATGTGCACTGACCCAGCTTTCTTCTGATATGAATGGAATTGAAATGTCTGTTGTTCTAAACAAGTTGGCAAATGTGTTGTGTTTGTAATGAATAGCTGTTGTTTTGCAGCATGACTTTCAAAGTACAATTTTTCAGAGTGAATAGAACAGCAAGTGAACATAAATCAGTTGTTTTTCAGCCGATATTTGTTCTCTTTGTGTGTGTATTTCTGACTCATTCTACTGCAGGATGAGTTTATACTGATGAAAATGATGAGCCCCCTGGTACATATAAATTTAAAGCTTCAGAGTTCAGCTGTGTCAGGGGCTGGCATTACCTCCCTGAGCTAAAATGGACTCATCCATCTTCTTTATGGCCCTGACAATAATGGGAAAGAATAGGGTGAGGTAGCAGGAAAGAGCTGTGTTATAAGACTTTATATTTGTCTTGCAGAAACTAATCTTGGTTACTTATAACAGTTTACCTTCCTCATCCTCGGTCTTTCTTTAGAGAAGTGTTTAGAATGCGTTTGGTCTCATAGTATCGCGTATCTTGTCAGTGTCTGCACTTGCTTGGCCATTTTTAGTGATAAACAGGAAAGTGGGTCCAAGCGCCAGCTGAAGACAGTGTAAAGAAATAATCTTTAAGAGAAGCAGTCTATCAGCGGAAGTTAAAAACAGTTCGTGAGTGTATTTACTTGTCTTAGTGTATAGCGCATTTACCGTTGCTAGGAAACGCTTTGTTTACTGTGTTGAGAGTTGCTGAAATCGCGTTTGGTCTCATAGTATCGCGTATCTTGTCAGTGTCTGCACTTGCTTGGCCATTTTTAGTGATAAACAGGAAAGTGGGTCCAAGCGCCAGCTGAAGACAGTGTAAAGAAATAATCTTTAAGAGAAGCAGTCTATCAGCGGAAGTTAAAAACAGTTTGTGAGTGTATTTACTTGTCTTAGTGTATAGCGCATTTGCCGTTGCTAGGAAACGCTTTGTTTACTGTGTTGAGAGTTGCTGAAATCGCGTTTGGTCTCATAGTATCGCGTATCTTGTCAGTGTCTGCACTTGCTTGGCCATTTTTAGTGATAAACAGGAAAGTGGGTCCAGCTGAATTGTAGAAGTGATTTGTTTGACGGGTATAAAAAAAAAGGTTATTATACCGCGGCAGCGGTCGCGGCAGCCCTCGTGTAAAGCCCTCCTCGTGTGAAGACCGAAGAGTGTAAAGACCATCGACTCTACCGTGCGACTCCACCGGGCAGGGACATCGGAAGAGGACATAAGTATCGATTTTTAATTATCATCATTCCTACTACTTGTTTCATTTCTGTTTCAGTTTATATAGCCTATTCTTACTATGTGTTTCCAGATCACTACCATCACTACCACTCGCAAACCACGCATCACACACTGTAGACGGCGCAATCCTATCAACCTGCGCACTTTGCCTATGTCTGCTAATACATTATTTTCTTTTTCTATTGGTCTCTGGAATTGTCAGTCTGCTGTCAACAAAGCTGATTTCATTACTTCCATTACTAGTCATTCAACGTTAAACCTCATGGCCCTGACAGAGACCTGGATCAAACCAGAGGACAATGTTACACCTGCAGCACTCTCCAATAATTTCTCCTTTTCCCACACCCCCCGTTTGACTGGAAGAGGTGGAGGTACTGGTCTGCTCATCTCTAATAATTGGACATTTACTCCTTTACCATCTCTGAGTATCAACAACTCTTTTGAATCACATTCGGTTACTATTACCTACCCTCTAAAAATCCATTTTGTAGTTGTTTATCGTCCTCCAGGATCACTAGGTAATTTTGTGGAAGAATTAGATTTATTGCTCTCAACCTTTCCTCAGGATGGTACTCCCTTTGTCTTACTTGGAGACTTCAACATCCACCTAGATAAACCTCAGGCTGCAGACTTCCACACTCTGCTTGCGTCTTTTGATCTCAAGAGAGTGCTAACTACGGCTACTCACAAATCAGGGAACCAGCTGGACCTTATTTACACACGGCACTGCTCCACTGATCATGTGCTGGTTACTCCACTGCACACCTCAGATCACTTCCTCCTTACTCTTAACCTCAACATGATTCCTGACACATCACATATCCCTCCACATGTCAATTTTCGACGTAACTTGCGTTCACTCTCACCCTCCCTGCTATCTGCTATGGTTTCATCTTCGCTTCCTCCCCCTAAACAGTTATCCTCTCTTGATGCTAACAGTGCTACTGATACTTTCTGTTCCACTCTGACGTCTTGTTTAGATACTTTCTGCCCCTTTTCATCCAAGCCAGCCCGTAGTACCCCTTCTGCCCCTTGGCTATCTGATGTTCTCCAAAAACATCGTTCTAAACTCAGGGCTGCAGAAAGGGTATGGCGCAAATCACAAAATCCTACTGACCTTAATTTATATCGATCACTCCTCTCTGACTTCTCTGCTAATGTTTCCACTGCTAAAAGGACATACTATCATGACAAAATTAACAACTCACCTAACTCTCGCATGCTATTTAAAACATTTTCCTCCCTCCTTTGTCCTCCTCCTCCCCCTCCTTCATCATCTCTAACAGCTGATGACTTTGCCACATTCTTCATTAATAAAATTACAAACCTCACTGCACAATTTTCCACACCACAATCTATCAAGCATATCTTACCAGCAAACATACACTCGTTCACATCCTTCTCTCCACTCTCTGAGGCAGAAGTCTCTAAACTCATCCTTTCCAGTCATCCTACTACCTGTCCGCTTGATCCTATTCCATCTCATCTCCTTCAAGCCATTTCACCTGCAGTCGTACCTGCACTCACTCACATCGTTAACACATCCCTTCACACTGGAATTTTCCCCTCTGCATTTAAACAGGCTCGTATAACTCCACTTCTTAAAAAACCCACTCTTAACCCAACTCTTTTTGGGAACTATAGACCGGTTTCCCTTCTTCCTTTCATTGCAAAAACACTTGAACGAGTTGTGTTCAACCAAGTCTCTGTCTTTCTCACACAGAACAACCTCCTGGACAGTAACCAATCTGGCTTCAGAAGTGGACATTCGACCGAAACTGCCTTGCTTTCTGTTGTTGAAGCCCTAAGACTTGCAAGAGCGGCTGACAAATCTTCATTACTCATCTTGCTAGATTTGTCTGCTGCTTTTGATACAGTCAACCATCAGATCCTCTTGTCATCCCTATTGAGAAAGGGCTTCTCAGGAACCGCACTCCAGTGGTTTGAGTCTTACCTCTCTGATAGGTCCTTCAAAGTATCTTGGAGAGGTGAGGTATCCAAGTCGCAACATCTAGCTACTGGGGTGCCTCAGGGCTCAGTTCTTGGACCACTTCTCTTCTCTGTCTACATGGCATCACTAGGTTCTGTCATTCAGAAACATGGCTTTTCATATCACTGCTATGCTGATGACACTCAACTCTACCTCTCATTCCATCCTGATGATCCGACGATAGCTACTCGCATCTCTGCGTGTCTAACAGACATTTCTTGCTGGATGATGGACCATCACCTTCAACTTAACCTAGCTAAGACAGAACTGCTTGTAATTTCAGCTAACCCATCGCTTCATCACAATCTCAGCTTCCAGTTAGGCTCATCTACCATAACTCCTTCAAAAACAGCCAGAAACCTTGGAGTTGTGATTGATGATAAGCTGAATTTCTCAGACCACATTGTTAAAACTGCCCGGTCCTGCAGATTTGCATTATATAATATTAAGAAGATCAGGCCCTTTCTCTCGGAACATGCAACACAACTCCTTGTTCAGGCTCTTGTTCTGTCCAGACTTGACTATTGCAATGCTCTCTTGGCAGGTCTTCCAACCAATTCTATTAAACCTCTACAATTAATCCAAAATGCCGCTGCAAGATTAATCTTTAATGAGCCGAAAAGAACGCACGTCACGCCTCTGTTCATCAATTTGCACTGGCTACCAATAGCTGCTCGCATTAAATTCAAGGCATTAATGTTTGCCTACAGAACCACCACTGGCTCTGCACCCCTTTACCTAAATTCTTTACTTCAGACTTATGTGCCCTCTAGAAGCTTGCGTTCTTCAAGTGAACAACGAATTATTGTACCATCCCAAAGACACAGAAAAACACTTTCAAGGACTTTTTCATTAACTGTTCCCATCTGGTGGAATGACCTGCCCAACTCGATCCGAGCAGCCGAATCCTTACCCATCTTCAAGAAACGGCTAAAAACTCATCTGTTTCATCTTTACTTGACCCTCTAACTCTAGCACTATCTATTCTAATTGTATTTTATCTATGTCTTTTTATTAAAAATAACAATAATAATAATAATTATCTGTACTGCGTTAGGCTAACCAAGACTTGTAATAGCACTTGCACGTTGTTGCTCTTTTGTTGGTTTTGATTGCTTCTTATGTCCTCATTTGTAAGTCGCTTTGGATAAAAGCGTCTGCTAAATGACTAAATAAATAAAATAAATAAATAAAGTGATGACCAAGAGTTTTGATAAGAGAGACAGAAGTTCTGTATGATGTCATATGAGAACCTTTTGAAATGCCCTATGATGTCATAATATATCATAAAAGAATCATATTTAAAAGATCTATATCATAATAAAGATACCACGATATGACCTTTTTTGTTTCATATGATATCATTAGAGACATTTTTAAAGTTGTATATCATGCCATAATAGGAACTTTGTAAGCTCTACTGATCAGCCATAGCATTAAAACAACTAACAGGTGAAGTGATTATATCATTACTTTGTTTGGCACTTGTCGAGAGATGGGATAAATTATGCAGTAGTGAACAGGCAGTTCTTAAATTTCCTGTTTTGGAAGCAGGAAAAATGGGCAAGGAAAAATGGACAAGCAAAAAGCTGTTTTGACATAGGTGAAATAGTAATGACTAGACTGGGACAGAGCATCTCCAAAATGGCAAGTTTTGTGGGGTGTTCCTGGAATGCAGTGGTTAGTACCTACCAAAAGTGGTGCAAGGAAGGACCAATGAACTGGTGTCAGGGTCATGGGCACCCAAGGCTCATTGCTGTATGGGGGAAAAAGGCTAGCTAGTTTGGTCCAATCACACAAAAGACACTGTAGCTAAAAATGGTGAAAAACTTAATGCTGGCCATGACAGAAAGATCACACAGTACATCAAAATTAGCTGCATATGAGGCAGCATAGCCGTACTCTCTTCAGAGTGCCCATGAAGACCCCTGTCTACCACTGAAAGTGCCTATAAGTGTCAGAACTGAACCATGGAGCATTTTTCTTAGATCAGATGGATGGCCTGCTATGTGTCTGTTGTTTACTTGGGGAAGACATGGGAGTAGGATGCAATATAGGAAGAAGGTAGGCTGGCAGATGCAGTGTTATGCTCTGGGCAATGTTCTGCAAAAACCTTGGTTTCTGGCATTCATATGGATGTTACTTTGACACATACCGCCTACCTATGAACTGTTGCAAACCACATATTACCTTTCATGGCATTGGTGTTCATTGATGGCAGGGACTTTTTTCAGCAGGATAATATAGCCTGCAAAAATGAATCGGGAATTGTTGGAGGAATATGATAATGTAAGAATTGCAATGGCCTCCAAATTCCCCAGATCTCAATCTGATTCAGCCTCTTGGGATGTCCTGGATCAATGAACCCCATCCACAGAGGCCCCACCCTGCAGCTTGCAGGATTTAAAGGACCTGCAGCTAATGTCTTGGTGCTAGATACCAAATGGCATGTTCAGAGGTCTTGTAGAGTCCATAAATTGAAGCATTTAAGCTGTTTTGTCAGCATGAGAGGCATTGTCATGAGTCCGGGTCCTGCGCTTCTCCCTGTCACCACAGGAGGCCGCCATCTCCCGTCCTCCCGGACTCATCTCCCGTAACCACATACACCTGTCACATTACATACACCTGTCACATTACACACACCTGTCACACTCATTACACCCGCAGCTGTTCCCCATTGCCACGGACTATATAGTCTCCCATCTCCCACCACTCTGCCTGGTTGCATTATTTGTTATTGGTAAATGTGTTGTAGTGATTGCATTTCTAGTGTTTGCTCTGGTCTGGGATACATGCACTGTGTTGCCATCTCGTATCCCAGTCCCATTTGTTTTTTGCCGTGTTGGAGTTTTTGTTTCTATTAAAAGAGAGCCTTCCCTGCACTTGGACCCTGACTCCGTCATTTCGCGGCGCTTCCTTTGCCGTTCCGTGACAGGCATCTGCACAATATTTGGCAGGTGGTTTTAAAGTTGCGGCTGATTATGTCATATGACCTACTGAAGTGCCATATGATCTGCTGAAGTTCTATATGATGCCAAAATAGAACCCTTTGTAGTTTTAATGAAGTCATAAGAGAACCTTTTAAATTGGTATATGTTGTCATTATAGGAATTGTCAAAGCTCTTCAGGGGTCCCTCCAACAAGTACCATATATGGTATCATGAAATATTTTAATATGACTAAATTTGCATTTAAAGTGATCACAATTTATTAAAAACATTGTAAGTTACTAATTATTATTATTATGGAGAAAGCGAGCAAAGAACATTCACATATTATCCCTGACTTCAGTCTAGCCAGAGATTAAGCACTCAAAACTCATGTTATAATCAATTAAGCCTTCCATACACTGTATGATACATGAATCTCTTACATTGTATGTACATCTGCACTTTGGTGCTTATGATAGAATTCGTGAGTTTCCGTCAGCAATTATTCAGCGAGCACGTGCACTGGTCAAAACTCCAGAGTTTCAGTGATGACTAATCTGAATGCCTCTGACCGGCCATTGAATTCCTAAATTCAACAGAATCATGTGTGATTGGTTATAATGCACACCACTGTAAAAACGTGTTCCCCCTGTATTATAATATAATTTATAATTTAGCATCATGTTTTTATCAAGATTTTTTTATTTTTTTTTTGTCTAGAAAGAATTATATACAGCAGTGTTTATCAGTAGTTCTTGATAAGAATAGGGTTATAAATAGTAGTCACAGGCCTGTATTGTGGAAGCCCTGTAATCACTCCATTATCTCTTATATTGCGCTTTCATTGTCACACTAATTGATCCACAGTTTCCCTTCATTTGTTTCCTTTTAATGGAGTAAAAGATGAATCATTATGCCAAGTCTGCATTTTTGTCATCACACATTTACACGCACGTACTGTACGTGAGAGCGTGAATAAGAAGTAATTCAGTGTAGCCAGATGCTCTGCCTGGCACTTTTTCCTAGCAGAGCTCCACCATGTCTCTGAAGTGCTCAGTGTGCTCTAAAATCTTTCTTTTTCTTTTTTTCCCTCAGTTAAAAAAGTGCAGGTGCAGACAGTGAGAGACACAATGAGATTGTACACTGCTGGAGTGGAAGGATCTAAGAAAAGCTAGTGGCATCCATTAGGATGAGAGGGTGGCACAGATAAATGGATGAGGTGAATGAGGGAGGAGATGGAGGGAGGGTTGAAGAGAGGTTAGACGGTGAATTAGGAAGAAAGTGAAAGCTGGGCCAGAGGCATTTTTCATTCAATCAGTCCTCATAAGCTCTGGGGAGACTGTGATTCATCTACAACATGTCATTTCCACACCACTTTCATGATAATATTCCAAAATCAGTTTACAGAGGTAACAAACAGAATGTTAAGCCACTGTAATTTATATATTTATTTAATTTTTTTTAACTATTATTATTTTGTGTATGTCTAAGTGCATATGTGTTTTTGAAGCGTGGTTTCCTGTTTCACATGTAAGTAAGTCAATTACATAGGTTTCTCTATAGAATATAGAATCTATTATATATTTTTTCATAAGTCAGCTTTTGACTAATTTCTAAAGTCTTACACCAAAAACAAAGAATTTATATGTAAATTAATTATATTCAATTATAAAGTAATTAATACATGAATCTAGTTCTAGAAGTCTAGATTATGGAAAATGACTGCATTTTTAATTCTTTCCTTAATGTTTTTCTGGTTCAGTTGCCATGATGGCATTGAGTATAAATCATGTATTCTAGATGAAGTTAAGAGAAAGACAAGAGTGTTACATACATGTGTAGGGCAAACAGTTACAGTTTAACTAAAGTTTGCTAAAAACAAAAACATCCAAAATGTCGGGGACCTTTATTGTAATTGTAATGTTAACCACATCATCAGTTTTTCACAGTGTAGGCCTATAGAGTTTAATCTAATTTATTCTGTCTGTGTCTCAGAATGTTTTTTCTTTGGCTTCAGTGTTGTCTCACTTCCTTTTTCTGGCTCTCTTCTGTAATAAATAACAGGCAGCTGTTCAATGTTTGTTTTTTGGCAGGTGAGACAGAAAAGCCCCTTTCTGCACACCATTCAGAGCCTCTGCTACTGTGTGTGTTCACTGTAGTAATATTTGTGTCAGTTCCATCTCACCAGCCACTCCATATTTATTTGAATGGATGTCTTGAATATTTATTTACTATTCCTGAACTTTATACAGCACTGATGTATATGCACAGACATTTTTAGAGATTACACAATTATTTTATTTTACTTGTGTCTTCTTTGTGTTGATCATACAAAAAGAGGTTCTTCAAGTTAGATATGCCACCAATCTTTCTTATCTGAGTTACATATGATCCAAAAATATGATGTATGAAACCCTAATGTACAATCAAATGTGAAAAATCACACAGGAAATTCTGGGAATGTCAATTTACATTTTTTCATTACTAAATATAAGATGACGTTCTCTTTAGTTCCAAAAACTGTACATATGTACATATACATACCTTAAAATGATAAACATTTGTATTGTGCCATCTCAGTCTATGCAATTTATTATTTTGACTATATTAAATGTAATAAATAATTGTTTAAATTTACATTTTAAAAATGGTAACAGTATTGACATTGCATGATGTCCCTCCCTCAGTCAAGCCTCATAAATCATCAAAACTAGAGCATTGTAGAGATGAGAGAGAAACATGCTTGTGTTTTAAGTGTTGGAATTCTGGTTGAGAGAGGATGTAACCTCTTAGAAGTGGTTAACTTTATGTAACATTCGTCATGAATCCTGTCCGTGATCTTTTATCTGCTTACCAACAGAGGTTGCCTTCCGATTACATAGACATTCACCCCAGACTACAGTTCCCATCATCCATTGCACTGATTACACACACACAGCTGCAACCTATCAAACACAATATAGACCAGGGGTCGGCAAGTAAGTTTGGCATAGGGCCAAAAAACAAATTCACCACTAGATGGTGGGCCAGAACATAGTCGAAGGATAATGTAAGATATTAATTGATGAAAAATGCAACCAGAATTGCCTGTGACTGACTGTTACAGTGTATTTTGTAACTGGTAGTGAGCTGTTACTCTGTGTATAATCCTGCGACAGTAATTAACAAAAAGCTACATTTGTGTGGCGATGTCCGATCAGAGTATGTGAGCGGAGTGGAGTGTCAACAATTTCCCCTCCGTGCATTTAATAATCACTCTACTCCGCGCTCACTGATATCAGAAACACCGCTCCACGTCTAAAGTATTTCAGTATGTTTGAAATATCACAGTTCTATGGAAGTCCATTTCCGCCACTGAAAAAAAAAGAAAAAAAAAAGAAAAAAAAGCCTATTGCGACTTTTTATCTCACAATTCTGACGTTTTTCTTTTTTTTCACAGAATTGTGAGATATAAACTCGCAATTGCGAGTTATAAAGTCAGAATTGCGAGATAAAGTCCAGTTTTGAGGGGCGAAAATGACTGATATGTTCTCAGAATTGCGAGTTTATATCTCAAAATTATGACTTTTTAACTCGCAAGTGCGAGTTTATATCACACAATTCTGAGAAGAAAAAGTCAGCTGTCAGTTGAAAATATTCAGAAGGAACAAATTCCTTGAGAAATAACTTCCCGCTCATGTCCACTGCAGTCATCATAGCCTTCACATTCTTTCTGATTTGAGTGATCCTTTTATATCTAGCTAGCTAAATATGTTTAACATGTAAATTCTTGCTAAATATGCAATTATATTACGGGTCGTTGGCATGAATTGTACTCGTGATGGAGCGGTGGTGGAGTGCTCTTGGAGCGAGTGAAAACCACGACACTCCGACTTTTAAAAAAAAAATCCGCTCTTCGCTCCATTCAAATTCACACCGCTCCGCTCACATACTCTGATTGTGAGTAACTGTTGCTGTCATGAAGGATCTATTTCAGAACCAGCCGCTATCAAAATAATCTGTCTACGGGCACGGATCGCCTGTTACCGACCACTGCTTATAACTAAAAACTAAAAATATAATAAAATACCTAACTACATAATACTATTATTGTTAGAAATTGCAGCAATATAAAATAGAAATAAATACATTTATACATTTACAATAAGTAAACAATAAATAAACAATTATCTCCTGGCCAGAGGAGAACTGGCCCCCCGACTGAGCCTGGTTTCTCCCAAGGTTTTTTTTTCTCCATTCTGTCACAGAGGGTGTTTTGGTTCCTTTCCGCTGTCGCCTCTGACTTGCTCATTTGGGGACACTTCATTTCTAGTGATTATCGTCAATTTGATTTTGCAGATACTATTTAAATTAAACTGATCTAGACAATGACATCTCTGAACTCAATAATGAAATGCCTTAACTGAAAACTGAGTGTTTAATCTTATTTTTATACATTACTGACACTCTATCCTCCAATTTGATACTGTTAAGTGCTTTGACACAATCTGTATTGTTAAAAGCGCTTTATAAATAAAGGTGACTTGACTTGACTTGACTGCTATATACCATTTCAAGGACGTAAACAATAACAAAGGCGTTGGAATGCTACTGCGCATGTCTGGTCCTGAAGCATTTCTGGTAGCGCCATTTTTAAATCTCAGATCTGTCAAAACAAGTGCGTACTATTTAATTCTAACGAAAATGTTACAGTTAGGTATTTAAAAATAATGATAAAATAAACGGTGATTGAATTATACCCTTTAAATATGACTGAGGCACAAACCTATAAAGAACATTAAAAGTAGTCTTCCGGACGGCTCAAAGCGACTCTGATGCTGCTTGCAAACGAGAGATGGCGGAAAACGCATATCGCAGTCTGGATGCTTACAATTAACTCCTTATTAGTGGAAAAGGTTGGGATCATTTGTTCGTACAGTGGATGACATCAGTCTTATGTTTTGTTAAACTGAAGCAAGACAAACAGTGTCACTTAGCCACTTATCATGGTTTGTCAATAAGATATCCGGGGAGCTGATTCACTTGCATTGCTGGGTCAGTCTGCACAGGGGCGTAGCCAAGTGGGAGGGACGGAATGTCTAGTGTTATACCTGATTGTTTTTTTTTTTCAGTAAACCCTTGTCTAATTGACAGGTTTTATTTTTAATCATACCTTTTTGCTTAATATGTTTTATGATTATATTATTATATATGATTATAAAACAGAAGGAAATAAAGAGAGAAAAAAGAAAAAGAAAGAAAGAAATACAACAGCTTGTCACTGGGACAGTACCCTTAAAAGGACATCTTGGTACCTTATTTACCCCAAAAAGTTCATAGTTGTACATTACGGTACTCTAAGGTACTAATGTGCACCTTTTTGAGAATAAGTTACAAAGATGTCCTTATAAGGGTACTATTGTTTACATATTTCAAATTGTATTTTGTTTGTGTTGTATGTACAGTACATGGCACACAGTAATGGATACTTGCACATTCACATACTTCTTTATTCTGTTCTGTTCTATTATACATTTGTCTGATTAGTCTATGTTAAAAGGTATAAGAAATATCTTATCATAGACAATGCTGCAAATAATCTTTACCTCTGAAGCCTCACTGAAACTCTCTGCCTCATTCACTCTCAGCTGTGAATTCACTTCTGCCTCTGTCTATAGCAAATAAAGTAGTGTTTGAAACATGTACAGGGAATAGTGACATACAGAAGAAAATAACAAATTAAGTACACTGCTGGACAATAACCAATAATTTGTATCCTAAATTATTTTTTAACACTTTAGAATGGGTAACACATATTCACTATTAACTATGGCTTTTGCCTCAATAAACTCTTCATTTACTACTTATTACAGTTTTTCTCGATTGCTTAAAATTTCTTGAAACTATGCCTCGTATTCTCAAAACAGTAAACATGAATCCATAACTTCTAACTCAATTCCCCAAACTTCCTATATTCGGGTCAAAATTAAGCTCTCCACTCAAAACAACTGAATCTTGCTGAAAAACCAAACTTTGCTCTCAGACATGACACACAAACAGTCAAAAACACACACACTACAACACAGTTTTACACACTGATGAGATAAATTCAAAACAATACTACAAAAACCAGTAATAAGTGTTGCTTGTGGTATTCCCCAAATGTTTTATTCCTCAATTTAATGTACTGTAGATTACAGTACAACACAGCAAACAACAAAAATAATTATTCTGCCCCAGTATCCCGTCTTTGGTCTGGGACAGGCCAAAGAACCTCTTCAACATCACAGGCTATACTGGCCCTGGCCTGGCAGCGGGGGTAAAAATCCTCTGCCTGATGTCCTTGTGTCATTGTTCACAAACAAGATACTTGGTGATGTTGTCAATATAACACTGCTCTCTGTTAGTATTACCTGATGTAAACTATGGGAACAGTTTGGATGACAGTCACTACTGAGATGCAGAAGGCTGCACTTCTTATGTATGTCATATATCCATTTCAAAAGTACAAATGTACACATTACTGTATGTGGGATATTGATTGAAAAAGACGAGGTATGATTCACAGTTACACTTTAACTAGTGGTCTGACCAAAAAAAAAAAAAAAACGCATTACAACGTCATTGTGAATAGAATAGAAAAAGAAATATGTGCACAAAGGCAAAAATAAAAATGAGAAAGTCCACTATCAGAATTTGTAAGTCTTGTGTTGTCCTCTTTCTATATATGCTTTCCAATTGAAGGTTCATGAGATGTACCTTTGAGCTATTTCAGAGAACTGGTTTGTCATTGGTTGATCTATATTCTCTTCATTAGTGAAAGTCAAGATTCACTTGAACAATTCATGGCAAATTTATAAAAAGTCTAATAGAAGTGTGTAGAAAATATGCTTGACAGTTTGACAACTAGATCAACCATTTTGCATTTACCGTAATGATTTATATGATATGGTTTTGAGGGGTAAGACTATAGCACAGAGAACTATACATTTTGAGCAACATGATATTAGCAACTGATAATGTAGGAAAACACAGAGAAATGTACATAATCAGTTGCATGAATTTACCAAAGCAATCCCAACTTGTTCAAAAGAATGAGAAACTTTTTATGATGTGCACAAGTGACTAGATGATGTGGAGGTTGAACAAGTAGTTTTGAGAATGTCACGGGACATGGTTGTAGTAATAAACGCACAACGAAGGAGTAGATGAAAAAGTGATAGTAAAGACATACTGTTAGGAAAGATTTCTATATTTTGAAAATCCCTGCCAGGATTCAATCAATCCTGTATAAAGCATCACAGGTTCCAGAAAAATATTAAGCAGCACAATTGTTTCCAACACTGACAATGACCAAATATCAAATCAGCACATTAGAATAGTCTCTGAAGGATCATGTGACACTTAAGACTGGAGTAAAGGCTGATGAAAATGTAGCTTTGCATCACAAAAATAAATATAAAGAATATTAAAACAGAAAACCATTATTTTAAAATGTAACAATATTTCACAATATTACTGTTTTTGTCTGTATTTTTATCAAATAAATGGAGGCTTGAGGAGCATAAGAGACTTCATGAACATAAGAGACGTCTTTCAAAAACATTAAAAATAGTAATGTGTCTAATAGTAATAAATCTAAAAATAATAGTAATGCAATGTGTGACTTTTGACCAATACTGCATATAAACAAATGACATCCTCTCGCTTTCAACTGTTCCCACCAAATTTATTAATATGTGTTCAATATCAAAAGCAGCAGTCAGTCTCTGGTCTGGCCATGAGCAGCTTTAAGTACTACATTGCATTTCATCCTCAAGTTCTCAAACACATCTGTGTGTTCATATGGTCATATGTGGTTTGGTACGGCAGGACAACCAGCTGTCCTTCCTGTCTCCCTGTAGCAGTCTTAGGTGTCTTACATACAGATGATGGCTTTCCTAAAGACAAAAGTAGAAAAAACTGTTATTTAAATTTAAGGGACAATATTTAAAAATAATACTATTATTGTTTAATACATTGGTACATGTTGGAATTAAGATTAGACAAGCTTTAAAAGGGATGAAAAAAATGTTTACCGTCAGCTTTTGTAAACTACTGCAGTAAACTGTTACACTATACAACATTCAAGTTTACAGTATACATTTCTATAACGGGTTACACGCTGCATTTATCTGCTGACAAGATAGCTAGACAACTAATGCGAACTCAAATTTAATTACAGCCCACATAATACTTGGCAATTAAACGGAAATACAAGCTTGGCCTTTTTCATTAAACAAGAATCAAAACGCTAGGCGCATATGTAAACAATGACGATAACAAAATGCTGCGTTATACTTGAAGCGTTAACGTAAAGAAATTCAAATGATCAAATGGGGGGAAAAAAACAACATTTCCTTACCTGAATCGAATTGTGCGCTGTATATCCCAGAGTTGCTATTCTGCTTCTTCTTCTTCTGAGTTTCTTGGAAATTTAAACCCTTTAATTTTCGATTATTTATAAGTTAATGTTAGTTCCAGGTCAGAGGGAGCACCCAACCATCGATCAACAAGGATCTAATTTTAATTTTGACATTTTTAACAGCAGGATTAAATAAATGAATCACAATCCCACTGCGCATCAAGCACCTGTCGCCATTGTTTTGAATGCACTCGAATACTAACCAGAAACGTCCAAGGAACAAAGACGTCACTTCCTTAAACAGCCGAATAACCGCTGAAATGGTCTATATAAGCCTTGGACTTCCTCTTTCGGATTGCCGAGTATTGTCTGTGTTTATCATTCTCCTAGCGATAGCAACATTACAGAGCCATTCCGTGTTTCCTGAGTTTAGTCTAGTCTGTCCTGTTTTTTACCTGTATCACCAGTGTCTTAATTCTAGCCTGGTTTACCTCGTTCTGTCTGATCTCTGCCTGCCCTGTAGTTTATAGCCTGTCTTGGATTTACCCTTTGCCTTGCGGTTTCGGACTGTGTTTGCACCTTGCCTGGACTCTCTTCTGTTTGTGGATTACCCGTTCACCTCGCCCTCAGGATTAAGTTCGCTGTCAATCAACCTATGCCTGGATTAGTATTACTCTTATGTCTCGTCTGTGCCATTACAGACAATACTGCATGTAGCGCCCTCTTCAGGTATTAGGTGAATCTACCCGTTTAAACAGTTGACGCTATAACCCAGATTCTTTTAATTGTGTCTCTCGACGTGATTTTACTTAAAATCAAACTGTGACCCTGCTTTTATACTACTTTTTACAAAGTGTAATTCTGATCTTTGTAAATTACTTCCCACAAATATTAGCTACCCCTCAATACTATTTAAGTGACTCCACTATGTAGCAGAAATACACAAATTTATTCCAAAGAAAAGTAAACTAAACGGAATCAAAGACGAGTCTGTTCTCTCAATTTATAAATAAACTTTTACCTTCAAATACAGTGCTCGATTTACTCTTTTTTTCCCTTTCCACAACAACCCACTTCAAGGGTTAAACTTTTACAGAAATATCAAATTAGAGGTTTTTCACTGAATCACTCTTCCAAATTAAACTTCAGTTCTTTCCCTTCAGAAATACAAATTTGCCTCCAATAAGTGTGAACCAATATAACAGTGTCCCTTGGAAGACTTAAAATAGAAATACGATATGTAACAGACTTTAGATTTAGTTAGAAATACAAATGTAGCCCTTTACTAATGTACTTTCAATTAATCACTGAGTATTAAACACAATATTGTTCAGAAATGGAAAATAGCTTAATGTGGGCCCACCACACTCACTCACACACACAACCCAAACCCCTGTTGCAGGCCTGAAACGTCGCTTGAGTGCGTTGAGGCCGAGTAAAACGTAAAATGGCCGCTTCACTCTCTAAGAACACAAATAAAACAAACAAGTGTACCTGAATGAACTTGAAAAAGTTCAAGGACCCCAGTTGCCCTACTTGACATTAGGCGGGATTAAGTCGCTTTTTAACCAATAACATTAAATCAAACACAACTTGTTGACACAAACATGTCTGAACAAGTACATTATTTTCCATAATAGAAACACTTTGTCACAAGGAAAAATAAAAATAAATAAATGCAAATAAATAATAATATTAAAGTATTATTCTACAGAAATAGAACTTAACCCAGGGTTACATGCATGTTACAGACAAAACTCGGCGATCCGAAAGAGGAAGTCCGAGGCTTATATAGTGTGTTTGATAGGTTGCAGCTGTGTGTGTGTAATATGTGCAATGGATGATGGGAACTGTAGTCCAGGGTGACATGCAACAGTCTGTATGGGGTGAATGTCTATGTAATCGGAAGGCGACCTCTGGTGGTGAGCAGATGAAAGATCACGGACAGGATTCATGACACCATTATTAACAATGTACCATTATTTTACAAGGGTTTTTTTGATGAGGGTAACTGGGCTGATATGAAATCAGGGGACACCAATAAAATGATTTATATTTTATAGAAAAAATGTATACTTGTGCCCAAAACACTGCTTAACAATGAGACTGTATTTAGAACATTGGTCTCAAACCCAATTCCTGGAGGGCCACAGCTCTGCACAGTTTAGCTCCAACCCTAATCAAACACACCTGATCCAACTAATCAAGGTCTAATCAAGGAATTGAGTTTGAAACCACTGATTTAGAACAATATGCAAATGTGAGTTTTATATAATTTTGCCTTTATTTTGCAAAATAAAAGTCCTGCTAAAAAAGAACAATCATAGTGAGAAATAGACCAAAACCCTTACCCTTATCAGCATAAATGCTATACAAATTATTTAAAATAATATTTACTTGACTTTTTTAAAAATTTAATATTTATGAAAGAATACATAGTATTGTTATAAAGTCAAAGTCGTGATGCATTGTCAAGTATGGTGACCCATACTCGAAATTGGTGCTCTGCGTTTAACCCATCCAAGTGCACACACACAGCAGTGAGTAGTGAACAAATGCACACACACAGACACACACACCGTGAACACACACCCGGAGCAGTGGGCAGCCATTTATGCTGCAGCGCCCGGGGAGCAGTTGTGGGTTCGGTGCCTTGCTCAAGGGCACCTCAGTCATGGTATTGAGGGTGGAGAGAGCGCTGGACATTCACTCCCCCACCTACAATCCCTGCCGGCCCGAGACTCGAACCCGCAACCTTTCGATTACGAGTCCGACTCTCTAACCATTAGGCCACGACTTCCCGTGGTAATGTTTTATGTTTTTAAATCGCACATTTATTTGTTGTTATATGAATTCTATGATTGATTATTTCTTAGAGACGCAAAAGGCACAGATTTCATGGAATGGCCCATGGGAACGTATTGTTATCCAACAAGTTAAACAACAAGTATGTCCATTTTTATCTGCATACATAGAGTAAACTGTTGGGATAGGTTTGATCGTCTTCATGACCCTACATAGGACAAGCGGTTATGTCTTCATCTGTCTCATCTGTCCTTGACTGTCAGTGCCAACCTGAAAAGTCTTGTGCCGGAGCTCTATGTCACTACTTTTCTTAAATGCCAGTTTATTACACACCTGTTGCATTTCTAAATTGGCCATGTGCCATGTGAGAGTAACCGGGATACAGAACTTTAATTTGGAAATATGACAAGATGATGAACGCAGCTGCAAGCTGAGATTTTAAAAGACAGGCTACACAACTCACATGTGAACAAACATGGGAAATTAGCTCTGGTGCTCGAGGTCATGTTACGTGTGTCTCTGTAGCCAAGGGCAACCTCTCCATTACCTCAATGCTGTGCAGTGTTTATGAATTGTCAGTGGCGATAGAACATTGGGATATTGTGAACTTGTTAATGAGAAAAAAAACATTTAGTTTTTTCCTTACGTGCAAGGCATACCAGCTTTAAAAAGCTCATTGTGATCATAATGCCATCATTTGCCATGGACATCAAAGATGAAGGAGGTTTTCAGAGGCAAAGAAATGCACACTCAGAACTTGACTTGTTGTATGAGTGATGGTTTATTTAGCATTTGTTTTGGTTGTTAGTTTGCTCAATTGCGTCCATGCCACTTCATGCTTGATTAGTCATGCTTTAAGCTGCAGCTGTTACTGCTGTTGTGTGTGTGTGTGTGTGTATGTGTGTGTGTGTGTGCGTGCGTCAGATTTCCACCCCTCCGTATCATGCTTTAAGGGTGATACAGAGGGGTGCAAATCTGACGCACTGAAAATGAAAATGAAATGAAAATGAAACTGTTGAGAAACAGTGAGGAAAAATCCATCTGTTCTATGATCAAACACTTCATACAGACAGCACCCAAAATAATTTGATTCAGTTTACTGAATCACCTCAAAGCACCAATTATTTTCTTTCTGATTGCTCAGTTTGTAGACTTGTGGGAGAAAGGTGTTTTATTTATTTATTTATTTATTTATATTTTTGCGCCAAATGAAGATAAGCATTCATAAAGTTCATAAATTCAAAAATTAGTGTATAGCTACACAGTGTACAGTATTTTTTATATTAAATTACTTTCTCATTTTAATGTAAGTCATAGGTAAGCCATTTGTAATTGTATTTAGTAACACGTTATAATAAGTATACACTAGTAAAGTGCTTACAAACACATTTTTAACATTCAGGGCATTGAAAATGGGTAGTGGATGGGTATTCCAGCATGACAATGACCCAAAACACATGGCCAAGGCAACAAAGGAGTGGCTCAAGAAGAAGCACATTAAGGTCCTGGAGTGGCCTAGCCAATCTCCAGAGTCCAGACCTTAATAGCATAGAAAATCTGTGGAAGGCGCTAAAGGTTCGAGTTGCCAAACGTCAGCCTCGAAACCTAACGGATCTGCAAAGAGGAGTGGGACAAAATCCCTCCTGAGATGTTTACAAACCTGGTGGCCAACTACAAGAAACGTCTGACCTCTGTGATTGCCAACAAGGGTTTTGCCACCAAGTACTAAATCATGTTTGCAAAGGGGTCAAATACTTATTTGACTCATTAAAATGCAAATCAATTTATAACTGTTTTGAAAAGCATTTTTCTGGATTTATTTTTCTGGATTTCTGTATATATATATGTATGTATAGATATGTATGTATATATATATATATATATATATATATGTATGTATGTATATGTATGTATATATATATATATATATATATGTATGTGTTACGAACGCAGCCAGACAACAAGGGTAAGTAAAAACACTGTGACTTTATTTCTAGGTGCGGGTGCTGGAGATCGTGGAAAGAGGTGAGTGGCTTCCAAGTGGACAGTTTGGATGTGTCCGAAAGTCGTTCCGACTTCGTCTTCCTGCTTCACAGGTTCGAGGTTCGGGACAGAGGATGAGGACCGGAATCCGAGGACGCCGTTCTCAGATGAGGCAGGTCTGGAGACAGAGGAGACAACGAGGCGGAGAACAGGAGGTAAGTCTAAGAGGTAAATGTATACAAGGTATACTCATCGATCCGTGGGATGCGGGAGTAGAGTCCACGTTGTACAAACGAGATCGGACAGTTTCTGTGACTGGGGTGAGTGCTTATGTAGTGTCCATGATGAGGGTGATGACGAGGTGCAGGTGCGCGTGATTAGTGACTGAGGGAGACCAGGTGAGGGCGTGCATCCGGATTGGAGAGAGGAAGGACAGGCAGACTCGTGACATTACCTCCCCTCCCGGAAGGTGCGTCCCGCACCGTAACAGTGACATCGGGGAGGGGGGGGGCGGGTGCCCTGGAGGCCGGAATAGGGCCAGGACACCCAGGAGACTCGGGAAGCCTCCAGGGTGGATCAGGAGACTCAGGGAGCCATGGCGGGACTGGAGACTTGGAAGGCCACGGCGGATCAGGGAGCTTGGACGGCCACGGCGGATCAGGGAGCTTGGACGGCCGCGGCGGATCAGGGAGCTTGGACGGCCACGGCGGATCAGGAGACCCGGGAGGCCACGTCGGATCGGGGTCCTCGGGAGGCCATGATGGATCGGGGTCCTCGGGCGGCCTAGGCGGATCGGGGTCCTCGGACGGCCATGGCGGATCGGGGTCCTCGGGCGGCCTTGGCGGATCAGGGAGCTTGGGCGGCCTTGGCGGATCGGGGTCCTCGGGCGGCCTTGGCGGATCAGGGAGCTTGGACGGCCACGGCGGATCAGGGAGTTTGGACGGCCACGGCGGATCAGGGAGCTTGGACGGCCTTGGCGGATCAGGGAGCTTGGACGGCCACGGCGGATCAGGAGACCCGGGAGGCCACGTCGGATCGGGGTCCTCGGGAGGCCATGATGGATCGGGGTCCTCGGGCGGCCTAGGCGGATCGGGGTCCTCGGACGGCTATGGCGGATCGGGGTCCTCGGGTGGCCTTGGCGGATCAGGGAGCTTGGGCGGCCTTGGCGAATCGGGGTCCTTGGGCGGCCTTGGCGGATCGGGGTCCTTGGGCGGCCTTGGCGGATCGGGGTCCTTGGGCGGCCTTGGCGGATCGGGGTCCTTGGGCGGCCTTGGCGGATCGGGCGCATGAGGGCGCTCTGGAGGAGCGGGCGCCTGGGGGCGCTCTGGAGGAGCGGGCGCTTGGGGGCGCTCTGGAGGAGCGGACTCTTGGGGGCGCTCTGGAGGAGCGGGCACTTGAGGGCGCTCTGGAGGAGCGGGCACTTGAGGGCGCTCTGGAGGAGCGGGCACTTGAGGGCGCTCTGGAGGAGCGGACTCTTGGGGGCGCTCTGGAGGAGCGGGCACTTGAGGGCGCTCTGGAGGAGCGGGCACTTGGGGGCGCTCTGGAGGAGCGGAGCTGGACGAACCAGCGGGGACGAAGGAGAGCTGGACGGGACTAGCGTAGATGCAGGAGGGCGTTCTGGCAGCGCGGACTCGTGAGGGTTCTCTAGCGGCGCAGACACTTGAGGGCGCTCCTGCAGCGCGGACACTTGAGGGCGCACGGGAGGCGCAAAGCTGGATAGAACCAGCGGAGACGAAGGAGGGCTGGATGGGACCAGCGGAGACGCAGGAGGGTGCTCTGGCAGCACGGACACTTGGGGGCGCTCTTGCAGCGCGGATTCAAAGGGGCGCTCTTGTAGCGCGGACCTTAGAGGGCGCTCTTGCAGCGCGGACACTTGAGGGCGCACGGGAGGCGCGAAGCTGGATAGAACCAGCGGAGACGAAGGAGGGCTGGATGGGACCAGCGGAGACGCAGGAGGGTGCTCTGGCAGCACGGACACTTGGGGGCGCTCTTGCAGCGCGGATTCAAAGGGCCGCTCTTGTAGCGCGGACCTTAGAGGGCGCTCTTGCAGCGCGGACATTAGAGGGTGCGCTTGCAGCGCGGACATTAGAGGGCGCGCTTGCAGCGCGGACACTTGAGGGCGCTCTTGCAGTGCGGACATTAGAGGGCGCGCTTGCCGCGCGGACATTAGAGGGCGCGCTTGCCGCGCGGACATTAGAGGGCGCTCTTGCAGTGCGGACATTAGAGGGCGCTCCTGCAGCGCGGACATTAGAGGGCGCACGGGAGGTGCGGGGCTGGACGGGACCAGCTGGAACTCAGGTGGGCTGGACGGGACCATCATCGCCGTAAACGGCGCAACGTTCATCGCCTGTTGCGGCGGTTTCCACATCGCCGCGGGCGGAACATCCTTCGCCGTGGATAAGGCTCCGGCTCGGGGTCGGAGACTCTCCAGACACCGGATGATGGCTTCTCTCCAAGTGAGGTCGGAGGTGTCTGGGAGCTCTAGCTGCTGGTGGTGCGTGAGCCCGAGCCGGAGCAGCATCTTGAAGGTCCCATCATCGAGTGAGCTGGTGAGGGCAAGAGGCGCAAAAGCCAACAAAAAACTCACTGGATCCTGGATGGCGTGGGCTAAATCAAAAAACTGTGCGAGTTTGCCCATCTTCTGTGTTGGTCCGATCTTCTGTTACGAACGCAGCCAGACAACAAGGGTAAGTAAAAACACTGTGACTTTATTTCTAGGTGCGGGTGCTGGAGATCGTGGAAAGAGGTGAGTGGCTTCCAAGTGGACAGTTTGGATGTGTCCGAAAGTCGTTCTGACTTCGTCTTCCTGCTTCACAGGTTCGAGGTTCGGGACAGAGGATGAGGACCAGAATCCGAGGACGCCGTTCTCAGATGAGGCAGGTCTGGAGACAGAGGAGACAACGAGGCGGAGAACAGGAGGTAAGTCTAAGCGGTAAATGTATACAAGGTATACTCATCGATCTGTGGGATGCGGGAGTAGAGTCCACGTTGTACAAACGAGATCGGACAGTTTCTGTGACTGGGGTGAGTGCTTATGTAGTGTCCATGATGAGGGTGATGACGAGGTGCAGGTGCGCGTGATTAGTGACTGAGGGAGACCAGGTGAGGGCGTGCATCCGGATTGGAGAGAGGAAGGACAGGCAGACTCGTGACAGTATGTGTATATATATATATATATATATATATATATATATATATATATATATATATATATGTGCAACTTTGTTTCTTTATTTATGTTTGCCGTATTCTCCAATGCATCGATTGACACTCTCTGCTCCTAGTTAATAGTCAACCAGTGCAATAATATAAGTGCCGTAGTGTAATTTGACAAATGTTCCACCCCCTCATTGGAGAAAAATCACATTCAAAAAGAAGGCGCATGACGCTGTAATGCAAGCGATGATAGAAGTAGACATAGATGAGTGGGATGACTTTCTTTTAGCTTAAGTTTTACAATGTTTTTGTAATGTAATAATTATCATGGGCTGTAATAATAAACAAGTAGTCATATCCTAATACTAAGAGTAAATACATTTGGTTCGAATAGCCTAGTATGGCAAGATGTCTTAAAATGTATTTCTTTTTTTTAACATTTAAACTTTGACCATATTATTATTACCTTTTGACTTCATGAATACACGTAAATGACAGTTTAATGATTTTTTTTATCTTTTTTAGAATATTTTTTAATAATATTAATCTTTTCTTTTTTAATATAATATATTATAATCTGATATATAATTTAATATAATAATTTCTATATATTTTTCTATACTATTTATTTTGCCTTTTTAATATAATTTATTTGATAGTTATGTATACATTATTTTATTTTAAATGGTAGAAAAACCTGTTTTTGACCTCAAAATAAAGCACTTTCCACCTGTACATGGTTGTGGGCACGAGCAGTTTTGCGGTGCTTGCAATTCTTAATAATTAATTAAAAACAAATAGTGCCACATTGATGGCTCAAGAAGGTGTAGTTGTTCAAGTAACACATTGTTTCATTTTAAAATATATATTAAAAAAAAATTGTAACCAAGTGTTTTTCAAGTGTAATATTTCTGCAAAGACTAGGGACAGAAAAATAGACATTTCCATAGAATGACCCCTATATATATATATATATTAAGCTATAAATATGTGGCTATGTTACAGCTCCCCTTTGAAGCTCTTGTGTTTTTCCACTTTTGTTGCAGTTTGCTGATTTTTGTAAAATAGCTTCTGTTTTTGATTTTCAGATAAAACAGTGGTTTCAGTTTAATATGTTGCAGGCTCATTTATTGGTAATAAATAATTAATAATAAATAATATTCATGGTAATAAATCATCAAAAAATACTGGGCTTGCTTTGGGCTTGTTTTTAAAGCTACGGTTTCTTATTTGTCTCGCGAGAGTTGGCAACAGTGTTTGGCACACACACGCACACACACAGAATATGATTAGAGGTCTGCATAATGAGTTCTCCATTACAATTCATCTCTCTTTCTGTAACTGTATAATCCATGTACTTTTCCCTAATGTCTCTGTATTGTCTTTACATGAATAGTTCAAAATAAAAAATCTGGCCATCATATTAATGTCATTAATGTCACCTTAATGTCATTCTAAACCTTTATTTTTTTTTGGCTATTACTCAAAACCTTGCATTATAAAGCAATCACATTTAAGCTTCTGTTTATCATATTTGATGTGCTCTATGTATGTTCATTGATGTAAAAGCTTAAATTAAAGCGATTGTGGCTCTTTAGAAGATTAAACTTGGATTAAACTGCTCAGTTCTTATTAGTTACTATGTCATATTACTTACATTACTTTTACTTAATTTTTGACATATCAATGTTGTGGTGGAATGGACTTTCATTGGAGGAACAGAGATCTCTTAGTTTTCATTAAAGGGGTCATGAACTGCACCTTTTATGATGTTAGAACAGTTTTTTTAGGCAGGGTGCATTCAAGGCTCGGAAGTAAATGCCCACTGCTATGATTGGCTAACAGTTTTGCATAGCAAAATAATAGATGGACACTGCTGTGACAGACTCTGAAAACAACATGGATAATTTAAGTTAAAAACTGTCTGTTGCAACATTATGTTAGATACAATATAGTCTTCAGTATATTATTTATAATCTATATCGACTCGGTAGTGCATCATCTTCTACTTGATCAGTTTTTATAAAAAGCCTGTGTCAAACTGTTTTGTTTGAAAACAAATCTGTGGTAAAGCAGTCAAAAAAAAAAAAAATCACTTTAAACAAATACAATTACTAATCTTTTATTTATACATTTAATTTTAAATTTGCATATTTTTTACTTATACAGTACAAAAGTTTGGACACTACTATGTTTTATGTTTTTGAAAGAAGCCTCTTATGCTCATCAAGCTTGGATTTACTTGATCAAAAAAACAAACAAAAAAAACAACGATAATATTGTGAAATTGTCACAAATCTAGTCCATCGACTTCCATCCACTTGTCACCAGAGGTCGCTCTTCTGTTACATTGACTTTTTGTCATTGTTTTTCTGATTTTTCAGAAAAACAATGATTTTTTTCTGAAAAAAAAGATTTTTTTTCAGAAAAAAAGTTTCTGAAAAAATTCAGAACTTTTTCTCTTGCCTTGTCGTTTGGACTCTGTTTGCCCCTGCCTGGACTATTACCGTCTATTTGGATTATCTCTCTTTGTTTTGCCCACTGGATAATGTTCGCCGCCGATCTACCCCGTCTGTTCACTGGACTGTTTTTGTGTTTTGCCCTTGCCATACCTGTTTGCTGGTGTTTCAACCCTGCCTGTGTTTTTGACCACGTCTCTGTATAATAAAGCTTGCAAATGGATCCACACATCTCTCGTCTCGTTCGCCCTGTTACAGAATACTAGGCCTCACAAGGATCCAGAAGCTTTTCTGAGGAACATTGGCCAGGTATGGACACGGAAATACATTTTTAGCTCTTAAACAAGGCCCGCGATACGCTGGAGAATCTGAGATGGCATTAACCAACCGCTACGATCTGAGCTTAGACGTGAGGGTCCGCGTTTTTCACTTGCTCAGTTTAAGGATTATGCCTCGTTGACTGTTGGCTTTTTGTTTACTGTGGGTGTCACGGAGGAAGAATGCGACACCGCACTCGTAACTGAAATGGCAGATGCACTGGAGCGCGTTCGCAAAATGGTGACCACAACAACACCCCGTCAATTCACAGCTGATCTTCGTAAGTCCAGTCACATCACAGTTGATCTTCATGAGTTCAGTCAAGTCACAGCTGATCTTCGTGAGTCCAGTCAAGTCACAGCTGATCTTCGTGAGTCCAGTCAAGTCACAGCTGATCTTCGTGAGTCCAGTCAAGTCACAGTTGATCTTCGTGAGTCCAGTCAAGTCAAGTCACAGTTGATCTTCGTGAGTCCAGTCAAGTCACAGCTGATCACCGTGAGTTCAGTCAAGTCACAGCTGATCGTCGTGTGTTCAGTCAAGTCACAGTTGATCGTCATGAGGCAAGTCAAGTCACAGTTGATCGTCATGAGTCTCGTCACATCTCAGCTGACCTCCCAGAGTCTCATCACGTCTCAGCTGACCTCCCAGACTCTCGTCACGTCTCAGCTGATCTCCCAGAGTCTCGTCACGTCTCAGCTTATCTCCCAGAGTCTTTCCGTCTTGGACTCGGTCAGAGTCTTGACCGTCCAGAGTCTCGCCTCGTCGCTGTTGATCGTCCAGAGTCCGGTTGCTTCCTGTCTGCTGCACCCAGATCTTCAAGGTCAGTCTTTCGGTATCCCAGTCTGGTATCTAGTGTGTGGGATGCTCCGCTGGTGTCTGCACGCACAGCTGGTATCCTCAAACACACTCACTCTAACCCCCCTGTTCCTGAACTAATTCCCTTGTATGAAGCGCTTCCCATGATGGGGATCGTTTTATGTTGCATTTGGGCTGCGTACACCACCACAGAACTACCCGAGGTGGCGGCGTCCACTGTGATGTATCCAGAGGTGGTGGCGCCCAGAAACTAACTATCTTTGTTTCCCTACGAGACTGCTGTAGAAACTCCAGAGGTGGCGGCATCTGCTGCAGAACCTCCAGAGGTGTCAGTGGTACTCAATTATGAACTCCCAGTTTGTCCTGTCACAGTCAAGGAGATTGTCGCCTGTCCTGACACAGCCAGAAAGGCTGTCCCTGAACTCTCGTCCAGTTCTGAACCGGCCATGGAGGCCAATTATGAACTATTGTGCTGTCCCGATCTAGCCGAAGAGGCTGTCTTTGAATTATCAGCCTTGTCTGTCTTTGCCAAAGTGGCCTCTACTCAAATGTCTGTTTATCCAGTCACAACCAAACAGACTGAAAATGAACAGTCTGCCTACCCAGTTTCAGCCAAGGTGTTTCCCTTTGAACTGTCTGTCTGTCTTGTTCCCACTGAGTCTGACTGTGAATTGTCTGCCTGTTTAATGTCCCTTACTCAAATGTCTACCAGTCCAATTTCAGTCAGTGCACCTGGTTTTGATCTGTCAGCAAGTTCCCTGCTCCCAAGTGTGTCTAATTCTGAGCCATTTGTCTGACCAGTCTCATTCTGAGAATCTAATTCTGAATTATCTGTATGTCCTGTTCCAGTCCATGAGTCTAATATCGAACTGTCTGTCTGTGCAGCGACTCTCAAGGAAACCAATACTGAGTTTGCAGTGCTGCCTGTCACAGTCCAAAAACCCGCCTTTGAACCCTTAAAACTGCCTGTCTTGAGCCCTGAAACTATAAATGCACCCCATGTCTGTCCCGTTAACCCTGTCACTGCCATAGAGACCATTCATGAACTGTCTACCTATCTGGTTTCAGTTAACAAACCTGATTTTGAACCTTGTGTCAGTCCTGTTTCACTCAGTAAGTCTGATGTTAAGCCATCAGACCGGTCCAGTATCTGTTAGTGGGTCTGAGTATTAATCTTCTGTCTACCTAGCTTCAATCACTGAACTGTCTGCGAATCCAGTGTCAGTCAATGCATCAAATTGTCTGTTGGTTTAAACTCTGCAGTTAAATCTGGTTATGAATTGTCTGTCTGTCCAGTCTCAACTAATGAACCTGTCAGCCTGTCCAGTTGCAGTCAAAGAGTATGATTTTAAACTGTCTTCCTGTGCAGCTCCAGTTAATGACTCAGATTTTGGACTGCATGTCAGTCCAGTTTCAGTCAATGAGCCTGATTATGAATTGTCTGCCCGCTCAGTTGTCACCAGGGAAACTGTTGATGAACTTCTTGTATTCCCTGCCTCAGTCCTTGAGACCGTCCGTAGAGGTTATGTCTGTCTCGTGTCTCAATTTTTCCTAGGCTCCAATCTCTGCTGTGGGCTCCTGATCAGTCTGGTCCGCCGTGGTGCTCTTCTGCTCATAGTCCCCTGTTTTGCCAGTCCTGCCTCAGTCCCAAAGTCTTACACCTTTACATGGACCTGGCCCTCCGTCCCTCCCCCTATACTGCCCTCCTGGATTGTGTAATATTTACAGCATTGACTTCCATCCGCTTGCCACCAGAGGTTGCTCTTCCGTTACAAACTAACGTACACCAACTAATTTGTTACTAATGTAACAAACCTAATTTCAGTTAAAAACTGTTGGAAACATGTTGGATACAATATAGTCTTGAGTATATTATTTATAATCTATATAGACTTGGTAGTGCATCATCTTTTACTTGATCAGTTTAGAGAAAAAGAAAAGAAAGACACAGAAAAGCCTGTGTCGAACTGTCTTGTTTGAAAACAAATCTGTGGTAAAGCGGACAAACAATCTGAAGCTCTTTCCTAAGTTTACCCTGAGTCTACAGCTACACTGGATGCGAGTGGCGCAACTATGTGACAAATTTCAAAACAAATCATTTTTCAGCTAGGTTTCAATAAAAGCTGTTTTTGAACTAACAACAAAGTTTTGAGTTCTAAAAACTACAGGATGTTTTATAGGACACTGATCTGTTATATTTCAAAAGAAAATTAGATTTCTCAGTTCATGACCCCTTCAAAATTATATCTTCATTTGTGTTTTGGATGATGAAAGTATTTAATTCAATCATGCAACATGACTTACAAAGGTTTGCGGTAGTATTTGCGCCATTATTTATGCCCCCCCCCCCCCCCCCAAAAGCATTTCCTTTTTTTTGCATTTCACATGGCTGTGTTGATTGCTTATTTGCATTGGTCTTGGTAGATTATCTTGGTCATTATGGAAATGAGCTGGCTGTGTCTGTGTTCTTTAATTTGTAAATTTTCAGTGGATCATCCACAGAACTCCCATTGGTGACTTTATGGGATTGTGATCTCAGTAAATCTGGCACTAAGTATTTTCCTTATCAGTGATGGATAATAGGATTTTCTTAGTAGAAAAGAGAAGTCTGAACATTATTATGCTTCAGTGGTTTGTCATGATGTGAGAGTGAGTAAATGACAACAGAATTTTCATTGCAGGGAAGAACTCTCCCTTTAAAGGTGCCATAGAATCATTGATACAATATTTTAAACTGTTCTCTGATATCTACATAGAAGGTATGTGGCTTAAGTAAGGGCACAAATTATGTTTAAAAATATATTTAAATTATTTACGTTATGCAAATGTTGGGGGCGTAAACATTAATGATCCCAACTGTTATGTTGGGATTCGCCTCTTTTTCAGTGGTCTTTTGCACGCACGAGATTTACATAAGAAGGGGGAAACAATGGTGTTTGAGGCCCGCGGTATGTCATTTCCATGTACAGAACTCTTATTATTCAACTATTCCAAGGTAAATACAGTTTTCCATTCTATGGCATCTTTAAGAATTGTTCTGTTCAGTCTTCCTCATCCTCCCTCCATTTTTTCAAGTAAATGCACACTGTTTACATAACAGATTGGCAATGCAGAATCAGACAAGACAGTCTAAGCTCTAGAGTATTGGTACATGAAACTCTGAAACTGTTGTGGTAAGCAATCAGATGCAGTATACTTATATGCATTATACCAGTGTGCTAATGCATAACACCCTCCATCAACCCACATTCAATGCATATCACTACCCTCTGAATCTCTTCATATTTGCGCACCACTGATTCTTTTGCCAGATGGTTGCTTGAAGCCTTGTAAAAAATGAAGTTGAATAAAACCAGGCAATTAGTCATGTTGTCTGAGAATCTCAGCAATCAGACAGGTAATCCTTAATAAATTCATGCCACTGGCAAACAGCACCATTTCAGACCACCATCCCTGCTGCCTAGCAGAGCAACTGTACTGGAAATCAGTTCCCATTGTCCGTAGCCAGTGGTTGGGGTGGAAAGCAGACACACTGTGTGACATGTTAGTCAGCTGATATCTCATGTGATATATGACAAGTAACCACATGCATCTAATGCTGGCTTGAAGTACATCCATTCAAAACACTGTTCAAAAGTTTGAGGTCAATAAGATTTTTTTGTTTTATTATTATCATTATTAATTTTTAATTTAAAGAAGCGTCTTGCATTTGTTTATTAAAAATGCAATAATATTGTGAAATATACTTTTTTTATTTTAATATATTTTAAATTGTAATTTATTACTGTGATATTTAAAAAAAAAAAATATTTTAAAAAATGATATTTTAAAAAAGACACTCTACATGAATTAGGTACATAATAGGATCTTTAAATAGTACAATTATGCATTTAATTTTAAATGGTCAGCTGTAGATAGTCCAACAAAATATTATACAAGCCATTTATTTTTAATTCATTTTATTTGAGGTTGGCAGTGTTTGTTGACTAGCTAGCTAGTTTTCATGCTAAGTTAAATATTGTGTTAGATAGTGGTTTTAGTTTATTTTTCTCACAACATTAACACTTTGGGACACTAAAGTATACCGTAGTCATGGAAAGTGCAGAAACTGCAAAATAAGTGTAGGCAGAGAAACCACTGAATGCTTAACATTTTCATTTAGTATCATGGTAGCTTTAATTGTCTAAAAGAGGACGTTTAATCAAAAATAGAGCTTAAAAAGAGTTTTTAGCGACCACAAATGAAGCCTTGTCTTTAAAGGAAGGCTTGTTGGATACAGTATGTGGTTGAAGAAAGAGAGATCCTCCAGCAGAAGATAAGAAATGAAACGAGGGAGTGGTGATAGCCACAAGGACATGATGAAAGCCAAATAGCAGGAACAAGTGACCATTAAGCACGGGAGTAAGTTTAAGTGAAATGGCAGTGGCTCAGGAGATTGCAGGTCTTGTTCCCCCACTCCCCTGATTTGACCAGAGATCAGTTTTAGTGATATTTATGTGGTTTGGGGTAGAAATGTTTGATATGTTTCCATGGCTGCACATGTATGAGAATAAAAGCCAGATGAGATCAAAGCAGGTCTCAAAACCAACTTGACCACACTTGGGCTGTTCGATAGTAAATGTGGTGTGTGTGTGTGTGTGTGTTAACATCTGCACTAGAGCCCATCTGTCTAAAGCACTGTGGAGACACTGACAACTTCCTAACCCATTTTGACTTCTTTTTTTTATTGTAAAAAAAATAAATAAATAAAAATTAATGTAATATTTCAACTTTCTATTCTAAGTCAATATTGATATTCAACAATTGTATTGCATAAGAAATCTGCCTAATACAGATAAACCGAAAAAAAATAATTAAAATAATAATAATTTATGAATTTATTAGTAATTGGTTTGTCCCCATTTTGCTTTAATAAAATATCACTTTGACTTTGATTTTTAAAAAAGAGAGAAAAAAAAGGTCATGACACTAACTATTGGTTTGAGCCGTGACTTACAGGTACAGGTTAACACAAATGCACGGACATTGAGCTGTATTGTGTGCATGGATGATGCTATCACAGAGTCATTCAGTGCCAGATTCCTCAGCTCCACCCACTTGGTCTCAATCTCTGGAATTGTAATCTATCCCACCTGCACAAGCTCATTTACTCACTATATTTAAGCAGCCACTCTTCACTCCACCATCGTCTGGTCTTGTTCTTAACGTATGTGCTGCAACATACCTACTCAGCTGTCTTTACCTACCTGTTGCTGATCCTTCTTCAGTCTTCCTCAATAGTGATCCTCATCGTGGTCTCCATCTACTCCCTGCAAAGACAAAGACTGTTAATTCATCACCTAATGCTGGGTACACACCACAAGATAATCAGGCTGATTTTGGGCCGATTTCTCCCCTTCCTACAATCCTAGTTAATGTCGCGATTATCTTGGTGGTTCTAAAGATTATCTTATCAGATTTTGCTGTGGTGTGAGGTATGTTAAGAGTGACTGAATCTGCTCGGAAGAACGTCAGAAGTGCCCCGATTGCGAATCAAAAATCCTTATGTGTGCTGGGGGGGAACCCCGAGGACACCACACACTAGGACCAAAGCAGTTAAATCTAGGATTTTTTTCCCTCATGTTTGTGGTCTCTCACATTTTGAAGATCTTATAAGTAGGGTTGGGTATCGTTTGAATCTTATCGATTCTGCTTGTCGATTCCGATTCTTTTCGATTCCCAGTTTCGATTCCAATGTGATTAAACAATTATATCAAACATTTATCCGGTGTCTCTTTTTTGCAAACCATTTATTGGAGCTGAATATCATGAACAAAAATCAAAAGGCTACATGAAAACTGGACTCTTTAAGAGCTGTTTGTGTGCAAAAGAGAACTGCGTTATTCTGGGTAAATTTATTTATTTTCATTCCCAGTGGAAGTTGTGGTTCTCTCATGATTCTGAAGAAAAAACATTAAACATATTTAATTTATGAATGAATGATTCAATGACTCACTCAAGATGCACTCTGTTCATTACTGGATGAATCAGCGTTCTTGAATGAATCTCTTGTATGATTCAAAGACAAATACATTTTAACAGCCCCTTTTCGCCACTTACTGGCGTAACAATGTAATCGATAAATCTTCATTTGAAGTATCAAATTACATTCAAAAGGTGATTTACTCTATTTTAATCGCTATACCGTGCACATCAGAGTTGATATATTTTCGATTCCAAACCCGACTTATAAGATTTTAAAAATCTTTTAGTGTACCCAGCATTAGTCTACATATTACCCATCCACCTCATCCTTACCTAATATCCTCACTTGTTGCAAGTCTGCATCTGTAAATAACCTGTGTGTGGAAGTTACCTGTTTTGTCCTCTGGATATTGATATTTAGAAGTTAAAATCCTGGCAGTGCTGAAAGTGCAGCCTGCTGAGATTCTGACTGATCTACCGTTCAGGTTTTTTTCATGACTTTCTGCAAACTGCAAAATTGTGTTCTGCTCAGATATTTCATTCACTCTGCACATCTCTGACCTTCACTGTAACTTAGTTATGTAACTTTGTGAATGTTATTTAGAGTCCAAATTTTCGATACATTACAAGTCAGTTAGTAGCCATTGTGTGCCTGCTCCATGTGCTTTTACTCCAGTTTTATCATATTTAGATTATATTTAATTGGTCAAAATTATGAATTTATGCCACAGTGGAGACTATATATTTCACAGTTTCTTATTTTAATTTTTCTTCTTACACATAATTACTGTTTTATTTTTACTCTTGAGGCGAATGCAGATTTCTGTAACACATAGCCACCAAATGGTGGTTGAATTTAAATTGTCCACTTTTCATTTTGCAGGACAAATAAAGACTCCAAAAAAAAAAGCCATTTTCATCTCAAGGGAACCTTCTTCCTGGGCCCACCTGAACCGTTACTTTATCTCATAAATCTATGGCTGCCCTGTTTTTGATTTGTGGTCTGACATTTGCAAGAGGAATGGACTCACAGGAAACGTATAATCGGAAGGCAAGTGAATAGAAGAGCTTTAAACATTCCAGCACCACAGCCAAACACACACACACGCACGCACGCACACACAGACACACACACAAGATTACTGACAAAAGCTCAACTTTGACCTTTTAATATGTCTATTTGGTTTAAAAACAGTTCACAAGGATTGAACGCCTTTGATATGTCAGTTAGGAAAAGTATATAGGCTACTTTTATTGCTAAAACTATACATATTCCTAAAAATATAGCAAATTGAGAATATTGAGTTGTCACAATAATGATGGGATGTTGTGGATAGTTTTCAGTGCATTGCTGTATGGTTGCTAAAGTGTTCTGGGTGGTTGCTCTGGTGTTGTACATGTAATGAACAATTGATTTACTATAGCCATTATCACTAATTAGTTTTCCAATTAACTTCAGTGATATTATGGGAAGTTACCTTAGTAATCCCTTTAATGGAACAATGGGAACAAGTCACTGTTTGAGGCCATAAATTACATGCCAAGTTTTGTTGTGTCAGTATTGTTAAATTCCAAGCAGAAAAAGCAATATTTTTTCCTCTATCACTCACTGTGTACCCTGGAGAAAAGCACTAAATTCTAGATTGCTCCAGTGGACCAGACATATGTAGGTCAGGTGATTCAAGTCTGAGCATGACACTCACACAGCTTAATAAAAATGAAACAACTCAATTAGTCCTGCACATCTGAATGAGTGGAGGATTGTTGTTGCAAATATTTCTACCTTTTTTTTTTTCTACTTCTTTTTTTTACCCATTGTCACGCCTGTTTTGGGTTTTCTTCTGTTCATGTTTTCATGTCTTTTATTTTGGAGTTTAGTCACGGTCCCTGTTTGTGTCTTGCTATTGTTTAGTCATGGTCTTAGTCATGTGTCCTGTCTCTCATTGGTTGGTTCTTGTTATGTGACCGTATTGTTTGCTATAAGTAGCCATCATGTTGCCATTGGCTGTGTCTGAAACCGCCTACTCAATGAGTAGGTACTTAATTTCAATAAGTACTTACTTAACGAGTGCTAAAAGAGTACATACTCTACAGCCAAATCTCGTTGAGTATGAATGTGACATGCCATGTTGACGTTATCATGTGATTTATGACGTATTAAAGGATTAGTTCACTTTTAAAAAAACTTTTGCTGATAATTTACTCACCCCCATGTCATCCAAGATGTCCATGTCTTTCTTTCTTCAGTCGAAAAGAAATTAAGGTTTTTCATGAAAACATTTCTCCATATAATGAACTTCAATGGGACCCAAACGGTTCAAGGTCAAAATGACAGTTTCAGTGCAGCTTCAAAGGGCTTTAAACGATACCAGACGATGAATAAGGGTCTTATCTAGCGAAACGATCGGTCATTTCAAAAATAAATAAAAAAGTTTAAGTTTTATAAGCACAAATGCTCGCCTTGCTCTGTTCTGTGATGCGCGTTCGTGACGTCACGTAATACGCAATGACGTTGAAAAGGTCACGGTTGACTTAGGCGGAAGTACCGAAGTCAACCGTACACAATTATACACAATTATACAGAGTATAACCAGCAGTGAAATGTAGGTCAGGTCCGCTCCAAGGACAGTACAATTATATAGTATACAAATATTAAGAAAAAGAAAAGTAGAAAAAAATAAAATAATAAAATAAAATAAAAGATAAAAAATATGGAAGCAAAGTGAAGAGACGGTTACCAGGGTGATTTGAGTCCTTGATGATTTTGACAGCTCTATTTTTGCAGCGTTTGAGGTAGATGTCCTGCAGAGAGGGGAGAGCAGACCCTGAGATGCGCTCAGCTAAGCGCACAACTATATGTAGTGCTTTGCAGTCCTGATTGGAGCTGTTTCCATACCACACTGAGATGCACTGAGTCAATACACTTTCTATGGTCCCTGAATAGAACGTTTTCAGGATTGCTGGTGAGACCCTGAATTTCCTCAGCTGTCGCAGATGGTACAGTCTTTGCCTGGCTTTCGTAACACAGGTAACCGTGTTTTTTATTTATAATACTCACATTTGTAAACATCATCGAACGTGATGGAGAACAGCGACAAGGGTGTTTACAAATGTGAGTTTTAGTTTGTATGTTTTGTTCATTTTTGCCAATAAAAGCCCATTCTCCTGCATCAGTGAGTCCTTGCCTCATCCCTCTACCCATGTAGAGTGTGTGTAGCTGTCAGTCACCACACCGGTGTGAATCCTATACTTAGTAATCACAGATTCTAGCCTACGTCTTGGAATATATGACCCAAATATTTCACTGTATATTGTCATCTGGACAAGTAAGTAAAACGTCTGCCACGCTTGTTCTGACCAATTGAGGAAAAAAGCATTACAATAAATTGCGCTACTAATAGTGATTTAATCTAAAGCTTGGTTAGCTCATATCACATCAAACCGTGCAAATTATTATTATTGTTATACTTTATTCTCAAATTATTAATGTTAAAAACATCAGCATTACGTGACTATGAGTATAGTATGTATTAGCATGTAGATTTCAATTTCTGTACAGTCTAATATCTAATTGTCATACCATTCGAATTTCATACCAAGAAATTATTTTAACCCAAAAAGCAAACTATGCTCCCTTTGAACTGTTTCTTTTTAAAATACAAATCTTGTGTAATCCCAGGCTATCTGTAATCAGAAGCACATTTACAACTGGAATTTAATTTAATAATTTAATTTCATTCACGTGTTTCATATAATCCTTTCTGGATTACAATCTGCCATCAAAATTATTTTTTGACATTTAATTATTCTAGCTGCTGTGAGAAAAGTCACCTGCAGGATCCTCACATGCGATGCCAGGACAACTGCTTTATGTTTACAAACGTGATGTAAGGATGCAGTGCCATGCTAGAAGTTCCCGCAAATACCTACCCATACTACTCAAATTAAAAAACATTATTATAAGATAACCGTTGTGAATTGGGCTAAAGTCAGGTGATAGTTTTGAACACTGGCTGGTTATGTACTTGCTCAAATATTGATTTTGGATCATTTTTAACCAAAATAAAAGTTACGGACTGCAGCTTTAAGTAATCCGTCTTTACAACTTTCACTTGTAATGGAGCAATATTTGAAATTTTTCCAGTTAAAGTCATTTCATTGGTGATTCAGTGTAACATCATCCAGTTCAGCTCTCTTCCAATAATGTCTGTGCAATCAGCCAAATGTCCCCAAATAAGCAAGCCAAAGGTGACAGCGATTACCCAAAACTCCATCGGTGACAGAAATTGAGTAGAAAACCTTGGGAGCAACAAGGGAAACCAGCATGGCGTGGTTTAATTCTAGGCTGCAACACAGGTCAGATTGAGCAGAGGACTTGTCTGGTTCTCGTGATCTTGTCCCGATGGCTGACGGCGTCTTTGCAGGCGATCTGTCTCTGGAGCTTATTTAGCTGACATGGTCTCCACTGACATTCAGGGCTGTCGAGGTCATCTCTAGGTGCTGATACACCATCTGATCTGGATACAGACTGGATCTGGATGACTGCAGTGACTATCTGATCTGGATAAGGACTGGGTGGCTGCATTCACCTCGGAATAAGAATGAAACAGACTAATATTAGCCCAGATGCCACTCAGAACCATAAAGCACATAATAATTGTATTAAAAACTCTAAACATTTACACATATTACCTGGAAGGAAAACAATAAACTCCTAATCTTGAAAGTACACACCGTATGTAGTTGCAGTAGAGCGGTCTGGTCACGAGCCAGTGTTTGGTGTCTTGGAAGAACTGACTGGGTTGCATCTGAAATCTTGCAACAATGACAAAGCACCAATGAAACCTTTGGCCACACCCTGATGGAGAAAGAAAAGTAAATTTTAAGTTCAAAAAATTAAATGATGTCTTTTAAATCTTCTACAATGTATCAATATCAGTTAATAAAATTTGTGGTGAAACAGAAGTTGCAACCTTTTTTTGGCACAAATCCATTCCACAATCCATTGCACAACAGGGAGCATTGATGCTGACTGGATTTGTAATATAATATGTACATTTCATATTATAGGGCTAAATTAACTTAAATAGCATAAAAATAATATCAACATATAACGGCCCTGCTTGTTGTTGAAAAATACCAATGGTGACGTTTTACAAATTGATTGATCAATTGTCCCAGTGTTTACTGAGCCACAGTCTTTCCCTGTGCAGGAACTCGTGTGCACTATCTACTCATTGCCTTCGCCAGGGAGACCAGCCTATCGAGGATTATGTGGAGGAGTTTTGTAGACTTTGTTATTTAGTAGGATTTAATGATACGGCACTTAAAGACATTTTTCGTTTTGGCCTATTTAATGAGATCTCATGTTTAATGCCATCATGTACCCCACACTGGACTCTTGAAAAATACATAGACATTCCCTTGTTATTAAGTGGCTCTGCTTTTACTGTGGGAATTGTGGATGAGGGACCTCACGATCCTGCAGTAATCCCCATGCCAGAGTCACATCATGTAATGCCTGCTCACGCCATGTCTGCTACTCCAGCCTCTTCTAACGTCATGTCTGCTACACCAAAGCCTGCTAACATCATGTCTGCTACTCCAAGGCCTACTCACGTCACGCCTGCTACCCCAGGGCCTGCTCACGTCATGCCTGCCAAGCCAGATTCTGCTCACGTCGTGCCTGCCAAGCCAGAGTCTACTCACATCATGCCTGCCAAGCCAGAGTCTGCTCACGTCATGACTACCAAGCCAAAGTCTGCTCACATCATGTCTGCCATGCCAGGGCCTGTTAACATCATGCCTGCCAAGCCAGCTACTCCAACGCCTGCTCATGTCACGTCTGCTATGCCAAGGCCTCTTCATTTCATGTCTGCCAAACCACAGCCTGCAGAGTCTGCTAACGTCATGCTTGCAACTCTAGGGCCTGCTAACTTCATGTCTGCCACGCCCCAGCCAAGATAACCGCCACGCCTGAGTCTCATCAAAGAGATGGGCGACATGCCTGAGTCTCGCCATGTCACGGCTATCACCAAGAATTCCCCAAAGGATTTTGTTTTGGGGGGGGGCATTGCGGACGCGGAGCTTGGGCTGGTGGTGGCGCCCACTTTTGAACTCACTGCTTGTCATGTCATGGCCAAGGAAGCCGTTCATGAACTCACTGTCTGTCCTGTCAAGGCCAAGGAAGCTGCTCAAGAACTCTGCCTGTTCTGTCACAGTCAAGTGGTCTGTCCATGTCTCTGCCCCACCATAGATTCCTGCTCTGCCGGCACCAACCGGCCGTCCAGCTCTGCCTGCCCCACCATGGCTCCCTGCTCTGCTGGCACCACCTGGCCATCTTGCTCTGCCTGCTCCGCCATGGCTCCCTGCTCTGCCTGCACTGCCATGGATTTCTGCTCTGCCTACTCTGTCAGGGCTCCCTGCTCTGCTGTGGGGTCTTTGGCTCTGCCCTGGCTCCCTGCCCTTCCAGCTCTGCCACTGCTCCATGGGCCCGTTCTTTCGTACGTCGCTTATTACATCTGAGATTACGGCGTGTGTTCTCATGTTCCCCGAAAAGGGCAGCTGTATCGATACTCGAAACCACAATCAGTAATGCAGCAATTGTCTGGCGGCAAGACAGCAACGTAATGACATCATATAATTAAAAAAGACACCTGACGAAAAACTTGACAAATTTCTGGACCTTTTTTTTTTTTTTTTTATTTGATTCCTAATTATTTATATTCATGATTTCTAGTATTTGTACAGGCTTTACATTTTTATTTCAATGTTGTAATTAGCAATTCATTTAATTTTATCTTTGAAGCAGATTACTTATGTGACAGCATTAATTAAAGTTTCTTAGAGATCAAGTTATCTGCATCTCCTGCACTCCATCAAGCCACTCCCATAATATCTGTAACCACTCAAATGAATGCACAGCTCAGATTAACTGTATGGCATGTGTGTAAGCCTCCAATACAATTATAAAGTAATTATTTCATCACTAATGAATATTTAAATGAGTATAACTGGCTGTGTCTATAGTATTATAGACTACACAACAATATTTTCATATACATTTTTTAATTATTATTATTTTATTGTCCCTGGACCAGTAGGGTACTCTTGTCATAAAGTAGCGGTGGCTGGGACATATTTTAAGCATCAATTCTGCTTAAAAAGATGGAATCTAATCCTGTTTAATTGAAATAAGCTGCTCCCGAGCAGGTTTAAGCTTACGGACCTGTTGCTACGACAGCAATTCCGGGATGAGCTTCGAAAGAACCAAATGATCCAAGATCAAGCGAAATCGTCAACAATTAAATCCAGCTAACGGAGTTACCGACATCCGAAGAACAGACCCCAGGTCAAGTCAAGTCACTATTATTTGTATAGTGCTTTTAACAATGTAAATTGTGTCAAAGCAGCTTTACATCAGCTTGATATAAAGCTGGGTGGCTTTACAGCAGCTTTACAGTATTTAGACAGGGAAATAGTGTGTCGAAATAGTGTCATTCTCCTCTGGCCAGACAAAATCATCAGCAGTTTAAATCTAGGCTGCAGCAGAGTCAGATTGTGCAAAGTACTCATCTGGTTCCTGTGGTCTTGTCCCGATGGCCGTCTAGGAGACAGGGTCTTCACTGAGGATCAGTCTTTGGTGCTCATCTAATTGTCCTGGTCTCCGTTGACATTCAGGGATGTTGAGGTCATCTCTAGGTGCTAATCCACCATCTGATCTGGTTACGGACTGGATCCGGGTGGCTGCAGTGACCATCTGATCTGGATACAATCTGGATCTGGGTGGCTACGGTGACCTTGGAATAAGAAAGAAACAGACTAATATTAGCGTAGATGCCATTCTTCTAACGATGTAACAAGTACATTATGGTAAGTGTTCCGGTTGGCCTAATTAATGCAGCCTAACAATCCTTTAACGGATAATATAGAAATGCAATAGTGTATTATGTGTAAGCCAGGTTAAAGAGATGGGTCTTTAATCTAGATTTAAACTGACGGTGTGTGTCTGCTTCCCGAACAGTTAAGTTAAGTCAAGTCACCTTTATTTATATAGCGCTTTTAACAATACAAATCGTGTCAAAACAACTGCACAGTATCAAAATAGGAAAATAGTGTGTCAGTAATGTAAAATGACAAGATTAAACACTCAATATTCAGTTAAAGGCGTTTCATTATTTAATTCAGTGATGGCATCGCCCAGCTCAGTTCAGTTTAAATAGTATCTGTGCAATCAGGTCGACGATATCGCTGGAAATGAAGTGTCCCCAACTAAGCAAGCCAGAGGCGACAGTGGCAAGGAACCAAAACGTCATCGGTGACAGAATGGAGACAAAAACCTTGGGAGAAACCAGGCTCAGTCAGGGGGGCCAATTCTCCTCTGGCCAGACGAACCAGCAGTTTGTTCCAACTGCAGCAAAGTCAGATTGTAAGGGCTCAACTGGTTCCAGTGGTCTTTTCCCAATGGCTGTCTAGGTGATGGGGTCCTCACTGGGGATCTGTCTCTGGGGCTCATCTAGGTGTCCTGGTCTCCGCTGACGTTCAGGGCTGTAGAAGTCGTCTCTAGGTGCTGATCCACCATCTGTTCTGGATACGGAGCGGATCTGGTGACTTCAGTTACCATTTGGGCTGGATACGGACTGGATCAGGTGACCTCGGAATAAGAAAGAAACAGACTAATATTAGCGTAGATGTCAATCTTCTTACGATGTAATAAGTACATTGTGTGTTATGAGAAGTGTTTCCGGTTCCGGTTGACCTAATTAACGCAGCCTAACAATCCTTTAACGGATTTGAATATTAGAAGCGTATTAGTGTGTTATGTGTGCGCCAGGTTAAAGAGATGGGTCTTTAATCTAGATTTAAACTGACAGAGTATGTCTGCTTCCCGAACAGTGTTAGGCCGATTTTTTCCAGAGTTTGCGCACTAAATAGGAAAATTTAGTTCCCCCCCGCAGTTGATTTTGATATTCTAGGAGTTATCAAATAGCCAGAGCTTTGAGATTGCAGTGGATGTGAAGGACTATAGTGTGATAAGAGCTCACTCAAATACTGAGGTGCCGAACCATTCAGGGCCTTATAGGTAATTAGCAAGATGTTAAAATGTATACGATGTTTAAAGGCCAATTCATACCTCACAGACAAACGCCAACAAACACCAACAAACAAGTTGGCTTAAGTTGGCTGTTGGATTTAGAATTTTATTAAAAATAACTGTCATGTTCACACTGCCCCAACGAACTTTGAGTCACAGAGAGTCAAGTGACACCGTGTCTACACCGGACGCGACAGTTGTCGCATTGCGCCGCATCCAATGTAGACAGCATCACTGATTGTAATCAACAGAACCTCTATCGCGTCTGATGTAGATGGTATAAGTGTGATTGGGGACGAATTGGGGACTGATGATCCTGTAACCACAATCAAAATTGTACTGTTATTAATGTCTTTGTGTGTCATTCTTCACCTGAAAAGATGGCGAATAAAATGAAAGAGGCCGTGGGTGGAGCACGCTTTATGTGAAATATGCGCATCGTCGTGGAAACAGTTTGTGGCCATGTCAGAGTTTGTTGTAGTTTGTTGAAAAACCCTTTCACACTGCTCAGACATTCCACGACCCAACAAATGCCGATTAAGCATGTTCAGTCGGGTGAAAACAAACTCCAACCAAGTCTGTGCGGTGTGAATTTTCCTTAATAGGGAGCCAGTGCAGTGTTGACAGATCCGGGCTAATATGGTTATACTTCCTGGTTGTAGTAAGAAATCTAGCTGTTGCATTTTGAACCAGCTGGAGTTTGTTGATTGAACGCGCAGAGCAACCAGCCAATATAGCATTACAATAATCTAGCCTTGAGGTCATGAACGCATGAATTGATGTTTCTGCATTTGACATTGAGCGCATAGGTCGTAATCTAGATATATTTTTAAGATGGAAAAATGCAGTTTTACAAATGCTAGAAACATGTTTTTCAAAGGAAAGATTGCTATCAAAAAGTATGCCTAGTTTCCTAACTGATGACGAAGAGTTTACAGAGCAGCCAGCAAGTAATTGACAGTGATCTAGCTTATTACATGCAAAAGTTTTTGGTCCAATAAGTTCATCAAGTAGAGAAGATCGATCGGATGAGTAAGTAATGTTTATTTTCTGCATTAGTTAGCGTGTTATTGTGACATAAACATGAACACATTACTAGTTGGGTTTTTCCCAAACTACAACACGATGAATGCTACGCATCTAAGAAAAGTTTAGACCATGTTTATTATTAATAATCTGTTCACAAATATATTTTAATAACATACTAAACGATAACAATTAGTTCACAGTTATAAAATATATTTTTTATAGTGCAAAGTTCTTCTTTTTATAGTACAAAGCATGCGTGAGTCTATGACTGCAGAATCATATCTTCTATACTATAAAATCATACATGAAGTCCAGGATGGCTATATGACTACAAAATCATAGTTGGGTTTTCCCCAAACTATAATTCCTGACTAAAATGTCTGAAATCCAGTAAAACATTTTGAATATGATGGGCAATTCATTGTATTTAAATTTCTAACGGCGCGAGTATGTTTTCTTGCTCTATATAAAACAATAAAAGTAATATGAGAGTGCATTGTAACATGATGAATGCTACGAGTCTAAGTATGTTTAGAACATGTTTATGATTTATAGCCTACTCTGTTCAAAAATAGATTTTAATAACGTGCTAAACAATAATAATTAGTTTCTCAAAAATAAAATGTCTTTTTTTTACAATAATACAAAGCATGCATGAGTCTATGGCTACAAAACCTATATATGATATATATATATATATATATATATATATTTATATATATATATATATATATATATATATATATATATATATATATATATATATATATATTGTGACACGTGTCCCGGGCGCCTATCAGCGTCGCCCTGGCAATGGAGGAGATCTACCTGCACACAATCACCACGGGCTGATCGGTCCCAGCTGAGGCGGATGAGGAGAGGACTACAAAAGCCGCACCCGAGAACACACGGGTGAGCAACGTCTCCAGAAGGCAGCTGTCTAATGTTGTGTCTCTTGTCCCGCCAGAAAGCGACTGACCGACCAGCCCGCCACCCGAGCACAGGACACCGAATCCCTCGCACTCAGCCAGCCGGCGAACAGGTTCACGAAGCACCGAGGACGAGCACCAGACACATTTGGCACCTTCACTATTTGTTCTGTTTATTAATAAACACACCCTCTGGGGCTTTAACTTGCACTGCAACCTGTCGTGTGATTCTTCAGCCCGCCACACTGGTGGAGAATGCGGGCAGATTGCTGAAGAATTACCGACACCCACGACCATACTGAATCACCAATTTTCTTTTTTTTCCCCCTCTGTTTGTTCGTCAGGCGGTGACTCCTTCCCCAGGAGTCTTCGCGGCTGCCGAGCGGGTTCCGCTACCGGACCCCCGCGCTCACACCACCCAGCTCCTGCCAAAAATGAGAGGCACCCCAGACTGAGGTCTTCATCAATGGCCGACCGTATCCAGCTCTATTGGACTCTGGCAGCGCGGTAAGCCTGGTCCAGTCTTCCATGTTTCCCCCGCGGTTGGGAACCAAAGCCCGCCTATCCATCACATGTGTACACGGTGATACCCAGAGCGTGCCTATCCGACAGGTGACGCTTTGAACAACTGCTCGCCGAGGTCACACAGCCTGCCAGCCCTGCCAGAAGAGGAAGAAACCCAGCCGAGGTCCCCGACGGCGCCCCGTCCTCCTAGCATCGGACAGCGCCAGAGATGGTGAGTCCCCCCCCAAAATTCTAACCTCTTTTATGATGTGTTCCAGCAGGTTAGGGGTGGGGGAAATTTCGTGAAGGAGCAGCTCGGAGACGATCGGCTGAAGCATTGCTGGAAGCAAGTGAGGGTGGTTGAGGGAAAAGATGTCCAACCACCACCACATCCAACCCCACACTTCGTTATTCAGAATGGCCTGCTGTACTGTGCCGCACAGCGGAGAGGGGAGGAGGTAAAGCGGCTGGTAGTCCCACGTACGAGGACAGAGACTATCATCGAGCTCGCCCATTCCCATCCTATGGCTGGCCACCTGGGGGCGCAGAACACTACACAACGGATCCGAGACATTCCATTTATTTTTATTTTTTTGTATTTTACTGAATCAGACTCTTCAGTCTCTTCAAATTGTTTTCCGCTGCTGTACCAACATCAGATGTTCAACTACACTGATATTCTATGGTAAAACAAGATCCTTGACTACTGATAATGTTTTTTTCTTCTTGAATCCATGGAACGTAGCAGAAACACTTAAATAACACGTAAATATCAGGTATGATTTATTTGTTTCACTTGTTGAACAAATCTTGTTGATCTTTTGCAGGAATGACTCAAAGTCTGTTCACATCTCTGTGGTTAGATCAGTGTGCACAATAATGTGTCTTTTGACCTTCATTATGTATGTTTTGATTATACTGTGTTGTAAATAAAATACAAATAATTTTAAAAACCCATTTTTTCAATCTCCTCACATTCTCTTACCTGCCTCAAAGTCACAGTCACACTGATGGGCCATTAGCAGCCTTTAGGGGAGGGCCCTTTGTCTCTCAGGTGAAAATCATTTAATATTCAAGGCCATTACCATTTCCTCGCATATTGGCTTTCAATCACAAAACATGTCTTTAAAAATTTTAATCAATGTATTGTTTTCTGTGAGCAAATAAACAAGATGATTTTCACATAATTTTGAAGCAAAAATTCTAGGCTACAAGATCCACTTCTCAAAAGTCTTGTGAACAATTGTTCTGTATGTGTTTAATGGTCTTATTTCAGTGACTTAAAAATTTTAGTTTTTCACTAACCACGCATAAACGTTTATTTCTCAAAAACACAATCATGTACATAAATGCTGCTAACATATTATTGTAGCCCAGTGTGTGCTGTTTACAGTGTCATTAGACTTTAGCCATTTATATTTTTATAAGCAACTGAAAAAAGCACAAATGTCAGGGCATGTCGAGCATTTGATTTCACCGTGTTGGAGCCCTCAAGTGCCAGTCTGGAGAATGTGTTGGTCATGACTGACATTTTCACCAAATACACCCTGGCTGTACCCACTAGAGACCACCAAGCTGAGACAGTAGCCCAGGTTCTAGTGGTTGAATGGTTTTGTAAATTTGGGGTGCCTGATCGTATCCATTCAGATCAAGGCCGTAACTTTGAGTCAGCTCTCATTAAGCAGCTGTGTTGCTTACTACCCCATATCATGCCGCTGGAAATGGTCAGTGCGAATCTTTCAACCGAACTTTGCACAATCTTTTGCGCACCTTGCCTGTGTCAAAGAAGGGAGATTGGCCATCTTGTCTTCCCCAGGTACTTTTCGCGTATAACACTACTCCTCACCAAGCTACAGGGGAATGCCCGTATTTTTTGATGTTCGGGCAGGAGCCCAGACTTCCAGTCGACTTCCTGCTTGGTAGAGTTGAGGAGCTGCTGGCAGGCAGTGTTCATCGATGGGTCTTGGAGCATCAGGATCGGTTACAGGTGGCTTTTGAGGACACTCGTGAGCGGTTGGGGGCCGCGGCAGGTCGCCGAAAGGCTAAGCATGATCTACAGGTACGGGAATCACCACTGAAGGAGGGTCAGTTGGTATATCTCCGTGATTATAGCGTGAGAGGTCGACATAAAATCCACGATCTGTGGAGCTCAGTGGTGTACCAGATCTTGAATGAATGAATGAATGAATGATGCATTTATATAGCGCAGATCTTAAAGGCACCAAAGGAAGGGGGTGTGGTGTATAATATTGCCCCCACAACAGATCCTTGCATCGATCCTTGCTGAAACCTCAGATTGGCAGGAAAACCTCCCACGTCTTGCAGGACATTCCGTTAGTGGAACCTGTACAGCCTCGGGAAGAGGGGTTAGATGAGGGTGCCAGAAAATCCACAGGTGAGTAGTAGGCAAGCACCTTGGGGTATTGCCCTGTCCATCCCTCAGGGGCCTGGTGAAGCCCTGGGAGCAGAAGGAATTCCTGAGGCAGAGATGGATGTGCAGACAGTAATGAACCCTCCATCACGTTCTGCTGTGATGGGTGAGTGTGGTGAGGCGGACTGGAAGGAGTACTGCTGGGCAGCACTCTAATGTACACCATCTCCCACGACCAGTGGGGGCAGGCAGAGTGTCTACTATAGTGGGCAGTACAGCTGTTGCTTGGTTTGGTCTTTGGGACTGAAGGTTTAGAGGGTAGGTTTTCTAGTTCACCACCGGGGTGACGGTGCAGATCCTAGGGGTGCATTGTGCCCGTATGAATGAGGTAAGTGGTGGTGATTGACACTTGTAATCACCAATCAGCGACGAGTGCTTCCTATTTTAGAGCTGGTTAGTTGCAGCTGGTGATGTGTCACATCCGGATCCTCCCCTTTCTGTTCGTTTCGATGGTGGCTTTAGGTATGTGCTGCTAGCACACATCAGTTTGCTAATCTTTTAATTATTGCTTGTGTGGCACTCACGATTAGTTTGTTGCATCCTAGCCTGTCTTTTCATCTGTGTGTGTTTCCATTGGTTGTTGTTTCAGTAGTGGATGTGATGACTGCACTCCTTTCAGGTATGTGAGTTAAAGCTGTGTCTTAGCAAATATATGGTCTAACGCCATTTGGTTTGACGATTGGCAGGTGGTTTGAGTAATGTGCAGTTCCCTGTACTTCAGTATAGCAGTGGGTAATATGAAGGCTGTGTATCCTGGCCTGTTAACGGATTATAGAGCACACTATTCTCGTTTGGTAAGTGTCATGTATGTGGTTACGAGTGGTGAAATTTTAGTGGGTGATGTGTAACTATTAGTAACACTGTTTTGTGTTTTGTCATTCGTATTTGCCTCAGGATTCTCCATTTCGTTCTTGGCAATTATTGTTGCAGCTCTGTCATTTTTCTGCTGCCGCGCTACAAGAACGCTATTACCTCGCAACTAAAGGGGATTGCTGCTGCTTTCTGATTTCTAGCTTATTTTCTTCGGGGTGAAGGACTGTTTACTTGATGATCGGAGTTGGTGTAGAGACTACGCGGTTGCTCCGCACAAGCTCTGTCTTCCTCGTAGTTTGAACTTAGTTCTTTTTGTTTGTTTGTTTTTGTCTTTTTCTTCTTTCATTTGAATATTTGTGTATTGTTGATATATGCTGGTAATTTTTATCCAGTATTGTCTTTATGATGGAACTGTGATTTCATTTGATTTGTAAATCTATTAATTTCTGTTTATAAGATTTATTTATTTGTTTTTGATTTTCTTTCAGGAGCTGGGGTACCACGGGTGAAGGATTTTTTTGTGGTGGGGGTGCCCCTCCAACGTTTGCTGTGGGACATTTTTTATGTGTTTGGGTGTGTGATCTGAGTGTGCAGTGGAAATGTGCTTTTGGATAACTAGCACTGGTGATCACTCCTGTGGGCCCTGTAGGTTGATTAAATTTGTTTTTGTTTATTTTTGAGTTGTGTAAATTTAGACTATGTAACGTGTTTTTCTTTTTGTGTGTTTATTCTTTGAATCAGCTGTCAGTCACTGCCTCTTCTAGGGTTTGTTTCATGTTCTAGTTTTCATGTCTTTTATTTTGTATTTTATTCATGCTGTTAGTGTCATGCTTCCCTTGCCCTCATGTATTTCTGCCTTGTGTATGTGTCATGTTGTGATTGGTTTATCTAGTCATGTGTCTTGTTCCTCATTGGTTATTGTCCTGTCATATGGTTCTCAGTTCTGTTTGCTCATTGGTTGGTTCATGTCATGTGACCGATAGTGTTTGATATAAGTAGCCCTCTTGTTGCCATAAGTGCTTGGTCTGATGTTGTCCTGTAAAGGCTTTGCCATGCTTGGATGGATGTAATTTGTGTTTTTGTTTGAATAAATCCTTAACTGCATTTGGATCCTTGTTTCTTGTTCAACTGCACGTTTACAGTTGCATGATTTTCTCGTTAAATTTAGCCTAAAAAAATAACATACATTTAGTGCAACTTACCTCATGCGTGAACTTGATTTCTCCTGCGAAGTCACTCAGGCACGTGCAGAATGATCTCAGTGTTGGCTGGATTTGTTTCTATTAGTTTAGTCAACTTTTAGCATTCGGAATGTTGACTGGATTTGAAAATAACCATTCATTTAATGTTTTTAAAATATATTTGTGCAGACTTAATATAATGTCTTCTCAACTAAGCCCAAGCAATAAAATTAGTTCAACTTAAATATTTTTGCCCTCACAACATTTTGTTAATTGGATTTTATACAATGTACATGTTCCCTCAGTTAGACAAATGAGCTCGAGTGAAACTGAGCATCAACTCAGAATCCCCAATCTCTGTCAGGCTCAGCTGAAAGTGGTGTTGGTTACACTTTATTTGAAGGTGTCCTTGTTACAGTGTAATCATACCTTTCGGTACTGAGTAATATTAATTACTATATGGTTAGGGTGTGGCTTATGGTTACTTTCATGTAAATATGCATAATTTATTGTAATTATAATAGTAAGTGCATGTAACATGTGCAACAAGAACACCAAAGTGTTACCGTGGTGTTTGCAGGATATTTAGACAGTGGATGGTGTTTATCTTAATTCTGTTCTGTTCTTTTCTTCACACCTGCCATAAAGCACTTTATAAGTACTGTGAAACCTGCTGCTCTCAGCAGTTTCTATCACTGTACTGCAGCGATAAGGAGCTGAGAGATGCCTTGCCTTACTATTTGATCCTCTTTCTGGCTACTGTCCTAACCACCATCGTTAGGAATGTGTTTACAGGCTTTATAGATACAGCACTAAAAGATTACACTGTCGAGACTGTGTTTGTGTGTGTATTGACAATTAATGTGTTAATGAGAGTCAAAAGAAACAGAAGTGCTTTCTGCCAATTATCAACATGTCTCTCTTCCAGTCTTACATTATGAGTTAAAGGTCAAGGGAATAAGGTTCACACACACACACACACACACACACATACACACACACACACACACATCCAGAGTTCCAAGTTTTTGTCAAAATGTTTTGTCACACCTGCTAATAGTGCATAAAATTGAGAAGGGCAACCATAAATTACAGCTATTTTACAGTATGTCCTTGATAAATAAAGATTTGAAGCATTTGGTGCTTGGGAAGTGTTCATTTTAAACCTTTCTTTCATCAATACAGTTGATACATTCAATGAATGAATAAACTTATATTTGCACTTACACATTCTGATTTATACACTGCGTCTGATCATTATGGTAATTAGTATTATTTATTGAATAAAACAAACAAAACGTTGTATTTATCCATCTACCTATATAACAACTGAGTTACTCATTTAAATTAACTGAAAGTTCCTGGACTTCAGGAAGCCACAACATCTTTGTTGTGGCTTCATTTTAATTAAGCTCTCTGAAATACACTGCAACATTACCAAATTAGTTTACCTCTCTTTTCATTGGCCTTAACTTTCAGAGATGATTGAGTGGAGAACCCTCGTTCTGCTTGTGTTAGTTGATGTTTCAATAACGGGCTGAACACTACACTGTGATTGGCTGATCAGCGGGATGTTCAGGTGCTGGAGGAGGATGCGAGCAGCCGCTGAATGTCACCATGTGTGTGAGGAGAGATAGCCAAGCTGAGAGGGGGAAAGCTGACTAATAAAGGGCTAATCAATTATTAGCCATTTGATTTATGCCTCAAACAGTAACTTAGCCGCTGTAAATAGACGCAAATCCTGTAAATCAGTTCGCACCAGACGGCGCCTCGTAAGCTAAAGCGCATGACTGTGTGTGTGCTTGCGTGGGAAATCACGTATCACCGATCAATGGAAGTTAACCGAGCCAAACCCGCCTCGCTGTCAGTGAGTGGACGTCTGTAGCCTGCGGACACACCGCGGATGTTGATTTCGCGTAAGTTTGTGCAGATGCCACATTGATTCTGTGTGGATATTATAAGCTGCTTGAATCGTTGATGAATGTGCAAAAGTTTGTGTGTGAATTTTACAGTTGCTCAGTACAATGAGAGGATGAAGAGAGGTGAATGTGTATGTGACCCGCTTGTATATTGCAGTTATCGATGTCTACATATTATACGCAAAGTGTGCTAGGTGCACCTGACACATTTAGTCCTCACCATATGGCAAGCTGTTTTAACATTCAGGTATTCAACGAACTAGTTTCTGTTTTATGTCATGAGTAGCCAACTTTAATAATCATTTTCAATTTAAATAGTATCCCCCCCCCCCCCCCCCTTGCTAGTCACCAGGGGTGCAGGAGACATATTCAAAGTGTGTGAGGGGGGGTGATCAGCCCAGATCGAAAGATCAGATTTCCAGATATCGGACCACCACTTCAGGCTCACCGTCAGACCACCAACTTATATTAATTTTGCCTGATCATTAATAGAATAATATTGATTATTATTACAATACGAGGTTAGGCTACAATTATTACTCAAAACCGGTTGTTCTCAAACTTTTTATACCAAGTACCACCTCAGAAAATGTTTGGCTCTCCAAGTATGACCAACAGTAAAATACAGTAGTGTAGTAGACCTTACTATTCAGCTACAGCTCTGCACAGGCACAAAACAAAGCATTTTTATTCCTAATAAGAATATTTATTGTTGTCAGCTACTTGAACATTAACACTGCACTGTGCTTACATACAGGTAAATAAAAACTTAATGATTAAATTAAAATGTGTTGTACCTAAAAGTTAAATAAAAAACTGTACTTAAATGTGTAAAAATAAATTACTCCAAGATTAAATTAAAATGTATTGTGTTTTAACATTAATTTATATTTAATTTAGTGATTCATCTGTGTACTTGTACCACACTTGAACCACTGACTGAAATTATTCTCTCTTTTATTAAGTCATTTAGAATTTAAGGCCATCACAAACATGGCTAAATGGCATCTGGGGGAATGATGACAATTGACATTTCATATTGGCTGAGCATGTGTAAAATTAATGTCAACTTACCTTATTTTCCTTTTGAAAAACGAGGTAATACTGTTCTCTGTCCCTGGCTTCATCTTTCTGGTTGTGCGAGGCAGACTACAAGAAACTTGTGTTGCAGCTGAGACAGGCACAAGTAAGACTACTAAATTCCGTGCCTGTTTAGGACCACTGTCAGAAGCGCCATTAGAAGAAGATGACGCACCATTCACTGTCAAATAGGAATAGGCTTCATACATGTAACACCAAATGCAATCGCAAGTTATTTTCTCATGATTATGAAATAAACATTTTAATAAACATCGTTGTATGGTTTGAATTAAAATGAATGTGATGTTCGTTCTCGGAAGTTTTATTTAGTGAAAAGCGCAGACTATTTTCTCTTATCAAAAGTGTGGGGGTCGACTGCTGTCTTTTCAAAGTCAATGGCGTGCCTGCTAGCCACTATCCCAGTGACACTTACTAACAGATTTTTGATGCTGAATATAACTGAATCTGTAGTTCATATATAGAATATTCACTTCTGACTAATTTGTATTCTAATTATTGCTGGTACCTACAGTATTTCAGTTTTTACTAGTTGAATAGATACTAGTATGTATTTATTGGACAGTATTGTTTTCTTGTCATATAATACATTTGTTAGCCTGCTAGTAACATATATTTTTTTAATTATTACTAGTATGTCACGTTAAACCATACAGTAACCATTTTGACTAATTGGTATACAGTACACGACAAGTAAAAAGCAGCTGTAATTACTAGAAATAGCACTAGTACAGTACTACTATCTATTTACTAGTTATTACTGGAATAAGAAATATGTATTAGTATCTGATTTCAATCTAGTATTAGTATTATCAAGTTTGTTAGTATTAGCAAACTGCACCAGAAACAGATGAAATTCATGCTAGCCAGAATTGAGTAGCTGATAAATGACCCGCAAATCCTAATAGGATTAAATTGCAATGAAATAGTTCCTTGCCACTACTGAGATTATGGCTTGTAGGAAAGGAATATGTATAGTAACTAATATACTAGATTCCAGTTACTGTTTAATTACTTGTTAGTTTTGAAGCTAAAAACACACCGGTTCCACATGCATTTAACTAATTTACAACCATTAACAAAAGCACTTTATAACATTTTTTAAATTTTTTCAGCATTTCACTTCAGCTCTTAGTTTGCATGCTAATCTAGGCATTGTGTACTGCAAATAAATTTCACTTCATTGGTGTAAACCCCAGCTGACCACCCAGAGCTGTATTTGTGGCGAATGCATTGTGTGAATGTAACATCTGTTTGTCACTTCATTCTGCCTCATGGTTGCGTTAGAGGTAGATAAAGACCACTCAATGAATCATCCTCTCCGCATGCATTGAGCCAACCTGCCTGCACAGCTGCTTTGATTCATTTATCATACATGACAGTGTATAATGACTGACTGATGCCTGCGGTTTTCACTGCATTGTTAAGACAGGGTCACAGGAGCGTTTTTTTAATATTAATGCTGTTGTTAAGAAAGAGATTTGGCCACGAGATTGGGGAGAATTTTTTACTTATTTCATCCCGACATTGCATGTTGATATGTTTTCATAGCTGGTTAACCATTGCATTTGTTAAACTACCTTTTAAATGCATAATTCTGACTGGCCAATCTCAGAATTTTGTGGTCAAATATTTTTTATATAATGACTGTTGAACTGACCAACTGACGGCTATCCATTACGAGAGTACGATTTAATAGTTTTGTGTTTCTCAAATCAATATTTTTTTGTTTGTTCATTTATTCATTTATTCATTTATTTACGAAGTCATCTTGTAATTGTTGGCATAATGTGCCGTCAGCCATGCGTAATAGCAAAATAAACCTCTTCGTTGTGAGACTAGACCTGCATTGGGGTTCATTTGTGGTTAATGTTAAGAAAATTAGCAGCTGACTGTCAGTTACCACTTATGTTTAACTGAAGAAGGTTTTAGATGATTATATTGTATCTTAATATTTTAAGTTAGTTTGATAATGTTATTGATAGAACACATTGATAAAAAGTTAGAACAGCATTGTGCAGTTTTTTCACAAGTGTTATTATTTTGAACGTTTGTGAGTCTAAAGTTGTAATTAAAATGCAGAGGTTTCCAGATAATGTACTCTTAAACAGATGTTTATGAATGTATGTTATGTGCCTTGTATGTTTTTCAGATAAGTATATGCATTATGCCTAAAATTAAAATGGCCTTGTACTCAGAATGAGTTTTAAAATCATGAGAAACATTTTAAATTAATAGCACAATACCATGATAACTAAAGCGAGTGGCAGCTGGAATCCTGTGATCCAACTCTTTTGTGTAGTGGGAAATTGCACTCAGGATATTTCGAGCAGCCCTGAATAATGATACTTGAATCAAACACTGCAGCATGTTGAGCTGAAATGGAGGCCAGTCTGATGGATTGGAGTAGTTACATTAGAGCCTAAAAGAGAATGCATTTCCCTCCTCTCCCCAGTCCCATTATTCAGCACAGACAAACGACCCAAATGACACAGATAGAAAAGCAATTACTTCACACCAAGTTTCTTATTTGTAGGGTGAACGTATACCTGATTTCTTTCTAATAAAGTGGCAGACTGCTAGTTATGAAAGTGGGATCAGCATAGGTGAGCTAAAAGTAGTTTATTTATGATTATGGCTATATGTTAATTTAATTAATTAATCAACCCTCATTCCTTTATGGTTAAAGGCGGGGTAAGCGATTTCTGGTAGCCAAAGTTGATATTTGAAATCACTAAAACAAACACGCCCCTACCCCAAAACGGTCTCACCCCTATTTTGATAGCTCCGCCCCACACATACTTACGTAACCCAGGCAACGATTAGTTCTGTGAAACAAAGAAAAAACAATGTTACACCGTGTCTACACCAGACTCGAGCGGCACGACAAAATACTAAAGAAGTCATTATAATCAGTGATGCTGTCTACACTAGATGCTGCACGAGAAAACTGCTGCCGCGTTCTATTTATGACGTGCTGACAGAAATTTCAAATGATTTTCAACGGTCGCTTTATCGCGTCCAGTGTAGACATGGTGTTACTCACCTATCGAGAAGAAACAAAGCAACCTCGGCGTGGTTCTCGGCCTTGACTCAGTTTTCTAAAGCGTTTTTAAAAAATGACATACCCCACTCTCTGAACAGTGATTAATGGTGTTTGCTAAAGCCGACATTACAGTTACTATTGCTATGTGTGCAGCTTTGAGGAAAGTGCATCTGTATTCTCTGCCCCCATAAAAAAGAAAAAAAAAGAAAAAAGTAAGCTGTACCCGCTAAGTGAAGTCTCGGCTCTAAACAGATAAGTACAAAACAACAAGGTTATGTTAGGTCATTGTGTATATGTATTTACTGCATCTGAGATGTCCACCATTAATCAACCCTCATTCCTTTATGGTTAAAGGCGGGGTAAGCGATTTCTGGTAGCCAAAGTTGATATTTGAAATCACTAAAACAAACACGCCCCTACCCCAAAAGGGTCTCCCTATTTTGATAGCTCCGCCCCACACATACTTACGTAACCCAGGCAACGATTAGTTCTGTGAAACAAAGAAAAAACGATGTTACACCGTGTCTACACCAGACTCGAGCGGCACGACAAAATACTAAAGAAGTCTTGATTGTGACAGCTTCTAGAACAAAGCACACACTGAGCTTGACCCACATATAACCTTCCACTGCTGAGCACAAGCAAAATATTTTCACTTTTCATGTGAATAATTTTGTACACAAATTTACTTAATTAATTAATTAATAATAAATAAATACATACATACAATCATTTTTACTGGGTTTGATTACATTTTTTAGATTACTAGCCTTGCATTCTGTTAGCCAATTAGCCTGCTAGCTTAGCGGAAATATTAAATTATTTTGTATTTGTTTGATCAGACATTACAAACATGGTCCTAGATAGAATCAACTCTACAAGCAGATCTAATCTCTATGGAACAATGTGTACAAACAAAATAAAAACTGTGGTCACTATACATATACTGTATACAGTATGTTGTTAAGGTGATTTCTTCATGTCTTCATGACCAGAAAAAGCTGCAACGTGAACTTTATGCTGTCTTGTCAAATGTGTGTCTATATTATACTGTAAGACTGCTTCCTATTTCTCTCTCAATATATGCATAGTAATGCTGCCTTCACGTGCTATCGGAATTATCGTAAATATGAGTTTCCTAATCGGAAATTAGACAAGAACGGCCTCTCAAGTCGTATTTACTACTGGGAAATTCGGAAATAATTTTGATACCAGAGTTTCCAAGTTGGGCGGGTCATAAACTTTAAATAAGGTGGAGGGGACAACCATTGCTGCTGTCAATGCTGTTCTCACAACAACTACATCCCTTTGTCTTGTCGCTGTATTTATAGGCTAAATATGAACGATCATTCAAAGCATATTGTCTGTTTTATAAGTAGTGAAATAAGCATGTATTTGACCGAAATTCCAGAATTGTCAGCAAACTGCATGTGTAGCATGGTGAATGATTATATTATTGTCAATCAATGGGATGCTACATTATATTATTATTTCCAACATTAAAGCATTTGAATACGACAAGCTCGTAATCACGACTTCATATTAGTTAGCATCTAATGCAGCTGTCAGACCGGATTTTTTTTTTTTGGGTTGTTTTTATTTTTTTTCGTGAAAGTTTTTCCAGGATCTCTGAAAATAGAGATGTGTGATGAGTTTTGGGTGTTTGCATTAGAAATCATCCTTCTGGATCTTTGATAATTGCTGAAATTATTTTGAGAAAATAGTTAGCTGCCTATATGTCTTAGTGTGTGTCTTTGTGTGTGTGTGAGAGAGAGAGCGCGAGAGAGAGAGAGAGGATTGTAAACAGGTGGAGTGTAATGTGATTGGTGTATCTTAAAGGGCACAGCTGACTGAGTCATCACCCAGAGGCTGCATTAAATGTCATACACTGTCTCCTTCTCTTTGTCAGCATCTCCCCCCCTCTCCTTCTCTGTAATACATCTCTGTCGCTTCCTATAATTGGCCCACCTCCTTCCACACAATCTTCTCCTGTTTCCTATTTTATTTCATGGCTCTTCATCAATAAGTAGCTACAGTATCCCCCATTAATGTGCATCTCTAACAGTTTAGTAAGCAAAATAAACATCGATGTTTGAAATGTCCTTTAAAAATACTGGCTGATATAAGGACATCCATTTTTTTTAGTGCATAATTCTCTGAACCTCTTTATCTTATCTCTCTTACTTTTTACCTCCGACGAGCCTATTCTGAAATGTCCTCATCTCTTCCAGCCCCATGTAGGACCATAATAAGAGAAAGAGAAGTGTGTGAGATCTTGGTCCACAGGTACAATTTCTGATGACTGTAGCCTGGCTGAGCACATTAATGCAGCTCCAAATCCATGTGTGCATTGTACCGGTCTTATCTTAGGCAGCCTGTTTGCTTGTTAAAGATAACCGACTTGTTTTGCAGGAACTCTTTAGTATAAATGCATTTTATGGTTTTATGTTTGTGCATTTATATCCATTTATGTGATCTCTCTGTGGAGAAATATTAATTTGCTATGCCATTTAAATCATGACTTTGTGATAAACATTTGCTATTGATTTGTTTTTGGTAGTTTATTTTTTTTTTTTTTTCAGATTATTGAAAAATACACACTTGAATTGAATACACACTTCCTGGGGTGCATTTTTATTTGAAAATGGCCTGGCTTGACCAACATGAATAAACATTTTCGTTTCATTTACTGTTTAAAACGGATTATTTAAAACTGAAACCACATAAATTCACAGGAAAAAAAAAATCCATGAAAACACTGGACTTTGTCAAGTTATAGACTTCCAAAAGCAACATACTGACATTTTCACAGATGTATCTCAGAAAATAAATGTGTTTTAAAGATTTTATGCCCCTGACCTACAAAAACTTTGCCAAATACAGTGGTTAGTTCTGCCTCATAAGTGCTCACTGTAGCAGTCTGGTGCATTTTTTATCATGTTGTTCCAGAAAGTTGTTAAATTCATCCTATGAAATTCATATCTAATCAGATAGACCTTGCTCCATCTGAGGCGGAGACTAAAAAGGAGAATAAAAAGACAATTATAAGGAAGTGATGAATGAGGAGAGACAATGTTTCAAACTGAAATAGTCTTTTATTACTGTCCAGACTGGTCAGCCAGCACTTAAGAGGTAACATTCTATGTTTGTGAATAAAATAAAGCCATTGTGTAAATGTGTGACCTCAATATTGGAATTTCAAATATGTGTTATTGTGAAAGTCAATCCCTTTTAATCCCATGAAATCCAAGCATTTTTCAGTTTAGACAGAATGACTTACTGAATGACTATTTCTCTCTTATTTCTCAGTGACCTCCATGCTTTATCTTCAAAGTCTTTAAGGACAACCTTTTGTGATTCCAGCGACCTTTGACCCTTGACTTCAAAGCAGTGATGGGACGTAAACTGGACCTGTCTGGTCTGAGCAATGATGAAGCGGAGCATGTGCTTAGAGTGGTACAGAGAGACATGCACCTCCGTAAGAAGGAAAAGGAGAGGCTCAGGTAACAGCATGCGTGAGTGTGAGGCATTAGTGAAGATTTAATTTGATTTAATTCGGCTGGCATTTCTGAAGCCTTGAGTATTGAAAATGGTGACTGTTATCATTTATTCTAATGCTATTTCAAAGATGGTGATGTGCCATGTTCTCAAGATGTGTTGTGCCAGGTTTGACATCTTGCAGCCAGTAATGATGTAAAGTTTTTAAATGTTTTGAATTGAATCCAAGTGTGTTATTTAAGAGCTACAATAGAGGGCTGAAGATTTTCAGCAATTAAATACTTAAATTTTGCTCTGTTTCTCACACAGCTATCATATAGTTATAGAACACTTAAAATATAGTACATAAATCATATAGACTGCATTTATGGTACTTTTATGCTGCTCTTTGTTGTTTTTTTGAGCTTGACAGCTCAAGATGAAAAGGTAAGAAATTTTGTGTTACATACTGTAAGTTGTCAAGGTTTTATAAAATTTAGATTTTTTTGTAATTTGAGGTAATTTATGCAATTTAACAGAAGCTGACCCAAAAAGCTCAAAGATTCATATTTATGTGCAAATGATAGTGAGTGTGTGATGACCATCTCTTAATTTCATGTGAAATGCAATGTGAACATCCATATACTGTATTTCCATATACTCTTTTATACTCTTTTTCGCTGTTTGATGATCGAGGTTGCTGGTCAACTACTTTTCTTTTGTCTTTTTGGTGCATTAAGCAACACTCTACAATTGTAGTGCAATCTGGAGAGAATAACTAATCACAGGGCTGTCACGGTGATGTATGATATTTATGTTCTGAAGCTATATAACATTGTTGTTACTGCATTTCTTGGCTAGAATGCACATGTGCAATGTGTTTGTTTTTACAGTGAAAATACAGTAAAAATGCAGTTGAAGTTTTGCTATTTAAATCAAGGCAGCTCTTTAGTTTGGCAGTTTGTATGCCTAGAGATTTCCCATGAGGCTTTGTTTCTGTCGGAACTCATTGGTATGGGTTAGATGGTTGGAGGGCAAAGGTTATGGATCTTGAGATTGCTCAGTGTTGTGAGCATTTTGAGCAATGTCAGACATGACTCACTTTGGTCTTGATCTTTTTTGGTGAGTCAACAGCATGTCATAGACTCTTTAAGGTAGTATATAAAAGTATAAAAATATATTTTCATGTCCAGTTTATTTACCGAGTGTTTCTCAATGGAGTTGTGTGAGCTAGCTGGCAGTGAAGAGTATAATCTGTCATTGAAGCACTTAAAATTTTTAATTGTGGCTTTCAAACTGACTCCAACTACACTGTGCAGTTAAATATTTGAAAACAGCCTGAATTTGTCATACATTACATGTATACATAAAAATGTTCCATCATCAGCCAAATTCTGCAATACCAGCCCATGTGCAGAATTATTATAATTTTTTTTAGTTTTGTTGTTTTGTTGAGTAAATTAGCCCACTAGAATGGGATTCCAGTTTACCAGTGTTAATTCATGTTCATCTTAATTTCAGATGGATTTGTTCTTTATGATATTGACTATGATTATTCAAGATTTTTTATTTGTCACATACACAATTATACAGGGTATAACCAGCAGTGAAATGTAGGTTGACACTTTGACACTCTCATGACACACTTTGACACACACAATTGACACTCTCATGATCTCCACCTGGAGTGCCCATGAGCTCATCTAGTGGGCACTCCATCCCATACCTTACCACTCAATCCAGGACTAGGAACTGATTACAGATACACCGGTTTCCCATTAGAAGTACTATTTATGTTGCACACTCACACACACCTTGCTGAGTCTTGTTTTGCTGTTAGTGGACATTTATAAGCGTATCCTTGTTTCCTGTGTATTCCTGTTGCCTTGCCTTGCCTTTGTGTTTCTTGACTTTTGAATTGTTCCCTGGTTTGTGATCATGTGCTGCCTGCCCTGACATTTGCCTGTTATTTTATCTTAAAAACTGCTAGAGCTGCTTACTTTGTCTCTTTTAGAAGAAAACAAACACAACCCCAAGTATTTATTCAATACAGTGGCTAAAATAACAAAAAATGTAACATCTGCAGGTGCAGACATTACCCAGCAGCAAACTATTAGAGATAAAATTGTAACCATGCAGCTGTCAGCCACAGCATCACATCAGATAGTATGCTATAGATCCCCTGAGGAACAATTCCACTCTTCTATTGGAAATGAAAAATTGTATAAACTTGTTAAATCATCTAAACCAACAACCTGTGTGTTACACCCTGTTCCATCTAAGCTCCTAAAAGAGGTGCTTCCAGAAGTAATAGATCCTCTTCTGAATATTATTAACTCATCATTGTCATTAGGATATGTCCCAAAAACCTTCAAACTGGCTGTTATTAAGCCTCTCATTAAAAAAACACAACTTGACCCCAATGAATTAATTAATTACAGACCGATCTCGAATCTCCCTTTTCTGTCAAAGATATTAGAAAAGGCAGTATCATCACAACTATGTTCCTTCTTAGAGAAAAACTATATATGTGAGGATATCCAGTCAGGTTTTAGACCATATCATAGTACTGAGACTGCTCTCATTAGAATTACAAACGACCTGCTTTTAATATCTGATCATGGTTGCATCTATCTGTTAGTGCTACTGGATCTTCAGAATCAGAATCAGAATGAGCTTTATTGTCCAAGTATGTTTAAACATGAGGAATTTGTTTTAGTGACAGAAGCTCCACAGTGCAACAGAGAGACAGCAACAAGACAGGACACATATAATAAAGAATAATACAAATATCCAAATAGGCAATGTACAAAACAGCAAAAACAATGTATGATATTTTAATTCTGACAGCAAAAAAATCTTAGCGCCGCGTTTGACACTATCGACCACAACATTCTTTTAAAATATACTAGAAAATGATGTTGCATTAGAGGAAGTGCACTGGCATGGTTCAAATCGTACTTATCTGTCCGCCATCAATTCGTGGCAGTAATTGAAGAGGTATCATATAAATCACAAGTGCAGTATGGAGTACCTCAAGGCTCAGTACTTGACCCCTTACTTTTCACGCTCTACATGTTACCCTTGGGAGATATCATTAGGAAACAAGACAGGTAGCTTTCACTGTTATGCTGATGATACTCAGCTCTATACTTCTAACGGAATGTATAATTGATATCAAAAACTGGATGACTAGCAATTTCTTACTGCTAAATTCTGAAAAAACAGAGGTGTTAATTATTGGACCAAAAACTTTTGCATGTAATAACCTAAATCACAGTCTAATACTTGATGGCTGCTCTGTAAGTTCTTCGCCATTAGCTAGGAACCTAGGCGTACTTTTTGATAGCAATCTTTCATTCGAAAATCATGTTTCTAGCATTTGTAAAACTGCATTTTTTCATCTTAAAAATATATCTAAATTACGACCTATGCTCTCAATGTCAAATGCAGAAACATTTATTCATGCCTTCATGACCTCGAGGCTAGATTATTGTAACGCTTTATTGGGTGGTTGCTCTGCACGTTTAATAAACAAACTCCAGCTGGTTCAAAATGCAGCAGCTAGAGTTCTTACTAGAACCAGGAAGTATGACCACATTAGCCCGGTTCTGTCAACACTACACTGGCTCCCTATTAAGCATCGTATACATTTTAAGGTCTTGCTAATTACCTATAAAGCCCTGAATGGTTTGGCACCTCAGTATTTGAGTGAGCTCTTATCACACTATAGTCCTTCACATCTGCTGCGATCTCAAAACTCTGGCCATTTGATAATACCTAGAATATCAAAATCAACTGTGGGCGGAAGATCGTCTTCCTATTTGCAATATGCAATACTATCTTAGAATTCAGCCTCTGTCCCTATGATGCCTTAAAATACTGTCTAGGTAGGCAGCTCAGAAAACTTTTACAAAGTGAAAATGTCTGGACTGCTAAGCCATGGTTTAGATACTTGCCTTTATTGCAGTGATCCAGAATAATCCTCAGACACATATTCGGTATTTCCAGTGTCTTAGAATTAAGCAGAGAACTTTGTGCAGAATTACCATCTTTGAGAAAGGTCATGACCTTTCTCCTCAGCTGTAAAAAGCCAATCAGGCACCTGGTAGAGTGGCTCTGTGTCATCCTGAAATGTTGATCAAACACCAGCTGGCCCTTTTGAAAAACATAAGGAAGTACACACACACACACACACAAACACACACACACGCATGCACTCATTCATGCTGGGATGAGTGGTCTGATGTCCTTGTACTGTATATCAAACAAAAAAACTCAGGTGTGTGTTTAGACTCGAGCAATATTCAGAAGGTAATTGTTTCTCAGTGTGACATCTGTAAAAGAATGTTTGAATGGCACTGGGATAAAATCCATTTATTCGGAAAGCAATTAATTCACAGGAAGACAAGGAGTTATGACATCATATTATTACTTTTAAATGTACTTTATACCTGTGATGGCAAAGCTGAATTTTCAGAAGCCATTACTCTGGACTTTAGTGTCACATAATCTTCATAAATTATTCTAATATGTTGATTTGGTGTTTAATAAACATTTCTTATTACTATCAATGTTGAAAAATGTTGTGCTGCTTTATATTATTTGGAAACCGTGATATGTTACCATTCAAAAGTTTGGGTAAGATTTCAAAAAGTAAATTAATACTTTTATTCAGCAAGGATGCATTAAATTAATCAAAAGTGACAATAAAAACATTTAAAATGTTACGATGACAATTAGAAGGTTTATATTTTATCTGTTGATCAAACAAAACCAAAATTCCCTTGTTCCCTATCGATACTCCACTCGTACTGCGTCTTGCTAAAGACACTATGGGAAAAAAACTTTTTTCTCCTTTACTGAAGCCTTATTCAATCACGCAGTGAAACTGCACGATCATTGGTTCGTGCAGTGTGTTAAAAACGAACCAATGTGTCGGCAGCGAAGCTGCACGAGCCTATGGCGACGGAGCCCGCCAGATCCCGCCAGAATGGGCGGGGTTATCTGGCTATATAATCGGCCGTCTCGCCATAGGATCCTCAGATTTCTTCTCCTTCAACGACGACATCTCGCCTTCGCTGATCCCAAGAAGCCGCTGAGCCAGAGACCTCCTGCTAGCTGAGATGCCGCTTTCACCGCGCTCCAGCCCCGCAGAAGCCCCGGTCTGTTCGCTGCCGCCATCCGGTGAGTGCTATAAAAATGCATATTTCTCGGCATTGTTGCAAATGCCGCAACAGCGAGTATGGCTCGTGCAGGGAATCCTGCACGATGCAGAAGAGCAGTAAGCGCGCCGCCTGTCTGGTTCTCGCCCACGCACTGACTGCGCACTTACCGAGACGGAATGCTCGTTCAAGTATGAGTCTCGCTCTCCCGCTCCCTGTCCGCCTCTGTGGAGGCAGCTCCGCTCTCCCGTTTCTCCTCTCTCAGCAAAGCTCGGAGAATGAAACATCAGAGCCACAGAGCTTCCTGCAGCGCTCTGATCCGCCGGTATTCACAAGTGAGAATCAGAGCTCCTCCTTCATTGAGCGGCTCTATTCTCTTTGACGGACCGGAGTGGAAAGCTATGTGTGTGCGTCACTGAGACGGCGCTCGCACAGGCAGCCTGCTTTCTTTTTTTTTTTTTTTTTTTTTCTTTCACCGAAAGCCGGGCTTTGCCCTGATTTGCTAGCGGTCCTCTATGTAGCAGGCCCCGCCTCCCCCGCTTCTCTTCTCCCAGTCACCTCGGAGACAGGAACAGCAGCTCGCGAGGCTGAGCAATCAGGTTTGAGTGATTTTTCGCGCCGGCATAGCCCCGTGTGTTTCACTCTGCATACAGCGCTTGATCTGCCAGCGCATGTTCATTAGCGCCTCTCATTACATTGAGTGGCTCAATCCTTCTGCGCGCATTGTAAAATGCTGCGCTGGGCGACCCCCCCCCTCACGTTTATTTTCTCCCAGTCACCTCGGAGAAAAAGACGTAAACTCGCGGGGCTGGGCATTCAGGCTTGAGTGATTTTTCGCGCCGGCATAGCCCCGTGTGTTTCACTCTGCATACAGCGCTTTGATCTGCCAGCGCGTGTGGATTAGCGCCTCTCATTACATTGAGTGGCTCAATCCTTCTGTGCACATTGTAACATGCTGCATTGGGCGGCCCCGCCTCTCGCGTTTCTCTTCTCCCAGTCACCTCGGAGAAGGAGACGGATATAAAAAAAAAAGAAAAAAAAAAGGCTTGAGTGATTTTTCGCGCTGGCATAGCCCCGCGTTTTTCACTCTGCATACAGTCTTTAATCTGCCAGTGTGTTTACACTAAGGATTAGCACCTCTTGCAGCTCTTTGATCTGCCAGCGCTACTTTCATTATGAAAGCATCAGTCTGTCCCTGCTGCCTCACGGTCCCTTTCTTCAATGAAGGTGGCCACGCCTCCCCTGCTCTAGTGTTTCTACTCTCCCAGTTATCTCGGGGAAGAAACTGCAAGCTCCAGGGTTCGAGCGATTAAGCTTGAGTGAATTTACGCTAGCGCAGCCCGCGTTTCACTCTTTGATCTCGGCTCGCCTTCTTTAGTGAAGATGGCCCCTCCCCTCATCCACTACGATGGCAATGAGTTTGTGGTAATACTGTTGTGAACACTGGGCCCTTTCAAAAAGCACCCACACAACTGATCGCTGTTATAGCAAGGAAATATAACACAAACATTTTCAAAAGAGAGCACATTCCTCTCCCTCTTATCACGAGCTTCAGGTCCCCGCTAGGCAGCCTGCCACTCGAAACAAATTCAACCCCTGACCACACGGGCCGAGGCCTGGAAGGCCATCCCCGGAGTGTCAGAGTGGGATACAAGGATAATAGAACGAGGCTATGGGTTTCCTCTTCCTCCTCTCACGAGCGCCCTGCCTCTGTGCAGTCGATCGCTCGAGTTTATCTAGCCCCTTGCCACGCGGGCCAAGGCCTGGAGGGCCATCCCCGGAGTGTCAGAATGGGTTATACAGATAATAGAACGAGTTTACACACTCCAATTCGCTCGCAGACCCCCGCGCTTCAGCGGCGTGGTCTCCACTTCTGTAGACGGCGAGAACGCTCACGTTCTACGTTCAGAAGTGATGACGCTGCTGGAAAAAGGAGCCATAGAAATGGTTCCTCCAGCTCAGAGCGAATCAGGCTTTTACAGCTGTTACTTCCTCGTTCCCAAGAAGGATGGTGGCCTCCGGCCCATCCTCGATCTCAGACGCCTGAATCGCGCCCTCATGAGGAGGTCGTTCAGGATGATCACACTGAAGCAGATCCTCGCGCAAATTCGCTCAGAGGACTGGTTCTGTTCCCTGGACCTGAAAGACGCATACTTTCACGTCCAGATAGCCCCCCATCACAGACGATTCTTGAGATTCTCCTTCGAGGGAGTGGCTTATCAGAACACGGTCCTTCCTTTTGGACTGTCCCTGGCCCCACGCACTTTTACGAAGTGCATGGACTCTTTCCCCTCTCAGGCAGATGGGAATCCGCATTCTCAATTACCTCGACGACTGGCTCATTCTGGCCCAGTCAGAGGTACAACTACTCTCACACAGAGCCCTCCTCCTCAGCCACCTAGAATGCCTGGGGCTCAGGGTCAATTTTGCCAAGAGTGCGCTGTTTCCCAGCCGACGGGTGTCGTTTCTGAGAACAGTTTTGGACTCAGCTCAGATGAGAGCTGTGCTAGCGCCGGAACGCGCTCTGGCCATTCAAAAGCTCGCAGCCTCCTTCCAGAGCGGCACCGCTCACCCCGTCAAAGCGTTTCAGAGGATGCCGGGCCTCATGGCAGCAGCATCGCCGGTGCTACAGTTGGGCCAGCTTCACATGCGGCCCCTTCAGCGCTGGTTGAAACCACGGGTTCCGCCCCACGCATGGCGACACTGTCGCCTACACATCAGGGTGAGCCAGGCCTGTGTAACGGCCCTGGCCCCCTGGAAGAACCCACGATGGTTCAGAAAGGGTGTGACCATAGGGATGGTCTGCAGCGGGAAAGTTGTCACGACAGACGCCTCCAACATGGGTTGGGGGGCGCTGTGCGAAGGCAAACCGACCTTTGGCCTTTGGTCGAAGGCGGAGCGGAACCTCCACATCAACTGCTTAGAAATGCTAGCAGTGTGTCGAGCCTGCCAGTTTTTCCTGCCAGAGCTAAAGGAACGACATGTGCTGATCCGCTCAGACAACATGTCAGTGGTGTCCTACGTAAATCACCAGGGAGGTCTCTCCTCGAAGCGCCTCTTCCTTATGGTAGAGCGACTTCTGGAGTGGGCTCAGCTCAACTTGCGCTCGTTGAGAGCAGCACATTTGCCGGGCAGATTGAACCAAGGAGCGGATATGTTATCACAGAGCATTGTCCCCTCAGAAGAGTGGATGCTCCATCCGCAGACGGTTCGAATGATCTGGAGAATCTTTGGCAAGGCCGAAGTAGACCTTTTCGCCTCCAAAGACAACTCTCACTGCCCAGCCTATTATTTGAAGGTCAAGGACGCGTTGGCCCACGACTGGCCCAACCTCCTCCTTTATGCATTCCCTCTGATCGCTCTGATTCCTCAGGTCATCAGGCGAATCAGGGATCAACGACACAAGGTCTTGTTGGTGGCCCCCCTGTGGGAGAACCAGCCTTGGATGTCAGAGCTGACCCAGCTGCTAACCGCAGCCCCCTGGCCCGTGCCCCTGAGACGAGACCTCCTCTCTCAGGCGAACGGTTTATTGTGGCACCCTCATCCCGAACTGTGGGCGCTTCACCTCTGGCCACTCAACAGGAGCCTACCAGCCTCCCAGAGCGAGTGCTAAATATCATTTCTGAGGCTAGAGCCCCGTCTACGAGACGCCTCTATGCCCTTAAATGGGCGGTTTTCTCCGAATGGTGTCTAAACCGTGGTGAGGACCCCCCTGCTTCTGAGTTGGCGGTGATTCTGTCCTTCCTGCAGGAACTGCTGGATAAAGGACGCTCTCCCTCCACACTCAGGGTGTTCGTATCGGCTATAGCAGCCTTTCACGCCCCTATTGCGGGCCAATCAGTGGGCAGGGACAATGCTGTCGTCCGCTTTCTGAGGGGTGCCAAGAGGCTGAATCCGCCTCGGCCCCTTACTGTCCCTACGTGGGACTTACCCACTGTGCTGAGGGCCCTGAGGGGCCCTACTTTTGAGCCGCTCCAGTCCACGAACCTTCGGTCACTGTCGCTGAAGACTGCTCTGCTACTAGCACTAGTGTCAGTCAAGCGAGTAGGAGACCTGCAGGCGCTCTCTGTGAGCCCTGCCTGCCTGGAATTTGGGCCAAACGACTCCAAGGTCATCCTAAAATCAAGGCATGGATACGTACCTAAGGTACTTTCCAGTCCGTTCAGAGCTCAGGTCATCACACTCTCCGCGCTTCCTCCCTCCGAGGTGGACCGGGAGTTAATTTTGTTATGCCCTGTTAGAGCCCTACGGATCTACTTTGAGCGTTCCGCCTCCTTCAGGCGCACGGAACAGCTCTTTGTTAGCTTCGGTAACCGCGCCAAAGGGCTTCCGGTCACGAAGCAGAGACTCTCTAAGTGGATAGTGGATGCCGTTACGCTGGCTTACTCTTCCTTGGGCCTTCAATGCCCCATTGGAGTACGAGCCCATTCGACTAGAGGCATTGCCTCATCATGGGCCTGGTCTAGCGGTGTGTCCATTACAGTCATTTGTGCGGCGGCCGGCTGGGCCTCGCTGTCCACATTTGCAAAGTTTTATATGCTGGATGTACCGGCCTTGCAGGCCAGGGTCCTATCTGCTTAGATGAGTATGACTTACGTTGTGGGAACAACCCTAACGGACAACTCTTGACTGCACGGGCACTCAAGCTCTCTGATGGGTTCCTTACATATCTCAGCCCTGAAAGTGCTGAGTATGTGAGGAATACATGGAATGACCCGGGCCGAGCGTGACCTCTATGAGCTCAGCTCGCTTTAGCCCGAGGAGACTACTTCCTTCTGAGCATGGAATGCTTATGGAGCTATTTTACACAGTCGTTCCTCTACCATAGCACGGCGTGTTTGAATTGTGTTCCCATAGCGTCTTTAGCAAGACGCAGTACGAATGGAGTATCGATAGGGAACGTACTCGGTTACTATCGTAACCTTGGTTCCCTGAGATACGGAACGAGTACTGCGTACTTTGCCGTGCCAGGTAGCTGCACGACTCAGTCGTCGCTTCAGTCGAAGTAAACCTGAGGATCCTATGGCAAGACGGCCGATTATATAGCCAGATAACCCCGCCCATTCTGGTGGGATCTGGCGGGCTCCGTCGCCATTGGCTCGTGCAGCTCCGCTGCCGTCACATTGGTTCGTTTTTAACACACTGCACGAACCAATGATCGTGCAGTTTCACTGCGTGATTGAATAAGGCTTCAGTAAAGGAGAAAAAAGGCTTTTTCCCATAGCGTCTTTAGCAAGACGCAGTACTCGTTCTGTATCTCAGGGAACCGAGGTTACGATAGTAACCGAGTACGATCTTTTGACATACTATAAAAGGTCATTGTACTATAAAAACCTCCTGTAAGTTTCAGAACTCAAACTTTCTAATTAGTCTAAAAACAGCTTATATTGAAGACAGTCTGCCAAAATTACAGCTTGTGGAATGTACCACTCTATTACGTAATAGTGTGGGAAAACACCGCCTCCGCTGAAGACCAACACCTGCTTCTACATCGCTTGTTTTGCCCTGACCCATTGATTTGTGCATGTAGTGTATATAAAGAGAGGAGTGAACACAGGTCTATGCTGAAACCAAACAATAAAGATGGCTAAGAAGACAAGACGCTGAGCAGTGCCAAGTTGTGGAAAACGTCCCAGGTTACGTATGTAACCATGGTTCCCTGAGGGAACGAGGCGCTGCGTCAGGAAACACTAGGGGAACGCCTTCAGCGATACCATGCTCTGAATCATTTGTGTAAAAGCACATGAATCCATCCAGCCATTTATGCTGCGGCACCCGGGGAGCAGTTTGGGGTTCGGTGCCTTGCTCAAGGGCACCTAAGTCGTGGTATTGAGGGTGGAGAGAGCGCTGGACATCGAACCCGCAACCTTTGGATTACAAGTCCGACTCTCTAACCATTAGGCCTACTGGTTGAGAATGGATAATGATAATGGTTTTCATTTTAAAATTCCTTGTTTTTATTATCTTTATTCCCATGTTTTTATTGATTTTTAATGTCTATTTCAATTTATTTTATGTAAAGCACTTTGAATTACCACTGTTTATGAAATGTGCTATATAAATAAACTTGCCTTGCCTTGCCTAAGGGAACCAGTCTCTCGAGACTGGCCTCTGGTGTGCTTAGAGCTGCTAGCTTGGTGCCCTGAAGCGGAGGACCGGCAGGGGATGGCCAATATAACTGCTCTAGAGACCCCCGAAGGGTCGTCGAGTTTCTCAGTTCCGCTACGTTTCCGGGAGGAAGAGACTTAGAGAAGTGCTCGCTGGAGGCCGCTGCGCCCTGGAACTCTGGCAGGGTTGGCAGACCGATCTCCTGAGGGCACTGAGGAGTGACGGGCACTGTGTAATGCGGTGTACCCCGCTCTTCCCCAGAGGGGCCTGCCCTCATAAGTCCTGGGCCATGGCATCAGGACTGCCTCTGAAGTCTCCTATTGAAAACGACAGTCCTCAGACCTGCATCATCTCCTAAGAAGACTAGACTGATAGAACCAGAGTCTGCTCAGGCAGGACCCAATGAGACACTCTTGGCTCACACACCGCCAGGTGACCTACTAAGGTAACCAGTCTCTCGGGACTGGTCTCTGGTGTAATTAGAGTGGCTAGCTCGGTGCCCTGAAGCAGAGGACCGGCAGGAGAGGGCCGATCTAGCTGCTCTAGAGACCCCAAAGGGGTGGCAAGCCTCTCAGCTCCGCTCCGTTTCTGAGCAGAAGAGAAGCGCTCGCTGTAGACCGATGTGCCCTGGAACACTGGCAGGGTTGGCAGACCGATCTCCTGAGGGCACTGAGGAGAGACGGGCACCGTGTGATGTGGTGTTCCCCAGAGGGGGCTGGCCCTCAAAATCCCTGGGCCATAGGCATAAGAACGTTCTAGCCGAAGACTATCCAGCGAGAATGATAGTCCATCGACTATCGAGCGAGAATGCCGCAGATCCGCCTTCTGCTAGAAGCCTTCGGCCCAGGAGCGCCACTCTGACTCCAAAATTCTGGGGAGTACGCCTTGGCAACATGCGAGCCACTCGAATATAAAAACAATACCAATCTCCTTGGAGAAAAATAGCTGCAGCATCTCGCTCTTCCTCCCGAGAGACTGGTTACCTTAGTAGGTCACCTGGCGGTGTGCAAGCCAAGAGTGTCTCATTGGGTCCTGCCTGAGCAGACTCTGGTTCTATCAGTCTAGTCTTCTTAGGAGATGATGCAGGTCTGAGGACTGTCGTTTTCAATAGGAGATTTCAGAGGCAGTCCTGATGCCATGGCCCATGACCTTTGCCTGTCATTTGTATTACTCTTTTGTTTTGCCCTGGGACATAGTTGCTTGCTGGTGTTTGACCCTGCCTGTTTCCACTGCGCTCTTTAGTAAAGCTTGCAACTCTGTTGTCACAATGTCCGCATCTTATTTTTTTCTAGAATTTTCTACTTCTAAACATTTTCTGTTTTTTCGTAGACTTGTTGCTATATATTTTGCATAGATACTAGGGCCAAATATGATAATTTCTGTGTTTTTCTCATTTAAATGCGGAAAGTTAGTATTCATCCACCATTTTATGTCTATTAAACATTCAAGGAGTGATTTAACACATGTATCATCTTCAGACTTTATAGGCAAATACATCTGGGTGTTATCTGCATAAAAGTGGTATGAAATACTGTAGCATATGTAATGAAAATAGCACATGTTCCCAAAATGGAACCTTGAGGGACCCCAAAGGTGATAGATGCTGTTGATGATAAAAAAAGCTTCCAATTTTAAAAGAAAAGGTTCTATTTTGAAGATAAGATGCAAAACAACTTAGGGCAGTTCCTTGGATGCCCACATGACACTTTAAACACTCTATTAGGATATCATTTTTTTGTTAAAAATGAAGTAAGCTGACTAAAAGTCGTGGCCTAATGGATAGAGAGTTGGACTTGTAACCCGAAGGTTGTGAGTTCGAGTCTCAGGTCCGGCAGGGATTGTAGGTGGGGGAGTGAATAACCAACACTCTCTCGACCCTCAATACCACGACTGAGGTGAGACCCTTGAGCAAGGCACCAAACCCCCTAATGCTCCCCGGGCGCCGCAGCATTGGCTGCCCACTGCTCCGGGTGTATGTTCACTACTGTGTGTACACTTGGATGGGTTAAATGCAGAGCACAAATTCCGAGTATGGGCCACCATACTTGGCCACACACCACTTCCCCTAAAAACAATCTTTCCTAAAAATTTTAGATAAGAATGGTTGCTTAGATATTGGCCGAAGAATATTTAGATCTGCTTTTTAAGAAGGGTCTGGACAATCACATGCTTAAAATTGAAGGGACATATGGCCAAGTACACACACCGTGAACACACACCCGGAGCAGTGGGCAGCCAATGCAGCAGCGCCCGGGGGGCAGTTGGGGCTTCAGTGCCTTACTCAAGGGTCTCACCTCAGTCATGGTATTGAGGGTGGAGAGAGCTCCGGACATTCACTCCCCCCACCGACAATCCGTGCCGGACCTGAGACTCAAACCCACGACCTTTGGGTTACAAGTCCGACTCTCTATCCATTAGGCCACAAACTGCCCCTTAAAGCTTGAAGTAACACAGCCACTAGTCAGATTGCAGTTTATAATAAAAAGGATGCTTGGTCCAGTAGTATCTATAAGCTTGACAAAGAGTTTGGGAGGAAGAACATCGCATGACAAGGAAGTAGGTTTTAAATGTGCAACAACATCCTTAATAAATGAGAACGAGACTGGCTCAAATTGAAGCAAATTATAAGACACAGAGGTTAATGCAGAATTTATATCGGCTTTAGATGGCGTAATTGACAGTCTTATATCATTTTTTTGTTAATAAAAATCTTCGAACACATTTCACATTTATTTGCTGATGGATCGTGGCCAACACTACACTATGGTTTTATTATAGTATTTATAGTTTTAAATAAAACCTGAGAACTGTGGGCATTTTGTGCAATTATCCCAGAAAAATATTCTGCTCTTGATGTTTTTGTCACATGTATGTTCCCATTTTGTTTCCTGGTTTTCCTTATTGGTCAGTTTCCTGTGCTCATTCATTAGTTAATCATCGTTCACACTTTTCACCTGAGTTCATTAATCTTCTCATTTGCTCGTTTGATTACTTTCCATGTTTGTAAATCCTGAGTTTTCCCTTAGTGTTCGTCCATTCTCCGTTATGAATAATTGTCTTTGCACGGTCTGTCTGGCTACCTTTTTGGAGTGTTCATTAAATATTGGATGCTGGAACTGATTCCTCGGCCTTTGTCTTCCTGCCTGCTACACAACGTGACAGTTTTCACTGCTTTTTCATATTTACATAGAAACTGTCTTAGGACCTCGTAAGATACCGTAAGATGCCATTTCCGTTCCACTTTCCTGCACTACTGTCTAAGCAGTCAAGTATTTTCATTGAGCCAAGGCTGGATTTTAGTCTTGTGTCTCCTTAATTTGTACGTCATCAAGGTTATCAGAACAAGCATTATTGAACAGATTAACCAATTCTTCTGGACCCAGTAAGATAGATGGGGATTCAATAGTGTCAATTTATGAATAAGCATAGAATACTGATGAAAAATCACTGACTTGTAATTGTAATTGCACAAGCATAATAAGCAGTAGGTTGATGTTCGTGGGACTACAGAAAAGGGTAATATTAAAAACAATACGGTTATGGTCAGAAAAATAATTATCTAAGATCTGTATATTACATACAGGAATACCCATATAAAGAACCAGATCAAGAGTGTGACCATGCTGATGACTAGAGCCGGTTATACACTGTGAAAAATGAAATAAGTCAATAATATTTAAAAACTCTCTGGCTAAAGGTTTCAGTGGACAGCAAACATGAATGTTAAAATCACCAAAAAGTAGAGTGTTGTCAAGAGCAATTACGATCACAGTTAAAAAAAAAAAATTCTAAAAATTCCTTTACAAAATCTGTGTTATGTTTGGGAGATGTATATACAAGACAACATACAGTAATACAGTGTTGGGAAGGTTACTTTGGAAATGTAACAGGTTACAGATTACAAGTTACCCTATCTAAAATGTAATAAGTAGTGTAACTATTTCAATTACTTTATGAAGGTAATGTAACTGATTACATTTGAGTACTTTTCTAAATGTCTGATGTTAATCATCAAAGGGTAACCTTTGTATTCAACACTTGATTATTTTCAAAATCCTTCATCACTTGAGTCTGTTACACAGCTACTTGTACACTTAAGTATAATCTTGATACACTTTATTTTAAGTAGCTTATGCCTGTGTAATATTCTGTAATTGTAATTTAATTAGAAAGGTACTACATGTATTTAAGCTGTGTACTTGTGGGTTAAATCAAACTAAGGTGCAGCTGGATAAATTGTACAGTATAGATACACATAGTACACTTAAGTACAATCTTGATACACTTTATTTTAAGTAGCTTTTGCCTGTGTGTACCAATCTTTTGGTTACATAAGTAGCTGTGTAACAGACTCGTTCTGTTACATATGTGTAACAGTTGCTGCCTATTACATGTACATAATTACAAACTGTAAGTACAGGCTGTTCCATAATTTAGTTACATGGTAAGTACATTTTGTTTCATGCAAGTACAATAGCTACTACTAAGTACTTAACTAAGTAATTATTCTGTATTATGGACACCTTAAAATAAAGTGTTACCTTATTGGATAATTAAATAGCATATTTTAGTTACATGTAACTAGTTACTTCCCAAAACTGATAATACAGGACTTGGCAAAGCAATTAAAAATTATTGCATCTTTGGTAACTCGCGGCAGGGATTAATCGGCATTTCCACCTGTCTGTAAAAATTGATGCTATTTCTCCCACTCCACGAGCAGTTCAGCAAACATTATTTTGGCCAAAAGACATTGTGTCACTATTTTCTCTCTTTACATGTGTACATGTCATACTTCTCTGCTCTCCCTCTCTTTACATTGGCACTAATGTCTATCTCCGTTTCTGTCTGTTACTATCAATGGCATTGTTGGCCTGAGTCCTGTCAGCCTGGCTTTGGTTCTGCTATGTCATTCATTTTGTTGTAGAGCAGTTTGGTTGTGCTAAAGCTCAGCTCAGCAGGAACAGACACACTATCCACTTAACACGTCTAGGTACACAGCGCTGACTATAACTTAACACGTCTAGGTACACAGCGCTGACTATAACCGTGCTCAAGTCCACCTCTTCGTTGTTGAAGAGGCATTTGTATTCCAGATTTATGCCTATGAGCAGTCAGAAGCTGATTGTTTTCTTTTTGGACAATAGTGTTAATCAAGTGAGATAATCAAAAATCACAGTTAATTATGAGTTCATAAACCAGTTCTCAAACAATCTGAGCAGCTCTCGAAATAAAAAACTCAGACACTGAAGCTCTTTTTCTAAAACTTTTGAAAGTTTTGACCAGTGTTAAAATCACTGGCTATGTTTACATGCACAATTTTTGTTTCAATCCAACTGAATTCATTCCAATTGATTAATCTGAATGTAGTGTTTATATGAATGCTAAATAATATGATCGAGTTGATGTGCATGTTTATATGTCACAGTTTTTTTTACAGTTTCTCACTGCTTGCACATAATAACCACTCCCCTACACTGCTTATTTATTTGTTTTTAACAGCAGAATTAATATTTACCCATTTATGGATAAATATACTGTGACGAGTCGGCTGCCTCCCCCCTAATACCATCACCACCCCGTCCCTTATTCGCCGCCCTTCACCAGGCTCCCGACGGGAGTGGGTGTGTGAGAGAGGAGGGGCGCTGAAACAGGCAGGGATGGCGGCATGTGATGAGGCGCATCTGATGTGAATAGAGCCTCATCACCGCCGCCATTTAAATGCCGAGCGCGCCTCTCCTCGAGAGACCGGTCTCTTCCCCGTGCATGCATGCTGGTGTCCTCATGGGTCCAGGAAGGGAGCGTTGAGGGAAGTATCCGCCGCCGCCAGAGACGCGACCGGTCTCTTCCCCGTGCATGCATGCTGGTGTCCTCCAGGGTCCAGGAAGGGAGCGTTGAGGGAAGTACCCGCCGCCGCCAGAGACGCGAGCCACCGGACCCACAGTCCAGTTGATACCGCACCCGTGGTACGGCCGTCGGGCCAGGATGCCGGGCCGTGGAATCCCGTCGAGCTTCGGAGGATTAGGAGGTAGACGAAGCCGCTACAGAAGCCGCCGTCCCCCGCGCCCGGACCTCCAGACAGGAGCGCGTGCGGCCACCGGACTCCGTCCCTTTCCTGGACCCTTCCTTCTCGAACACTGCCCCTCCTTCACGATCCCCCCGCAGCTAGACGAGGACACCAGATTCCCCGTTTATTTTGGACACTTTTTTCCCCTTGGACACTTATTTTGATATTTTTGTTTAATAAAAACCTCTCCGAGGCCTGACGCCACGCCCACTGTGTCTGTCGTTTGCTCCTCCCGCCACAATACATATAAACTGCTGTGCCGTGCCTCTCATATTTATCACACAGTAAAAATGCTCCTCCCTACACCCAAATCAGGTTGCCTGTGGATGAGAATCCGAAACAAGGACTGGTGCGACATTGTCCTGCTCCACTTCACAGTTGCCGAGTGAAAGGAGAGTTTTCTAATGACAGGACACGCATTTATACAATACTTTATACAAAAGGAAGAACCGCTGGTTCTGTCACGTATCCTGTGGGTGTGCCCTGGTTGGCCACCAGATGTCACTGTCTTGTCTGAGCACATGGGTTTGTGTTGTGATTGCTCCATGTGTTCCCCCGGTTGATTGTTTGACCCCGCCCTCCTTGTTATTCCCTAATTGTCTCAGCGTGTACACCTGGTGCCTCCTCGTTTGTCTCCTTTAAATGATCCTGGTGTTTGCAGTCCTGTTCGGCCACGTTGTCATATGTTCTTGGTGCAGTAAGTCATGTCTGTTTTCTAGTCCTCGTTTTTGCATTGCTCTGTCAGTCTGTTTTTCCCCTCGGGGTAATTTATGTTTCTGTTTTGTTTCTTTTATAATTAAACCACCATTTCCCTGCACTTGAGTTCTCGCTTCATTTCTCTGCACGTATCATGACAGAACGTGGCCGACAGTGTCACGTATCCTGTGGGTGTGCCCTGGTTGGCCACCAGATGTCACTGTCTTGTCTGAGCACATGGGTTTGTGTTGTGATTGTTCCATGTGTTCCCCCGGTTGATTGTTTGACCCCGCCCTCCTTGTTATTCCCTAATTGTCTCAGCGTGTACACCTGGTGCCTCCTCGTTTGTCTCCTTTAAATGATCCTGGTGTTTGCAGTCCTGTTCGGCCACGTTGTCATATGTTCTTGGTGCAGTAAGTCATGTCTGTTTTCTAGTCCTCGTTTTTGCATTGCTCTGTCAGTCTGTTTTTCCCCTCGGGGTAATTTATGTTTCTGTTTTGTTTCTTTTATAATTAAACCACCATTTCCCTGCACTTGAGTTCTCGCTTCATTTCTCTGCACGTATCATGACAGGTTCTGCACGTCATGCGTAATTACGCTATTTCTGTGTCATTGCACAAGCGCAGTCCTTTCCGTTTCGGGGTTCAATTTGATCCGAGTGTTTACATGCATTCTCAATCGTATTAGAAAATAAATAAACCACCCCCTTCAATCCGATCGAAATTTCATTCCAATCGTGTTCAATCGGTTCGTCTTAATTTTGTAAGAATGTCCAGAGTTATAGGTTGTCTGGCA